>NC_053397.1:14554765-15154765 GCF_905171765.1 Bufo bufo | reverse complement strand
AATTGTCTCAGATATTGAGCCAAACGATAAAGTCACTTTACCTCCTGTTAGTTATATCAGAAGGGGCTGTTGGTGGGGTGTCCCGGGAGACGAGCTGAAGACGCCTCGCTCCTCGTGTCCTCCGTCGACCGCACCAGGTATCGCGATACTTCAGGTGAGACTTCCGCTTGGTAAGCGTAATCGCCTTAGTAATGAGTGATGATAGTTGGAACAAATGAATTCAATATTTGGATGGTATGAACTTTAAAATTGCATGGCCATGCATATAGAGCTCTTTATAACGGAGGCATTTGTCGAAGTGTCCAATATACCAGACGCGTTTCGAGATGATTCCACATCCCTTCCTCAGTGGTCAAACCTGGAACTTCAAACCTCCCGCTTTTAAATCCTTTAAGCTCCTCCATAAACTGTGGTCACTGGATTAAAATGCGATTTTGTTGCGTTTTTTTTCTTTTAGATGCGTTTTTTTGTGTAATCCATAGATCACACTGCGGTACATGACTGTATGTAATAAAAATGCGATCTAATGTTTAGAACCACACAGATACCATATAATCAGTATACAACTAAAATGATATAAAATAGACAATCTAAAATCAATATAGGGGATTTGACTTGTTTATATTGTTTATCCTTTTTTAACTACATCTTAGCAATATTTTATATCATTTTAGTTGTATACCGATTATGTGTGGTTCTAAACATCAGATCGAATTTTTATTACATACAGTCATGTACCGCAGTGTGATCTATGGATTACACAAAAAAAAACGCATCTAAAAGAAAAAAAAACGCAACAAAATCGCATTAAAGCGAAAGTTTGTAATTACAATCCAATCTTGGATTTTAATCCAGTGACCACAGTTTATGGAGGACCTTAAAGGATTTAAAAGAAGGAGGTTTGAAGTTCCAGGTATGACCACTGAGGAAGGGATGTGGAATCATCTCTGGTATATTGGACACTTCGACAAATACCTCCGTTATAAAGAGCTCTATATGCATAGCCATGCAATTTTAAAGTTCATACCATCCGAATATTGAATTCATTTGTTCCAACTATCATCACTCATTACTAAGGCGATTACGCTTACCAAGCGGAAGTCTCACCTGAAGTATCGCGATACCTGGTGCGGTCGATGGAGGACACGAGGAGTGAGGCGTCGTGGCGTCTTCAGCTCGCCTCCCGGGACACCCCACCAACAGCCCCTTCTGATATAACTAACAGGAGGAACTTATATAAGCATATTGTGAAACGAGGAGTTACAGGTTTTATATACCCAACACTCATTGGGACGATTTGCTATCAACGGTTGTATCTATTAGATACGGAAGGAAGCAAAACCCAGCATCTATTGGCGTATAGCTAATTATCAAGAGCCCTAAGTTCGACACACAATTTATTGCTCTATTATTTTTGGAGCGTCTCACCTATTGCACGTTATCAGAAGATTCTGGATATTAATGACCAAGAGAGTCATAGACTTTATGCATTTTTGTTGGACACTTCTCACAATTTTTTGATTTCATTGTTCTCTTCTACACATTATTTTTATATCACCTATTTTTATATTTTTATCATCCTACCGATCACTATTGACTCTATCCAGACAGTTTCTATATGCTGCTATCATTGTAATATCATATTGCTGCTACTAATTTATACTGCGGTTTCCTGTATATATGCTGCTACTATTCTAGGATTTTGGCTGATCAATTGCAGTCCTTTTTTATATCTTATATCTTATATTTTATACCTATAATAATAAACTTATATAGTTGATGCCATAGTGTGAGTGTCAAGAATAACACATGTTCTATTTTTTTCGGGAACGGAATTGCGGACCCGGAAGTGCGGGTCCACAATTCCGTATCCGGGCAGCACATCATAAAAATGAATGGGTCTGCAATTCTGTTCAGCAATATGCGGAACGAAATTGCGAACGTGTGAATGGGGCCTAAGGCCTTTTTCACACAACCTTTTTTTTTTTTCTGTTTACGGGCCGTTTTTTGTGTTCCGTATACGGTCGAGTCAATGGGTCCGCAAAAAAAACGGAACACATACGGAAATGCATCCGTATCCGTTCCGTTTTTGCAGAACCATCTGTTGAAAATGTTATGCCCAGCCCAATTTTTTCTATGTAATTACTGTATGCTGTATATGCCATACGGAAAAACGGAACAGAAACGGAAACCAGAAAACGGAAAAACGGATCCATGAAAAATGGACCGTAAAACAATGAAAAAGCCATAGGTCGTGTTGTGAAAGAGGCCTAACTTCCATTTTTTTGCGGACCCGTTGAAATGAATGGTTCCGCATATGGTCCGCAAAAAAAACGGAATGGACACGGAAAGAAAATACGTTTGTGTGCATGATCCTAACTGATGGAAATCACTGATCAAACACTGACTGTGTGAAAGCGACCTCACATTGGATGACATAAACATTGCCACCCGCCCTATAGATTGTGCCATACGGCGCCCTTCACTGCTGGCATGGGATTACACACCGGAAAGGTTAACCCCGTACTGCTCGCGGCTTGCAGGTTGCATCATCGATCTCTTGTTTCGGTCCGTCATTGGCATTGATTTCTCCCCAGAGACTGAACGAGTAAAGCACGGAAGGTCCCCAGGGAATTTAATTGTGCACTGAAGCGAGTACATAATTACCTGCAAAGCTATTACTACGCCTGGATTGTGAGCAAAACAACCGAGCCCGCTGCTGGCCAAGTAACCCCTCCCTGGCCAGACCACCAGCACCCACAAATACCACCGCAATCACCAGCATGTAGGGCATGCTACTGGAGCAAAACATTTATATTTTTTATTTTAACCCAATAAGTTCTGGATGGGGTATAAGTTATATCATCAAGGTTGTTTGTAGTTTGTTAGGAATTAAAAAGACACAGTTTATTTTTTTCCGATATAGCGCCGCTCTAGTCTGTAGGCTGTGAATGGTATTGCAGCTCAGTGCATTCACTTGGATCAGTCTGAACTGCAATACCAGACACGGCACATTGACAAGGGTGGTGCTGTTCCTAGATAGAAATATAGGGGGGGGGGGGATACTGCTAACAATTGTGTGTATGGACGCACTATAGAGCCCATATATATGTGTGTATCCTGACAGTATTATTTTCACTGGTGTGAATGGGAACCATTTCTCTGTGTGCTTGTTGTAGACTAAAAGATGATTCACACGGCGGTGCTCATTCCAGGAAACACGGCCTGTGTGTCGGCTGCACCTCCTGGACCGATCCTGGCTCCCCTGACGTGAACTGACTGCATTATAGTCATTTACAATGCAGTCAGTTGCTATCTGAACATGAGTCCATCGCACTGTACTCACAATATCGTGTGAGTACAGTACAATAGACGCGCCATCAGATAGGAACTGACGTAACATAAATCACTATGATGCAATCAGTTCGGAGCCACAGTTGGTCCAGGAGATGCGGCCGACACACAGGTCGTGTTTTCTGGACTGAGCACAGTCATGTGAATCAGTCCTTATGCAGGAAGCAGAGATGCAAGAAAGAGCAGCCTGAAAGTAGAGAGTCTGCATGTCTATAACTAAGGGTCCATTCACACGTCCGAGAGTGCCGCACATCGTCGGCACTCTCATAGAAAATGCCTTTTCTTGTCTGCAATGGCGGACAAGAATAGGACATGTTCTATTTTTTTGCAAATGTGTATGCGGACAACACATTCCGGCCCCATTTAAAATGAATGGGTCCACACCTGTTCCACAAAATTGCGGAACGGATGCGGACCCATTTTGAGGACGTGTGAATGGACCCTAAATGATGACTGCTGTCACTCCCTGGCAGTTATATTCTTGTACATAGGAGGCAGTATTATAGTAGTTATATTCTTGTACATAGGAGCAGTATTATAGTAGTTATATTCTTGTACATAGGAGCAGTATTATAGTAGTTATATTCCTGTACATAGGAGCAGTATTATAGTAGTTATATTCTTGTACATAGGAGCAGTATTATAGTAGTTATATTCCTGTACATAGGAGGCAGTATTATAGTAGTAATATTCTTGTACATAGGAGGCAGTATTAAAGTAGTTATATTCCTGTACATAGGAGCAGTATTATAGTAGTTATATTCTTGTACATAGGAGGCAGTATTAAAGTAGTTATATTCTTGTACATAGGAGCAGTATTATAGTGGTTATATTCTTGTACATAGGAGGCAGTATTATATTAGTAATATTCTTGTACATAGGAGGCAGTATTATAGTAGTTATATTCTTGTACATAGGAGGCAGTATTATAGTAGTTATATTCTTGTACATAGGAGGCAGTATTATAGTAGTTATATTCTTGTACATAGGAGCAGTATTATAGTAGTTATAATCTTGTACATAGGAGGCAGTATTATAGTAGTTATATTCTTGTACATAGGAGCAGTATTATAGTAGTTATATTCTTGTACATAGGAGCAGTATTATAGTAGTTATATTCTTGTACATAGGAGCAGTATTATAGTAGTTATATTCTTGTACATAGGAGCAGTATTATAGTAGTAATATTCTTGTACATAGGAGCAGTATAATAGTAGTTATATTCTTGTACATAGGAGCAGTATTATAGTAGTTATATTCTTGTACATAGGAGGCAGTATTATAGTAGTTATATTCTTGTACATAGGAGCAGTATTATAGTAGTTATATTCTTGTACATAGGGGCAGTATTATAGTAGTTATATTCTTGTACATAGGAGCAGTATTATAGTAGTTATATTCTTGTACATAGGGGCAGTATTATAGTGGTAATATTCTTGTACATAGGAGCAGTATTATATTAGTAATATTCTTGTACATAGGAGCAGTATTATACACTGCTCAAAAAAATAAAGGGAACACAAAAATAACACATCCTAGATCTGAGTTAATTAAATATTCTTCTGAAATACTTTGTTCTTTACATAGTTGAATGTGCTGACAACAAAATCATACAAAAATAAAAAAATGGAAATCAAATTTTTCAACCCATGGAGGTCTGGATTTGAAGTCACACTCAAAATTAAAGTGGAAAAACACACTACAGGCTGATCCAACTTTGATGTCCTTAAAACAAGTCAAAATGAGGCTCAGTAGTGTGTGTGGCCTCCACGTGCCTGTATGACCTCCCTACAACGCCTGTGCATGCTCCTGATGAGGTGGCGGACGGTCTCCTGAGGGATCTCCTCCCAGACCTGGACTAAAGCATCTGCCAACTCCTGGACAGTCTGTGGTGCAACGTGACGTTGGTGGATAGAGCGAGACATGATGTCCCATATGTGCTCAATTGGATTCAGGTCTGGGGAACGGGCGGGCCAGTCCATAGCATCAATGCCTTCGTCTTGCAGGAACTGCTGACACACTCCAGCCACATGAGGTCTAGCATTGTCTTGCATTAGGAGGAACCCAGGGCCAACCGCACCAGCATATGGTCTCACAAGGGGTCTGAGGATCTCATCTCGGTACCTAATGGCAGTCAGGCTACCTCTGGCGAGCACATGGAGGGCTGTGCGGCCCTCCAAAGAAATGCCACCCCACACCATTACTGAACCAATGCCAAACCGGTCATGCTGGAGGATGTTGCAGGCAGCAGAACGTTCTCCACGGCGTCTCAAGACTCTGTCACGTCTGTCACATGTGCTCAGTGTGAACCTGCTTTCATCTGTGAAGAGCACAGGGCGCCAGTGGCGAATTTGCCAATCTTGGTGTTCTCTGGCAAATGCCAAACGTCCTGCACGGTGTTGGGCTGTAAGCACAACCCCCACCTGTGGACGTTGGGCCCTCATATCACCCTCATGGAGTCTGTTTCTGACCGTTTGAGCAGACACATGCACATTTGTGGCCTGCTGGAGGTCATTTTGCAGGGCTCTGGCAGTGCTCCTCCTGTTCCTCCTTGCACAAAGGCGGAGGTAGCGGTCCTGCTGCTGGGTTGTTGCCCTCCTACAGCCTCCTCCACGTCTCCTGATGTACTGGCCTGCCTCCTGGTAGCGCCTCCATGCTCTGGACACTACGCTGACAGACACAGCAAACCTTCTTGCCACAGCTCGCATTGATGTGCCATCCTGGTTAAGCTGCACTGTAACGGTCACGTCCACACACACACAGGGGGAAGGATAGTGACCACTGCGCTCCACCCTCACCTCTGGCCCTGCCTACTTGCCTCACGAGTCCTGATGACAGGGGACAACTGGACGACAGTCCCTAACTTAGGATACGTGCAGGGAAGACAGACAAGACAAAATACGGAACATGAACGGACCGGGTCAGAACCAAGAGAGCTACGCAGTACAAAGGGTTAAGCAAAGAATGGTCAGGAGAAGCCGGGGTCATAAATACCAGGAGAGTAGAGAAGTACAAGAGGAGTCCAAAGAGAGTAGTCAGGTGGGAGCCGAGGTCACAATACCAGGACGGAGGCACAGTACAGGAGGAGCAGGCAAAGGATCGTCAGGGAACGGAATCAGGTGAGTATTCAGTAGTCCAGCAAATAGCCAGGAACCTAGAAATTAACAGGCAACCTGTGACTAGCAGGCTGCCTGTATTTATAGTGGGTAGTGAGGGTCATGTGACGTGGCCAGTGTCACATGACCGACAGACCAACCAGTTGAGCACCGAGTGATCAGCTCGGCGCTCAAGGCAGACTTAGGAGCAGGGAGCCACCCAGCAGTAAAGCCGCCCTGGGAATGAGGTCAAACACAGATCCTCATTCCTAAAGCTAAGCAACAGGTCTGCGGGTAATGGGGGACCGAGTGCACCTTCAGAACCCCGTTACATGCTCTACCTGAGCCACTTGTGTGGGTTGTAGACTCCGTCTCATGCTACCACTAGAGTGAAAGCACCGCCAGCATTCAAAAGTGACCAAAACATCAGCTAGGAAGCATAGGAACTGAGAAGTGGTCTGTGGTCACCACCTGCAGAACCACTCTTTTATTGGGGGTGTCTTGCTAATTGCCTATAATTTCCACCTGTTGTCTATCCCATTTGCACAACAGCATGTGAAATTGATTGTCACTCAGTGTTGCTTCCTAAGTGGACAGTTTGATTTCACAGAAGTGCGATTGACTTGGAGTTACATTGTGTTGTTTAAGTGTTCCCTTTATTTTTTTGAGCAGTGTAGTAGTTATAATCTTGTACATAGAAGCAGTATTATAGTAGTTATATTCTTGTACATAGGAGGCAGTATTATAGTAGTTATATTCTTGTACATAGGAGCAGTATTATAATAGTTATATTCCTGTACATAGGAGCAGTATTATAGTAGTTATATTCCTGTACATAGGAGCAGTATTATAGTAGTTATATTCTTGTACATAGGAGCAGTATTATAGTAGTTATATTTTTGTACATAGGAGCAGTATTATAGTAGTTATATTCTTGTACATAGGAGCAGTATTATAGTAGTTATATTCTTGTACATAGGAGCAGTATTATAGTAGCTATATTCTTGTACATAGGAGGCAGTATTATAGTAGTTATATTCTTGTACATAGGAGCAGTATTATAGTAGTTATATTCTCGTACATAGGAGCAGTATTATAGTAGTTATATTCTTGTACATAGGAGGCAGTATTATAGTAGTTATATTCTTGTACATAGGAGGCAGTATTATAGTAGTTATATTCTTGTACATAGGAGGCAGTATTATAGTAGTTATATTCTTGTACATAGGAGGCAGTATTATAGTAGTTATATTCTTGTACATAGGAGCAGTATTATAGTAGTTATATTCTTGTACATAGGAGCAGTATTATAGTAGTTATATTCTTGTACATAGGAACAGTATTATAGTAGTTATATTCTTGTACATAGGAGCAGTATTATAGTAGTTATATTCTTGTACATAGGAGCAGTATTATAGTAGTTATATTCTTGTACATAGGAGGCAGTATTATAGTGGTTATATTCTTGTACATAGGAGGCAGTATTATAGTAGTTATATTCTTGTACATAGGAGCAGTATTATAGTAGTTATATTCTTGTACATAGGAGCAGTATTATAGTAGTTATATTCTTGTACATAGGAGCAGTATTATAGTAGTTATATTTTTGTACATAGGAGGCAGTATTATAGTGGTTATATTCTTGTACATAGGAGGTAGTGTTATAGTAGTTATATTATTGTATTATTCTTTTTACCCTGTGATTTGGGAATATTTGCTTAAGAATTGGGTTTACTATCACCTCTGGATGAACTTATTCTTTAAACGGTTTCTATGTCCTAAACCTGCCGCCTCCTGGAGTTCATAGTCCTTGTTGCTCTGTTTGTGTACATATATGCTTCTCCTTGCAGTTGAATGATGGCTGGAAACGCTGATGTGACTGTTCTTATGTTTTCCAGCTGTTATAATTTCAGCCTTTCCTGTTTCTAGCAATGGACGGATGGGCTGAGGCGTCTCTGTATAATTCCTGCAGTAAATTGCTATGTCTCCAAGACTATGTCTCCTGGCTGACATCCTTCTCTGTTCCTCTGAGAGATCAATCCTATAATGCCGTAATCTATAATAACCTCTCAAGGTCATTGTGATTGCTTTACTGCCACCTAAGTGAGCATGCCACCACCATCAAGATGATAGAGGCTATGAAAGTAGGTAAAAGGTTACACCAACGAAAAAAAGCTCTTGGTATGTGAGCAGCTTATCCGGCTCTCCGCCAAGGCTTACAGAAGGCTTGGTCTCACAATCATATACATCTATAGGCATGCGGTTTATAACCCAGGATTACATAAATACTGCATTATTGGGATTAGCATGGAGTGGATCGATTCATCAAAAATTCTCAAATGATGTAAAACAGGCTCTAAAGTCAAAAACATCTCCCCAAACAAACTAAACCCTCAAGTTCTCCATATAGAAAGCTTCAGTTCAGCCATTTGTTATTTACTAAAGTTGGGTGGCAACAAATGTAACCACTTTATTGGGAGTCTCCATCCAGTTTTCCCCATACTCCTACCTTGTAATTTAGAGATATATTCCCTGCTGCTGTGTCACTATATGACTGGGTACATTGCTTGTTCAGGACCCTAGAAAACTTTGCATATGACTACTGGTTGTCACCCGCCAGTGATTGGCTGATCAGGGATCTCAGACATTTCTTGTGTGTCGAGACAGGTGCGGGAAGCATTGCAGAAACCAATGGTGACCCAGGAAGCATTGGAAAGGGGTCAGAGGAGAATCGTTGAGAGTATCTACGAATATTCTTTCATTTTTTGTTTATCCCGCTCTAAGGCATTTTTTCACAAACAACCCCTTTAAAGCCAGATCAAGGCTTATATTGGTCTATAGCAAAATATCATGTGGAGAGAAATGCTCAGGTTAGAGATATTATTTTCCAGGTTTAGAAGGATTGGCAGCAATGCAATAATGCTCCTTCACACAATGCAGTCCCCTATTAATACCACCATACAGCGTTCCAATAAAGCGACCATATAATGTATGCATACCACCACATAATGCTCTGCCAAACTGTGCTCACATAATGCCATTATATAATGCCTGAATACCACCATATAATTATCCAACAATATGACCATACATTTCTATGATAATGCTACCTAAGGGCACTTTCACACTAGCGTTTTTCTTTTCCGGCGCTGAGTTCCGTCCTAGGGGCTCAAATCCGGAAAAGAACTGATCAGTTTTATCCTAATAAATTCTGAATGGAGAGTAATCCGTTCAGGATGCATCAGGACGTCTTCAGTTCAGTTTTTTTGACTGATCAGGCTTTTCAGAAAAATGCAGCATGTTGTATTTTTACCTCTGGCCAAAAATCCTGAACACTTTGACTGAACGCCGGATCCGGTCTTTTTCCCATTGAATTGCATTAACGCCGGATCCGGCGCTGTGTGTTCAGTCAAACCGGATCCGGCTTTTGCATGTTAAACGCGAAAAATGTGAAAAAAAAGTTAAAGTCCATAAATGGCGGATCCTTTTTTTCCAATGCATTTTTTCATTGTGATCAAAATCCTGATCAGGATTTAAATGTAATCAGTTTTCACACGTTTTTTCCGGATCCGGCTGGCAGTTCCGGTGTCGGAATTGAACGCCGGATTAAAACAACGCTAGTGTGAAAGTAGCCTAATAATGCTTTTATAGTATCACCATATAATGCTAAATTATGTTACCTTACTGTGATCAGATAATACCAACATATATCATGCCTAAAGGATACCAGCATATAATTCTTAATTATACCACATACTGTGATCAATTTATACCACCATATAATGCCTAAATAATACCACCATATAACACTCCAATAATATCATCATATAAGAGTCCAATAATAGCACTATATAATTCCTGAATACCACTATATAATGCTCAATAATACCACTATACTGTGTTCTGATGCCACCATATAATGTCTGAATAACACAATGCAGTGACTTGAAAAAGCATTTATACTCCTTGAACTTTTCCACATTTTTTTTCACCTTTACGCCCTCAAACTTAAATGTATTTTATAGGGATTTTATGTGATAGACAATCACAAAGTAGCAAGTATGTGTGAAGTGAAAAGAAAATGATACATGGTTTTCAACATTTTTAATAAATAGAAAGTGTGGCGTGCATTTGTATTCAGCCCCCTTTACTCTGATACCCCTAAATAAAATCCAGTGTGACCAATTGCCTTCAGAGGTCATCTAATTAGTAAATAGTGTCCACCTGTGTGTAATTTTTTCTCAGTATTAATACAGCTGTTCTGTGAAGGCCTCAGAGGTTTGTTAGAGAACATTAGATCATGAAAACCAAGGAACACACCAGACAGGTCAAGGATAAAGTTGTGGAGAAGTGTAAATCAGGGTTAGGTTATAAAAAAATTTCCCAAGCTCTGAACATCTCATGGAGCAATATTCAATCCATCATCCGAAAATGGAAGGAGTATAGCACAACTGAAAACCTACCAAGATATGGCCGTCCACCTAAACTGACAGTCCAAGCAAGGAGAGCACTAATTAGAGAAGCAGCCAAGAGGCCCGTGGTCACTCTGGAGGAGCTGCAGAGATCCACAGCTCAGGTGGGAGAATCTCTCCACAGTACAACTATTAGTCGTGTACTCCATAAATCTGGCCTTTGTGGAAGAGTGACAAGAAGAAAGCCATTTTAGAAAGCAAGCCATAGGAATTCCTGTTTGCAATTTTCCACAAGCCATGTAGGGGACAAAGCGAACATCTAGAAGAAGGTGCTCTGGTCAAATGAGACCAAAGTTGATGTCTGGCGGAAAACTAACTCTGCACATCACCCTGAACACACTGTCCCTACCACCATGAAGCATAGTGGTGGCAGCATCATGCTGTGGAGGCTTTTCTTCAACACGGACAGAGAAGCTGGTCAGAGTTGATGGGAAGATGGATGGAACTAAATACAGGATAATCTTAGAGGAAAACCTAGTAGAGGCTGCAAAAGACTTAAGACTTGAGTGGAGATTCACCTTCCAGCAGGACAACAATTCTAAACATACAGCCAGAGCTACAATGGAATGGTTTAGAACAGGGATGCTAAACCTGCGGCCCTCCAGCTGTTGCAAACGACTCCCAGCATGCTGGAAGTTGTAGTTTTGCAACAGCTGGGGGGACTCAGGTTGGGCATCCCTGATTTAGATCATAGCATATTCATGTGTTAGAACGGCACAGTCAACATAGACCTAAATCCTATCGAGAATCTGTAGCAAGACTTGAAAATTGCTGTTCACAGATGGCCTCCCCATCCAATCTGACTGAGCGCAAGCTATTTTACAAAGAAGAATGGTCAAAAATGTCAGCCACTTGATGCACAAAGCTGGTAGAGACATTACCCCAAAAGACGGAGCTGTAATGCAGCGAACGGTGGTCCTACATCAAGTACTGACTTAGGGGGCCACACTTTCCAGATTTTTATTTATTGAACATTTTGAAAACCATGTGTCATTTTTTTTTCATTTCGCACATACTTGTTAATCCCACAATCTAGCACCTTAATAATGCCACCATACAGTTCCTCAATAATATTCTCATATGATGCCCTAATAATGGCATTATGCAGAGCTAAATTAGTCTGGGTTCACATCACGTTTTATGCCACTGTTTGACGTATACATTAGTTAAAAAAAAGTATACAAAAACGCAGCATACCATGTTCTGGTATCCTGCACAGTCCAGCAAAAATAAAATAAAAAAAGTACGTTTTTTTTATACAAAGGAACTTTATGGTGAACGGATGCCACTGTATGGAATCAGTCTGAGGCATTCGTTCAATGTACACGTTTTTTTGTATACGTTAAACGGATGGGAAAAACGTGATGTGAACCCAGCCTTAAAACATTTAATGCCCTAATAATACCACCATACAGTGCTGACCTTCTACCATGATCCTGATGAGATTTTTCACTCTGCACACTCTATAGTTACTTCAACAGGTCCCCTATAAATGGTGAAGGGGTCCGCGGTTTTCCCCTTTGCTTCTCTTATAATCTGGCCCTGTGAGATATACTCATGGATAAACTACTGATCACATTGGCACAATCTCCGGTCAACTCATCAAAGGGTTGTGCCGCCCCTTTAATACTTGCTGGTTGGGTATAGTAAAAATACCAAAAAAATTGCCTTTTGGTTCTATTTAATAATGTACAAGGAGATATATAACACATTGAGAACAGGAAAAGGCCTTGACATTGGGAAACCTGGAACGGCTTCCCCGACTGACAGTGACAAATGGAGGCTATAAAATGAGGAGGTGCCACCCTGCAAATCATTCTCGGAGGATATAGCCGGGACTTTACGTCTGCAATATTATCATAGACAGTCCTATGACAGCTCAAACAATATCAGCGGAGAGAGTGAGGGCAGATACAATGTAGCCACATAGCTCTGCCTGCACCCCATAATTGTTCTGGCAGGTCACCACATCATGCCCACATTTAGTGCCCTGTAAAGACCTGTCCTGGGGGCTAAAAATTTAAAGGGCCACTCATACGGTATATAGATACAAGCAGCATCCCTGTATAAAGTATGGGGAAGGGGACTTAAAGAACATTTCCAGGTGCCCCATACACTTCAGTGACACACATAGCATGGCTGACTATAATTACACAAGTAGTATAGGGAGGGAGTTCTCGTTAAACTCAAAGTGATAGGTGGCCATGCCCCTTTTCCCATCCATAATCCCGCCCACTATGCCCATATATGGCTCGTCAAGCTAAAAGTGGCAACACGCCCCTTTCATTGCCCATAACCCCGCCCACTCTGACCATAACCCCGCCCCAAACCATGCTTAATTTCCACCCATTCAATAACCCTTTTATTCTTTTAGATCTTATAATGTGTCAGTAATTAAATTAAGTTTTAAAATGTTTAAAATAAAATGATATTAAAGCTTGTATTAAGCGTTTATTAACCGCTTATTAAGTTATTATAAATATTGGCAATAGCTATTTTGTCCGTCTATCTAACTATCTATCTATAGGACCTTCGATGATGTCATCGCAGGTCCTAGGTACATTTCTATCTAGCCCAAATCTAACGTTTTAATAGATAGAATATTTAACTATCTATCTATCTATCTATCACCTATCTATCTAATCTATCTATCTATTAGCTAAACTGGACCTTTGACCCCCTTTCCCCAGCCCATAACCCGCCCACACCTCCCAAAAACCCTCCCAGCCCCGCCCAAAGCTGATGTCACGGCAGGTCCTGTTAGATCTGATATGACGTCAGTAATTCAATTAAGTTTTAATATCTTTAAAAATAAAAATGCTATTAAAAACTGTATGAATCTATTAAAAGCTTAACAAAGTCTTACAATCTTTAATAATAAAATCATTAAAAACAGACTATGACAAAGTACCCAACTTTCCTGGGATCGACTATCTAGTTTCTAACGATGCTGGGTATGTTTGGACATGTCCTAAGACATTATTTAAGAGCGGCGAAATCATTTTGTATCGTTAGGGAAATTAGCTTCGTTACGAAATTATGTTTAATAAAAAGCAAAAGCGTACGTGATTTAAGCAAAATGTCTTTATTTACGACGCATCACGGTACATTTTTCAATAATGCAGTAGGATAGGCACGTTTGTGCTAATTACAGCAACATATACATCATTGTTTCATGCGCTTTTGTTACAAAGGAGCGTACAACACGGTCATTTTTTCCCGGACACATCTAATATCTTTAAAAATAAAATGATATTAAGGTTCTATCCTAACTATCCTTAATTTTGACAGTTTAAAAGAACTTGTGTTGGATTACTCGCGCAATTCCGATCCCGAGACGCGGAAAACAATAACTATAGAGCAAGTCGGCATTTTCAGAAATAGGAAGCCTTGGGACATAGAGACAAGAACATTACTTAAAACGCAAAAGTGCAGCTACACAAAGAAATGGCTGACGACGGACTTTACGACGTTACTTTTCAGCTATTAAACATGACCGCGCAATTTCAACACCCGTTTTCTTGTATTTTAGCTAACCCGTTTGTTTACAAATATTAGGTTTATCGAGGGAATACCGCAAAATTTTACAGGCGATGACCTATTCCAGATTTTCCGGCGACTTAATGTGTGCAAAAAGAAGCTCTAAAATGTGATATTTCGCATCTCGACGGTTATTCTTGGTAGCGTCGCCGCTCCTGTAAAGATGTCGAACAGGATCTGATGTAATTGGAATCTTTTAAAAGCGTTGGTCAAAACAAAACCGACGGTCCGAAAATCAGCTATTGGCGAGATTGTTCTCAATATCCTTAAAGGAAAGCTACCTCTTAGGCTGCGTTCACACGGGCGAGATTTCCGCGCGGGTGCAATGCGGTAGGTGAACGTATTGCACCCGCACTGAATCCCGACCCATTCATTTCAATGGGGCTGTTCAGATGAGCGATGATTTTCCTGCATCACTTGTGCGTTGCGTGAAAATCGCAGCATGCTCTATATTCTGCGTTTTTCACGCAACGCAGGCCCCATAGAAGTAAATGTGGTGTGCGTGAAAATCGCAAGCATCTGCAAGCAAGTGCAGATGCGGTGTGATTTTCACGCATGGTTGCTAGGTGACAGTCTATTCACTGTATTATTTTCCCTTATAACATGGTTATAAGGGAAAATAATAGCATTCTGAAAACAGAATGCTTAGTAGGTGATCAATTGAGGGTTAAAAAAAATGAAATAATTAACTCACCTTCTCCTCTTGATCGCGTAGTTACCGGTCTCTTCTTTACTTCTTTAATGATGAGCTGTGGGCTAAAGGACCTGTGGTGACGTCAGATCACATGCTCCAATCACATGGTCCACAACCATGTTATAAGGAAAGATAATAACATCTACACAACACCTAACCCAAACCTGATGTAACGGGGTTCCGAAGGTGCACTCAGTCCCCCATTAGCCGCATACCTGCTGCTTAGCTTCGGGAACGAGGATCTGTGTTTTACCTCGTTCCGGGGGCGGCTTTACTAGCTGGGTGGCTCCCTGCTCCTAAGTCTGCCTTGAGCGCCGAGCTGATCACTCGGTGCTCGACTGGTTGGTCTGTCGGTCATGTGACGCTAGCCACGTCACATGACCCTCACTCCCCACTATAAATACAGGCAGCCTGCTGGCCACAGGTTGCCTGTTAATTTAGGTTCCACCTGTGATTTGGTCTTTCCTGGCGTACTTACCTCCTGCTGAATTCCTGACGATCCTCTGCCTGCTCCTTGTGTACTTTGCTGCTCTCCTGGTATTCTGACCCCGGCCTCCTCCTGACGATCCTCTGCTGACTCCTTTGGTACTTCACGTCTCTCCTGGTATTTATGACCCCGGCTTCTCCTGACAATTCTGTGTTTGCTCCATTTGTACTTTGTAGCTTTCCTGGTATTGACTCGGTCCGTTCACGTCCTGTTGTTTGTCTGTCTGTCATCCCTGCACTTATTCCAAGTTAGGGATTGCCGTCCAGTTGTCCCCTGTCATTAGGACTCGCAAGGCAAGTAGGCAGGGCCAGGGATAAGGGTGGAGCGCAGTGGTCACTTCCCTCCCCCCTGTGTGTGTGTGTACGCGACCGTTACACCTGAACTTCTGTGAAGAAGTTCGGGTCTGGGTATTACAGTCGGTTTTTTATCACGCGCGTGCAAAACACATTGCACCCGCCCGATAAAAACTGAACATCGGAACGCAATGGCAGTCAAAACTGACTGCAATTGCGTTCCTACTCGTGCGGGTTTGCCGCAATACACCGGGACGCATCCGGACCTAATCCGGACACGCTCGTGTGAACCCAGCCTAAGAGAGCGGCAAAAAAATATACTAAAAGGAGGCGCAAGGCTATAAAGAAATTACGCAATAAAAGCCACCCTATTAAAGACAAGAAGCGCATTGTGAACCAGAGCGGCGGTTTTATAGGATCGCTGCTCGGCTTTGCAATACCTTTAATCACTAGCTTGATAGCTAATAGAGTCGGCGGGTCATAATGGAGTATGTAGGGAAAATGTTCCTGGTTTCCAAACACGAGCTGGACCACCTAAAAAAAAACATCCGTAGAAACATCAGACATATGCCAAACCCTTACGCAGCGTTTAGACGCCAAAATTAGTGAAATACTACACAGAAATTACCTTTCAGATGATGAAAAAATTAAGAGATACACTAATGTGTTACAGAGATACTTGACGCTCAACAAACAGGCCGGTAAAGAAATGTCAACCTTTACTTTGATTACGCAGCCGCAATCCGATCAGCAACGATTGACAAAAGACGCTTCTAGCGGAGACGATGTTAGAGATACTTGACAATGTTAATATAAGGTATAGGAAAAATGCTGAACTTTTGTTGAACAAACTGCAACGATCGGGTAACAAGCCGTACTGGAACGCTAGGGGTGAATTAATTTTCAAAGATCAAGTTATACCAGGATCCAACATCATCGACCTGAATCGCATCGCGACGCAGAGCCGCGGTTTGCTTAAGACTAAAACGCCTCGCGGGTGGGACTTCTTCATGGAAACCATTGCCGAACTAAATGTGCCCTCAGCTGTGATCGGTAATACAAGACCGAGAGAACTTTACAATAATTTAAAAAGGGGGTCACCCGACGAAGCTTTTGAAGCGGTTCGTACCCCTATTAGTCAGCAGCCGTTCATAACAACAACACCGTTTTATTACCTAAAAAGAGACCACCGAGTTTGTTACAGACGTCTTGGTTAACGTTGTAACTTTTACTTTGAATGTATTTGTACATAGCGCCTGATAATGTTTTATATAAAATGACTTTTAAAAAAAAATAGAAATGTAGTCCATTTTTCTTTTTTACAATAAATACACTATCTTGATTAAATAAAATTGCATAAACCGTGATCCAATTACGTCTGATACTGTTCGACATATTTACAGGAGCGGCGACGCTACCAAGAATAACCGTCGAGATGCGAAATATCACATTTTAGAGCTTCTTTTTGCACAAATAAGCCGCTGGAGGATCTGGCCGGAACAAACCGGTTCTTAGCCCTAGTTCCTCGGGCGAATTAGCTCTTAAATCTACGAGTAAATATCTGTAAGGCGCGTGTGTAGCATCTTCAAAAGCTTAAACGTGTTTTACCGGGGTACATTTGCCAAGCCTGTAATTTATCACGAGGGTTTATAAAAGGACCATGTATTTAGTGTTTCAATTTATGGTCCGGCTTTTCTTACCCTGACAAAAAACATTTTGAACGAGATACATGATGATCAAATTTCTGTGGTGCACGTATTTGGTGAAAGCGTTTTGTATTTCAAGATTTTCGCAAGTCGCCTCCATAATATCATCAACAACCGCCAAATTTACCTTGTCCTGCGGGAATAGGTCATCGTCTGTAAAATTATGCGGTATTCCCTCGATAAACCTAATATTTGTAAACAAACAAGATAGCTAAAATACAAGAAAACGGGTGTTGAAATTGCGCGGTCATGTTTAATAGCCGAAAAGTAACGTTGTAAAGTCCGTCGTCAGCCGTCTCTTTGTGTAGCCGCACTTTTGCGTTTCACGTAACGTTCTTATCTCTATGTCCCAACGCTTCCCATTTCTGAAAATGCCGACTTGCTCTATAGTTATTGTTTTCCGCGTCTCGGGATCGGAATTGCGCGAGTAATCCAACACAAGTTCTTTTAAACTGTCATAATTAAGGATAGTTAGGATAGAACCTTAATATCATTTTATTTTTAAAGATATTAGATGTGTCCGGGAAAAAATAACCGTGTTGTACGCTCCTTTGTAACAAAAGCGCATGAAACAATGATGTATATGTTGCTGTAATTACGCACAAACGTGCCTATCCTACTGCATTATTGAAAAATGTACCGCGATGCGTTGTAAATAAAGACATTTTGCTTAAATCACGTACGCTTTCGCTTTTTATTAAACATAATTTCGTAACGAAGCAAATTTCCCTAACGATACAAAATGATTTTGCCGCTCTTAAATAATGTCTTAGAACATGTCCAAACATACCCAGCATCGTTAGAAACTAGATAGTCGAGTTGGGTACTTTGTCATAGTCTGTTTTTAATGATTTTATTATTAAAGATTGTAAGACTTTGTTAAGCTTTTAATAGATTCATACAGATTTTAATAGCATTTTTATTTTTAAAGATATTAAAACTTAATTGAATTACTGACGTCATATCAGATCTAACAGGACCTGCCGTGACATCAGCTTTGGGCGGGGCTGGGAGGGTTTGTGGGAGATATGGGCGGGTTATGGGCTGGGGAAAGGGGGTCAAAGGTCCTTTAGCTAATAGATAGATAGATAGATAGATAGATAGATAAAAATGGAAGATGGAAGACGCAGCACACTAACAGTCGGGTGCAAAATCAGGCCAATACGAACCGGCACCAAGGTCCCTTTCAATAGAGAAAATTCAAAAAGCCAGCAGCCCTCCAGTAAAGTCAAAAAATCAACGTGGTTTATACACCCAGTCAGTGGCGTAGGGCTCACCATAGCAACCATAGCAGTGGCTATGGGGCCCTACGCCACTGGGGGCCCGTCCGGGCCGCCTTCTGTTGATTTTTATTATATTTTTTTTTACATACACACTACACACAGGCAGCCAGGCCCGAGCCGCGGCTCGGGCCTGGCTGGGGAGGAGTCAGGACTGGAGCAGGGCGCACGCAGGGCCGGGCCGACACAGTGGCTGGGGAGGCTCCAGCCAGGCCACTGAGTAACTCAGAAGATCCGATGGTATATTCTAACCCCCAGGCGTTCCCATGGTGACGGGGACGCTTGCCTGGGGGTTAGAATATACCATCGGATCTGAGTTTTCACTAGCTCAGTTAGATCGTAAAAACTCAAATCCGATGGTATATTCTAACCCCCAGGCGTTCCCATGGTGACAGGGACGCTTGCCTGGGGGTTAGAATATACAGGGCCACGCCGCTCACAGCAGTATATTTATAAACTAATCAGTAACTACTTTAACTTTAATCATTGCTCATTGCTGATCTCTTTACTTGGATTATTTGGATATCTTACTCTGTCTTAGCTCCGGTAACAGCAGGCAGTGCGGGCGGGCGGCGCTCACTCCCACTAGGCGGCGCAGGCGCGTGACGTCAGTGAGTGCGCGCCGCCCCCCCGCACTGCCTGCTGATACCGGAGCTAAGACAGAGTAAGATATCCAAATAATCCAAGTAAAGAGATCAGCAATGAGCAATGATTAAAGTTAAAGTAGTTACTGATTAGTTTATAAATGTACTGCTGTGAGCGTCGGGGGAGGGGGATCTGTGGATGGCACTGTAGGGGGATCTGTGGATGGCACTGTTTAGGGGGGATCTGTGGATGGCACTGTTTAGGGGGGATCTGTGGATGGCACTGTTTAGGGGGGATCTGTGGATGGCACTGTTTAGGGGGAATCTGTGGATGGCACTATTTAGGGGGAATCTGTGGATGGCACTGTTTAGGGGAGGGGGGATCTGTGGATTGCACTGTTTAGGGGAGGGGGGATCTGTGGATGGCACTGTTTAGGGGAGGGGGATCTGTGGATGGCACTGTTTAGGGGAGGGGGATCTGTGGATGGCACGGGGGGGCCCATAAATTTTTTTGCTATGGGGCCCATGCATTTCTAGCTACGCCCCTGCACCCAGTGTCAAACAGCAGCGACGTTTTAACCGCTTGTTGCGGTCTTTCTTAAGCTATGTGAATATGTGTTACTACAGCAGTATATAAAGGTGTACCAATTAATTGCATAAAATATCCAATTGAAATAAAAACTATCACAATTCATAGGAGCTATGTTTAAATGAATACATACTCATCAGCATCAATGTGAAATTACATATAATACAAATAAAGTGACAGTGCTTCGAGCAAAAATACATAATACATGACAAAAGTACATGATCAAATATAATTGATAATTAAAAATTAATAATTAAAAATACAAGTGTTCCCAATGTTTGGTGTTGATTAAAAACTTACAAAACCAGTTGGTAAACTGTGTCAGCCGAGCATCACGGTCTCGAGAGTGTCCACATTCAGTTAGTGCGCATGCGCGAGATCGCTAGATCCCGCGATATCCCAGGCGCAAAGGAACTCTATGGAAACCTCATCAAAGATGGCCAAATCTAAGGATACTTACATGTGCGCATGTCTGAGCAATGGTTGCCACCCAGAACAAGGTAAAAGATCACTAATGCACACAGGATCACAGCGACTGACATCGAATCTAGACTGTGTCAACAGTCAACGATTCACTAATGGTAGGTGGTGGAGACTCCGCCATGGGTCCCCAGGTCTCCCCAACATACCGCACCTCACATGGGCATGACAGTAGGTAGACCACGTGGGACGAGTCACACGTCAAGTATTGAGCAATCTTGATTGTTTTATTTGTCACTGGATTAAGGAAGGAGTCCCCCTTGAGCATGAGGCAACAATTCACACAGTGGTAGCATGGATAGCAACCAGTCCGTGTGGAGCCACAAAGTGACCTCACCGTGGTCCTGTTGCTGCCAACATTAGACCTGACTAATCTATCACCCAAATTCCGCCCCCTACGGTAGGAAAAAAGTGGGGGTGTCCAAAACTCCGGGAAACTGTTCCCAATAATCTTCCAATGTTTTCTGATGACAGACGCAATTTGCGGACTGTCAGCAGAATACTGTGAGATAAAAGGAATGCGTGGGGCTACTGTAGTTTCATTGCAGGGAGTCTGCGCCTGGTTATTATCAACCCGCACCCTGCTCTCTGCAATGAGTTTCTTGGGATACCCTCGAACTGCAAACTTCTTGCTCATTTCCATAAAACGTACTCCCTATAACAGTGATGACCTGACTGCTGACCCGGTCGGTTTTGACTGTGAGACATTTCCAATCCTGCGTTTTATATTAGTTTACTTTGATCACTTTGGGTGTTTACAGCGTGAAGGAAGTTGGGGGGGACGCTTGGCTAACTGTCACGAGGGTATCAAGAGCCACGTCTGACTCCGTTATACCCGGGGTCAGGAGGTCGCAGCGGGTGGCTGCGCGCTCTATATCTAAAGATCACGTTGTTTCTTAGTGATTGTTTTCTGTGTTTGCCTTGCTATCCTTTTTGTCTCAATCAGGGATCCGTAGCTTCTCCTCCTCAGCTGTTTCTTGTCTGCCACTCCCAACCTCCTTATATTCTCCCCTCACTCTTCTCTAGTTGCCAGTTATAGAGCTTCCTGCCTGGACATCTATACTGACCCACTGGAGTTGTGAATCCTGGTTGTCGTTCCAGAGTGCTACCCTCCGGATCCCTGTTGGGCTTCTTGTTGTCTCCTGTTGTCGCCCACCTGGGACTATATGTTGAGTTTGTATTGTCTGTCCTTCCCTTGGTGTTTTCCTTTAGAGCTAGTGGTGCGGACTAGTGTTCCCACCGCCCTGTTCACTATCTGGGGCTAAGCTTAGGGAAAGCCAGGGCTTTAGGCACGTGATCGGCGTACGGGTGAGGAACCCGTCTAGGGACGTCAGGGCAGCCAGGTGCCAGCCGCTAGGTGAGTCAGGGGTCACCACCTTCCCTCTCACTTGGGCAGGGCCTTCCTTGTTCCCTCCCTCTGTGTCACGTATGTGATAGTCACGCCGACCGTGATATTATAACTGGCCTTTACTTTTTGAGAAAAAAAAAAAAAAAAAAATTCTTTTTGTTGTTTTTTTTTTTTCTCTACTTAGGGCTCTTTCACACCTGCGTTGTTGTGTTCCGGCATAGAGTTCCGTCGTCGGGGCTCTATGCCGGAAGAATCCTGATCAGGATTATCCTAATGCATTCTGAATGGAGAGAAATCCGTTCAGGATGCATCAGGATGTCTTCAGTTCCGGAACGGAACGTTTTTTGGCCGGAGAAAATACCGCAGCATGCTGCGCTTTTTGCTCCGGCCAAAAATCCGGAACACTTGCCGCAAGGCCGGATCCGGAATTAATGCCCATTGAAAGGCATTGATCCGGATCCGGCCTTAAGCTAAACGTCGTTTCGGCGCATTGCCGCATCCGACATTTAGCTTTTTCAGAGTGGTTACCATGGCTGCCGGGACGCTAAAGTCCTGGCAGCCATGGTAAAGTGTAGTGGGGAGCGGGGAGCAGTGTACTTACCGTCCGTGCGGCTCCCCGGGCGCTCCAGAGTGACGTCAGGGCGCCCCAAGCGCATGGATCATGTGATCACATGGATCACGTCATCCATGCGCATGGGGCGCTCTGACGTCATTCTGGAGCGCCCGGGGAGCCGCACGGACTGTAAGTATACCGCTCCCCCGCTCCCCACTACTACTATGGCAACCAGGACTTTAATCGCGTCCTGGGTGCCATAGTAACACTGAACGCATTTGGAAGACGGTTCCGTCTTCAAATGCTTTCAGTACACTTGCGTTTTTCCGGATCCGGAGTGTAATTCCGGCAAGTGGAGTACACGCCGGATCCGGACAACGCAAGTGTGAAAGAGGCCTTAGAATCCAATATGGATCCTATTGCTGCCTTGGCAAAACAGCTTCAAAGCCTGTCTTTGGAGGTGGCAGGATTGAAGGCGTCTGTCCTCCAACAACAGCAGCAAATGCAGCAGACCGCACCCCCAGCGGTTGCTATGGGTAACCAGGTTGTTACAGAACCCAAGGTTGTTCTTCCTGACAGATTTTCTGGGGGAAGGGACAAATTTGCGACGTTCCGTGAGGCCTGCAAATTATACTTTAAGTTGCGCCCTTACTCCTCAGGTAATGAAGAACAGCGGGTTGGGATTGTCATTTCCCTGCTTCAGGGGGACCCACAATCCTGGGCGTTCTCGTTACCCCCTGGTTCCCAGGCTCTCCGGTCAGTGGAGGGATTTTTTGGGGCTTTGGGTCTCATATATGATGACCCTGACCGAGTCGCCCTAGCTGAGTCGAAGTTACGGAGACTCCTACAGGGAGATCGGTCAGCAGAGGAATATTGCTCAGAGTTCCGTAGGTGGGCTACGGATACTCAGTGGAACGACCCGGCTCTCAGGAGTCAGTTCTGCTCTGGGTTATCTGAAAGGGTTAAGGATGCACTGGCGCTGTATGAGACCCCCCTTTCCCTTGATGCTGTTATGTCCCTCTCTATCAGAATAGATAGGCGTCTTAGGGAGAGATCGAAAATTCCTGAGCAATTGGTTACCTCTCCCAAACAACAATTAGTCTGTACTGACTTAGATGAGCCTATGCAGCTAGGCGGAACTTCTCGTCAGGTCCGTCCTCCTGAGGTTCGCCGTAGGGGGGGGGCTTGTTTTTTCTGTGGGGGGAAGGGTCATTTCATTAATGTCTGTCCCTCCTTTCTCAAAAACAAAAGACCGTCGGAAAACTACTAACCCCAGGCTGTGCGGAGGATGTCAGCCGGGGGGTATACGTTTCCTCCATACGAACATCTCAATTTGTGTTTTTGGTGTTAAGACGGAGTCTATTTCTGTTTTTCTAGACAGTGGAGCAGGGGTAAATTTGATAGATGCCCATTTTGCCCGCACTATTGGTTTGTCTCTCTGTACGCTGCAGAGACCTATTCCCGTATTCGCTATAGATTCTGCTCCTCTGTCTCAGAGAAACCTCACCCACATTGTTCATAATTTACACCTTCGGGTAGGGGACCACCATAATGAGTGTCTTTCATGTTACGTTCTGGAGGGCCTTCCCTCTCCTGTGGTATTGGGTCTTCCCTGGTTGGTAGCGCACAATCCAGTGGTGGATTGGCAGGCCAGGGAGATATTGGAGTGGAGTGAGCATTGCAGAGAGAATTGCTTAAATAACAATTGCTTAATCGCCTCCATAGCTTCCCTACCTACATTTATTTCGGACTTTGAGGACGTTTTTTCTGAAAAGGGTTGTCAGAAGCTACCACCTCATCGTCCTTATGATTGCCCGGTTAACCTGATTCCCGGTGCAAAATTACCCAAGTCCAGGTTGTATAATCTTTCGGGTCCCGAGAGACAAGCCATGAAAGATTATATCTCCGAGAGTCTGGCTAAGGGACACATCAGACCCTCTTCTTCACCCGTGGCTGCAGGGTTTTTCTTTGTTAAAAAGAAAGATGGGGGCCTGCGTCCTTGCCTAGATTTCCGTGAGCTAAACCAGATAACCATCCGAGACCCATACCCTCTTCCTCTCATTCCTGACCTGTTTAATCAGATTGCGGGTGCTAGGTGGTTCTCCAAACTTGATCTTAGGGGGGCCTACAATCTGATTCGTATCAGGGAAGGGGATGAGTGGAAGACAGCTTTTAACACCCCTGAGGGGCATTATGAAAATCTAGTTATGCCTTTCGGTCTGACCAATGCCCCCGCTGTCTTCCAACATTTCGTTAATGATATTTTTAGTCATCTCATCGGCAGGTTTGTAGTCATATACCTAGATGATATCTTAATTTATTCGGCTGATCTGAAATCACATGAGGTGCATGTCAGGCAAGTACTGCAGGTCCTACGGACGAATAAATTATATGCGAAAATTGAAAAATGTGTCTTCGCCGTTCAGGAAATACAGTTCCTGGGATATCTATTATCTGCTTCAGGTTTCCGTATGGATCCTGGGAAGGTCCAGGCAATTTTAGATTGGGATCTTCCTGAGAACCTTAAAGCCCTACAACGGTTTTTGGGTTTCGCAAATTTCTATAGAAAGTTCATTAAAAATTATTCAGTGATCGTTAAACCCCTTACCGACATGACTAGGAAGGGGACTGATTTTTCTAAATGGTCTGACGCCGCTAAAAATGCATTTTCCTCTCTAAAGGAGAGGTTTACCTCGGCACCTGTTCTAATTCAACCTGATGTCTCTCAGCCTTTTATTGTTGAGGTAGATGCGTCAGAGGTAGGAGTGGGGGCTGTATTGTCTCAGGGTCCGTCTCCTGGCAAATGGCGCCCTTGCGCTTTCTTTTCCAAAAAATTATCTTCTGCAGAGAAGAACTATGATGTTGGAAATAGGGAACTGTTGGCGATTAAGCTGGCGCTTGAAGAGTGGCGTCACTTCTTAGAGGGAGCAATCCACCCCTTCACGGTGATTACGGATCACAAAAACCTTCTGTACCTAGAATCGGCTAAGCGTCTCACCCCTAGACAAGCTAGGTGGTCGCTATTCTTTACCAGATTTAACTTTGTAATCACCTATCGTCCTGGGGCAAAAAATACCAAGGCAGACGCGTTATCTCGTAGTTTCCCTGGAGGGGGTAATGCTAGTGATCCGGTACCTATTTTACAAAGAGGAGTGGTTGTCTCTGCTGTACACTCTGTTCTAGAGGGAAAGGTGTTAGAGGTCCAGGGGGACGCCCGGCCTCTTGCCCCTCAGAGAAATTGTTTGTACCGTTAAACCTGCGTCTTGAATTATTAAAAGAACATCATAATTCACAAGGTTGCGTCAGGATGTAATAGATTTCGTGTCTACTTGCTCTACTTGTGCACGCGCGAAAGTCTCTCATACACGTCCAGCAGGGTCTTTATTGCCTCTTTTTATCCCCAATAGGCCATGGACACATCTGTCTATGGATTTCATCACTGACTTACCGTTGTCTGCGGGTAAAACAGTTATTTTGGTAGTAGTAGACAGGTTTAGCAAAATGGTACACTTTATTGCGCTACCCGCACTTCCTAATGCTAAAACTCTTGCTCAGGTGTTTATCAGTGAAATCGTGAAGCTTCACGGGGTCCCTTCCGATGTGGTTTCGGATCGGGGAACCCAGTTTATTTCTAAGTTTTGGAAAGCTTTTTGTTCCCGTTTGGGGGTACACTTGTCCTTTTCCTCAGCTTTCCATCCTCAGTCGAATGGACAGACTGAGCGTACCAACCAAAACCTAGAAACATATTTAAGGTGTTTTGTGTCTGAAAACCAAGAGTTGTGGTCCTCATATTTACCGTTAACTGAGTTTGCCATAAATAATCATTATCAGGAGTCCACTGGCAAGTCACCATTCCTTGGTGCATACGGTTTTCATCCCCAATTTTGTACTTTCAAAGAGGGGGGGTCTTCTGGTGTTCCCGAAGAGGAAAGGTTTTCTTCATCTCTTTCTTCGGTATGGCAGAAGGTGCAAGTTAACTTGAAAAAGATGAGTGGTAAATATAAATGCATGGCCGATAAGAAACGGTCGCCAGGTCCGGACCTAGGGGTGAATGACTATGTGTGGTTGTCTACTAGGAATATTAAGTTGAAGGTTCCCTCTTGGAAACTGGGCCCTAGGTTCATTGGTCCTTATAAAATAGTAGCCGTCATTAACCCTGTGGCTTTTCGCCTGGAGCTACCTCAGACTTTTAAGATCCATAACGTCTTCCATAAATCGTTACTCAAGAAGTATGTTCCACCTCTAGAACCATCACCGCTGCCACCTCCTCCTGTTATTGTGGATGGTAATCTGGAGTTTCAAATAGCCAGAATTGTTGATTCTCGTCGGGTCCGCCGCTCTCTTCAGTATCTGGTGCATTGGAGGGGTTACGGTCCCGAGGAAAGAATGTGGGTTCCAGCGTCAGAGGTAAACGCCAACAGGTTAATTCAGGCTTTCCATGCCTCTCATCCGGAGAGACCTGGTCCTGAGTGTCCGGAGGCCCCTCGTGAAAGGGGGGGTACTGTCACGAGGGTATCAAGAGCCACGTCTGACTCCGTTATACCCGGGGTCAGGAGGTCGCAGCGGGTGGCTGCGCGCTCTATATCTAAAGATCACGTTGTTTCTTAGTGATTGTTTTCTGTGTTTGCCTTGCTATCCTTTTTGTCTCAATCAGGGATCCGTAGCTTCTCCTCCTCAGCTGTTTCTTGTCTGCCACTCCCAACCTCCTTATATTCTCCCCTCACTCTTCTCTAGTTGCCAGTTATAGAGCTTCCTGCCTGGACATCTATACTGACCCACTGGAGTTGTGAATCCTGGTTGTCGTTCCAGAGTGCTTCCCTCCGGATCCCTGTTGGGCTTCTTGTTGTCTCCTGTTGTCGCCCACCTGGGACTATATGTTGAGTTTGTATTGTCTGTCCTTCCCTTGGTGTTTTCCTTTAGAGCTAGTGGTGCGGACTAGTGTTCCCACCGCCCTGTTCACTATCTAGGGCTCAGCTTAGGGAAAGCCAGGGCTTTAGGCACGTGATCGGCGTACGGGTGAGGAACCCGTCTAGGGACGTCAGGGCAGCCAGGTGCCAGTCGCTAGGTGAGTCAGGGGTCACCACCTTCCCTCTCACTTGGGCAGGGCCTTCCTTGTTCCCTCCCTCTGTGTCACGTATGTGATAGTCACGCCGACCGTGATGCTAACTGAATGTGGACGCTCTCGAGACCCGTGATGCTCGGCTGGCACAGTTTACCAACTGGTTTTGTAAGTTTTTAATCAACACCACACATTGGGAACACTTGTATTTTTAATTATCAATTTTTAATTATCAATTATATTTGATCATGTACTTTTGTCATGTATTATGTATTTTTGCACGAAGCACTGTCACTTTATTTGTATTATATGTCATTTCACATTGATGCTGATGAGTATGTATTCATTTAAACATAGCTCCTATGAATTGTGATACGGTAGTTTTTATTTCAATTGGATATTTTATGTAATTAATTGGTACACCTTTATATACTGCTGTTGTAACACATGTTCACATAGCTTGAGAAAGACCGCAACAAGCGGTTGAAACGTCGCTGCTGTTTGACACTGGGTGAATAAACCACGTTGATTTTTTGACTTTACTAGAGGGCTGCTGGCTTTTTTGAATTTTTTCTAGATAAATAGATAGATTTTTTTTTTATCTATTGAAACGTTAGATTTGGGCTACATAGAAATGTACCTAGGACCTGCGATGACATCATCAAAGGTCCTATAGATTGATAGTTAGATAGACGGATCAAATAGCTATTGCCAATATTTATAATAACTTAATTAGCGGTTAATACACGCTTAATATCATTTTATTTTAAACATATTAAAACTTAATAAAATTACTAATGCGTTATAAGATCTAAAAGAATAAAAGGGTGATTGAATGGGCAGCAATTAGACGTCGTTTGGGGCGGGTCTGTGGGCGGGGTTATGGGCGGGGGAGCGGGGTTTTGGGCTAGGAAAGGGGCATGTCGACCTGCCACTTTTAGCTTCACGAACCATATATGGGCATAGTGGGCGGGATTATGGGTGGGAAAAGGGGCATGGCTATCCATCACTTTGAGTTTGACGAGAACTCCATTCCCTATACTACTTACACGCATTATATAATTTTGTAAACTGAAATTACTGACTTTTTATCTAGATCCTCCTACCGCCCTGTATACTGCAGCATGGCAGGAGTGCCAGAACTAATACACAGGCAGAAAGGCAGGAGAGATAGAGAGAGAGAGACATATATAATAATGCATTTATTTGCCCCCCTTCAGGCTGTATAAAGATCTGCACGTCTGACAACCTAATCTGGACAGTCATAGGAAAAGTTACATGCTTGGACATAGGAGCAGTATTATAGTAGTTATATTCTTGTACATAGGGGGCGGTATTATAGTAGTTATATTCTTGTACATAGGAGCAGTATTATAGTAGTTATATTCTTATACATAGGAGGCAGTATTATAGTAGTTATATTCTTATACATAGGAGGCAGTATTATAGTAGTTATATTCTTGTACATAGGGGCAGTATTATAGTAGTTATATTCTTGTACATAGGAGGCAGTATTATAGTAGTTATATTCTTATACATAGGAGGCAGTATTATAGTAGTTATATTCTTATACATAGGAGGCAGTATTATAGTAGTTATATTCTTGTACATAGGAGCAGTATTATAGTAGTTATATTCTTGTACATAGGAGGCAGTATTATAGTAGTTATATTCTTAACCATATTTCTTTTTATTGAAAGAAAAAGCAGAGGCTAACCGCCCATACATGACTACATCACAGTGACAAGGAATCACAATATGAGTCCCACATTTACATCATGCATAGACATCATATACAATCACATTTATCAAACTTAAAATAAAATTCAGTCAAGGGCTGGGAGACAAAGGGGGGGAACACACAAGAGGGGAAGGAACGGGGAGAACAGGGAAATGGGAGATTCTGCTCTGCTAAGCAAAGTTTCTGTATGTTTTCCATGGAGACCATAGTTTTAAGAAGCGGGAACGTGAGTTAGTTTCCCAGTGTGCCAGCTCCTCAAAACGGTAGATCTGGTCTACCTTGTCTATCCACATTAGGGTAGTCGGGGGAGAGTCAATTTTCCATAGAAAAGGAATAAGCAGCTTAGCTGCCGTGAGCAACATGGTCGGGAGGTTATCCTTAGCAGGGGTGAGGGTTGTATTGGGGCACCATAACAAAATAAGTTTAGCATCCAGAACTATCCTAGAATTGCAAATTTGGTTGATCAATGGCTCAATTGATTTCCAAAATGTCTGGATTTTCCGACAGGACCACCAAATATGCGACAGGGAACCAATTTCCAAGCCGCATCTCCAACAAGCTTCTGGAACTTCCGGGTTCAACTTGTGTAAGAACTCAGGCGTCTTATACAATCTACTGAGTAGTTTGAAAGAGTTCTCCTGAATCCTCACACAGCGGTTAAAGCCATGTGAATGTGCCAAAATAAAGGCTCTTTCCGGCTCCGTGAGGCACAAAGAGAGCTCCCTCTCCCAGGAGGTCAGAAAACGGAGCTCCGGGGGGAGTGAGGAGAGTATTTCTTTATACATCTGAGACAGCGGTCTAGTGGCGGGTTTAGTGGCCATGACCTTCTTCTCAAGCCAAGATAAAGAGCTATTAACAGGAAGGGACCTAACACCCCCTGTAATATCTCTCTTAAAGTCAGCCAGAAGGAAAAAAGGCGCAGTCTTGACCTCGGGGAGGCCCAGCAACAAATCCAAATTCAAGCTGCCATCCGGTAAGAGGACATCCCGCAGAAATTTGCCAGCGAGCCTAGACCAAATACCGGAGGGGCTTAAGATGGATGGATGGAGGTAGTTTTGTAGCAGTTGCAGTGGCATACCTGGGTTAGGAAAGTTGAATGTTTGAGATTGGACCATTTTAGACCACTCTACCAGCATACCCTTCCAGACCAGGGAGGATGCATAATGGTTAGCCGAAAAGGCTCGGACACCCCACAGGGTGAGCTGATCTTGGTCAGTGAGCAGCGCCGACTCCAGGCGAGAGCAAGGGGAGTTGGATTGACGAGACATAGTTGCTACGCATCTACAAAGTTGTACTGCAGTATAATAAACTTTAACATCTGGCATCCCAAAGCCTCCGAGCTTCTTATCCCTAGTGAGGACTGAATAGGCAATACGAGGAGATTTGCCATTCCAGAGGAAGCGTGTGAACACCCGGTGGACTTCTGTGAAATATGAGTTTGATAGCCAAATAGGGAGGGCCTGTAGCAGATATAGGAATTTGGGGAGGATAAAGGTTTTAAGGTAATTTTTCCTACCAACCCAAGATACGAAAGGTAGTTTCAAAGTCTGGAGGTGGGTACGAACTGACTGAAGCAGCGGCGTGTAATTGAGTGAGGCCAACTCATGGATATTGGCCGATATACGTGTCCCTAGGAACGTAATGTCCCTGGATGCCCAAACAAATGGAGTATCGCGTTTAAGCGTATTAATCACAGCTTGGGAGCATGAAATATTAAGTGCCATAGACTTCCCATAATTAATTTTAAAATTAGATACGAACCCAAAGTCCTCAAATATATTCAATAACTTAGGTAAGGCCTCTCTGGGGTTAGATATTATAACCAAAAGGTCGTCCGCAAACGCTGCAGTAACATGGGTGCCGGCGCCCACTTGGAGGCCCTTTATATCTGGTTCCGCCCTGATCTTGCACAGAAGAGTCTCCATCACCAATACAAATAATGCCGGAGACAGGGGGCACCCCTGCCTTGTCCCATTAGTGATGCGAAATGGAGGGGACAACGTACCATTAACTTTGACCACGGCAGAGGGGGCCGGGTATAAGGTGTAAATGGCAGCAATAAACTGATCAGAAAGACCAAACCTCGCCAGGGCCCGAGACATAAACTGCCAGCTGACCCTGTCGAAGGCCTTCTCCGCATCAGTGCTCACCAACACTAAAGGTTTCACAGATTTCTTAGCCCTGTGAATAAGGTGAAGAAGCCGAATCGTGTTTTCCGACCCCTGTCTGCCGTGGACAAAGCCCACTTGCTCTCCATGGACAATGTCGGGAAGTACATCCTGAAGTCTGGTAGCTAAGATTTTCGCCCACCACTTCACATCAGTATTGAGCAAGGAGATCGGCCTATAATTACTGCAGCAAGTCGGGTCCTTATTCTCCTTATGTAAGACTGTGATGTGTGCCATTAAGGAATGAGGGGCAAGGGAGCCTCCAGAGAGGAGGTAATTGCACAAATTCTTAAAACGGGGGATTAAGATATCCTGGAAGGATTTGTAGTAAATAATGGGAAAACCATCCGGGCCCGGGCTTTTACCCGAGGGGATGGACCTGAGCACCTTATGGATTTCAGAGTCAGTAACCGGTCTAGTTAAGTGGGCCGCTTTTGTTTGGGATATGGAAGGAAGGTCTAAAGACTGTAGAAATTTGTCCGTGGCGTCTGAGAGGACACCAGGGGTGGCCCCGTTGGGGGGAGGTAGATTATACAGAGCCTCATAAAAGGCGCAGAAAGCCTTGGCGATATCAGGGGTGGATTTATGCACCTTCCCGTTAGGGTCTTTAATAGAGGAAACAAAGGAGTCAGAGAATTGCTTCTTAACTATGGCTGACATCAGTCCGTTACCTCTATTTCCATGGGCGTAGGCCTTAAACCTAGAACGCAGTACCAGCTTTGCCGAAGTGACATTTAGCATATTTTTTAGATGTGTCCTAGCTTCCGTGAGTTCTGCAAGGGTATGAAGGGCCTGTGATTCCTTGTGCGAGGATTCAAGGCGGGCAATTTTTGTCAATAGAGCATCTAAAGCCTGCGTCCTCTGTTTTTTCACATAAGCCCCTAAGGCAATGAGTTCCCCCCTTAACACTACCTTATGAGATTCCCATAATATGGAAGGGGAGGGAGGGGAGTCGGGTGCATCATTTAGCGTAAAAAACTCAGAGATGGAGGCTTTAATCTTAGAAGCGTGAACGGGGTCCAAAATCAAAGTGTCATTTAGACGCCATAGACGTTCCTTTTTCTGTGGGCCAGACAGGGAAAAGTGGATGATAACAGGAGCGTGGTCAGAAAGTGTAATGGGACCTATACGAGCTCCGGAGACATTACGCAGATGTGACTCAGAGAGGAATAAGTAATCTAACCTGTGAAAGGAAGCTTTGGCATGGGAATAATAGGAAAAATCCCGGCCGTTGGGGTTTAGTGAGCGCCATACATCTAAGACCTTCAATTTCTTCAGAGAGATTTTCAACCGTCTCAGGAGCCTATAAGAAACAGAAGGTCTGCCTGTGGAGGTATCAATGGCAGGGTCTAGGGCCACATTGAAATCACCCCCCAGAACAAGCAATCCCTCTGTGAACGAGGAAAGAAGGTTTAAGGTTTGAACGAGCCATGGGACTTGGCCTCTATTAGGGGCATACAAATTGGCAAAAGTCACAGGAGACTCACCTAAAACACCTTTCACAAAGAGGTATCTGCCCTCTGGGTCCACAGCAGTAGCAGAGTGTTTGAAGGGGAGGCTTCTGTGCACAGCCACACTAACCCCCCTGCTGGCGGTGCTATAGGTACTGTGGAACCATTGGGCAAACTTCCTAGGGGGAAGGTTGGGAACCTTGCCCGATTTAAAGTGAGTCTCCTGTAAGAAAGCCACTGAAACTTTGTCCCTCAAAAGGAGGGAGAGAGTCTGGGACCTTTTGCATGGCTCGTTCAAACCATGTACATTTAAAGAAGCAACTACAATAGATGCCATTGCATTAGTAAATCACACAGATGCCTACACAGAATAACCATGGAAATGCTTAGTAGCGCACAGTGGTTCAGAGCAGAGAAAGGGAAGGTAGAAAGAAGGGATAGACAAAACACAACAAAATAATAAAACAGTGAAAAAACAAACCGGTAATAAACTAGCACAGAAAACATGAGATCTGTAGAGAAGTAAATGCTTCACTTATCGTCAGCTCAGACAGGGTTGAGCTGGCGAGGGGGCAAGTAAAGCACCTTGCGGTCTCTAACAATGGACCAACAAAAATATGTCCAGCACAGGGATCTTGCCGGTCCTTGCCCTGCATAGGGGTAGCGATACCTGCAGCAACAGGAGCAATGTCCAGAAAAAACAAAGGAAAGTTTCCTTATCGTCCTGTTGTGTGAAACAGATCAGTGGACATAGAACAGCAGAAGAGGAAAACTCCTCATAGGTCGTCATGCGTTTAGGAAATGGCGATCAGGTGGGGCTCTTATCCATCCTGCCCCTTCCCAGACGGTCAGACTTTCCAGCCGACACCTTCTGCCAGTTAGCAACACGAGGTGGAGCTGGTAGGGGGCCATCCTGGTCGGCCGGGAGCCATGAAGGAATGTCAACAGGGGGTACCCCAAGCGCTTCCCAGACAGAGGCCAGATCCTGAGGAGAACGAACGGTAAGTAATTTACCATTTCTGGAAATCGCCAACCCGAAAGGGTACAACCAACGGAAAGGAATCGCTGATTTCTTCAAGACATCCAGAAGAGGCCGCAACAGGCGCCGTTTGGCCAAAGTAGACGGAGCCAGGTCTTGAAACATCTGGATCGGTGCATGTTCGTACTCCAAGGCTTCCGATTCCCGCTGTTTCTGTAGGAGGGCCGCAGTGTCGACAAAGCTCAGTAAGCCACAGATCACATCCCGCGGTGGTTCCTGCGGCTTTGGTCTAGGGCGTAGTGCCCTGTGTATACGCTCGATCACTATTCCGGCCGCCCTCTCTGCGCCCAGTAGGTTTGAAAATATTTTGCGCGCAATTGACGGCAAGGCCTCTACCGCATGCGATTCCGGTAGGCCCCGTATGCGGATATTCCGCCTGCGACTGCGGTTCTCCTGGTCTTCTAGTTTCAGGAATGCTTCATTCAATAAGGCCTTGTGGGCCGCTAACACGTCTGCGGCTTTACTTTCGTACGCCATGATGTCTTCTTGAGCAGACTCCAGGGAAACGACTCTCTGGCCTAAATGTTTCAAGTCGTCTTTAATGTCAGATAAGCCTTGCTTGAGAGGTGAGAGAGCTGAATCTAGGACTCTCTTAAGGGTCCGTTCAGAAAGCGGTGGGTCGCGTGGACGTCTGTCTGAAATATCAGAGCCACTTCCCGCGTCCGAGAGGTCTCCTGCATCGGAGTCGTGGGTAATGGATGCCGCCATGTTAGGGCCTCTCTGCACAGCGAGCCTCTGAGTTTTCCTGAGGAACTTTTCCATTTCTGGCTGCTTGGAGTGTAGTGGGGTCGTCTCTGAACTGCCTCTAGACTTGTCCTTGCCAGTCTTCCCCATATTAGTGCAAATTATAGCTTAATTTAGGGCAAATGAGCCGGAATGCTGGAGGAGCTCAAGCTCGTGCGGCCATTCAGCAGCGTGGCTAGGCTCCGCCATAGTAGTTATATTCTTGTACATAGGAGCAGTATTATAGTAGTTATATTCTTGTACATAGGAGCAGTCTTATAGTAGTTATATTCTTGTACATAGGAGCAGTATTATAGTAGTTATAGTCTTGTATACAGGAGCAGTATTATAGTAGTTATATTCTTGTACATAGGAGGCAGTATTATAGTAGTTATATTCTTGTACATAGGAGGCAGTATTATAGTAGTTATATTCTTATACATAGGAGCAGTATTATAGTAGTTATATTCTTGTACATAGGAGCAGTATTATAGTAGTTATATTCCTGTACATAGCAGCAGTATTATAGTAGTTATATTCTTGTACATAGGAGCAGTATTATAGTAGTTATATTCTTGTACATAGGGGCAGTATTATAGTAGTTATATTCTTGTACATAGGAGGCAGTATTATAGTAGTTATATTCTTGTACATAGGAGCAGTATTATAGTAGTTATATTCTTGTATATAGGGGGCAGTATTATAGTAGTTATATTCTTGTACAAAGGAGCAGTATTATAGTAGTTATATTCCTGTACATAGGAGCAGTATTATAGTAGTTATATTCTTGTACATAGGAGGCAGTATTATAGTAGTTATATTCCTGTACATAGGAGCAGTATTATAGTAGTTATATTCTTGTACATAGGAAGCAGTATTATAGTAGTTATATACTTGTACATAGGAGCAGTATTATAGTAGTTATATTCTTGTACATAGAAGCAGTATTATAGTAGTTATATTCTTGTACATAGGAAGCAGTATTATAGTAGTTATATACTTGTACATAAGAGCAGTATTATAGTAGTTATATACTTGTACATAGGAGCAGTATTATAGTAGTTATATTCTTGTACATAGGAGCAGTATTATAGTAGTTATATTCTTGTACATAGGAGCAGTATTATAGTAGTTATATTCTTGTACATAGGAGCAGTATTATAGTAGTTATAATCTTGTATATAGGAGCAGTATTATAGTAGTTATATTCCTGTACATAGTAGAAGCATTATAGTAGTTATAATCTTGTATATAGGAGCAGTATTGTTGTAGTTATATGCTTGATTATATTCTAGACGATTGTGGAGGAAGTTGAGTGAGTGCAGACAGGGACATATAAATTATTAAGAGGTTTGGAACATCTCAATTAGGAAGAAAATCTGTATCCGCAGAGTTTATTTACATTGGAGAAGATTCATTAGACAGATGTCTTGCTGACTGTCAGCATTATAGAAGTCCGTACTCCTGGCAGTCATCAATTAAACCTACCTTACAGGCTTAAAGGAAAACAGCACTTTTTTTAGTTTTTATACACCATGTTATAGTTAATATCTATATAAGATGTTAATTAACTAAAATACTTTGCTTTACTTATTTTTATATTATGCCTTATACTCCAGTCAGATCCAGAGCAACAACCAGAAGTTTGGGAACTCTTCACACGGATCGACAATTGAAACGGTCATCGGTAACCAGCGTTACTAGTAATGCTCGTTAGCAATGATCTTTCGGTTTAAATGCACCGCCGATTACCCGATGAACGAGCAAAATGCTTCCCAGTCGCAGTTTGTGCTGTGTAAACACGATCTGCTGCCGGGAACAACGAGACAGTATGGGGAAGAGTGATGGCATTAGTGATTGCTCCTTCCCATACACTGGAGGAGATCGCTGCATGTAAATGCACCGTTCTCCTTCACTAGCGACCAGCAGATTGTCAAGGTGAACGCTTCCTTCCCGACAATCTGTTAGATTGTAGGGACCCTAATAACAGTTCAGATATATTCACACCCCTATTTTATGCTGTAACCCCTACAGCCAGATGTTACATTGTACTTCAGCTTTTTGAATGCTGCTCTGGAGGTGACTGGAGTACAAAACAATATCTTCTATATGTAGATTTATATTGATAAAAGTAGTAAAAAAAAAAAGATAATTGGATTTGGATAAGTGTATCCTTGTTACAAACTCGAGGAAATCTAACTTTAACAGAGTTAACTATAAAATTTGCGCACAGGAGGAGGAGGAGCAAAAACAAAAATTACCACGGGAGTTTGAGTAGTGAATGATGTTGTAATTTCTCATGGCAGATTCCTATTAAATTTAATCCGCCCTCATACATTGCGTCTGGTAACGACTTAGATCTCAGTAACGTTCCTTTGTCTAATTCACATAATGGCTTCTTTGACATGTTGAGAAGGAGATTAACCCCCGGTAGTCCTACACAGACCCTTTCTCATGTTATAATTGGTACTTGGCCCATACACAGAAAAGAGGGGGCCCCCCTGGTACATACCACCACAACCAACAAGGAGGACTGTTTGCTCGCCGGCCCCCTTTTCTTGTAGAAGAAATAGGATAAAATGAGCCCCAGATTGGATCCCCCCTTCCAGGTTTGAAATAATTTTAGAGCCTGTTGAGATTTCGGCTTGCCCACACCACTCGCAAAGACTGTCATTTTTGTTCTATTTAAACAGTGTGAACACTTTTGCAACCACATTTTTTGCTCCAGTCTAAGAAATCTCTATGCTCTTACACAAGTGTATGTATCCATGGCAACAGACTACAAACAAATGTGTGTAGTCTGAGCCTGCAAGTCATAGGCTGCTCTGCTTAGAGACTGTCCTTCACACATCTACACTACATCTCCCAGCATGCAAACATGCTTGGCTGTTCTTCTAACTCCCATAGAAGTGAATAGAGCATTCTGGGAGTTGTAGTTTCAGAACACCTGGAGAACTGATCCTTTCAGTAGAAGATACACATGCCTGCAGCATCAGACTACAACGGGTTTGTAACCATAGAGGCATGTAGGTCTGTAGAGGAGCTGTATGCTCAAAACGGTAGGAGATTTTTAATCTTTTAAATGCCCTGAAGTAAAAATATATATATATTTTTTTTTTTTTTGCAAAAGTATACATATCTCTTAAATATGACATCGGAGAATTGTAGAATTGGTTAAAAAAGCTGGCGGCCTGCTTTCCGATGGAGTGGAGTCATAAGTGAGTATAAGGCCTCCTGCACTCGACCGTATGGCTTTTTCAGTGTTTTGCAGTCTGTTTTTCATGGATCCGTTGTTCCGTTTTTTTGTTTCTCTTCTGTTTCCGTTTCCCCGTTTCATTTTTCCGTATGGCATATACAGTATACAATAATTGGGCTGGGCATCAAATTTTTAATAGATGGTTCCGCAAAAACGGAACGGATACTGGAAGACATTCCGTATGTGTTCCGTTTTCTTTTTTGCCGACCCATTGACTTGAATAGAGCCACGGAATGTGATTTGCGGGCAATAATAGGACAGGTTCTATCTTTCAACGGAACGGAAAAACGGAAATGCGGAAACGGAATGCATATGGAGTACATTCCTTTATTTTGCGGAACCATTGAAAGGAATGGTTCCGTATACGGACTGTATACGGAACGCAAAAAACGGCCAGTAAACGGAAAAAAAAAACGTGTGCAGGAGGCCTAATTCAGATTTTATTTAATGTGATAGATGTATTGGGATCAGGCTGTTCCCTTCTTGAAGATATCTTGAAGAAGGAAGTGGTCTATATAGTGATAATGATAGAATGGGCGGCGCTACGAAGACCTCTGAATCTTCTAATTAGTATTTGCGCAGGTGTATTTCACGAATGCCAGCCTGGCCGAAATGTAAAATGACCGCATAGGTCAACCAATGATAAACTAAAAAAAAAAAAAGTCATTGGGTCATTGCATATTGTGGGTGGAGTTACCCTTTAACACCATCACCGTCGAACCACCTGCAGAACTGGGCTCATATCACACGTGCACAATTATATATATAATTTTCTGTCGAATACCCTGATGTATTTCTCTCCGGACAATCCTCCAGACATGATGATCATAGCGAAGGGATTAGACTCTAATTTTATCAGCGCGCGCAGGATCAGCAGCGCAGACTTAATCCCTTTCAAAGAGGTGAAGCCACATAACAGAATTTCGGGGAAGGATTATTAAAGGTCAAATAAAACTAAAGCAAAAGGAACAGGATGATTGTCCATTACGGTGATTAATAATTGAATATAAACTGAGAGTGAGTGTAGTAGTCATCATCCATTTTTAATACCGTAATACAAAAGGTTATGATTTACTTAAAGGGACAGGATTAACCTCTTCTGGACGCAGCGATTGAGGGCTTGTTTTTTTTATTGGCGCCATTTGCCTACAATGCAGTGGGAAGCTGGAAAAAAAACTTCAAAAATAAAACGCGATTCCGTCATATTTATTATAGGTTTCATTTTTGCAGCATTTCCTAAGCAGTATAACTGGTCTGTTACCTTCATTCTCCGGGTGAGTACGGTTACAGCAAAGCCGCATGTTTATAGTTTTAATACTTGTGAAAAATAAAAACTTTGAAATAAAATAATGTTTTCTTAGCATCACCGTTCTGACCCTCATAAAACATTTTTGTATTTACGTCTATTTTTTTTTTTTTTTTGCAGGACGACCTGTAGTTTTTATTGATACCATTTTGCAGTGTGTGTTTCATCACTTTTTTTATTACTTTTTTGGGGAGGTGAAACAACCAAAAAACAGCAAATCATCCCTTTTCAGACTTAATAGGATGGAAGATTAGTACGGCCATTTACCACCTCATCCCTTTTCCCATTAACAACACACGGAGACCTGTGGCCGTAGCGGCCCATTTATTAACAGAATAACCATCATAACATTTTCTTTGCATAAAACTTACATATATCTGAACCATGTTCCAACGTCATAACCCCCTGATAATGAGGGATCCTGGAAGGCAAGCCCGTCACATTAATCCTCCAGTTGAAGTTTAACCTTACCCTTGGCCGCACTCACCGACCCAAGGGCACCAAACATAAACATCATGCCCCTGCAGGCCTTCTAGCCCAAACAGGAGCCCCCATCCTTCAACGCACCAAACCTCTTAAGATGCACACCCCCAAAGAGTCATGCAACTCTTCCAAATAGTTTTGCCTCCCAGAATCCCCCTTCTACCTGCCTCCCGCTACGACAAGCCTCCCCTCCCAGAATAAACAATACAAATTAAGGGCGGGTGGGCGGGAACTTTCAACCTATCTCCCGCTTAATTAACTAACTCCGCCCCTAACTCCTTTAAATACTTTCCGCCAACCTCCACTGCCCCACCCTCTGCTCCACCAATCCCTACCTATATCCCTTCCTTTAATCTATTTAACCCTTTACCTGCCTACAACTTCCCCCTAAGTCAATACGCCATTCCGCTATGGCTGCACCCCGCTCCATCGCTCTTCTTTATTTTCTGTTACGCCGATCATCGTATGGGTAAAATACTTTTATACAGTGGTCCATCAAGATACAATGGCCTCAGGATACAATATTTTTAACTGACAATGGTCTCTCATGGACCATTGAAAGTTGAAACAAGACTCAGATCCAGCCAATCAACGTGGCCATTTCTCTGGTAGAACACCTGTATTGGTGTCTAGTAGCTTCTCTTCCAGTACAGTGTGGTACTGCATGTCCTATACTGCCCTCTGTCTGTGCCAGGATGAGCTGCTCCTTTGGATGTCAGGTGTGACCAGCTCCTTTTTTTTTTCCGGGTGCACTGTGTACTGTGAGGGACCCTGAAGAAGCACCTTTCGTCATCATAGAATGTGATTTACAGCTTCCAACTTCTATTCCTGAGTCTTATAGGTAAGGAAATTCTATCTTAGTTATCTGCTTATTTTTCCTAAATCATCATTTTTTTCCCCACCATATTTTAGGATACCATTTTGGGGCTTTGGAACCAATTACCAGTTTTCCATAGAGTTATGGACTCAAGCTGCAATGGTTTCAACATACAATGGTCCTCCTGAAACCAAACAATATTGTAACTTGAAGGACCAGTATATTTTAATAGTTTGGGCATTTTGGGATGCGGCAGTACTAATGATGTTTGTTATTTTTAGTGTTTATTTTTATTTGTAAAAGGGGGTGATTTGCATTTTTATCTATTTTTATAGTTTCATATATATATATATATATATATTTTTTTTACATTTTCCTTTTACATTTATTTGTAGTCCCCCTTGAGGACTTTTAGGCCTCTTTCACACGAGCGTGTCCGGATAAGGTCCAGATGCGTTGCAGCAAACCGACGCGATTAGGTACCCAATTGCAGTCAGTTTTGACTGCGATTGCGTTCCGTTCAGTTTTTATCGCGCGGGTGCAATGCGTTTTGCACGCGCGTGATAAAAAACTGAATGTGGTACCCAGACCCGAACTTCTTCACAGAAGTTCAGGTTTGGGTTCAAGGTTGCGTAGATTGTATTATTTCCCCTTATAACATGGTTATAAGGGAAAATAATAGCATTCTGAATCCAGAATGCATAGTACAATAGCGCTGGAGGGGTTAAAAAAAATAAAATTTTAGCTCACCTTAATCCACTTGTTCGCGCAGCCGGCATCTCTTCGGTCTTTTTCTTTGAGGAATAGGACCTTTGATGACGTCACTGCGCTCATCACATGGTCCATCACATGATCTTTTTTACCATGGTGATGGATCATGTGATGAGCGTAGTGACATCATCAAAGGTCCTATTCCTCAAAGAAGAAGACAGAAGAGATGCCAGGCTGCGCGAACAAGTGGATTAAGGTGAGTTAAATAATTTTTTTAATTTTTTTAACCCCTCCAGCCCTATTGTACTATGCAATCTGTATTCAGAATGCTATTATTCTCCCTTATCACCATGTTATAAGGGAAAATAATAATGATCGGGTCCCCATCCCGATCGTCTTCTAGCAACCGTGCGTGAAAATCGCAAAGCATCAGCACTTGCTTGCGGATGCTTGCGATTTTCACGCAGCCCCATTCACTTCTATGGGGTCTGCGTTGCGTGAAAAACACACAATATAGAACATGCTGCGATTTTCACGTAACGCAAAAGTGATGCGTGAAAATCACCGCTCATGTGCACAGCCCTATAGAAATGAATGGGTCCGGATTCAGTGCGGGTGCAATGCGTTCACCTGACGCATTGCACCCGCGCAGAAATCTCGCCCGTGTGAAAGAGGCCTTAGGGTGCATGCACATGTTCAGGATTCATGTGCGGAGAATCTGCACTGAAATCCGCAGGTGTTCGCAGGCAAATCCGTGCGGTCAATCAGCATCAATTGGTGCGGATTTGCATGCGGATTTTACTAAGTTAACTTTACTAAGTTACTAAGATAAAATCCGGTCATGAAAAATAAAATAAATTTACATGCTGTGCATTTTAAAATCCGCACCGAAGGTCATAATCCGCACGAAAAAAATCAGTATCATGTGCATTGAGAGTTTTAAATTCTCATAGAATACAATGTACATGACCTACGGTGCGGATTTTCCGCACACAAATCCGCACGGAAAATCCACACGCAATCCTGATCGTGTGCATTTAGCCTAACATGTGATCGTCTGGTTTCTTTTCTTATAGACTGCAATGATTTACCATTGCAGTCTATCGGAAAATCACTACCTTCCTATCAAGTCCTGCCACAGGCAGGGCCTGATAGAAACTTTCTTGTGGCAGGGCTCAGAGCTTTTAGAAGGCCTGATGCTGCCATAGCAACAAAACAATTCTGGCAATCTCGCCAGGTGGGAGCTGTTCGGACTCGTGGAGTGCAGCACTCCCAATATTTGACTGCCTCGATGTCATGGTCACACTTGACCACGGCATCTGAGTAGTTAAAAGTCCGTAATCTCTGATCATGGACTCTTCCTCTGGGTGTCTACTGTGTAAAACAGCAGGCTCTGAGCTCAGCTCCTGAGCAGGCGCCATCTTTAAAGTCCAGATTTCTCCCATTCGAAAGGGATTAATACCAACTTTAATAAATAGTTCTGCTATTCAACTTTGATTATAAAGCTCCTACTGTTTTGTGTATACTACGCAGACGTATATGTTTCATGGGTACAGACTACAAACAAACCCTGTATAGTCTCATCCCACCGTCATACTCTGTTCATTCTGCCCCCTCATCTTTTACTCCTGCTGTCATACTCTTCCATCTGCCCTTCTTTTACTGTCTATAGGTTACCATGAAGAGCACACGACAGCAAGGTCAGACTACGCACATGGGTGGACAGTAGTCTGTTACCATGGACACACACAGGTCTGCATAGCAGCTGTATACACAAAATGGAAAAAAAGAATTGCATTGGTGCAATAACAAAAGGTTGCAAAAGTGTTCACGCCCTGCAAATACTACTTTGGAGCTGTTTACTCAAACGGGAAGAAAATTTGTAGTCAAGACTATGTAAAACGTAGCTCCATTTTTTATTTTAAACATTGAAGCAATTTTTTAAAAATGTTGCTTAAGTCTTAATGGGATAATGCTCATGTAGCTGCAATGATCTGGTGATTGTCTCCGGACGACCCCACGGAACAAGTCAGCGTCAACGCTACATAAATTGCATACGAAATATCAAAATTACCACAGGATTGTGAAAGTGGATGACCCGGCAACAAAAGTTCAGCCATTCACAACGGAACAATGGACCTGCCGCTCACAACAGGGTCTTTGGTTTCGCAGAAGAAAGGCTCTGAGATTATTATTCCAGAGCGTTTTCGGAAGATAACTTTCCCGTTGTCTCCATCTCAAGGCAAGTTTCTGGTTTTTCAAAGAAATCCCCAAGATCTACTCCATGGAGGCTCCGCGGCTTGCACCAATTGCTCTGTACTTAAAGGGGAAGTCCACCTTAAATTATTGCTTCTGACATTCCAATGAACACGGCTGTTATTCGTGGAGTTCTGACTTTAGATTCCTGCTGACTGTACAGAGGTCTGGTTATATTTCTGTCCCTAAAAATATCCTACAAAGTTCTTATGAACCAATGGAAAGTTAGCGTAAGCACTATGCTACAATAGAGTTGTGACCTCCATTGTCACGTTACTTGGAAATAAAAGAAAAAACTAATTGCGTATCCTATTTTATACTCGGGAGCAGCACGGTTTTATTTCTCTGTGATTTGTATGTGGAGTTCCCCTTTAAAAAGACTTTATCCATTCTAGACTATGTAAAAAACAAAACAAAAAAAAAACACAATTTGCATGTCTCCGCCCAATATCCTTCATGGGATTGTTCACTTTACCATTTTGATATATTAATCTTAAATAGGTTCATAATTCGGTGCTGATTCATTTCTTTATAGTGAATGAAGCTCCATTTTTCTGATACAGAGCTCCAAAGCCCCAGCTTAGATATAGATTTAAAGGGGTTGTTAAAGTTTTTTTTAAATTGATGACCTATCCTCAGGATAGGTCTAGAATATCTGATTGGGGAGGTTCTGATTCTCGGCACCCCAGCAGATCAGCTGTTTAAAGAGTCCGTGGCACTCCGGTGGGCACCTCAGCCTCTTCCTAGGCCAGTGATGTTACGTCCATCGGTCACATGGCCTAGATGCAGCTCAGTCCCATTCAAGTCAATGGGCCTGGGTTGCAGTACCAAGCACAGCCACTATACAATAGACGGTGCTGTGTTTGGTAAGCTGTAAGGAGGCCACAGTGCACACCGCAGCTTCCTCAAACAACTGATTGGACCCCCTTAGATCTGATATCGATGACCTATCCTAAAGATAGGTGATCAATATCAAAATCTCGGAAAAATCCCTTCAAAGATAACATGCTGAATACCTTCACCCACCACTAGGGGGAGCTCAGGAGCAGACTGCATACTATTTATACATTGAAATCAGTAATAACACAGTGAGTGACTGCAGTGAGCTCCCGAGCTCCCCCTAGTGGTGGCTGAAGAAATGCTAAACTTCTTTTTGCTTTTTGTGAATGTAGAACATTTTGCACTCCTAATCCAAAAATTAGAGCTCTGACTGCTATGAAGATATATATGAATTTATGACATGATGATACAAGTTGTGCCTGTGATGTTATAAATCTGATACCTCCTCCACGAAACCCTCCGCAAACATACAGCTTCCCATCCACGGCTCCGGCACTGCTGCCGTTACTTCTCAGGCCGAGGAGCGGGTAAGGCATAGCCGGACCTTCTCTCCAGAAATCCCCATCCACGTTATAAATCTCCACCGCATCAAGAGACTTTCGGGCCTGTCCTTTGTCGGGTCCAAAGCAGCCGATGCCACCTGCAAGAGAACCAGTGTATTAGCTAATATAAAGGATGGCGCCCCTCCTTCACCATGGCAACCAATCATTAAAAAAAAGCATCTCTGAAAGATGAAAGGCTGGGATATGATTGGTGGCAATAGGCACACAGCTCCATATAAATTCTGAGATTTAGCGACCAAAAATCCTGTAAAATGGGATGAAGCTTCATCTCAACCAAAATCCTTAAAAGAGTTTTCCAATATAAGAAAAATGGCTGCCGTTCGTGGTTCATATCCGGTATTGCAGCTTAGCTCCACTAAAGTAAATGCAGCTAAGCTGTAGTACCACGCACAACCTCTGGATAGGGGTGGCACTGTTTGTGGTAAAAAGTAGCCATGTTTTTGGAATTCTGGACACCCCCTTTAACTCCTGTATAGCATTTTTACATACAGTACAGACCCAAAGTTTAGACACACCTTCTCATTCAAAGAGTTTTCTTTATTTTCATGACTATGAAAATTGTAGATTCACACTGAAGGCATCAAAACTATGAATTAACACATGTGGAATTATATACATAACAAACAAGTGTGAAACAACGGAAAATATGTCATATTCTAGGTTCTTCAAAGTAGCCACCTTTTGCTTTGATTACTGCTTTGCACACTCTTGGCATTCTCTTGATGAGCTTCAAGAGGTAGTCCCCTGAAATGGTTTTCACTTCACAGGTGTGCCCTGTCAGGTTTAATAAGTGGGATTTCTTGCCTTATAAATGGGGTTGGGACCATCAGTGGCGTTGAGGAGAAGTCAGGTGGATACACAGCTGATAGTCCTACTGAATAGACTGTTAGAATTTGTATTATGGCAAGAAAAAAGCAGCTAAGTAAAGAAAAACGAGTGAGCTAAGTAAAGAAAAACGAGTGGCCATCATTACTTTAAGAAATGAAGGTCAGTCAGCCGAAAAATTGGGAAAACTTTGAAAGTAAGGGCTATTTGACCATGAAGGAGAGTGATGGGGTGCTGCGCCAGATGACCTGGCCTCCACAGTCACCGGACCTGAACCCAATCGAGATGGTTTGGGGTGAGCTGGACCGCAGAGTGAAGGCAAAAGGGCCAACAAGTGCTAAGCATCTCTGGGAACTCCTTCAAGACTGTTGGAAGACCATTTCAGGGGACTACCTCTTGAAGCTCATCAAGAGAATGCCAAGAGTGTGCAAAGCAGTAATCAAAGCAAAAGGTGGCTACTTTGAAGAACCTAGAATATGACATATTTTCAGTTGTTTCACACTTGTTTGTTATGTATATAATTCCACATGTGTTAATTCATAGTTTTGATGCCTTCATAGTCATGAAAATAAAGAAAACTCTTTGAATGAGAAGGTGTGTCCAAACTTTTGGTCTGTACTGTATATTTATATAGGTGGTATTATTTTATAAAAGATTCTTTACAGGTAATAAACTTTTAATATTTAGTGACATCGGTAAATAATGGGGGTGGGACTGTGACAACCTCCTCTTCCTTGCTTCCTTTAACATACATGCTAACAGTCACTATTTTGGCACAGCAGTTCTATGAAGGGGAGCTTAAATCTCCAAATTTGGGGAATTTAAAGGCTGTGGACACTTTTGGGGGCTTTTTTCTGTTATTGCATTGCACTCATTTTGAGCTAAAAATCATCTTTTCAATTGGCCTTTATTAAAAATTGTGAGCCCTTTGAGATTCTCTAGTAGCAGGCTCTGTATTTTTACCGTGTTCCATCAGGCAGCTCAGCTGAAGGCTCCCAATCTCTGATCTCCTAAACACTCATTATAGCTCAGTTCTTATCTTACTGATAAGAATATGTCTTAGGCCTGTATTACACGAACAGAATATCTGACCAATATCTGTCCAATCAGACCAATAGTTGGTGTGTATAACAAAAGATCTGTGTGTGTAAACGGCCATCTGACCAATGATTGGTCAGAAAATCTGTCAGATAATCTGTTGGTGTAATACAGGCCTTAAATAAGTGTTTATCCCCTTTTAGTAATTTAGAGATAAGGGTTATTAGATGACCGGACACAGCTAGAAAAACTATTAACCCTTTGTGTCAAAACGGCTCAATATTTTTAATAAAGACCAATAGAAAAAAAGAATTTTAGCCCAAAATTAGTAAAATGCAATCAATCATAAAAAAGTTGCCCCCAAAGGTTTACGAAGCCTTTAAATGTTAGTAATTAAAGGATAAACACCAAGAATAATGGTTTTAAACACTTTTGGTTTTACACCCCAAGACTAGAAGTGACATATACAGTATACTGAATATACCAGATTCGTGTTGGATTGAGTTACCCTTAGGCCTCTTGCACACGAATGTGCCGTGTTTTGCGGTCCACAAATGGCGGATCTGCAAAACACGGATGCTGCCCGTGTGCCTTCCGCAATTTGCGGAATGGAATTGACGGCCCATTATAGAAATGCCTATTGGACAAGAATATGACATAATTAAAAATTTTTGCAGGGCCACGGACCGGAGCAACGGACGCAGACAGTACACAGAGTGCTGTACGCATCTTTTTCAGCCCTATTGAAGTGAATGGGTCCGCACCCGAGCCGCAGAAAATGCGGCTCAGATGCGGAACCAAACCACAGTCGTGTGCAAGAGGCCTTAAAGGGGGTTCTCCAGGAAAAGAGACTTTTTATCTAATGCCCGCAGCCTGTCTCTGTAAATAGAAGATTCATACTTACCTTCTCCCCGCCGCTTCTTCCTCTGCGCTAGCTCCCACATGTCCACCTTACGGTCCTTGGACTAACATCTGGCGGTGTATGGTCACATGCTCCAACACAGCCAAAACCTGGCTTCAGCTGTGACGTGGCCACAAGCGGCACATCGTTTATTGGCTGCAGTGGAGCATGTGACCATGCCCATGCACCGCCAGATGTAAACAGTCCGGGGGATCGGAACATGGACATGCGGGAGCCAGCACGGAGGACTGGAGCGGCGGGGAGCAGGTAAGTATAAATCTTCTATTTACAGAGGCAGGCTGTATTCCCGGAAGTTAGAAACAGCGCCATTTTTGTCCATGGGCTCTTTCTCGTATTGCACCCACGACTCATCCTGTTGAAGAACACTACAACCTGCTTCTCCTCAGGCTTAAACATCTGATAACAGGGAGCAATAGCACAACAGACGGAAGTCTGTCTAAAACAAAAGCAGTCTTTTTTTGCCTGTAGCAACCAATCACAGCTCAGCTTTCATTTTGTTTCCTCCTCTGTAAAATTGTTGCCCATAGCAACCAATCACAGCACAGCTTTCATTTTGTTTTCTGCTCTTGAAAAATGAAAGCTGCGCTTTGATTGGTTGCTATGGCCAACAGTTTTCAGGAGCAGAATACAAAATGAAAGCTGCGCTGTGATTGGTTGCTAGGGGCAATATGGAGTTTTTCTTTTATCCAGACTCATTAGCCTGTCCCTATACATTTAGTGCCCGTTTATTAGGTCAGACTGCAGTTACTGAGGTAATGTCGCTGAGTTTGCTCGGACGCTTTGAAGCTCTCGACCCCACCTCGGTCCTCATGGCCGTCCTTTTACAGGCCAGAATAGTTTTTCAGCTGGGTGTACTAAAAATAACGCCATTGTCCGCATAATGAGAGGGACGATTGAGAGGCACTTGTATGGGCCCCAGAATCCGAGGCACCAAGTATAAAGACGCCTCACATGCCAACTCCCTGACCCCCGGGCCTCTTCACTTTATTTACTCGTCGCCGAACAAAACACATTGAGTTTTCTAAAGGTCTCGTAAAAGCGGAGGGGCAAAACAGCAAAAAACTGCAAATTCTCATGACATTTCTATAAACTTACATAAAACCCCATTGTTTTCTGCGCCGCAATCCATAAATAAAATAGTGAAAGGCGCCTATTGATGGAGAAATCCTCTTACGCGAGGCCGGACGGATCAAAGCGTCCTTGTCCGCTACCCCCTCATTTCCTTCATCCAGGATGCCGAAACAGACGAGTACATTTTTTTGCTTTCCTTTTTCTTTTTTTATAAAACTTCTGGTCCTCAAATAGACTCAATTACAACACAATTGTCTTCACGATGCGAAAATCAGGCCCGCGCTCTTGTTTTTCGGGGGTTTCTTTTTTAGAATCCTTCTTCTGGGAAAACGGAATTGATCCTCGTAGCGGATGGGGTTTTATTATAAATAGAAAATGCGAGACGAGATTGGAGGAAGGCAGCATGGCGTCTTGTAGAGTCAGAAGAGTTGTCAGAGGGTCCGGTGGCCCCATGATAAGGGGATGGGGGGGGGGGTCTGGGATGACGCTCGGGGGTTATGAGGGGATTGTCAGGGGCCCATATGCCTTCAATAGCTTGTTTGGTCATCTCTCCTGATTCCTCCTATACACATGCATGCTTGGCGGAGCGCCTGTGTAATTTTTACACCTGTGGAGGCACCCTGACCGATAAGTTGTCTTAACCCATTGAGAACTGAGCCTTTTTGCATTTTTGATTTTTCCTCCCCACGTTCCAATTGCCATAACTTTTTAACTTTCCCCTTCAGATATATGAGGGCTTATTTTTTGCGGGACAAGATGCATTTTTTAATGACACCATTTAATTTACCGTGTCTTGTAAAACGGCTTGTCCACCCTTTAGCACCATTTTAATCTAAAGAGTTCCAAAATTCAGCTCTGATTACGGTCATTTCTTAGCATATCTTTCTGACAGTCGGAATTCCATTTTTATAATACAAAGCAACAAATCCTCTGCTCAGATATAGACATAAACTATAACATACTCGCTGCCTGTATCCGCCACTAGAAGGAGCTCATGAACTTCATAAGAAACCAGTATACAGTGAGCTCCCCCTAGTGGTGGCTGTGTTATATTTTTATTGTTTTTCTATGCAGAGAGATTCAGAGCTCTGTATCAGAAAAAGGGGAGCTCCGACCGCTATAAAGATATATTAAGAAACTAATCACCACAGAAATTTGAACCTGAAACTCACATGATGATCAAAAGCGGAGATTCACTTGAAGTCCCCCGGCTGAGTGTTCGTCTTTATCCTTCTCACAAGGAGAAGCTCATGTTGAATTCAGCTCTGTCAGGACCTTGCCTGGCAGAACATTCTTCGCTTTGCACTTGACTCGGAGGCGCAGCGATGCATGACACGAGCAGCGCTGCCTCTGTATAGTGTTAATGGCTTCGGAGGAGTAAATGTGACTTAGCGGCTATTTATACACAGGCCGGGGTTCAAGGAAGTATAGCGCCAGGGTGTGTAATTATCGGAGCCATCACTAAACGGAATCATTTTTTGTAAATAATTTAAATGTTATCTGCTGCTGTGAAAAAGTAGAACTTTCCTTGCAGACATAATCTCCTGCTTGAGGCGTCTCGGAATGAGAGGGGATGAGAGAAGAATACAATAGGGATGTCCTGGATTAGAAAAACGTGGCTGCTTTGTTTTCCAAACAGCTCCACACCTGTCCACAGGTCATAAGCGGTATTGCGGTTCAGCCCCCTTCCAGGGCATGTTTTAGCAGATTTTCACCTATGAAACTGGCTGACCCTGCTTTCACACTTGCGTTGTTGTTTTCCGGTATTGAGATCCAGCAGAGGATCTCAATACCGGAAATTATTTTTTCCATTTAGTCCTCATGCATTCTGAATGAAGAGAGATCCGTCCAGGATGCATCAGGATGTCTTCTGTTCCTGCAGCATTCCGTTTTGTGACCGGACGCAAAACCGCTGCAAGCTGCAGTATTGTGTCTGGTCCTAAAAACGGAAAACAATGGATCTGGCACTGAAAACAATGTAAGTCACTGGTGTCGGGTCAGTTTGTTTAGGAGCCTAAAAAAATGTATCTGTCACCCATTGACTTTCAATCTATTTAGTGACAGATCCGCTTTTCTCCGTTTTGATTTCACACAACCGCATCCTAAAGGAACGGATGCATCCTGATGTGCAAAGTCAAAACGGATCCCTTTAAATTCGGTATTGAGATCCTCTGCCGGTATCTCAATACCGAAATTAACGACGCAAGTATGAAAGTAGATTTACGTGTGCGCTTGGCAGCTGAAGGCGTCTGTGTTGGTCCCATGTTCATATGTGCCCGCATTCCTGAGAAAAATGAGGTTTTAATATATGCAAATGAGCCTCTAGGAGCAACGGGGGAGTTACCATTACACCTAGAGACTCTACTCTCTCTGCAACTGCACTTTGATTGACAAGGCCAGGTGTGATGACGTTCACGCTGCCTGGTCCTGTTAATCAAAAGCAACGACCCCGATGCTCCTGCATATATTAAAACATCCTTTTTCTCAGCAATGCGGGCACATATGAACATGGGACCAACACAGACGCCTTCTGCCAAGTGCACATGTAACAGGTCAGCCGGTGTCATAGGGACAAAACTGCTGACAGATGCCCTTGATGGTGGCTGAACCGCAATACTGCTTATGAGCTGTGGAGAGCTGTGGTGCTGTGTTTAAGAAAAACGGAACCGTGCTTTTTTTAGTCTTGCAAAGCCCTTACTCGTGTACATACAATTAGTGCTTAGCAGGGGAGAACCAAGCCATGCCCAAGGGTGTTAGCCTAGTCAAGGACCTTCACCTTCCTGAAAGTGTCATGGGAGTCGATTCATTTACATTCAGCTGGGAGCATTTGACCCTCAGGTGGTCTTTAAAGGGGGGGGGGGGGGGGGGTGTCCACATTAGACAATCCCAGGTATATGGAAGTAATAGAAGGGGCCTCCTGCTTCGGCCTCGTCTCCAGTAGCCAGCATGAAGCCTGTGGTGGCCTGGGCACTTGTCTTTGCACCTAAACTGAGGCTGTGGGCCCCTGCTGGTCATGGGCCCTTGGGCACCACCCAGACGATCAGCTAGCCACCCGCTCTTCATGCACTTACCCAAGACAAAGATTTCACCATTAACCACAGCGACGCTGAATCGATACTTGGAATAGTTCATTGGCGCCAGCGGTTTCCATTTATCAGTGACTGGGTCGTACTGCAACATTCTGTTACTCAATCGATCGGGTTCATCATCTGGGCGATCCATCTGGGTGTATTAATATATAAATGGTATATGTTACTATATATCAATACTGCAGGGATGATTAGTCTGGAATTACAGTTACTTTCACCTGTCATCATTGTTCCCCAGGCATGTGGCCCTTTAGCTGCTGGCACCATTGTGCACCAGGTTCAGAAACTCATGGCTGGTACTTAGCTTCTCGGTCAGGTTCCGAGACGTATAACTAACAGTATAGCTGAGGTCCTTTCCTACTCGGAGGATGTAAAGATGACACTTGTGAAACACCAAAAATGGCAAAAACTGGACAAGCAGAGAATGCTGGGAGATTTCAGCTCTTAAGACAGAAAAATTGTGAATGCGTCGCTGAAGTATAATACAGGCCGTAACTCAGTTAAAGGGGTTGTGTCACTTCGGCATATGGCATTAATGATGTAGAAAGTTAATACAAGACACTTACTAATGTATTGTGATTGTCCATATTGCCTCCTTTGCTGGCTGGATTCATTTTTGGATCGCATTATACACTGCCATTAGTGGTGGTCGTGCTTGCACATTATAGAAAAAAGTTCCAGTCTCTCTGGTGGCTGGGACTGTAGGAGCACACATAGGCATGCATGCACAGCAACTCCCGTTCTGGCCCCCTCGTATCTGCGCTGCAGCGGTGGCCGCAACTCCTGGAAACGAGCAGTGTATAATGTGATGGAAAATGAATCCAGCCAGCAAAGGAAGCAATATGGAGAATCACAATAGATTAGTAAGTGCCTTGTATTAACTTTCTCTACATAATAAATGCTATTTGCTGAAGCGAGACAACCCCTTAACGATGTGTAATGAAATGTATGTACACAGTGACTGCACCAGCAGAATAGTGAGTGCAGCTCTGGAGTATAATACAGGATGTAACTCAGGATCAGTACAGGATAAGTAATGTATGTACACAGTGACTGCACCAGCAGATTAGTGAGTGCAGCTCTGGAGTATAATACAGGATGTAACTCAGGATCAGTACAGGATAAGTAATGTATGTACACAGTGACTGCACCAGCAGAATAGTGAGTGCAGCTCTGGAGTATAATACAGGATGTAACTCAGGATCAGTACAGGATAAGTAATGTATGTACACAGTGACTGCACCAGCAGATTAGTGAGTGCAGCTCTGGAGTATAATACAGGATGTAACTCAGGATCAGTACAGGATAAGTAATGTATGTACACAGTGACTGCACCAGCAGAATAGTGAGTGCAGCTCTGGAGTATAATACAGGATGTAACTCAGGATCAGTACAGGATAAGTAATGTAATGTATGTACACAGGTGACTGCACCAGCAGAATAGTGAGTGCAGCTCTGGAGTATAACACAGGATGTAACTCAGGATCAGTACAGGATAAGTAATGTATGTACACAGTGACTGCACCAGCAGAATAGTGAGTGCAGCTCTGGAGTATAATACAGGATGTAACTCAGGATCAGTACAGGATAAGTAATGTAATGTAATGTATGTACACAGGTGACTGCACCAGCAGAATAGTTAGTGCAGCTCTGGAGTATAATACAGGATGTAATACAGGATCAGTACAGGATAAGTAATGTATGTACACAGTGACTCCACCAGCAGAATAGTGAGTGCAGCTCTGGAGTATAATACAGGATGTAATACAGGATCAGTACAGGATAAGTAATGTATGTACACAGTGACTGCACCAGCAGAATAGTGAGTGCAGCTCTGGAGTATAACACAGGATGTAACTCAGTATACCTCAGAATAAGGCTACATGCACACGACTGTTGTTTTGGTCCGCATCCGAGCCACAGTTTTTGCGGCTTGGATGCGGACCCATTCATTTCAATGGGGCAGCAAAAGATGCGGACGGCACTGTGTGTGCTGTCCGCATCCGTTGCTCCGTTCCGTGATCCGCAAAAAAAATATAACCGTTATATTAATGGCTGTCCGTGCCGTTCCGCAATTTGCGGAACGGCACGGACAGCCATCAGTGTTTTGCGGTTCCGAAATTAGCAGAATATAGAACATGCTGCGATTTTCACGCAACGCACAAGTGATGCGTGAAAATCACCGCTCATGTGCACAGCCCCATTGAAGTGAATGGGTCCGGATTCAATGCGGGTGCAATGCGTTCACCTCACGCATTGCACCCGCGCGGGAAAACTCGCCCGTGTGAAAGGGGCCTAAGGAACCCCCTGCAGCCCACACGTCTGCCGCTGACGCTATTGTTATACTAATTTCGTTTTGTCATTTACCTTTCAGCCTCGAATAGTCATTTCTACATGATGGAAATCATTTTCATCGTTTTCCAAACAAAACATGTTCTACTAATTTGAAAAGTAGCAGGCGAAGCGCACCAGGCTGACGAAGCCGCGCCGGAGCTGGTAAGCTGTGCCTTCCTTCCTGCCATCAGTTTTGAGTACCGACTGACAAAAGCAGAATGTCTAATATTAATGCCAGTCTTGGTTCATCAATAAACGCCCACCTGCAATGAATGTGATGGAAACCCCTTCCATTCTGCCCCCTCTGCCTCTTACGGTTTGGGCAGTGAGTAACTGGTGAGAGCCAGAGCTGTGCAGGGGTAAGAGTGGCACCCAGTCCCGGGTTCCATAGGGGCCCAAAGGCCCCTCTGCCACATAAGACAGTGGGACATGGAAGGTGGGGGCCTGTTGCAGATTTTTCATTTGGGCATCTCCAGCTCATTATCTGGAGTTGCCTGTATGGCTGAAGGCTTAGCTACATGTTCCCTTGAGGGTGCGGATGGTCCAGTGCCCACAGGCGGCTCCTCACACAGCCCTGCTCTGAGTTGCCTCTGGCATGTAAAGATTGGGCAGACTTTGTCGCCTTGTATTTTTTCGCTCTATATAAATAACTCCGCTCTCCTGGCGAGCTGTCACTTTATTATAATGCATTAACTCCGTCCGTGCCAGAAGCTTGTATGAAAAAACTCCTGACGTAGTCGGTTTTTAGAAATTTTGAAGACATTCCTTTGAGATTCTGTCTTATCATCTACCTCTCACATTGGTCGGCGTCGGCGGCATACTCGGGCAAATGCAGAGGCCCACTGCTCCTTTTGGGGCCCACTGCCACTGGCATAGCTATAGGGGTCGCAGTGGCGACTGGGCGTCTAAGCCAGGGGGCCATTGGCACTGGTGTTTTTCACTTTATAAGACGCAATACGCCTTATAAAGCGAATACTAGTGAGCACTTCCATTATGGAAGCGCTCACTAGTCTGCGAGATGCGGGCGAGGGAAGCGCTGCGAGCAGACCAGACCCCAAAATGTGTTCTATCCCCAAAGCAGACCCCCTTCCATCCACTTTTTGGTCCCCTTTACTTCTGGGTGCTTCTGTTTAGAACATCCTGGTGATGGACGGCCTTAGGGCTATGTGTACTGGGATGACCCAAAGGGTAAGAGCACCGCTGAGCGATGAACTGGTTTAATGGTGGGATCGTGCTTATGCTCAGCATCTAATCTGAAGAAGCCGAGCGGCAGCATAAATCTGAGTCCCTCATGAAATGAAAGATGACTACCTCAGGCTCCAAACGACAATGCAGTTGAGATCATACAGAAGCTACTAACGAAGCCATATAATAAGCTGGTCATATACTGCCAAGAACGCGTCCTCTGCATACAGTCTATACTGTATCAGGGCCGTCTTTAATATTGATTGGACCATGGGTAAGAATTTACTTGGGCCCCCTGGATCCTGCCTTCCCATACCCTAGTATGCAATCACGCCCTCCACCACAACACACAGACAAAAAATGTGCAGTGTGTGAGTATATCATAGCCAACCCACTGCTTTCCCATAGGGAAGCATTGGGAGGCTATTGCGCATGCGTGGCTTCATAGACATGCTTTGAATCAATGCCTTTCTATGAGAATTATTTAGCGTGAATGACAGTGTGGAACTAGGAAGCACCTCTAGTGGCCGTCTGATGAGTGGCCGTCTGATGAGTGGCCACTAGACGTGTTCCTTGGCAGTAATGTAAATACGGCCTTTTTTTCTGAAAAGGCAGTGTTTACATTACGAAGCTTGCAGAGACATGCTATAGACACCAGAACTACGACGTTTACCTGTTGTGGTTCCGGTGACTGTAGTGTCCTTAATATAGAGGGGAAAAAAGAATCACCACAAAAGTATCAAATAAAATTGCAGTATCATTATTCAAAAAATTAAAAAAGCACAACTTCTGACATAGTATTTTGCAGATTACTTTTTTTTTACAATGTGCAGATAGTACTGTACTACTAACCCCTCCATCCCCCCCCTTCTCCAACCACCCAGCACCCTAAGGCGTCGTTCACATCACCGCTAGGTTTTCCGTTATATTTGTAATCCGTTCAAAATAACGGAAAGCCAACAGACACTAACGGAAAGCATATTTTCTGTCTTTTTAACGGACTGATCAAACTGATCCGTTTAAAAAACGGACACAATGCATCAGTTCGCTACCCGTTATGTTCCCGTTATTCATTGTTTTCGTTTTTTTCAAATTTCATTTGAGCATTTTCAGAAAAAATAACCGGAACAGAAAAACGGATTGCATAACGGATCACATACAAAGCAATCCGTTACAATCTGCCACTCATTGACTTTGATGCAAAACAAAACGGATCTGTCACAAATCAGTTATTTTAGACGGGAGCAACAGTCCTGCATGTAGGATTTTATTTTGACGTCTAAAATAACGTGAAGCTGACGGAAAGGAGCCAAACAGAGTGTAACTGACACTTTATCACCTCCATAGAAGTAAATGGGATTTACAACGGGTCCGTTTATTTGCGTTTTATTCATCCTCTGAATGGATGAATAGAACAGAAATCCAAGCGGTGATGTGAACGAGCCCTTACTCACTTAAAACGATATATTTATATAATATAGTTTACAGTGAATTATTGTAAATACTTACAGTTCTGAAGACTCCAGCGGCTCAGGATCAGTGCTCTGGGCAGCTGGGCTCAGGCTGGAAGTGGGCACCGCTCTGCAGTTCAGGAGGGAGACCGGGGCTCGGCTCACCCTAGCGTTGTAGTGCCTCCACGTGACGTCACGGCGCGCAGCGTATGCAAAGGCCAGGGGAGGTTGGGAAGAGGAGCAAGCAAGTACCGTATTTTTGCCCTATAAGATGCACCAGCCCAAGACACACCTAGGTTTTAGAGGGGGACAATAAGAAAAACATTTTTTTCATGACACCTCAGGTCAGTCCACCAATGTTAATAAGACCCCAATAAGACCTCAGATCAGACCCCAATGTGAATGACCCCCAATCAGACCTCAGATAAGAGCCCCATGCGTCTCATCAGCCCCCATATGCCTCATATCAGCCCCATATGCCTCATATCAGCCCCCATATGCCTCATATCAGCCCCCATATGCCTCATATCAGCCCCCATATCAGCCCCCATATGCCTCATATCAGCCCCCATATCGGCCCCTATATGCCTCATATAAGCCCCATATGCCTCATATCAGCCCCCATATGCCTCTCTTCAGCCCCCATATGCCTCTCTTCAACCCACAGCCCCATATGCCTCTGTTCAGCCTCCCAGCGCCTCCATCAGCCTCATATAAAGTAAAATAAAATAAAAACACTTACCTTTCCTGCTCCGGACGCCGCCGCTCCTCATCGCCTGTGCTCGGTCTTCCTCCTCTTCAGTCTGCTGTGTTGTGAACAGACGCGCACACCGTGAGGTCACAGCGCGACCTCACATCTGCGCAGCCTTCACAGCGGAGAGCCAAGGACCAGGAAGAGGTGAGTATAGAGCTTTCACCGCTTACCGGTCCTCCGGGTTAGTCCTTCACTTTGCGAGCAATGCCGCTCGCATAGTGAAGGATAGGATCGGGACATGGAGTAGGCAATTGTGGGCAGTGGCCAGCAGGGCTCAAGAGGCAGTTGCCTTGGGCCCCCCAGAAGCAACAGGCCCCGGGGCAGCTGCCCCTTTTGCCCCGCGTTAAAGACGGCCCTGTACTGTATATGCTGAGTGATACACAAGGTAGGGTCTGTTTTCAGCTGCTAAGTCTCAGTTGTGAGCTTCCTGCAGATCTGCTTTCTTTTACCGTTCACAGGGTGTGATTTACAGGTTCTGTCACCTTGAGGAGACTTGTGTCCTCTCAACAGCTCTGTCCATTGTCTTACACAAACACCAGGAGAATATTATAAGCAGTGGGGTGGGAGTCACAATAGCAGGCAACCCCTATAAAAATATCATTCCAAGTTCTTTTTTCTGCCAGTCATTGGTCCAACAGCTAGTGTTCTTCCCTACAGTGCCCCCGCAGGAAGAAATCCCATGCTAATATATATATATATTGTGGGGTTTCGCTCTGGTAGATAGGGTAAGCGGGCGCAGTACAGAGGCAAAATACAAGTTCTTAACTCAAAACGTCAGTGTTTATTCACACTTGAGGCAATTGCACAAAACAGCACGTAACTTTGCAGTCTTGGTGTTAATTCACACACAATGGAAAGTTGATATAACACAAGTCACCTTGCTGGCAGTTCTGCCTCCAGTAGTCCACAGCAGGCTTTAGGGGGCCTGTTTCCCCAGCGTGCGGCTCTCAGCCCTCCAGCACGGCACAAAGCCTCAGATCCCAAAAACAGAGAGAGCTCTCTGCTGAGCCCAGCTGCCTATTTAAGGACAGCCATGTGCTGCCAAAACCCGGACCGGCACCTAAACTCTGGTCCGTTATTTGACCTCACCTGGCTGGAAACCAGCCCAGCCGCACATGCTGGGAGGAAAATACCTGCCTTGCCAGACACAACCCCTCACTGTGTCACAATATACAGTCCTGATCAAAAGTTTAAGACCATTTGAAAAATGGCAAAAAATCCTATTTAGCATGGCTGGATCTTAACAAGGTTCCAAGTAGAGCTTCAACATGCAACAAGAAGAAATGGGAGGGAGACAAAACATTTTTTTGAGCATTCAATTTAATGAAAACAACGAATAAACTGAAACAGGCTGTTTTTCAGCTGATCAAAAGTTTAGGACCACACCTCCAAAAAATACTAAACCCCCCAAAACAGAAATCCAACTTCCAAACATGAACTCAGTAATGAGTAGCTCCGCGTTATTGTTTATCACTTCAAAAATTTGTTTCGGCATGCTTGATGCAAGCTTTTCCATGAGGTGAGTGGGAACATTTCTCCAACTGGTGAAGACGGCCGCACGAAGGCCATCTACTGTCTGGAACTGTTGTCCATTTTTGTAAACTTCCCTTGCCATCCATCCCCAAAGGTTCTCAATTGGATTTAGATCAGGGGAACACGCAGGATGGGCCAAAAGAATGATGTTATTCTCCTGGAAGAAGTCCCTTGTCCTGCGGGCATTGTGTACTGTAGCGTTGTCCTGTTGAAAAACCCAGTCGTCACCACACAGACGAGGGCCCTCAGCCATGAGGAATGCTCTCTGCAACATCTGGACATAGCCAGCGGCCGTTTGACTCCCCTGCACTTCCTGAAGCTCCATTGTTCCACTGAAGGAAAAAGCCCCCCAGACCATTATGGCGCCCCCTCCACTGTGGCGCGTAGAAAACATCTCAGGTGGGACCTGCTTGTCATGCCAGTAACGTTGGAAACCATCAGGACCATCAAGGTTAAATTTTTTCTCATCAGAGAATAAAACTTTCTTCCACCTTTGAATGTCCCATGTTCGGTGCTCTCTTGCAAAGTCCAAACGAGCAGTTCTGTGGCGTTCAAGGAGACGAGGTCTTTGAAGACGTTTTTTGTTTTTGAAGCCCTTCAGTCTCAGATGCCGTCTGATGGTTATGGGGCTGCAGTCAGCACCAGTAAGGGCCTTAATTTGGGTCGAGGATCGTCCAGTGTCTTGACGGACAGCCAATTGGATCCTCCGGCTCAGTGCTGATGAAATTTTTTTGGGTCTTCCACTTGACTTTTTAGTTTCATAACCCTCAGGATTACTTAAGAAATTCCAAATGACTGTCTTCCTGCGTCCCACCTCAGCAGCGATGGCGTGCTGTGAGAGACCCTGCTTATGCAGTTCAACAACCCGACCACGTTCAAAAAGGCAGAGTTTTTTTGCCTTTGCGCAACGTGTGACTACCTGACAGGAAATGACAATGAATCCACATCTTTGCACAGATTTGGCCTTTTAAAGGCATGTGGTCCTAAAATTTTGATCACTCGAAAAACAGCCTGTTTCAGTTTATTTGTTGTTTTCATTAAATTGAATGCTCAAGAAATGTTTTGTCTCACTCCCATTTCTTCTTGTTGCATGTTGAAGCTCTAATGTTGAACCTTGTTAAGATCCAGCCATGCTAAATAGGATTTTTTTGGCCATTTTTCAAGTGGTCTTAAACTTTTGATCAGGACTGTATATATCTATATATATATATATATATATATATATATATATATATATACAGTTGCAAGAAAAAGTATGTGAACCCTTTGGAATGATATGGATTTCTGCACAAATTGGTCATAAAATGTGATCTGATCTTCATCTAAGTCACAACAATAGACAATCACAGTCTGCTTAAACTAATAACACACAAATAATTAAATGTTACCATGTTTTTATTGAACACACCATGTACACATTCACAGTGAAGATGGAAAAAGTATGTGAACCCTTGGATTTAATAACTGGTTAAACCTTCTTTGGCAGCAATAACTTCAACCAAACGTTTCCTGTAGTTGCAGATCAGACGTGCACAACGGTCAGGAGTAATTCTTGACCATTCCTCTTTACAGAACTGTTTCAGTTCAGCAATATTCTTGGGATGTCTGGTGTGAATCGCTTTCTTGAGGTCATGCTACAGCATCTCAATCGGGTTGAGGTCAGGACTCTGACTGGGCCACTCCAGAAGGCGTATTTTCTTCTGTTTAAGCCATTCTGTTGTTGATTTACTTCTATGCTTTGGGTCGTTGTCCTGTTGCAACACCCATCTTCTGTTGAGCTTCAGCTGGTGGACAGATGGCCTTAAGTTCTCCTGCAAAATGTCTTGGTAAACTTGGGAATTCATTTTTCCTTCGATGATAGCAATCCATCCAGGCCTTGACGCAACAAAGCAGCCCCAAACATGATGCCCCCACCGCCATACTTCACAGTTGGGATGAGGTTTTGATGTTGGTGTGCTGTGCCTCTTTTTCTCCACACATAATGTTGTGTGTTTCTTCCAAACAACTCAACTTTGGTTTCATCTGTCCATAGAATATTTTGCCAGTACTGCTGTGGAACTTCCAGGTGCTCTTGTGCAAACTGTAAACGTGCAGCAATGTTTTTTTTGGACAGCAGCGGCTTCCTCTGTGGTGTCCTCCCATGAAATCCATTCTTGTTTAGTGTTTTACATATCGTAGATTCGCTAACAGGGATGTTAGCATATGCCAGAGACTTTTGTAAGTCTTTAGCTGACACTCTAGGATTCTTCTTCACCTCATTGAGCAATCTGCGTTGTGCTCTTGCAGTCATCTTTACAGGACGGTCACCCCTAGGGAGAGTAGCAGCAGTGCTGAACTTTCTCCATTTATAGACAATTTGTGGACTGATGAACAGCAAGGCTTTTGGAGATACTTTTATAACCCTTTCCAGCTTTATGCAAGTCAACAATTCTTAATTGTAGGTCTTCTGAGAGCTCTTTTGTGCGAGGCATCATTCACACAAGGCAGTGCTTCTAGTGAAAAGCAAACCTAGAACTGGTGTGTGTTTTTTATAGGGCAGGGCAGCTGTAACCAACACCTCCAATCTCATCTCATTGATTGGACTCCAGTTGGCTGACACCTCAGTCCAATTAGCTCTTGGAGATGTCATTAGTCTAGGGGTTCACATACTTTTTCCACCTGCACTGTGAATGTTTACATGGTGTGTTCAATAAAAACATGGTAACATTTAATTCTTTGTGTGTTATTAGTTTGAGCAGACTGTGATTGTCTATTGTTGTGACTTAGATGAAGATCAGATCACATTTTATGACCAATTTGTGCAGAAATCCATATCATTCCAAAGGGTTCACATACTTTTTCTTGCAACTGTATATATATATATATATATATATATATATATATATACAGTGCTGCACATAATTATTCATACCCCAGGCAAATTTTGACTTAACCTTCAACCAGAAAATAATTTTTTAAGGGGAAATGACATAGGTGTCTCCCAAAAGATAATAAGACGATGTACAAGAGGCATTATTGTGGAAAAAACCCCATTTCTCAGCTTTTATTTGCATTTGAGCAAAAAGTGTCCAGTCCAAAATTATTCATACCCTTCTCAATAATCAATAGAAAAGCCTTTATTGGCTATTACTACAATCAAACGCTTCCTATAATTGCAGACCAGCTTTTTGCATTTCTCCACAGGTATTTTTGCCCATTCATCTTTAGCAATGAGCTCCACATCTTTCAGGTTGGAGGGTCTTCTTGCCATCACCCTGATCTTTAGCTCCCTCCACAGATTCTCAATTGGATTCAAGTCTGGACTCTGGCTGGGCCACTCCAAAACGTTAATATTGTTGTCTGCTAACCATTTCTTCAGCACTTTTGCTGTGTGTTTTGGGTCATTGTCATGCTGAAATGTCCACTGGTGCCCAAGGCCAAGTTCCTCTGCAGACTGCATGATGTTGTCGTTGAGAATCCTCATGTATTGCTCTTTTTTCATGGTGCCGTTTACTGTGATTAGGTTCCCTGGTCCATTGGTTGAAAAACACCCCCAAAGCATTAGGTTCCCACCACCATGTTTGACAGTGGGGATGGTGTTCTTTGGGTTGAAGGCTTCTCCATTTTTATGCCAAATGAAGGAAACATCATTGTGACCAAACAATTCAATTTTTGTTTCATCTGACCATAACACAGAAGACCAGAAGTCTTCTTCTTTGTCCAGATGAGCTTTTGCAAAGGCCAAGCGAGCTTTTGTGTGCCTTATCTGGAGAAGTGACGTCCTCCTTGGTCTGCATCCGTGGAACCCAGCAGTGTGCAGTGTCCGTTGGATTGTCTGCCTTGAGACATTGCCACCAGCAGAGCCCAGATTCACCAGGGTGGCCTTGGTGGTGATCCTTGGATTCATTTTCACCTCTCTAACTATCCTCCTGGCAGCACAGGTGTCACTTTTGGCTTCCGACCACGTCCTCGGAGATTTTCTACAGTGCGGAACATCTTGTATTTTTTGCTCAAATGTAAATAAAAGATGAGAAATGTTTTTTTTTCCACAATAATGCCTCTTGTACATCGTCTTATTATCTTTTGGGAGACACCTATGTCATTTCTCGTCAAAAAATTACTTGCTGATTGAAAAAAATAAACTTTTAGTCAAAATTTGCCAGGGTTATGAATAATTATGGGCAGCACTGTATATATATAAATAGAAAAAGGGCAGCACTCCAAAAAATAAAATGGAATAACTTTTATTCACCCATGTGGTACAGCAACGTTTCAGCTTGAGAAAGGCTCTGTTGTTGAGCTGAAACGTCGCTGTACCACATGAGTGAATAAAAGTTATTCCATTGAATTTTTTGGAGTGCTGCCATTTTTCTATTTATATTTTGGGTAATTGCTTATTCCCCTTGGGTCTGGCACCCGTTGTTATTACTTTTTGTCAGTGCTGCCTTGTTTTCATTATTTATATATATATATATATATATATTCTTTAAGGTTTCACTAACCTGTGGTGTCCATCCACCCATCACATAGAGCTTATTGTTGAGAGTAACCACTTTATGGCAAGCCAACGGAAGGGGTAGCGGTGCCACGCTCCTCCAGGTGTCCTTATCTGCCAGGTATTTTTCCACACAGTTGGTAACGACATATTGGTTTTTCAGCTTCATTTGACCTCCAATCAGGTAGAGTTCATTTTGAACACCGCCCAAAGCATACAGCTCCCGGTGCTCGGCGGTGCAAAGCTTTTCCCAGCAGTAGTTGCCTCGGTTGTGGTACCTGGTAAACAAGAAGGTTGCAAAAAATATCATAACGTTCATGCAGGTGAATTCATCACATATTTAATGATGATAATACTGTTTTTATTTTTACCCAACTTTGCCAGACTCCTTGACAGAGTCTTTGCTGCATAACTAGGCAGATATGTTACTCAAGAGCCTTGGAAAGCTAGGAGACACCTCTTATGGGTGCAGCAATGGTGACCATGTTGGAGGCAATGTTGATAACCATATTGGAAATGGTGGTGGTGACCATTTTGGAAGCAGTGATGTTGACCATGTTGGAAGCAATGATGGTGACCATATTGGAAGAAATGATGGTGAACACATTGGAAGCAGTGATGGTTAATATATTCCAAACAATGGTGGTTACTATATTGCAAAAATTCGACTGTTACTAAAATGGAAGCAAAGATGGTGGCTATACTGAAAGCAATGATTGTGACCATTTTGGAAGCAAGTGTGGTGACCATATTGGAAGAAATGATGTGACTATATTGAAAGCAGTCATGGTGATTATATTGGAAACAGTGATGGTGACCATATTGTAAGAAATGATGGTGACCACATTGTAAACAGTGATGGTGTCATACCGGTGACAGGTATTAGAAGGTCTGAAAGATTATCTGCACATTAGTGATCTGACAGCCTCTTTTGGTTTTGGTTTCACTTTGTCTGTGTGTTTCTGGTATGTCCACACCTCCTGTTCAGGTGTGGATCGTGTGACCTTTACCTCCCCCTATTTAGTCTGACTTTACCCATCACTCCTTGCTCTGGATAGCTTCATTTGGTTTTTGGAAGAGCTGGAGTGTGGTTCTAGTTGAAGTCCTGTTCATCCATCATCCATCAGCCTCAGAAGTTAAAGTGTTCCGCTTGTTGTATTTTGTATTCCCCCCCATCTTTGTTGTTTACTAGGCCTCAGCGAGACGCTGGTTCCTTCACCAGGGAAGGAGCGGGTTGTCTCTGCCCTGTCGTTACCATTAGGGCATCCGAGGGCCACCAGGGTTTTCTAGGTTCCTGTGTATGGGCATCTCTACCATCGAGAGGTGCCCATACGGATAGGCGTTAAGGCCAGGAGCAGGGTTTTATAGGTGGTGACGCTTTTCCTTCCCTAGCAGTGAGGCCTAGTGTCTTTTCCCTTCCTTCTTGTTGTCTTTTGGTGTTCTCCCCTACTACATCCGTGACATATGGTGACCATACTGGAAACAGTGATGGTGACCATATTAGAAGCAATAATGGTGACCATTTTGGAAACCGTGATGGTGACCATATTGAAAGAAATCATGGTGACCACATTGTAAACAGTGATGTTGACTATACTGGAAACAGTGATGGTGACCATACTGGAAACAATGACGGTGACCATACTGGAAACAGTGACCATATTGGAAGCAAAGTTGGTAACCATATTGTAAACAATAAAGGGGTCCATATTGGAAGCAATGGTGGTAACGATATTTGAAGCAGTGATGGTGACCATCTATCTGTCTTCCTGTTATTTAAGTGAACTTTTACAGTAGATCCAGACAAAACTAGCTAATTCTCATGTGTAAAATGAGAAGATGGAAGAAATAATTGTCTTCAGCCTATTTTGAGCAAAAAATAAAAATTAATAATAATAAACCTATTCCTTAAGGAGTCGCTACCATCACTGGATATTATTTATGATGCTCTTTATTTTTAGTGTTGAGCCTCAGCAAATAACTTCACTTGTTCCTCTAATGCCGCTATTTTGCTTGCTTAGTGCTCCCTTGTGTCTTGCTAAGATACTGTAGTTCCCATTTAGTCATTCAACATCCTTAACTCAACGTCCTTTCATTCTCTCATCATTGGAGCATCTAATAATAATGAACCCTAATTAATAGAATGCTAGAGAAGACATCCCAGCTGGAATCCAGCCAGAGGAACATCTGCAGGGAGTCTGTATGTTCTCCTCATGACCAGCTCCTGCTTCATCCTTTGTAGGAGAGATGGGCCAAGTAACCCTCAGGTATCAATGCTTATGCCTTTGTTTGTGGTACGTATAGAAAGGAGAGCCCAGTGTAGCTTAAAAAGACCCAGTGAAAACGGCGCCTCTTGAAAACAACTTCTAACTAGGCAGAATGGTAATTTTGAGCATCACTGTGGCGAAAATAACCTCGCCACTGGGTTTTGGAGGGGCCTGGTTGCCAGCCTCTTGCCCTATGATTATGGGCCCTCTCATCAGCCCATGCAAAACTTAAACCCAATGGCGATTTGACTGTGTTTGTGGCATCTGAGCACTCAGATCCAAGCCATATGGGGATATGTGGGGTTTTGAGGTGTGTGACAGAACCATCTGTCTGTGGAATTGTAGTGTATGTTATGTGAGGGTACCCAGATAGCTCATTTTATTGTATTCATGTTGTCTGAGTGCCATTCACCTAATAATATGCACTCAGACTTGAGCTATCTGGGGATATGTTAAATGTCTGTGGTTACTGTAAGGGTTGTGAAATTGTATGTTTAAATGGTGATTTCTGTCCTGTTGTCCCCACATGTGTATTGGCGATTTCCCTTTGTCCTGAGAGATAATTGAATTACTCCTCGGGTGTCTCCAGGGCAGAGAGGAGGAAACCATGATGCATTGTGGGGATGTATTGTGTCTGTGTATCCTCAATTTCTGCATATCTGTCCTGTGTCACAGTCTTCCATCTGGTCCCCTAGGGGAGTGTACACCAGATGGGGACCTGCATAAATACGGGCGGGTAGCCCTCAATAAAGTGTTCCTGTTTTACACTCAACATAGAGCCTCGTCTCATGTGTGTAGGAATTGCTATACGTGTATACTCTCCTGGCTATCACTCCTAGCTCTTGTAAGAGCTGTTCCTGTTCCTGGTTCCTGTGGTGGTATCGGTGTCGAGCGGAGTGCTTGGAGTCCTCGGGAGGCACTGGGAGCATTTATCAACGGAGGTACCCGGTCGGGGTGCCAGGAGATCCGTTACAATCACATTGGCAAACAATTGGATTTTACTGACCTGCAGATCTCTATACAGCTATTCTTTTGCCTGGACAACCTCACAGCCGTTGCTTCACCAGCCAATATGATATCATTGTTTTCAGTCACCACACCCGTCAACACCGAGCCCAGCACCTCTCCTTGTTTTGGAGATGGCATATAACACATTTTCCCTGTTGCAGGAGCATAGCAGAAACTGGCATCTCCATAACTTCCATATTTTGACCTGATGCCTGAGGCGTTATTGCCAAGACAGAGGAGAAGATTTGTGGTCTCCATTCCATAACGGAGACTTAGAGAGACTTGAGTAGATTTCTCAATGGTTTCTAGGGCCTGTTCAACCATGTCGTAGCACTGGGCATTACACAAGAGGATGGTGTTCCTCTTCCTAGCTTCTCGAAGGAAAGATGGGCTCACAAGAAGTAATCTGACTTGTTTCAAGAGATCAATAAGGTGTTGGGATCTTAAATTCTTGTCATAGTTCACCCATCTTAGAACTAGGTCTAGGATGCTCTCTTCTCGAGAAACATTGAGGTCATCGGACATGATCATTGCCATCAACTGCTGAAAATCAACTTCTAGTATCTCCTCATGGAGGCCAACCTCACTAAAGTGTTGATGTAAGTATTTCTTGGACCTTTCTTCTAAGTCATCTGCACTTATTTGCTTGGCAAAGTAGAAGATCCCAATGCAGTTTGATGCATCCATATGGTCCATCATGTAAGCCTGGCACATCTTGAAGACATCATCCACCTGCATGAAATAGGCAGCGGTGGCCACTCCTTGGACGGTTTGGTTGTTGATAGAGAGTTGTGACGTGTACATGTATTCCAAGATGATTGAGACACTTTCAGCAGTGATGTCATGGAGAGTCACTTCCGTTTGGTTACATTCCACCAAACCACATGTGAACATGGCCTTAAAATATGGACTAAATGACGCCAACACCACCCGATGACATGGAAATTTCTGTCCCTCAGCAACCAGGACTATGTCAATGAGCTCCGCTGAAGCACGCATCCTGTTGATATGTTCCAATAGTTTATTGCTATGTTGGTGTTTGCTTCTGATATCAAAGTCCATCTCCATGATTAGAAATGGTGGAGTCGGACAATAGTTACGTTTCGAAAGGTAAAGATTTCAACCAGCTCAAAATTACTTCTAGGCTGAGATGATCCGAAGTCGTGAACTAGAATCATGAATAAAATAAAATGTAAAAATTACATGTGTGCCCAATTAAAGGATAAAGGATCTACATATCATTATCTATCAATTATCTCATATCTATCATCTCCTTAGGTAGAGATCTTTGTTGCCGCCCTTACATTCTCCTTTAAAATGTTTTTTTACATCTTAGATTTCATTGTTCCCTCAATAATCATAAGGCATCCAAAACATGATGCCCTCTTCCCTAGCCCCAAACCATGGCACCCCACCACTAGACCCTAAACATGATGCCAACTGCACCAGCTCCAAACTGTGATGCCCACTCCCTCAGCCCCAAACCGTGATGCTCCTTCCACTATGCGGTGCTTTTTTTCCTCCAAATACCAGAGGAAGGTGCTGATGTCTAAAACACTAAAAATAACATTGCTGCTTATCTTAAGTGTGCCTATGACTACATGAATGTTCCACAATGTTTCTTGGAAAAAGTTCCATGGACAATTGAGGCAAAAATGTAACTTTTTTTATAGCACAAAGGCTGAATACTATGTTTAGAGGAAACACATGTTTGCACACAAATGCAAAAAACTCATCCAAACCATAAAGAAGCATCATGGTTTTGAGCTTGTGGAGGTAGCATCATGGTTTGGGGCTGGTGGAGGGAGCATCATGGTTTGGGGCTGGTGGAGGGAGCATCATAGTTTGGGGCTGGTGGAAGGAAGAATCATGGTTTGTAGCTTGTGGAGGAAGCATCATAGTTTGGGACTGGTGGAGAGAGCATCATGGTTTGGAGCTTGTGGAGGGAGCATCCTGGTTTGGGGCTGGTGGAGGGAGCATCATGGTTTGTGGCTGGTGGAGGGAGCATCATGGTTTGTGGCTGGTGGAGGGAACATCATGGTTTGTGGCTGGTGGAGGGAACATCATGGTTTGGGGCTGGTGGAAGGAAGAATCATGGTTTGGGGCTGGTGGAGGGTGCATCATGGTTTGGGGCTGGTGGAGGGAGCATCATGGTTTGGGGCTGGTGGAAGGAAGAATCATGGTTTGTAGCTTGTGGAGGGAGCATCATAGTTTGGGACTGGTGGAGAGAGCATCGTGGTTTGGAGCTTGTGGAGGGAGCATCCTGGTTGGGGGCTGGTGGAGGGAGCATCAGGGTTTGTGGCTGGTGGAGGGAGCATCAGGGTTTGTGGCTGGTGGAGGGAGCATCATGGTTTGTGGCTGGTGGAGGGAACATCATGGTTTGTGGCTGGTGGAGGGAACATCATGGTTTGGGGCTGGTGGAAGGAAGAATCATGGTTTGGAGCTTGTGGAGGTAGCATCATGGTTTGGGGCTGGTGGAGGGTGCATCATGGTTTGGGGCTGGTGGAGGGAGCATCATGGTTTGGGGCTAGTGGAAGGAAGAATCATGGTTTGTAGCTTGTGGAGGGAGCATCATAGTTTGGGACTGGTGGAGAGAGCATCGTGGTTTGGAGCTTGTGGAGGGAGCATCCTGGTTTGGGGCTGGTGGAGGGAGCATCCTGGTTTGGGGCTGGTGGAGGGAGCATCATGGTTTGGGGCTGGTGGAGGGAGCATCATGGTTTGTGGCTGGTGGAGGGAGCATCATGGTTTGGGGCTGGTGGAAGGAAGAATCATGGTTTGTAGCTTGTGGAGGGAGCATCATAGTTTGGGACTGGTGGAGAGAGCATCATGGTTTGGAGCTTGTGGAGGGAGCATCCTGGTTTGGGGCTGGTGGAGGGAGCATCATGGTTTGGGGCTGGTGGAGGGAGGATCATGGTTTGGGGCTGGTGGAGGGAGCATCATGGTTTGTGGCTGGTGGAGGGAGCATCATGGTTTGTGGCTGGTGGAGGGAACATCATGGTTTTTGGGCTGGTGGAAGGAAGAATCATGGTTTGGAGCTTATGAAGGGAGCATCATGGTTTGGGGCTGATGGAGGGAGCATCATGGTTTGGGGCTGGTGGAGGGAGCATCATGGTTTGGGGCTAGTGGAAGGAAGAATCATGGTTTGGAGCTTGTGGAGCGAGCATCATAGTTTGGGACTGGTGGAGGGGGCATCGTGGTTTGGGGCTGGTGGAGGGAGCATCATAGTTTGGGGCTGGTGGAGGGAGCATCGTGGTTTGGGGCTGGTGGAAGGAAGAATCATGGTTTGTAGCTTGTGGAGGGAGCATCATAGTTTGGGACTGGTGGAGAGAGCATCGTGGTTTGGAGCTTGTGGTGGGAGCATCCTGGTTTGGGGCTGGTGGAGGGAGCATCAGGGTTTGTGGCTGGTGGAGGGAGCATCAGGGTTTGTGGCTGGTGGAGGGAGCATCATGGTTTGTGGCTGGTGGAGGGAACATCATGGTTTGGGGCTGGTGGAAGGAAGAATCATGGTTTGGAGCTTGTGGAGGTAGCATCATGGTTTGGGGCTGGTGGAGGGTGCATCATGGTTTGGGGCTGGTGGAGGGAGCATCATGGTTTGGGGCTGGTGGAAGGAAGAATCATGGTTTGTAGCTTGTGGATGGAGCATCATAGTTTGGGACTGGTGGAGAGAGCATCGTGGTTTGGAGCTTGTGGAGGGAGCATCCTGGTTTGGGGCTGGAGGAGGGAGCATCATGGTTTGTGGCTGCTGGAGGGAACATCATGGTTTGGGGCTGGTGGAGGGAGCATCATGGTTTGTGGCTGGTGGAGGGAGCATCATGGTTTGGGGCTGGTGGAAGGAAGAATCATGGTTTGTAGCTTGTGGAGGGAGCATCATAGTTTGGGACTGGTGGAGAGAGCATCATGGTTTGGAGCTTGTGGAGGGAGCATCCTGGTTTGGGGCTGGTGGAGGGAGCATCCTGGTTTGGGGCTGGTGGAGGGAGCATCATGGTTTGGGGCTGGTGGAGGGAGCATCATGGTTTGGGGCTGGTGGAGGGAGCATCATGGTTTGTGGCTGGTGGAGGGAGCATCATGGTTTGTGGCTGGTGGAGGGAACATCATGGTTTGGGGCTGGTGGAAGGAAGAATCATGGTTTGGAGCTTATGAAGGGAGCATCATGGTTTGGGGCTGATGGAGGGAGCATCATGGTTTGGGGCTGGTGGAGGGAGCATCATGGTTTGGGGCTAGTGGAAGGAAGAATCATGGTTTGGAGCTTGTGGAGCGAGCATCATAGTTTGGGACTGGTGGAGGGGGCATCGTGGTTTGGGGCTGGTGGAGGGAGCATCATAGTTTGGGGCTGGTGGAGGGAGCATCGTGGTTTGGGGCTGCTTTGATGCCTTACAGCCTCGACGTCTTGTGATAATTGAGGAAACAATGAATTCTAAGGTGTATAAAAACATTTTACAGGAGAAGGTAAGAGTGATGCAGCAAGACAATGACCTAAAGCAAAACAACTAAGTCAACTAGAAAATGATTAATAAAGACGTTTTGTGTTTTGTCTCATATATACAGTGGCATGCAAAGTTTGGGCAACCCTGGCTAAAATTACTGTAACTGTGAACATCTACAGTATCTATCTATCTATCTATCTATCTATCTATCTATCTATCTACCTATCTATCCTTCTACCTTCTAACTATCTATATCTATCTACAGTATCTATCCATCCATCAATCAATCTATCTCATATCTATCTGTCTGTCTTTCTACTGTATCTGTCTAGTGTTGAACACTGCGGGTATACCAATAAGGACAATCTAACATGTCTGACATGTCTAACATTCCCTCTGTGTATCTATGGCCAACCTAACACTGATCTTTTTCTTATGCTCTGAAATCTGCAATAACATATGGCAACCGGCTAATAAACCCATCACAGTTTTCACCACCTAACTAATTCTCACGAGAGATGATTATTTTTTCACATTTTGACAGTGCACCCGGGCGGATCGCGCAGAGATGTTTCTTTTGCTCCCTCTTTGTTTTTATCTTATAATTGCTATAACGCTGCACTTATGTTTCAGGAATAGATGAATACTGTGGTTTTAATGAGTCTCCACAGTCATCCTCTCCGCCTATCGAGATAAAAGGACAGAATGTGCAGTTATAGATATTAGTGATGTGGATGGTACAATTCTAATTAAGGGGTAAATATTAAAGTAAACAGTGACAGATACTTTGTTGCATATACCCGTGAGCCATGCCAGCCAATCACGTGAGCCTAGAGGAGTCACCTGACATTCATGCTGCACTAAATACTTAGATACCCTGTTTCCTTGCCCCACGATTGACACTTGGGGTGACTATTAAGTGGTTGCAGTGAAGCCCACCACTTCAGCTTGTTTTGCTTGGCAAGTTTCATACTTTCATTAGTAGTTTTAAGATCTCTGGTTGCTGTCTGTGAATGAAAACAGTATTGTTTGTTTCTGAATTTGTACACATCTAATACTTTTCACAGCTGAGTGCTTGTTACAGTTATATCTAGTCTAAACAATCCTCTGTGGCTTCCAATCTAATGCCATCAGCTAAAGGTTCAGAACTGTAGATGGATACATTTTGCCTGCACTGATACATTGTAGCAAACTATCAGGACAGGAGAGAGATGATGCATTTAGCTCCCAGTTGAATTGTCTTGACTGGATTCAATTGTAGCTAACCCTCTGCACTGGTTTAGAGGGAAGCAAGGAATGGTCTTACAGTCAGGTCCATAAATATTGGGACATCGACACAATTCTGACATTTTTGGCTCTATACACCACCACAATGGATTTGAAATGAAACGAACAAGATGTGCTTTATCTGCAGACTGTCAGCTTTCATTTGAGGGTATTTACATCCAAATCAGGTGAACGGTGCAGGAATTACAACAGTTTGCATATGTGCCTCCCACTTGTTAAGGGACCAAAAGTAACAGGACAATTGGCTTCTCAGCTGTTCCATGGCCAGGTGTGTGTTATTCCCTCATTATCCCAATTACAATGAGCAGATAAAAGGTCCAGAGGTCATTTCCAGTCTGATATTTGCATTTGGAATCTGTTGCTGTCAACTCTCAAGATGAGATCCAAAGAGCTGTCACTATCAGTGAAGGAAGCCATCATTAGGCTGAAAAAACACAACAAACCCATCAGAGAGATAGCAAAAACATTAGGCCTGGCCAAAACAACTGCTTGGAACATTCTTAAAAAGATGGAACGCACCGGTGAGCTCAGCAACACCAAAAGACCCGGAAGACCACGGAAAACAACTGTGGTGGATGACCGAAGAATTCTTTCCCTGGTGAAGAAAACCCCCTTCACAACAGTTGGCCAGATCAAGAACACTCTCCAGGAGGTAGGTGTATGTGTGTCAAAGTCAACAATCAAGAGAAGACTTCACCAGAGTGAATACAGAGGGTTCACCACAAGATGTAAACCATTGGTGAGCCTCAAAAACAGGAAGGCCAGATTAGAGTTTGCCAAACGAGATCTAAAAAAGCCTTCACAGTTCTGGAACAACATCCTATGGACAGATGAGACCAAGATCAACTTGTACCAGAGTGATGGGAAGAGAAGAGTATGGAGAAGGAAAGGAGCTGCTCATGATCCTAAGCATACCACCTCATCAGTGAAGCATGGTGGTGGTAGTGTCATGGCGTGGGCATGTATGGCTGCCAATGGAACTGCTTCTCTTGTATTTATTGATGATGTGACTGCTGACAAAAGCAGCAGGATGAATTCTGAAGTGTTTCGGGCAATATTATCTGCTCATATTCAGCCCAATGCTTCAGAACTCATTGGACGGCGCTTCACAGTGCAGATGGACAATGACCCAAAGCATACTGCAAAAGCAACCAGAGAGTTTTTTAAGGGAATGAAGTGGAATGTTCTGCACTGGCCAAGACAATCCCCTGACCTGAATCCGATTGAGCTGCATTTCACTTGCTGAAGACAAAACTGAAGGGAAAATGCCCCAAGAACGAGCAGGAACTGAAGACAGTTACAGTAGAGGCCTGGCAGAGCATCACCAGGGATGAAACCCAGCGTCTGGTGATGTCTGTGCGTTCCAGACTTCAGGCTGTAATTGACTGCAAAGGATTTGCAACCAAGTATTAAAAAGTGAAAGTTTGATTTAGGATTACTATTCTGTCCCATTACTTTTGGTCCCTTGACAAGTGGGAGGCACATATACAAACTGTTGTAATTCCTGCACCGTTCACCTGATTTGGATGTAAACACCCTCAAATTAAAGCTGACAGTCTGCAGGTAAAGCACATCTTGTTATTTTAATTTCAAATCTACTGTGGTGGTGTATAGAGCCAAAAATGTTACATTTGTTTCCATGTCCCAATATTTATGGACCTGACTGTATTTGCTAAAAAACTGCAGATATATAAATGGAATAAAATTGAAACACAAAATGCATTATCAGGTTACAAAGTTTTTCATTATACAGTGTTTATTTACATCAGAATGGAAATACCCTTTAATTTATGACTGGTTGGGTTCCAAAATGACGCCATGATCTGCAGGAGCCTGTTCCACAATAAGGAAGATATTATGTTCCATAGAAACTTTGGTCAGGTACATGGTGAGACTGTATACACGATGTGAATGTCATGCAGAAGTTACACCCATGGAGTTACCCAATATGCTGGTTTCAATAAAGCATGACACAACAGCCGCTCATGTAAATGCATATACTGTATTCTGAAAAGCTTATTGCTCCCTTTTTCTGGCATGCACACAACCGTATGTAATTTGCACAAAAATACAGATACCGTCTGTGTTGCATCCTAATTTTTTGCAGAACCATTGACTTCATTTTGAAGGCAGGTATAGGACATGTTCTATCTTTTTGTGGAAGAGACATCTGTATCAGGGGCGTAGCTATAGGGGAAGCAAGAGAAGCGGCTGCTTTGGGGCCCGAGCTCAGAAGGGGCTTACCCAGGATGAGGGCTAAAAGATTTTATTGTCAGGACCCCCTCAACAATATTATAAAAATGACATTATATACAGAGAAACTGTAGGAAACGGACAGAGCGGCTGCTGGGCCTGGTCTAAGAGAGCGATTCTGACTAGCCACAGAAGTGGGGGTTGCAAAGAAGTTGCTTGTGGAGGGGGGGGGCATTAAAAAATTTGCTGTGGGGCCCAGTCATGTCTAGCTACGCCACTGATCTGTACGTCTGTTCCACAAACAAGATATGTGTTCAAAATGAGGACCATGGAGTCCTGATTTTGTCAATTGGTCCACACAAAAAATATGGATGGCATACGGGGCCGCATCCATATTCTTCAGACTGAAAAACAGACATGGTTGTGTGCATGAGGCCTTAAAGGGGCTTTCCTCAGCATAGATTATGAATATCTGATTGCTGGGGGTCTGACTCCCAGCACCAACACTGATCACCTGTTGGAAGAGGCTGGTAGAACTGCGGCCTCTTCCTCAACCTTTGACATCACATCCGTCGGTCACACGACCTTTCTGTAGCTCAATCCCATTCAAGAGAATGGATTGAGCTGCAATACTCTTTACAGCCATTATACAATGTACGGCGCTGTGCTTAGTATACTACAAATAAGCCATCTGAGTGCTGTGGTCCCTTCCAATAGTTGATCGACGGGGCTAAGGATAAGCCATCTGTATTTAATTCCCAGGGGGGAAAAAAATTGCAAAAATTCTGGAGTCTTGAAGCCACCACTAGGGGGGGCTAATTGCATCTGGATTTATACAGCTAGAATTGAACTCATTGGCAGCTATCCCTGTCTGTATTAGTCTCCCCCTTGTGGTGGCTGCAGGTAGGGAAGCAGCAGGAACCCCTTTCACCACTGGCCCTGTAGCAAAAAGATATCTCCCAAGAAAGAGAACCAACTCACTATTGGAAGTGGCTTCCTATGATTTAAGATCCAACTTTCCAACAAGCCTTGGGTTTGATAAGGAATATAGCCAGACCAGATATCCATCCTAAGATGGCTGTTTCGGGGTGCTTGCCCCTCATCAGTACAGAGTAGGATTCTGGCTGGCTCAGTGCAATGCCTTGGAAGAGGCTATTTCAGGGTGCGACCTGTCCTATATGGAGACTTAATGGAAGTACTCCATGGTATGGAGCCAGAATCCTACTCTGCACTGATGAGGAGCAGGCACCCTGAAACAGCTGTCTACGGGTGGATATCTGACTGGCCTATATTTCCTTGTCAAATCCCAAGGCTTCTTGGAAAAGTTGGATCTTGATTCATAGGGAGCCGCTTCCTATAGGTGGCGCTGGCGAGATGGTTCTCTTTTTTTTTGGAGCATTTCCCATAAGTCTTCATACCATGGAGTACTTCCAGTAAGTCTCCCTACAGGACTGGTCTCTTTAAGGAGATTCTGCCTAAAAGGAAGGATTAGAAATTTCTCAGCACAGAGTAAAGATTTCAGGGTCACCTTACAAGAAACAGGTTGATCGAGAAAATAAATCTCTGTGTGCACAACAGGTAGGAGGGAAGCACAAACATATCCCTTACTGGCTATACTTTAGCTGTCCCCCACTTCAAGTGGCAAAGAAATGTCTCAAGACAAAAGGAACTCAAAGGGTTCACCTGAGACACGCGTTTCAGTCGCAGGCTAAATCTATCTCAGTGACCTGTGTAAGGGTTTCACTCTTGCAACAGATTCTTACTCGGTCCTCTACGAAAGGGTTGATCTCTTCGATATATAGGAATCTTTTTGTAAAGCCTATAGGAGAGGGATCACTCCCGGTGAGGAGGATGTCGGCCCTATTTCAGATGAACAATGGAATGAGATACTAGCACTGACGCCGCAACTATCGGTATGTGAGGAACATTGCATGTGTCAATTGTATACAGAACCCCATCCTTCCTGTTTAAAATTGGGGTTAGAGTGGACGCCTCCTGCCCACGGTGTGGACGGGGACCTGCGTCTAAGACATATGTTTTGGGAGTGCGATGGGGTGATAAAAAGTATTAAAGATGCATACCGAATTGAAGTGCCAGTTAGTCCTAGAGCCTGTCTACTGGGGGTGGTGAACGTTGCGAGCCATGTACAACATCTATTATTTTAAGCCCGGAAGGTGATAGCTCAGTACTGTATTCGTCCACAGCCTCCCTCGGTAGCTGAATTCCTTAATAGGATGAATGATATACTCCGTCTTGAAAGGGGGGTGTATGTAAAGAGGAAGTGTGAAGCCAAATGTACGGCAATATGGGATAAGTGGCTCTCCGCGGGGGCCGAGTCCTCCTCCCCTGGGCCTGTCTAGACTTCCCTTGCGTTGGTGGGGGGCCGACCGGGCTGAGTGACTGGACAGCTGTATTTGCTTAGGAGTTGGTTATGACAGGTTGGACTGAAGATTGATTCAGGAGCCCTGACTCAGTGGTTAGGTAGGGTTATGGACAGGCCCTACATACATAGGATGGATAAGATATTACTGACTGTCAGATGATAAGTATGCAGAACTTTGTTACAAATGGCGGACCATGGGGGGGATTGGTCGTTTTTTTTTTTTGTGGGGGGCTGACTTAACGGCTCTGTATGTCATTTCTATGACTTGCTACAATTATTATTTGTAAAGAAGGATTTCCTATTGTTTGTACAATTTTGAAAAAGCTGTTTAATAAAAAATATCTGATTTAAAAAATTTGCATGGAAGAATAAATACTGGATTCTAAAAGCTACCAGCACTGAGAGGGGTTGTATACTGCTTCAGGATTTAGGAGCATAACTATGGGGGTTGCAGAGGTAGCAGTTGCACCCAGGTGGCGGTGTCTAAAGGGACCCAATGGTGCAATGTCTTAGAAAAGGAGAAAGTATAATAAATTGTACATGGATGGGGGGATGCATGAGATTTCACATCTCCACCCGGGAGTGTCCAGTTACACCTCTAGCACCTCTAACTGGATATCGGGGTGTTACACAGTGGGAGAGCCCCAAGCTCCCTGTCCGCCTTACTAATACCCAGTCTAGCCCAGTTGGGCAATTGGGATGTAGCACTCCCCCATTTTCTGGTTAACCCTTTATAGGCATCTTGTAGTCACCCTCTTTCAAAAGTGCAGCTACGCCATAAATGATACAGTAGCTTCATCAGCCCTGAAGGGGTTGTGTCATTTCAGACATTGGGGGCATAGTGCTAGAATATGTCATCATTGTCGGATAGGTGCGGGTCCCACCTCTAGAATTCACTCCTATCTCTAGGACGGGGCCCTCGTAGTGAAGGAAAAGCATACCGCGCATGTGCCCGTTTGGCTATTTCTGACAGTCCCATAGTGGCGAATGGAGTGGTGGGCGCTTGCGCAGTGCGCTCTCTATTCACCGTTATGGGACTTCCGAAAATATTTCAGTACGCTCGCTCATCTATTTTTGGAACTCCCATACCAATGAACGCAGTGGACCCAGAAGTGGGGCATGCACCTATCTGACATGGATGGCATATTTTAGAGATATGTCATCAATGTCTGAGATGAGCCAACCCCTTTAAATTATTGAGGAATTAGGAAATCGGATACCTAGCAATCCCCTAATATACTTTATTCAGTCCATTTTTAGTAATAAGCTTACAGGGCTATAGAGAACTCAAGGTCTTTTCCCAGAAGCGTAACTACGTTACTACAACGTGCAGAGAGTGCGGGCCCGGGAGCCTGAGGGGCCCATAGGAGGAGACCAGTACTATAAATGGAGCATAGGTGGGGTCCTGTTAATGATTTTGCATTCTTGTTTACGTTCAGTGGCTAACCTAATACTTCTCATGGCTGAGGGTTTGCTACAATGATAACCAGTCTAGCGAAACATCCTGCATTCCAAACTGATACATTGTGGCAAACTATCACAAGGATTTGTTCTGCTGCTGCTATATAAACACAGAGGCTACAATTGTAGCAAACTAGTTAAATCTCCATCCATAATCTCCATATGCTGCTCCTGGTCCCCGCACCGCCGCTGCTGCTTCTCCTTGTGTGCAGATGAAAACATCCGGTGTCGGGTGTGGGAGCAGCCAATGGCAGGCGGTGACAGGGACGAGCCTCCCAAGCGCCATCCGCGATGCTAGGGAGGCTCGTCACCGCCTGCCATTGGCTGCTCTTCCTCTCTGACATCGGATGTTTTGCTCATGGGGAGAAGCAGCAGTGGCGGTGCGGGGACCAGGAGCAACCAAACAATCATTACCTCATTCTCAGCTAACAAGGGTGGAACGGATTGTCTCCAATCCCTCCACAAGGGAGAAAAGAATGAACAAGATGACATTGAAGTTTGTACAGAGGGGATATCCAGAATATTTAGCCCGACAGGAAAATACATCCACAAGGATCAATAAGACACAAACTACTACTTTTAAAAGGGTACCATGCATTTTGACCTACCATCCACTTGCACCCAAGATACCGAATACTATACGACAATGAGGCACATTCTTTCTCGTGCATATCCCGACATTCAAGAGTTTCAGAACCCACCTCTGACTTGTTATAAACGATCAAAAAACATTAGAGACCAGCTTGTCCGAGCGGGCATTGGTCCCCTCTCTAAGGTTCCCCACCAAAGGTTTCTAACTTCTCCTAAATTGGGCACCTTCCCCTGTGCCCAATGCTCCAGTGTAATCAAGGGCAACACGATTACATATCCACATTCAGGTACAAAATACTCCATCTTTCACACGGGCGAGTTTTCCGCGTGGGTGCAATGCGTGAGGTGAACCGGACCCATTCATTTCTATGGGGCTGTGCACATGAGCAGCGATTCCCACGCATCACTTGTGCGTTGCGTGAAAATCGCAGCATGCACTATATTGTGCGTTTTTCACGCAACGCAGGCCCCATAGAAGTGAATGGGGCTGCGTGAAAATCGCAAGCAAGTGCGGATGCGGTGCGATTTTCACGCATGTTTGCTAGGATGAAAGTCTATTCACTGTATTATTTTCGCTTATAACATGGTTATAAGGGAAAATAATAGTATTCTTTAATACAGAATGCTTAGTAAAATTAAAAAATAAATTAACTCACCTCCTCCAATTGATCGCGTAGCTGCTGGTCTCCTGTTCTTTCTTCAGGACCTGTCAAAGGACCTGTGGTGACGTCACTGAGCTCATCACATGGTCCATCACCATGGTGATGGATCATGTGATGGACCATGTGATGAGCTCAGTGACGTCACCACAGGTCCTTTGACAGGTCCTGAAGAAAGAACAGGAGACCAGCAGCTACGCGATCAATTGGAGGAGGTGAGTTAATTTTTTTTTTTATTTAACCCTCAATTGACCTTCTACTAAGCATTCTGTATTAAAGAATGCTATTATTTTCCTTTAAAACCATGTTCTTCTGTGAAGAAGTCCGGGTTCGGGTCTGGATATCAAACATGTCGATTTTTCTCCCGCGCGTGCAAAACGCATTAAAACGCTTTGCACTTGCGGGGAAAAATCGCGCTTGTTCCCGCAACACCCGTGTGAAACCAGGCTTTAGGGATATTTCACATGTGACTCAACCCATGTTGTCTATCTCATCAAATGCTCCTGCAGACTTATTTATATCGGTGAAACAACTCAACATATAAGAGATTTCCAAACATAAATCTGCCATCAGGACAAACCAATTACTGTTACCAATTCCTGCTCATTTCAAAGAATGTAATCACCAGATTTCTTCTCTGCGATTCCAAGTTTTGGAACAAGTCCCTATCCCACGGAGGGGCGGAAATCGGACATTATTATTAAAACAACGTGAATCTTTCTGGGTACATTATCATCTAAGGGACTAAACAGGGAATGCGACTTCCTCTGTAATATTTAATGGACTTTATGAACTATGAGATTTCCCCGGGAGCGTTTTGTTGTAACACTGATCATCGTTTTCCCATTATTTTACTCTCATGTTTGTCTAACATATCTGACACACCATTCTTTTTATTTCAGATTCGGTAACCTGGACTATGTCCTTAGTGATCTAGACTCCATGGGTGAGACCCCCCCCCCCCCCCCCCCTTTTCCCTATCCACCATCCCCCATCCCAATTCCTTCTCTTCATATTATATATTTTTCCACATTATTCAATCTTACTTACTAATTATTATGAGTCCAGTGTAATTACATTTTATCAGCCTTGCCCCTACTAATTTCTATTGTCAAACATTGTCATACACTGTCTATTTTATTCCCTATTTATTCCTCGTCAGGATAATCACTAGTCACAGCCCATTCATGCACTTATCACCACAACTACAATTTAACTCTTCCTGTTCCTATATTTTACTAGTTATTTCCTTTTCCTTCCACTATATCTCTTACAGCAGTTAACCCTCCCTATCATGCATCATTGCTTGTGTACATTTGTATACTATGCCCTCGTTAGCTCCACTATGCGCTGCGCACATGCGCGCGCTCCTCCCGACTGTGTGACGTCAGAGGCACGCAGCGTCACCTCCGAGGAGACGCTACATTTCAGCCTTTAAGAGAAGGCGGCACACCTGAACTGGCGTCCGCTTCCAGAGCTCAGCGCTCTCACTGAGGCCACAGGTAATGTACCTTTCATGTCCTCTCCGTATCACTCTGCATCATTGTCTCCTTCTATAGGCCTCTACCATGCCTCCCTCCTCTCATTCATACTACCCCTTACATATACAGTACAGACCAAAAGTTTGGACACACCTTCTCATTCAAAGAGTTTTCTTTATTTTCATGAATATGAAGGCATCAAAACTATGAATTAACACATGTGGAATTATATACATAACAAACAAGTGTGAAACAACTGAAAATATGTCATATTCTAGGTTCTTCAAAGTAGCCACCTTTTGCTTTGATTACTGCTTTGCACACTCTTGGCATTCTCTTGATGAGCTTCAAGAGGTAGTCCCCTGAAATGGTCTTCCAACAGTCTTGAAGGAGTTCCCAGAGATGCTTAGCACTTGTTGGCCCTTTTGCCTTCACTCTGCGGTCCAGCTCACCCCAAACCATCTCGATTGGGTTCAGGTCCGGTGACTGTGGAGGCCAGGTCATCTGGCGCAGCACCCCATCACTCTCCTTCATGGTCAAATAGCCCTTACTTTCAAAGTTTTCCCAATTTGTCGGCTGACTGACTGACCTTCATTTCTTAAAGTAATGATGGCCACTCGTTTTTCTTTACTTAGCTGCTTTTTTCTTGCCATAATACAAATTCTAACAGACTATTCAGTAGGACTATCAGCTGTGTATCCACCTGACTTCTCCTCAACGCAACTGATGGTCCCAACCCCATTTATAAGGCAAGAAATCCCACTTATTAAACCTGACAGGGCACACCTGTGAAGTGAAAAACATTTCAGGGGACTCCCTCTTGAAGCTCATCAAGAGAATGACAAGAGTGTGCAAAGCAGTAATCAAAGCAAAAGGTGGCTACTTTGAAGAACCTAGAATATGACATATTTTCAGTTGTTTCACACTTGTTTGTTATGTATATAATTCCACATGTGTTAATTCATAGTTTTGATGCCTTCAGTGTGAATCTACAATTTTCATAGTCATGAAAATAAAGAAAACTCTTTGAATGAGAAGGTGTGTCCAAACTTTTGGTCTGTACTGTACCTTATTGCCTTATATGTGTCCACACACCTACCACGTGTGTTTATAAGTCTGTATTGTTTGCATACATTGTGTACTCAGGTATTCTCTACTTTTAACTACCTTTACTTTGAACCATATTGCTTGGACACAGAGTGACCTATGTTTGTTTATTCAGTCTATATTTATGCTCAAATCTTCCCATATATATAGAAACGGCATTTACTAGCTTTCTCTACATATTTAGTTATATTTAAGCTATCAATACTTTTATCCAGGATACCTTCTAAGAGATTGTCTACATTCTTGTCCGATCCCTTGATAAAGGTGGCTTCTCGACCGAAACGTTGGGGTTTCGTTTATGGCCTGCTATATGTATGCTTTCTCTGGATGGAACGAAATGATGAAAACTAAACGTTATGCGGGTGCAATGCGTGATGAGAACGCATTGCTCCCGCACGGAATCCGGACCCATTCATTTCAATGGAGCTGTGTGCATGTGCGTTGGTTTTCACACATCACTTGTTTTTTTTTATGTCTAATACTGATGACCTATCCTTACCAGAACTTACCAAGCACAGCGCCGTCCATTGTATAGTGGCTGTTCTTGCTATTGCAGCTCAGTTACATTCACTTGAATGGGACTGAGCTGCACCTGAGCCATGTGACCGATGAACATGACGTCTCTGGCCTAGGAAGAGGCTGCGATGCTCACGAAGCCCCGCAGCCTCGTCATACAACTGATCGACAGGGGTGCCAGGAGTTGGACCCCCACCAATCTGATGATCAGTATTAAACACTTGGAAAACCTATTTAATTCTGGGATTGCCATAGTGACAGCCTATCCTTAGGGGGACCCAGAGCATCTTAAGTTCTCCACTTTTGCAGTTATTTTGTAATGTATTGTTACATTTTTGAATATAGATTTGTGTAAATGGGGGTTTCCATGAGATTCAGTTTTTTTCTGAGATCTATCTGTGCTTAAGACGGAAAACAGTTGATCCCCACTGGTAGGTTAAGGCATCAGGAGCCTCAGCACTGTCACTTTATGGCTTTGTATTGTGTGTATCCAATCTACACCAGTAATAAACCTAATGCACAGAGATCCTGCAGTCATAAATCTCGACCCAAACAGGGGAAGCACAACAAGCAGCGGTCCCAGCGGTCAGGACTAATCTGACAGAGCGTTTACACTCCGCGCAATCTGCGGAAATGAGCCTCCTGAGGTATCCGTATTCGAGTCTCTTTATCCACATCCCACAGTAATAAGACAATTTGAACAGTTGCTCATTTCTCAACCTGGGCAGCATCGGAAAAGCAGCGGTGAGGTCCCCCAGTGATCACAGGAATGAAGGTCCCCAGCTCCTCGTCTATGGGACTATCAGAGAGAGATGGCTGGGCGCCATCCCCAGCAGTCCCATAGAAGTGAATGGAGGGGTGGTCATGCATGCACTACTGCTCCAATCACAGGAGGACTAAGGGACCACTCTCCTCCTGATCAGGATTCAGACCCCCAGCAATCAGAGACTTATTCCCAGTACATGCTGGCTTTTTGTGAAACTGTCTCGTCGCAGTCACAGTGCAACACCATTGACTATCAATACAAAAAATGTTACGTGACTGTCCCTGTGTAGCCCTAGCCTTACTCCGCATGTACATCTGCTGCAATACTCCTTCTGTACCTGTGCTGCATTACTCCTAATGTACTTATTGCTCATGTACCTGTGCTGCATTACTCCTAATGTACTTATTGCTCATGTACCTTGTGCTGCATAACTCCTCATGTACCTGTACCTCTGCTGCAATACTCCTAATGTACCTCTGCTGCAATACTCCTAATGTACCTGTGCTAAATTACTCCTCATGTACCTGTGCTGCAATACTCCTCATGTACCTGTGCTGCAATACTCCTCATGTACCTGTGCTGCATTACTCCTCATGTACCTCTGCTGCATTACCCCTCATGTACCTCTGCTGCATTACTCCTCATGTACCTCTGCTGCAATACTCCTCATGTACCTCTGCTGCAATACTCCTCATGTACCTCTGCTGCATTACTCCTCATGTACCTCTGCTGCGGGTGTCGCTTCATTTGGGGCCTGTTGGATCTGCCTTTTCCTCTCTTGCTCCAGATATGGAAGCCTCCCGGAGCCAAAGCTGCGATATAAATAGACCGTGACAAGGGAGAGGAACGGAAGATGTCACAAGGCTGGTAACCTCTCTGCATTCGAAGACGTCTCTCATGTGACAGCTCCCAGCCATCATCTCATCAGGGTTCAGATGGCAAAATGAATGGAGGACGAGGATAAAAAACTTTACGCAAGCAATTTTATAGAAGCAGCGACCTCAAAACATTTGAGGGAAGAATATTGTCTAAGGATCTCCATGGCTGGCCTTGTGGGCTGTTCCCCATATGCAGTGGTTAGTACCTACCAAAAGTGGTCCAAGAAAGGACAACCTGTTATAGGGTCATGGGCAGCCACGGCTCATTGAAGTGTGTGGGGAATGAAGGCTTGCCTGTCTGGTCCGGTCCCACAATTTACTGCACAAATTGCTGACAACTTTCCTGCTTTCTGTGATAGAAAGGTGTCAGGACACAGGGGACATCACAGCTTACCCCAGTGCCCATGCTAACCCCTGTCCACCCCCTGGAACTGGACCATGTAGCAATGAGGTGGCTTGGTCTCAGAATCAGGTTACATCACGTGGAAGGCCAGGTGCGTGTGCGTCTCTTACCTGGGGAAGCGATGGCACCAGGTGCGCTATGGGAAGAAGACGGCCTTGTCTGATTTATCACATTACATCATGTGGACGGATGGGTGTGTATGCATCACTTATCCGGGGAAGTGATGGCACCAGGTGCCCTATTTGAGGAAGACAAGCCAATGGAGGCAATGTGAAGCTCTGGACAATGTTCTGCTGGAAACCTTGAGTCCTGGCATGTGGATGATATGAACCACCTACCTAACCATTGCACAGACAAGAACCCCCCCTTCATGGCAGCGGTGCTCCCTAATAGCAGTGGCCTCTTTCAGTGAAGAAGGCCCTGACCACACTGCAAATACTGTCCAGGAATGAGAAACATGACAGAGATCAAGGTGATGACTTGTCTCCAGATTCACTGGATCTCAATCTGTTCGTCATCTGCGGGATCCAAGGAGGCTGAACCGAGAAACTTACAGGATTTGCTGATAACGTCTCGTGGTAGATACAAAGCTCTAAATCCTCTGCATAGACTTAGAGCAGGGGTGCACAGCCTGCCGCCCAGGGGCCACATGCGTTCCTTAATACTATTCTGTGCGGCCCCCAACCATATAGTAACGGACATGTATGTCTATGTCTTGTGGCTCCTCACATGTATCTTTCATGTATGCTCCCATTAGATGGGAGTACTAGGAGTGTAACTACACATTTATGGTGTATACTGTATGTTTATAAATTGTATTTCAGTTGGTAATGCTCCTTTAAGTTTTATTTTTGGTTCAGGCTGACAATGTGGCCCCCAACCAGAAAAGATTGTGCACCCCTGACATAGAGCTAAATGATAAAATTCTGAAATTCTGCTTCCTGCAGTCACCACTAGGGGGAGCTTACTGCGTGCTGGGTATACATAGAACTCATGTATGCATGACAGCTCCCTCTAGTGGCCATTTTTTTACTTATCTGTATATTTTATGTTTGAAGGAGGAAATACGCTCTAATTGAGACACCTGTTTGATACAATATATAAAAACAGACAATTTTACTTTTTTTTCTGGTCCATTTTTGACTTCAGTAAAGCTCGGCTTGCCAATATTTGTCTGGAAATAATGAACAACCCTTTTAGACTTCAGCTCAAGACGACAAGGCTAAGATAACAAGATGATGAATGACGGAAGAGTTTATAAAACCCCGACATTCAGCTGCAGAACCGATAACATAAACTACATAGCATTCCTTCATCTGCAAAGATCAACACGTCCCGTACAAAATAAAAATAATTTACAGAGCTTAATCGTAGGTTAAGACACTGTCCATTTCACTACATGTTCTTGGCCTTTTCATGCTTTTTACACTTACAGTATGGTTCCTTTTCACTCATATATGGAAACCATCAACAAGCAGGGTAACGTATTTATGAGTTAATAAGGGTATTAAGATGTTAATGGGTCAATCAGCCCTCCAATCCACTCCCTTTAGGACTCGGTTAATCATTCAAGGTATTAGATACAGACTATAAGAATAATAGATCCGTCAACAGCAGCTTGTTGACGGTTTCCGGTAATAAATGATAATTTACTTTTTGTTTCTACAATGAAAAATACCCTTTAAAAGTGAATGGAAACACAAAAAGAAAAGTGTATTATTAAGATGTCGGAGTTGATATTTGATTAAAATACATTAATTAGAGTTGAAGTTTCACATGACAAAAGTCTTATTCACTGCAGCAAGTAATCTGGGACATAACTGAATGTGTCTGTATGAACCTTGGCAGAACAGATTTTGGATATGGGCCAATCACAAAGCTTCATTCATGTGAATCTGGTCGGCAGTTCCGGAAGGGTTGGTTGCCATGGTTACAATGACTTTTTGACTTTGTTCTGTTGGTGACATCACCGTGCTAGACCGTTATAGCTGCAGGGTGGAAACAGTTAAACATTAACTGTAATTATGTTGCCAACACTTTAAGAATACCCCCATATACATTCCTGGTAAATATCAATCCGGGAGTCGTCCTGCACAGTGATTGACTGCCAGGAAGAGTTGACAGAGGGAGAAGGGGGGCCAGGTGACAGAAAAAAATGTCCAATAACAGCAAATATGGCCAACAGTAATAGCTGTCAGGCCCAATAAATTGTGAACAGGAGAACTTCAGACCATAACATGATTTTATGTATGAGGCTGTCTCCATGGTAACAGACTACAAACAAACCCTGTGTAGTCTGATCTTGCAGTCATAATGCCATTGATCTGCCCACCAAATGTACGTGCTTACTGTGTTCTGGATCTTTCTGAAGATTACCCAGTGCATAATAAGAACATACATCTAGCAGGCAGATCGATGGCAATATGACTGCAAGATCAGACTACACAGGGTTTGTTTGTAGTCTGTTACCGTGGAGACACATAGATCTGCCAGGGACAGTAGAAACAAAAATGGTAGGATTTTTTTTTATAATACAATTTGAAAATTTGCCTTATTTATGAGCTAATGATATGATGGCTCATAAAATATTGATCATGTGGGTCCAATCAATGGGATTGTCCTTCCCAAAAAGAAGGGATGAGACAGTTAGGCATCCATTATGAGAGCGCTTGGTGCTGGCCTCTTCTCTGTCCTGAAATGACCAATGTCCCCAATTGCAGAGGTTACAGAAAATTATCTCCCCAGAGCCAAGTTTATTCCACTTGGTTTTTGCAGAATTTCATGGAAGCCTAATTACAGGAGATAAACTCATTTCACCGCTCCTGCTCTGATGATAATTGTTATCTACAGTTTATATAATATTCCTCATCCTCTCTGCACTTTCTTCCCAGAATCTTGTGCTTTCTTCCCAGTATCTTTATAATGGTGGGGGGTGTAGGGAACGCCAGGAGATTGTGCACTCATACTTCACCTCCGGACAGGATAAAAAAGCCAACACGTCTGCTGAGCTGAGCAGTTACGAGGTTGGACTCCATCCAGTTACACAGCACTTCACAGCTCCATATTTCTAACACACAGCCCTAAATCCTCTCCTTTCCTCCACACAGACATATAGTCAAATGATAGCTTTTTTTATGCTTGCACTAGGGGGAGTTTATTGAAGATGAGTATATACAGCGCCCCCTAGTGGTTGCTCTAAGCAGACAGAATTTTATCATTTCACACACCACCATCAGCTCTCCTAACATATCTGTATTACTAAATGTGTTTTCCATAATAAAGCAATTCCCAAAGCATCTTTTATTACAACTTTATGGCATTGTGCTGTTCTTCTGAAATGTATGACGTTGTTGTCATGAACCAGCAGGTATGAACCCACTGTGCCACGTGTCCTACCTCCTCTAAGGGCGTTGTCTAAGTGAACCCCCTCGATTCTTCACAGTACCCCTGATGGTGGGGATAGACTTTCCCGAGGGGAAGACCAGGTCGCTACTTTTTGAGGAGGATAGGCACACGAGGCAGCTGGTCCAGGTGGAACAGGAGGTACCAGGGAAAGGTACCAGAAGTACAGGCGTAGTCAAGCAGGCGGAGTCGTTACCAGGAGCAACAGTGCAGGACCGAAGGATGAGGCAGAGACGAAGTCAGACAGGCGAAAGGTCAGGGCAGGCGGCACAGGTACAGGTCAAGCAATTCGGATTGGCAACAGGAGAGTCAAGGCAAGCAGGCAGGGATCAGATGGGTAGCAGAATTCAATAACACAAATACGAGTCAGGAACACAAATGGTTATCAGGAGCCTTAGCAGAGCACAAGGTCCTTGACGCTGAGGCATCTGAGAAGGGGGCTGAGCCACTTATACAGTCAGGTCCATAAATATTGGGACATCTACGCAATTCTAATATTTTTGGCTCTATACACCACCACAATGGATTTGAAATGAAACGAACAAGATGTGCTTTACCTGCAGACTGTCAGCTTTAATTTGAGGGAATTTACATCCCAATCAGGTGAACGGTGCAGGAATTACAGCAGTTTGCATATGTGCCTCCCACTTGTTAAGGAACCAAAAGTAATGGGACAGAATAATAATCATAAATCAAACTTTCACTTTTTAATACTTGGTTGCAGATCCTTTGCAGTCAATTACAGCCTGAAGTCTGGAACGCATAGTCATCACCAGACGCTGGGTTTCATCCCTGGTGATGCTCTGCCAGGCCTCTACTGCAACTGTCTTCAGCTCCTGCTTGTTCTTGGGGCATTTTCCCTTCAGTTTTGTCTTCAGCAAGTGAAATGCTCAATCGGATTCAGGTCCGGTGATTGACTTGGCCATTGCATAACATTCCACTTCTTTCCCTTAAAAAACTCTTTGGTCGCTTTTGCAGTATGCTTTGGGTCATTGTCCATCTGCACTGTGAAGCGCCGTCCAATGAGTTCTGAAGCATTGGGCTGAATATGAGCAGATAATATTGCCCGAAACACTTCAGAATCCATCCTGCTGCTTTTGTCAGCAGTCACATCATCAATAAATACAAGAGAAGCAGTTCCATTGGCAGCCATACATGCCCACGCCATGACACTGCCACCACCATGCTTCACTGATGAGGTGGTATGCTTAGGATCATGAGCAGCTCCTTTCCTTCTCCATACTCTTCTCTTCCCATCACTCTGGTACAAGTTGATCTTGGTCTCATCTGTCCATAGGATGTTGTTCCAGAACTGTGAAGGCTTTTTTAGATGTCATTTGGCAAACTCTAATCTGGCCTTCCTGTTTTTGAGGCTCACCAATGGTTTCCATCTTGTGGTGAACCCTCTGTATTCACTCTGGTGAAGTGTTCTCCTGATTGTTGACTTTGACACACATACACCTACCTCCTGGAGAGTGTTCTTGATTTGGCCAACTGTTTTCTTCACCAGGGAAAGAATTCTTCGGTCATCCACGGCAGTTGTTTTCCGTGGTCTTCCGGGTCTTTTGGTGTTGCTGAGCTCACCGTTGCGTTCCATCTTTTTAAGAATGTTCCAAGCAGTTGTTTTGGCCGCGCCTAATGTTTTTGCTATCTCTCTGATGGATTTGTTGTGTTTTTTCAGCCTAATGATGGCTTGCTTCACTGATAGTGACAGCTCTTTGGATCTCATCTTGAGAGTTGACAGCAACAGATTTCAAATGCAAATAGCAGACTGGAAATGACCTCTGGACCTTTTATCTGCTCATTGTAATTGGGATAATGAGGGAATAACAGACACCGGCCATGGAACAGCCGAGAAGACAATTGTCCTGTTACTTTTAGTCACCCAACAAGTGGGAGGCACATATGCAAACTGTTGTAATTCCTGCACTGTTCACCTGATTTGGATGTAAATCCCCTCAAATTAAAGCTGACAGTCTGCAGGTAAAGTGCATCTTGTTCGTTTCATTTCAAATCCATCGTGGTGGTGTATAGAGCCAAAAATGTTAGAATTGTGTCGATGTCCCAATATTTATGGACCTGACTGTATATGCACAGGAGGGCTAGGATAGGTCAGCGAGATCACATGACCTAAGCCACAAAGCCCAGGAAGTGACGCGCGCCGGCCCTCAAGGAAGTTCAGCAGGAACAAACAGGAAGCATGCTGTGGCCAGGGCTGAGAGCAAACTGTGGAGCGGATCCAGAACAAAACCACCTACACAGACAGAGCCGAGGACTGCAGAGGTGAAATGGAAAGATCACCGCTGAACACGGCGCCCGGAATTGCGGCGGTAAGCAGGGGAACAGTGGCACACAGCAGCCGCTGTTACAGCTGTCTTCCTAGAAATGTATGACACTGTCAACTGGGTGTTACCATTCTTCTTCTTAACACAATGGGAGAGTGTTTAATTAGTACTGATCGTGCCAAACGTAGTAGAGGCACACCCTGTTGAGAAGGGGAATGATGAAGTCCAGAAGGCAATTTGTTCATGCATTTCCAGGAGAAATAACAGAGGGACAGCACAATGTAGAATTCTAAGAAAATATGCTCCAGAATTGCTATTTTATGGGGAATACATTTATTTACTAAGGGCTCATGCACACATTTTACGGAAAGTCCAGCCCTCTATAGAACTGTCCTATCCTTGTCCGTAATGCGGGCAAGAATAGGACATGTTCTATTTATTTCTGGTGCTGTTGAACGGACATATGGATACGGATGCCCATGGTGTGTTGTCCGCATCTTTTGCCGGTCCTTTGAAGTAAATGGGTCCGCCTCCAACCCGCAAAAAAAATGCATATTGGATGCGGACGAAAACATGGGTTATGTGCCACGAGAGAGGACAGATCAACTCTATACTACACTTCTCCTCAACATTGAAAGGACAAGCAGGAAGGTTATGTAAGGAAGTCCGTAAAGTAGCAGGTGTTTCTAAGATCTGCAAATGATCAAATTTTCAGCACCTAGCTCCAATCTGTGGCATTTGGGAATGGCATAAAAGCCAGATTGAAAGCAAAGTTTTTTAGCGTCATGAAACCTCAGAAATTGGATCATGTCATGTGGGATGATTGTGCAATGCTCCTGTTCAATGACATTCCAGTTATTACCACTTGACGCATACTGAGAGGGATAGAATCCTTGAGCTGAGAGGCCTTGGTTTATCACCCCCGCAGATCGATATGTGCCTAGGCGGAGATGTCAGCACTGCTCAACATGGTGTGTCCCGGGGAACTGGAATGATAGCAAGAGGTGCAGAGAGGAGAACCTCTGAGATGTCAGCACTGCTCAACATGGTGTGTCCCGGTGAACTGGAATGATAGCAAGAGGTGCAGAGAGGAGAACCTCTGAGATGTCAGCACTGCTCAACATGGTGTGTCCCGGTGAACTGGAATGATAGCAAGAGGTGCAGAGAGGAGAACCTCTGCATAGACGGATTGTCTGATTAGAAGAATGGGCGTAGTGATCCATTCTGTACTGCAGGTGAGATTGGATGTCACATCCCTAGCCTAGGGCGGCAAACAGCGTCACACAAACCATCAGAAGGTTTCTGCAAGACACTGGGCTAAGAGCCAGGCATCCAGCTACTGAAGTTCCATTGACCTCACGCCACCGTTCTAAAAGGATATCATGGTGCACAGCAAGACAGCAATGGAGGCTAGAATGGAGGACTATCCTCTTCCGAGATAAGTCACGCTTTTGTCTCGGCACCATGATCGTCAGAGATTGGTCTAGAGAACATAGGGGCAACGCCAGGAAGATAAGACAATAAAACATCACACTGGTCCTAGTCCTAGGATTATAGTGTGGGTTGGTATAATATACTGTAGCTGGACCTCTCTAGTCCTCATTTCAGGTACTAACATCTCAGAGTTACATTGGCCGTGGACCAGTGGCACAGCCATTTCTCCAAAGTGTCCCAGCAGCCATTTTTCAACAGGACAACGCTGGGCCGCATCTTGCTCATAGTATCCTGCGTGGCCTAAACATGCTACCATGACCTGCAGAGTCTCTGGACTTGTCTCCCATCGAGCCCATCTAGGACCTCATTGGTCGACAATTGCAAAGGGAGCTGCTGATAGTGGATCTTGATGATTTGCGTGCCCAAGTGTGTTCAGCACAGCAGAGCATTCCTCAGACAACCCATTAATAAACTCATTGATTGCATGCCAAGGCGTGGAGGTGCGGGTATTTCTGCACGTTGGGCTCATACTCGATACTAAATAAATAAAAATGTTTTGAATGTTTTGTTCCTATTTTGTATCATTTCTTTATCATTTACATGCTTACGGATCCTGTGATATCCATAATTCCACGACTTTTCATTCTTGGTGTTGCACTTTCAATGTTGATGTGTGTATTTGGACCATTTAGCTATGAGACAGGTATTTTACTTAAAGGGGTTGTTCATTTTAGCCAAGCCTTATCTTATCGGGCATATAGATGGAATAAAATGGGGAAGAGTCCCATATTGATGGTCCCTTCTATTAGCCTCTTTAAGTGATGAGGGGAAGTAGAGAACCCCTTTAAAAAGGCTGTCTGTTATAAGGCTATATCTTCCTTGTCCCTAAAGTGACATATTGGAAGCTCCCGTGATCCAGGCACAAAAAATATCCCTTGTGTCCTGAGAAGAAAATACAGAGCAGCACAATTCTACATCAATGGAAGAAAATCCATTATTTAATAAGACATGCTCCAGATGAATCTTTAATGCTCGGCTTAGTACTTCTGAATGTGTTTCTCCCTTCCTGTTTATAAGTGAGGAGTGAAGACCCTGGAGCTCAAAGAAAGAATGAAGAGGATGGAAACTTGTCCTCACCAGACGCTCCATAATACAGATGTAACTCAGCATCAGAACAGAATAAGTAATGTATGTACACAGTGACTCCTCCAGCAGAATAGTGAGTGCAGCTCTGGAGTATAATACAGATGTAACTCAGCATCAGTACAGAATGAATAATGTATGTATACAGTGACTGCACCAGCAGAATAGTGAGTGCAGCTCTGGAGTATGATACAGGATGTAACTCAGCATCAGTACAGGATAAGTAATGTATGTATACAGTGACTGCACCAGCAGAGTAGTGAGTGCAGCTCTGGAGTATAATACAGGATGTAACTCAGAATCAGTACAGGATAAGTAATGTAATGTATGTACACAGTGACTGCACCAGCAGAGTAGTAAGTACAGCTCTGGAGTATAATACAGGATGTAACTCAGGATCAGTACAAGATAAGTAATGTAATGTATGTACACAGTGACTGCATCAGCAGAATAGTGAGTGCAGCTCTGGAGTATAATACAGGATTTAACTCAGGATCAGTACAGGATAAGTAATGTAATGTATGTACACTGTGACTGCATCAGCAGAATAGTGAGTGCAGCTCTGGAGTATAATACAGCTTGTAACTCAGGATCAGTACAGGATAAGTAATGTATATATGTACACAGTGACTGCACCAGCAGAATAGTGAGTGCAGCTCTGGAGTATAATACAGCTTGTAACTCAGGATCAGTACAGGATAAGTAATGTAATGTGTGTACACAGTGACTGCACCAGCAGAGTAGTGAGTGCAGCTCCGGAGTAATTTTATGTATGTAAATTATACTTATACTTATATATTTATACGGAAGTGGCGCTCATAGATGGAGGTAACACTTGTTGTTCTACACACATTTATCTACAGAATGATAAGGATTGAACATCTTTTCATGCTCACACAGTTTGGACAATATGTTGTGGAAAGTAATTTCTGTAAAACCTCCTTCTGAGTAATAACCTAATCTAACCTGCAATAATCCGTGAACGCCTCCTCTCAGCGATTTCACTTCCTATTATTTCTAATGTACAACGAGGGAGCAATAATATTTGAATAATGAGATATAATGTAGTAGATGCAAATGGGTTGGAGTCAGTGTTACTGAGCTCAGCACAAAATGCACACAAGATTGAAGCTCATGGGCCCTAGTACCTAAGTTATCCCAGGGCCCCTCACCCAAGCCTGCGATTCCGTTTCTGCCATGTATGAAGGCGTCTTGTTGTATAGGTTCCATTTATATACTCTCTGCAGGGAGCGTCACTGGAGCGCCGTATGGTGGTTTTTACTTACTGTTAGACACTATACAGTATAATATTTAGCAGCGTATGGCGGCACTATATAGTACTGTTATTTAACAGAAGTGTTAATTGGCCATCATATGGCAGTGTCACATGGACCCCACACAGTTCTGTGCTGGTAGGTAGGCACTGTATGGTTTGGCGGTATACCGTATGAACAACTAATAAGAGGCACCACACAGGGCACCACCTTTGCTCCATCCACAATGATCACATTCTGCCATTATTCTGGCATATGTGGTACAACACGCCTTGGCGGTATTTCAACTTATGCATCCCCTAAGGCTAGGCCATTGCATGGGATGTCTTCGTTAATGAGCTGGTGGGACCGCCATGTGTGGCAGGGTAGGGTTTAGGCGGTATAAAACTTAGACCAACCTTGGATCTGACCTAGTTCCACAGTGATCTCCAAAAATTAGGAAACAGCTGGTGTTGCCCCATTCCCCTCCCCCATACAAGGGGCAGATCTTGGACCCTCTACCCAGATGCATGATACAACAGAGCGTAATAACAAGTAGCAGAAGATATTGTTCCAGACATTAGTGAGCAGAGAAGCGGCTCCTGTGAATACGAGAACGTCTGCAGTTTCCGCTGAAGGTGAATGCGGTCAGATGTGGGAGCCCTGATAACGGCTGCAGTCAGTAATGAGATTTTCCGAGCTCTGGAGAACTCCATTACCGTACCTTACAACCATAAAGAAGCATAAAAGGCAAAATCTTTAATAGTGTGTTTGCAACAGAGATTAATTTTACAATCTCATCAGCATGAGAAGAAATGTGCCCACTGTGCCAGCTCTGCCCATGCATGGCTGTACTGGGGAGGAGGGGGGTGGGGGGCAGACATTAGCTGCTCCTCCTGAGTTCATTATCGCTGATTGTGGTAGAACACGTCTCCAATCTATTAGAGGAATGAAAACTGGCATCTAAAAGAAGCAGAATTATCTGTACCTGCTACAGCCCCCCTCACTACCATCAGAAAGGGAAACCCTCGCAGGGCACTGCTATAGCGGGGTATCTCAGCCACTGTACCGCAGAGCCCTGGGATACAGGGTTCTGAGCGGAGCCATACATAGCCTCTGTATCTGCCCCCATAGGACTTTATTAAATGCCCCCCTACATGCACCTTATCTGCCCGAAGATACTTTGATGTCTACCCTTATCTGCACTGTGCAGCCTTATTATATATCCCATGGAGCCCTGTTATATACCCCATGCAGCCTTGTTATATACCCCATGCAGCCCTATTATATATCCCATGCAGCCCTGTAATATACCCCATGCAGTCTTGTTATATACCCCATGCAGCCTTATTATATACCCCATGCAGCCTTGTTATATACCCCCCATGCAGCCCTATTATATATACCATGCAGCCCTGTAATATACCCCATGCAGCCTTGTTATATACCCCATGCAGCCTTGTTATATACCCCATGCAGCCCTATTATATATCCCATGCAGCCCTGTAATATACCCCATGCAGCCTTGTTATATACCCCATGCAGCCTTGTTATATACCCCATGCAGCCTTGTTATATACCCCATGCAGCCTTGTTATATACCCCATGCAGCCCTATTATATATCCCATGCAGCCCTGTAATATACCCCATGCAGCCTTGTTATATACCCCCATGCAACCCGGTTATATAACCCATGCAGCCCTATTATATACCCCATGCAGCCTTGTTATACCACATGCAGCCTTGTTATACCCCATGCAGCCTTGATATATACACCCATGCAGCCTTGTTATATACCCCATGCAGCCTTGTTATGTACCCCATGCAGCCCTGCTATATACCCCCATGCAGCCTTGTTATATACTCCATGCAGCCTTGTTATAATACCCCATGCAGCCTTGTTATAATACCCCATGCAGCCCTGTTATATACCCCCCATGCAGCCTTGTTATATACCCCCCATGCAGCCCTGCTATATACCACATGCAACCCTGTTATATACCTCCATGCAGCCCTGTCATAATCCCCATGCAGCCTTGCTATAAACCCCATGCAGCCCTGTTATATACCCCATGCAGCCCTGCTATAAACTCCATGTAGCCCTGCTATATACCCCATGCAGCCCTGCTATATACTCCATGAAGCCCTGCTATATACCCCATGCACCCTTGTTATATACCCCATGCAGCCCTGCTATATACCCCATGCAGCCTTGTTATATACCCCATGCAGCCTTGTTATATACCCCATGCAGCCTTGTTATATACCCTATGCAGCCATCGAGAGGCCTTGTTATATAACTTGAGCACTCTTCTTTGTTCCCATGCAACCTTGTTATCTGTCCTGAGGCACCTTATCTGCCTCGAAGCGCCTGTGTTATATACCCTGCACACCCTTGTTATCTTCTCCTGTGTTCCCTTGTTATCTGCACCTGTGCAGCCTTGTTATCTGCCCCCACCCTGGGCAGCCACATTCCCTTGTTAATACTTTGCAGGTGTGGTTTATAAATGTAGGGGTTCCCCAGGGCAGGAAACATTTTGAATGAGTTTCAAAATGTTGGGGAGCAGTGCATTAAGGTGCCCTTTATTCAGCCACTGACTGCATTGATCATACAAGGTGCATGTGACACGTTAGTCTCATAGTCATGTAATACTTCCCCTTCTCCTTCCTGTTTACAAAAGACGAGCATGAAACCAAAAAGTTTGTATGAGCAAAGATTTCTCCTGGCAGCGCACCAATTTCAGGTAGGCGCCAAAATGATTATTTCTAATAGTAACAGGTGGGAGTCAGCAAGCAGGGTGCTATAGGCCCCAAGATTACATTTAGGATAGGCGGATCCCATCAGTTTCTGGGTAATGGACATGGAGGCACCAGAACAGAAGGCATAAATCAACACTGCTTATAACCTACAAGACATAGGGGATGGATGGAGCGGAACATGACTGCGGGATCAGACTACGCAGCATTTGTTTGTAGTCTGTTACCATGGAGACTCGTTGATCTGCATGGGATCTATAAACACAAAATGAAGATTTGAAATCGAGATGTTTTTCCAAAGATGCCTTGCTTTTCATTCTAGATGCACTGGAGCCATGAACAATGGACATAGCCTTCAATGGAAGGAGAGATGTGTGCAATCATACTCCACTTGCTGTATATCCATGAACAGTCCCCCGCTGTCTGCGCGCCCTGATTTTCTGCTCATCCTGAGCAATGATTCATGAATGAGTTGGAGTTAGAAAAAGGGCAGAAGGATAAAGAACCAGTTCATTTTAGATACAGGGTCAATAGGAAAGTAAGTGACCCCCTCTAGGGTGTCCATAAGGGTAATGATTAGAGGTTCAGTCTGCGATCATTCGTTACCCATGTAGGAGACCAGCAGAGAAAGTTGTGACTTTGAGTCTTGTGTCATGCGGCTGCGGCCCTTCCTAGAGGAGATATAGCCACGTAGCTACTGACGTCTTGCAGTGTGCAGTTTTAGGAAGTATACAGGAAACCCCAGGAGCGAACGTCCTAACCTGATCGTTATTCCTGGCCAAACCTTTCATGTCTTTACTATTGTTTTTGTGACTTTTTTTTTTGTGTGGAGTTTCCCTCAATGCAAAAGATAAAAAAATAAAAAAAACTCTGGGTGCAACAGGGACCAAAAATGTGAAGCTCCACCCCTTTAGTTAATCTCCACCCCTTAAGGGCACCTTAAATAAGCGGTTCTTAAAGGGCATCTGTAAGCAGGATCAACCTTCTGATTAAAACAGTTCCTTTCTTCCCCTGGTCTGTTGCTGCATTTAGGAGGAATATATTTTTTTTACAATACGCAAATTAGGGCTTAAAGGGAACCTGTCACCAGTGACCTCCCTATCCAACTGTTTGCATGGACATATAGCTGTGGTTCACCTGAGTAAAACGCTGTTTTTCTTCTGTTGATCCGGGGCTCCGTTCCTGAGTTATGATACTTTTACTTTATATGCAAATTAGGCCTTTAGCGTTAATAAGGGCGTTAACATTGAGCCTACTGCACCCAAGTCTCACTCATTAGTGTCGCCAGCAACTCCCTCAATCCCTCGATGTTTTGATTGACAGGTCCAGGCAGTTAAAAAGCAGTGAGGGAGGGAGGGCTGGTCACAGAAAGGAGTGGAGCTTGGGTGCAACAAGAGCAATAGTGACGCCCTCATTGCACCAAAGGCCTAAACTGCATATTAAGAAAAAAATATCATAATTGGGGAACGGAGCCACAGATCAACAAAAGAAAAACAGCGTTTTACTCAGGTAATCCACAGCTGTGTCTCTATGCAAACAGTTGGAAAAGGAGGTTGCTGGAGGCAGATTCCCTTTAAGTGCACCGAGGACAGCTCGGTGCACCTTAGTTCCTATGCTCTGCTTCACCTGGATGCCTGGTCCTGCCAATCAAGTGGAGTGGGGAGTATCCAAAGAAGCAGAGAGGAGGAGCTAGGGTGCACCGAGTTGCTAGAGCCAGCCTTCTGTGCACTTAAGCCCTAATTTGCATTTTATAATAAACACTTATTTCTTCTAAATGCAGCAACGAATCAGTGGTAGAAAGGTATGGGTCATCCCTACCAGGCATTATGGCTGGTGGATCCTGCTGATAAAGGATAGCCTACCACGGGTTAGGTGCAATGGAGAGAGGCGTGTGTGAATTCGTTTTCAGGCTCTCTCCTATAGAACGTTTTTATCTTATTTATTCACTTTTTATTACAAGGTTGATTTTGATGGTTATAGATTTTTATATTTTTTTTTGTGTGTAGAGCTCAGATTTGCAGACCTCCGGGGTCTAAGCAGGAAATGATTTCCCCTAGGACGTTGCATGAGTAGAATATATACAGTATATATATATATATATATGCATCTGTATCGAGCTCTTTTCGGTCAGGGAAGGGTTAAACCTAGGAGTAAAGACGTGCAGTGTATTCTTAAGGAACCTCATGTACTTGGCAGTTTACACAATTAATCTAGCGCACAAACTGAATTATCTGCATTACAAAACCAGTTTCATGTTACCAAATATATCTCCTAGCAGCAGAACATATAAAATCTGTAGCATAAAGACAGGGAAAGGCTTCTGCAAAATAGGGCCCCGCCCTATAGTTCCCTCCATAATAATGTCATCCAGTTCCCAAATAATACCACCATACAGTCAATGCCACCATTCAGTGCCAGGATAATATTGCCATATACAGCACACATAATAACACCATATTGTGTCCAACTAATATGCAATATCCAAATAAAACCCCATTAAGGAGCCCACATACCGCCCTATAGTTCCGCCCATAATACTATCATCCAGTTCCCAAATAATACCACCATACAGTGTCAATGTCATCAGGATAATACTGCCATATACAGCAGACATAATAGCATCATATAGTGTCCAAATAAAACTCCTTTAAAGAGCCCACATACCGCGCTATAGCTGTAATGCATTTCCCAAATAATACTACCATACACTGTTAAATAATACTCTGTGGTTTTCACCTTCTCTACCTCCTGGGGGTCCAATGGGCCAGTCCACCACCCCCTAAAGGTACGGTACGGGCTCCTAGCAGCCTGTAGGTGTCACAGGACCCAGTAACGTGCGTACAGTTAGAGAATCCCCCCAGACATCTGATTACGTGCCGCCCACCTCCACCCAAACTCCAGCAGAAGCTGACGGGGTGATGTGCGCTGATACGGATGCATTAGCTGAGGTCATGCTGAGCGGTACATGTCTTTTGCCATAGGCAATGCCTGTAATACAATTATCACCGTCTTGGAGGTTAACCCTTTAATTACCAAGTGGCATTGCAAACTCTGCCATTACCGGGAAAGCTGAATGACAACCGATATTGCTGCCATTGGAGCTGTCATTGAGGTTGTCACCCGATGTTCTGGCTCATCCCATACTGTCACACACACAGGGGGTGGGGAAGTGACCACTGAACTCCACCCGCGCCCCTGTCCCTGCCTACTTGCCTCGCAAGTCCTAGTGACAAGGGACAACTGGTCGACAAACCCTCAGCTAGGAAAGTGCAGGGAAGACAAACAACACATGCAGCAGAGCAGTCACACAACCAGGAGAGCAGTAAGGTAGGATCGTCAGGAGAAGCCGAAGTCAGAACCAGGAGGAAACGCCAAGACCAAGGGAGGAGACGGACGGGAAACCAGAAGCCAAGGAGGACCAACAAACCAGGTAAAGGCCAGCAGATTGCCTGTTTAAATAGAGCGCTAGTGGAGTCATGTGACGTGGCCAGCGTCACATGACTCCTAAGTTCCAATACAGCCGAGCGCCGAGTGATCAGCCCCAGAGTGGTTACCACAGGAACGGGCGACGCCGGGCGCGCTGGTGACGCGAGCGCGCCTCGGCCGTCCCCGCCTCCTGGAACCATGTACAGAGCGCATCGTGACACGTACTTTAGGGGAGCATCAGGGTTGTTAAATGTCCCCTCTGGTCTGATACCGTTTTGGAAGGCGGGGTTATATCCTATGACATCACCTAACCGAGAGTAAGTGTACACCTCATTATGTCACATACATTACAGCCGGTGACGGGTGTAACCAGATCGTCAGTGAGTCACTGTGACGAGCGCGGGTTGGTTCATCTTGTAGAACAACATTCTTAATATATACAGTGGAGCTAGAAGTGCACATCGCGCGTCGGCAGGAACCGCACCCCCGATCAACAGAGTCTGAACGGAACGGTATTTACTATGCGGCGCACCGCTGCGTTACAACCGCCCTTCCACTGCAGGCGCTGCGTCTTTACCAGTTCACGGCTGGTTGCGTTCTATGACTTTTACAGGCTTGGTTCTGGTGATGGGTGGGAATGTGTGGGCTCCGGGCAGAGTGGAACATATATGAAGTTGCTTTGCGTGTCTCATTGCGAGTTATATATGTGGAGCAGTGGAGGCATGTCCGGTAAAGCTGTGACCTCCAACAGAGACTGCAACCAATACGTTGTGTGCCCTCTGAGAGACTGCAACCAATATGCTGTGTGCTCTCTGAGAGACTGTAACCAATACGTTGTGTGCTCTCTGAGAGACTGCAACCAATATGCTGTGTGCTCTCTGAGAGACTGCAACCAATATGCTGTGTGCTCTCTGAGAGACTGCAACCAATACGTTGTGTGCTCTCTGAGAGACTGCAACCAATATGCTGTGTGCTGTCTGAGAGACTGCATCCAATATGCTGTGTGCTCTCTGAGAGACTGCATCCAATACGTTGTGTGCTCTCTGAGAGACTGCATCCAATACGTTGTGTGCTCTCTGAGAGACTGCAACCAATACGTTGTGTGCTCTCTGAGAGACTGTAACCAATACGTTGTGTGCTCTCTGAGAGACTGCAACCAATATGCTGTGTGCTCTCTGAGAGACTGCATCCAATACGTTGTGTGCTCTCTGAGAGACTGCAACCAATATGCTGTGTGCCCTCTGAGAGACTGCATCCAATACGTTGTGTGCTCTCTGAGAGACTGTAACCAATACGTTGTGTGCTCTCTGAGAGACTGCATCCAATACGTTGTGTGCTCTCTGAGAGACTGCAACCAATATGCTGTGTGCCCTCTGAGAGACTGCATCCAATACGTTGTGTGCTCTCTGAGAGACTGTAACCAATACGTTGTGTGCTCTCTGAGAGACTGTAACCAATACGTTGTGTGCTCTCTGAGAGACTGCAACCAATATGCTGTGTGCTCTCTGAGAGACTGCATCCAATATGCTGTGTGCTCTCTGAGAGACTGTAACCAATATGCTGTGTGCTCTCTGAGAGACTGCATCCAATACGTTGTGTGCTCTCTGAGAGACTGCAACCAATATGCTGTGTGCTCTCTGAGAGACTGCATCCAATATGCTGTGTGCTCTCTGAGAGACTGCAACCAATATGCTGTGTGCTCTCTGAGAGACTGCATCCAATATGCTGTGTGCTGTTTGAGAGACTGCAACCAATACGTTGTGTGCTCTCTGAGAGACTGCATCCAATACGTTGTGTGCTCTCTGAGAGACTGCAACCAATACGTTGTGTGCTCTCTGAGAGACTGCATCCAATATGCTGTGGGCTCTCTGAGAGACTGCAACCAATATGCTGTGTGCTCTCTAAGGCTCCATTCACACGTCCATACTGTGTTTTGCGGATCCACGGATCCATGGATCCGCAAAACACAGACACCGGCAATGTGCGTTCCGCATTTTGCGGACCGCACATCACCGGCACTAATAGAATATGCCTATTTTTGTCCGCAATTGCAGAATAGGACATGTTCTATTTTTTTTGGGAAAGGAAATGCGGACCCGGAAGTGCGGGTCCGCATTTCCGGAGCCGGGCCGCACATCATGCGGCCCCATGGAAATGAATGGGTCCGCAATTTCGTTTGCGGAACGAAATTGCAGACGTGTGAATGGACCCTAAGAGAGACTGCAACCAATATGCTGTGTGCCCTCTAAGAGAGACTGTAACCACTGCACTGAGTGCCCTCTTCGAGAGACTGTTCTGTAACCACAAGCTCTGTGCCTTTAATAGACTCTCTACGTGTTGTGCCCTCATTGGAGTATAGATTGTTACAAGTTCACGCATCTGCCTCTTTGCTGCGCCATCCTCCTGTGGGGCCGGTGCTTGGGTCAAGGGCCACACACAGAAGGGCCCCTCTTACAAGAGTGCTGTGACCTGCTTTCAGTACCTGATTTCTGCCTTTAGTTACATACCCTTGACCCAGTTTTTATATGGCGGTTTTATAGGGAGGACTAGTCAGTGACCGATCCTGCACCGCCCAACCACTAGTCAGTGACCGGTCCAGCACCGCCCAACCACTAGTCAGTGACCGATCCCGCACCACCCAACCACTAGTGAGTAACCATCCAGCACCACCCAACCACTAGTGAGTAACCATCCAGCACCGCCCAGCCACTAGTGAGTAACCATCCAGCACCGCCCAACCACTAGTCAGTGACCGTTCCAGCACCGCCCAACCACTAGTCAGTGACCGCTCCAGCACCGCCCAACCACTAGTCAGAGACCGCTCCAGCACCGCCCAACCACTAGTCAGTGACCGTTCCAGCACCGCCCAGGCACTAGTCAGTGACCGCTCCAGCACCGCCCAACCACTAGTCAGTGACCATCCAGCACCGCCCAACCACTAGTCAGTGACCGTTCCAGCACCGCCCAACCATTAGTCAGTGACCGGTCCAGCACCACCCAGCCACTAGTCAGTGACCGTTCCAGCACCGCCCAACCACTAGTCAGTGACCGGTCCAGCACCGCCCAACCACTAGTCAGTAACCGTTCCAGCACCGCCCAACCATTAGTCAGTGACCGTTCCAGCACCGCCCAGCCACTAGTCAGTGACCGGTCCAGCACCGCCCAACCACTAGTCAGTAACCGGTCCAGCACCGCCCAACCACTAGTCAGTAACCGGTCCAGCACTGCCCAACCACTAGTCAGTAACCGGTCCAGCACCGCCCAACCATTAGTCAGTGACCGCTCCAGCACCGCCCAGCCACTAGTCAGTAACCGCTCCAGCACCGCCCAGCCACTAGTCAGTGACCGGTCCAGCACCGCCCAACCATTAGTCAGTGACCGCTCCAGCACCGCCCAGCCACTAGTCAGTGACCGGTCCAGCACCGCCCAACCACTAGTCAGTGACCGTTCCAGCACCGCCCAGCCACTAGTCAGTGACCGGTCCAGCACAGCCCAACCACTAGTCAGTGACCGTTTCAGCACCGCCCAACCACTAGTCAGTAACCGGTCCAGCACCACCCAACCACTAGTCAGTGACCGCTCCAGCACCGCCCAGCCACTAGTCAGTAACCAGTCCAGCACCGCCCAACCACTAGTCAGTGACTGGTCCAGCACAGCCCAACCACTAGTCAGTGACTGGTCCAGCACAGCCCAACCACTAGTCAGTGACCGTTCCAGCACCGCCCAACCACTAGTCAGTAACCGGTCCAGCACCGCCCAACCACTAGTCAGTGACCGCTCCAGCACCGCCCAGCCACTAGTCAGTGACCGGTCCAGCACAGCCCAACCACTAGTCAGTGACCGTTCCAGCACCGCCCAACCACTAGTCAGTAACAGGTCCAGCACCGCCCAACCACTAGTCAGTAACCGGTCCAGCACCGCCCAACCACTAGTCAGTGACCGCTCCAGCACCGCCCAGCCACTAGTCAGTAACCGGTCCAGCACCGCCCAACCACTAGTCAGTGACCGGTCCAGCACCGCCCAACCACTAGTCAGTGACCGCTCCAGCACCGCCCAACCACTAGTCAGTGACCGGTCCAGCACCGCCCAACCACTAGTCAGTAACCGGTCCAGCACCGCCCAACCACTAGTCAGTAACCGGTCCAGCACCGCCCAACCACTAGTCAGTAACCGGTCCAGCACCGCCCAGCCACTAGTCAGTAATCGGTCCAGCACCGCCCATCCATTAGTCAGTAACCGGTCCAGCACCGCCCAACCACTAGTCAGTGACCGGTCCAGCACCGCCCAACCACTAGTCAGTGACCGGTCCAGCACCGCCCAACCACTAGTCAGTGACCGGTCCAGCACCGCCCAACTATTAGTCAGTGACCGGTCCAGCACCGCCCAACCACTAGTCAGTGACCGGTCCAGCACCGCCCAACCATTAGTCAGTGACCGTTCCAGCACCGCCCAACCACTAGTCAGTGACCGCTCCAGCACCGCCCAACCACTAGTCAGTGACCGCTCCAGCACCGCCCGGCCCTGGAGGATTGTCTGGCTGTTGTCACAATGCGTCCCATGTCTGCGTCATTTCACTTGCGCAACTTTTTCTCCAAAAACCCATGCCTCCCTTCCCCCAGCCAAAACAACCCCATTCAGATAAACAGAACTGATTTTCAGTGGCAGAAATTTCTGAAACAAAGGTGTCGCCAAATTGCCGGGCCTCCAGCTCTCTCTGCCTATTGTTCCCTATAGGATATTCCTAGTAGGATTGGGATGACTCTCCCCTCCATAAAACAAGTCCTGGTTTTAAAGAAACTGGCACAATAATCACAATATTCCGATTGACAGTTTCAGGAGCCTTCCGGTACAATGTATCATCCCAGCAATCTCCTCTACAGGTTCCTAACATTCAGAAAAAAATGAACCTGCCGCCTTAAGGAAGGGCGTGGCATACCTCAAACCACGCCCTCCATATACGCTTACCCCGCCCACACCCAGCTAACGACGTGCACAGACCAGTGTTTGCAGAGGGACGTCCTCTCGGTCCCGCCCAGCTCATCTGCCTAGCACCGCCCCTCCGTCCCTCATCCTCCGTGCCGGCTACGCTTGCTGTCAGTGAGAGGGCTGACACGGCGGTGGGCACAGGGGCGGCAGCACCCGGCGGGCACAGTATGACACACCGCGGCTAGGAGCACACTGACTGCTGGCACTGTGGCTGGGTAAGACTGGGTGATGCGGGCGATGAGTGAGTAAGAGCCCCATTGTTGGCAGTGGGTAGGTGCCCAGCGGCTCCCTCACTCTCTCAGCTGGCGGGTACAGGCAGCCTCTGTGCTACTGTGCATACTGGGTGGGCACAGACCAGGTGATCGGTGCCCACCTCAGGAGGCAGCAGCTGGTGCCTGGCAGTTGACCGGGATCTGGCAGCAGGCTGGCGCCTTTGTTGATGGGTGATGGCTGGCATGCCAGTCCTCAGTGCCAGTCCTCAGCTGAACCCCCCCCCCCCCCAAGTATGGCAGGGCAGGGGTGACCTGGATCTGGCAGCAGGCTGGTGGCTATGTTTATTGGCATGGTAGGGCAGGCATCGCCCAGCTGCTGAGCTGATCCTCTGGCACACTCCGCTGTGAAGGGGCAGCACCATCTCCTGGGGGCAGAGGGTCTTATGCTCATGCTTTTATGATGGGCAGAGAGGGGTTAATAACATACTAGTTCTGTCCTCTTGTCTGCAGAGCTGACAGTCCTGTTCCTGCTTGTGCCAGTGCTGATGGGCATGAGCTGGGATTATCTTGGCTGCGGAGCTGACACTCTCCCTCTCCATGCCTGTGTCTATATTGATGGTTATGATAGTATATAGCCCTCTCTTGGCTGCAGAGCTGACACTCTCCCTCTCCATGCCCGTGTCTATATTGATGGGTATGATAGTATATAGCCTTCTCTTGGCTGCGGAGCTGACACTCTCCCTCTCCATGCCCGTGTCTATATTGATGGGTATGATAGTATATAGCCCTCTCTTGGCTGCGGAGCTGACACTCTCCCTCTCCATTCCTGTGTCTATATTGATGGGTATGATAGTATATAGCCTTCTCTTGGCTGCGGAGCTGACACTCTCCCTCTCCATGCCTGTGTCTATATTGATGGTTATGATAGTATATAGCCTTCTCTTGGCTGCGGAGCTGACACTCTCCCTCTCCATGCCTGTGTCTATATTGATGGGTATGATAGTATATAGCCTTCTCTTGGCTGCGGAGCTGACACTCTCCCTCTCCATGCCTGTGTCTATATTGATGGTTATGATAGTATATAGCCCTCTCTTGGCTGCAGAGCTCACACTCTCCCTCTCCATGCCTGTGTCTGTATTGATGGGTATGATAGTATATAGCCTTCTCTTGGCTGCGGAGCTGACACTCTCCCTCTCCATGCCTGTGTCTATATTGATGGGTATGATAGTATATAGCCTTCTCTTGGCTGCGGAGCTGACACTCTCCCTCTCCATGCCTGTGTCTATATTGATGGGTATGATAGTATATAGCCTTCTCTTGGCTGCGGAGCTGACACTCTCCCTCTCCATGCCTGTGTCTATATTGATGGTTATGATAGTATATAGCCTTCTCTTGGCTGCGGAGCTGACACTCTCCCTCTCCATGCCTGTGTCTGTATTGATGGGTATGATAGTATATAGCCCTCTCTTGGCTGCGGAGCTGACACTCTCCCTCTCCATGCCTGTGTCTATATTGATGGGTATGATAGTATATAGCCCTCTCTTGGCTGTGGAGCTGACACTCTCCCTCTCCATGCCTGTGTCTGTATTGATGGGTATGATAGTATATAGCCTTCTCTTGGCTGTGGAGCTGACACTCTCCCTCTCCATGCCTGTGTCTATATTGATGGGTATGATAGTATATAGCCCTCTCTTGGCTGTGGAGCTGACACTCTCCCTCTCCATGCCTGTGTCTATATTGATGGGTATGATAGTATATAGCCTTCTCTTGGCTGTGGAGCTGACACTCCCTCTTTGCAGGAAATCTGTGTAGCAGAGAACAGTATGTATATTGTGTGTATATTGACAAGTGACTCTCTCGGCTTCTTGCTCACATTCCTGCCCTTCGTTCCTGATGTTCTTCACATGATCTCTGGGCAGATAATGCCGCGCGCTATTGATGTGTGAGCAGATAGGGCAGAGTCCGTGTTTTATTTTATATTGACGACATGGCAGCTCGTGGCATTGATTGCTGAGTGAGGTTGGTGTTGCTGGGGAGGATGCATTACCTTGGATCATTCAGGTATTTGGGGGGTTGTAGTTCACATTGTTGCCGACAAGGCTCTTGTGTCCCAGTATCCTGGCATTACCATGGGTGGCATCATTGTAGCCCAATCTTTTGCCCTGGCGTTCTTGAGCCATTCCTTCCACATTGTGGCGGCGGCTTCTGTCTCTTTTTGGTGCCCTCGCCCCTCTTGATGCCAAGTGACTTCACATTCTTTTATTTATAAATAATATTTCACTTTCCGTAACGTTTATAAAAGAACACTGACATTTTCTAAACAGATACAATGTAGCAAATTTACTATTGTTGACCAGTTCATAATAACTGAGGACAACTACCCCATGATGTCCTGCAGCCCACGCCACTGACTGTGCATGCTAGGGGTTGTAGTTCTACTACCACCACCATGCTCTGCTGGCTAATTGTGCTGTGTAGTTTTTCACTCTGCACAGCGATGATGTCATTATATCGATTGTATCCAGCTTGTGCGTCTCTTTACATAGGAGTGTGCATCTATAGCGGTTACTATGTACAGTACCTATGTTTGGACTGAAAGTATACACGCCTTGCCTTGTGTTAGGATATAGGCCAGGGGTAGGCAACCTCCAGCACTCCAGCTGTTGTGAAACTACAACTCCCAGCATGTATACTTACTCTGCTCTTCTCCGAACTCCCATAAAAATGAATGGAGCATGCTGGGAGTTGTAGTTTCACAGCAGCCAGAGTGCCGAAGGTTGCTGATCCCCGATATGGGCGCTCAGTGTGTACCCAGGCTCCCATCTGTTCGTCTGACCTGGGATTTTATGGTTGATGCACCTGTTCTTAACTTTTGTGTATCTTAAAGCGATGGCTGGGATCAACCGGTGCATCCTGGTCGGGTCTGTGTGCCATTTTAACCCTATTCCTGCCAGGCACGAACCTTCAGCTTCCTCACCACAGTCTGTGGAAGTACGGGTGGGTTCACATCAGCGTTATGTATTCCGTTTTGGCTTTCCGTTATAACATGGTTATAATGGTAAATAACGGAATCCATAAGACTGAAGTCGAAACGGAAGCCTTTAAGAGGCATTCCGTTTTGATCCTTCATAATACAAGTCTATGGGCAGCATAACGGATCCATCATGCAGGAGTCCCCAGTCCTGCATAATGGAAACAAGGACGGATCCGTTATGCTGCCCATAGACTTGTATTATGACGGAATGCAAAACGGAAGCCTTTAAGAGGCATTCCGTTTTGCTTTCCGTCCTAATAGAAGTCTATGGGAATCATAACGGATCCGTCTGGTTCACTTTATGCAGAACGGACAAAAAAGTCCAGTCGACAGGACTTTGTTTTCCGTCTTGCATAACGGGAACCAGACGGATCCATTATGATTCCCATAGACTTCTATTAGGACGGAGGCTTCCGTTTTGACTTCCGTCTTATGGATTCCGTTTTTTTCCGTTACAGTGGAATACATAACGCTGATGTGAACCCACCCTAATGCTGTTACCGCCCAGTCTTTGTAGAGCGGATGAGCCACGTGCTGGTTTTCTAATAAAAGATTGTGGTCGGCCCGTTTAGTGCTGTTCATAGTGATGTCTGGTTAAATGCAGGAACTTGACTGAAATGAATAACCACGAATACTAATGGCCGGTTATCTTGTGTGACCGCAGAATTGTGTAACCCTGTCCTTGCCATGCGCTGTCATTTCTGCATAGAGGACGCTTTGTATACTTGCTTACTTCTTGCTCTGTCCCTTTAAGAGCAAGCATTGACTTCTTAAAGGGACATTGCAGCCTATTCACAGGTGGTCACCTCTAAAATTATTTTTCCTTTTTGAGTTCTTTTCATATTCTATCCAGCCGTTCTGGGGTGCCTTGGTCACTTGGTAATTCCGGGTGACCATGATTAATGTCAGTGATTACTGTTCTCTTAAAGGGGCTGTTGACTTTTGACATTCCCCCAATAATAAGCTAATCACTAGGTGTCCAGCTACTTAGATCCTCAGCGATCAGCTGCAGTTGGTGGTGGAAAACCTGCTGCAAGCTTTTACTTCCTGCTACAGCAACACCACAGGTGAAATATGACATAGTTCCTTGTAATGCGTGGATGTGCAGGGTCCTCCAAATAATTCATGGAGTTGCTGAATGAGATACCCCCTCAGAATGTTGTCTAAATCAGACAGTCCCTTTTAAGGGTTGTCACCCAGCTTTCCGCAGACCCCGGTTGTCATATACATCTGCATTACTGTACAGACTATTATCCCCCTTCCTTTCCCCCTGTCGCTCTGCCTGTGTGAGTATATGCACTGGGGTGAGACATATATTGACGTGATCTGTTCTTAGTTTGGGTGTTTTTCTCATCTTTGGCAGTACCCCAATGATGCCTGAAGACGGTTCCCCCGGGCTCAGTCCGCAGGATGCCGCGGACAAGGATTTGCAGCGTTACACCAATGCAGAAGGACAGCAAATATACTGCAAATATTGGAAACCCACAGGTCAGCCCAGGTAAGAGGAACTCAAGGGAGGCTAAATATTTGTCATTTATTTTTTAACAAACTGAACCCCTTTAAGGGATATAATGCAGCACCTTAGGCATCATCTACAGATTCTTGGAAAACCTTCAAGCGAAGGACATCTCGATTCCCTGATTGTTTAACCAGGGCCCCTTTAAGAAGGTCAGTGAATTTAGGGTACGTCCACATGGGACGGATCAACGGCAAATTCCACGAGAATGATGCAATATCATCTGCGAGACTTAAAGGATTTATCCCTCCTTTAGTAAATAAGAAAGCTTCATCATTGTATTATAAATACTTTTTGCGACCCTGTCATTTATTTTTTTTGTTTCAGTTCTTCACCATTTTCAAGCCCTCTGCTTGCTGTCAACAATTGTAATATTCATACTTTACATATAAAGCCAACTGGTTTGTTCTGCTCTCTGTCCAGTTTGCTGCAATGTATCACTGTAGGTAAAATGTATCATCCTGAAGTCAGACTGGATACAAGTGTAACTAAGGCCCCTTTTCTCACGAGTGTGACGGATTATGTCCGGATGCGTTCAGTGAAACTCGCACCATTTTGCAAGCAAGTTCAGTCAGTTTTTTCTGCAATTGCATTCATTTGTTTTTTCCGCGCAGGTGCAATGCGTTTTGATGCATTTTTCACGCGCGTGGTAAAAAACGGAAGGTTTACAAACAACATCTCCTAGCAACCATCAGTGAAAAAGTTTTTCACTGAAGCCCCATTCACTTCTATGGGGCCAGGGCTGCGTGAAGAATGCAGAATATAGAACATGCTGTGTTTTTCACGCAACGCAGAACTAATGCGTTAAAAAAAAAAAAAGGTTCACAAACCCATTGAAATGAATGGGTCAGGATTCAGTGCGGGTGCTATGCGTTCACGTCACGTTTTGTACCCGCGCGAAAAACTCGCTCTTGTGAAAGGGGCCTAAGTCTGTACAGGTTACCGACATCTAAGGGCTCATGCACACGAAACGACCCTATCCATATTGCAGTTCGCAAATCTCGGATCTGCAAAAAATGTGTGTGCGTCTCGCACTATTGCAAAAATGCCTTTTCTTGTCCGCAAACCTTGTCACGACAAGGCGCACACCTCATTATAAATTATACGCCTCCTCCGTCAGAGCAGGGGGGGCATTAAAGACGGGCATAAAAAGCCAGTCTTTCTAAATTGACCCCCAGAGCGTATTAGCGAGCTGTAGAAATTTTATGTTGTTCAGTGTTTACATTTAAAGGGGTTTTCCAGATGTTTAACATTGACGACCTATCCTCAGGTTGGCGGGGTCTGACTCCAGGCAACACTGGCTGTTTAATAGGACTGCAGTGTCTTCCTAGACCAGTGACGTCATGGTCATCCATCACATGACCTAGACGCAGCTCAGTCCTATTCAAATGAATGGGATTAGGCTGCAATGCCAAGCCCAACCACTGTCCAATGAATGGCGCTATGCTTGGTAAGCTGCGAGGGGGCTCCAGTGAGTGCCGGGGCCTCCTCAAACAGCTGAGCAGCGGGGGGCGGCGGTTGTTGAACCCCCACCGATCTGATATTGATGAACTATTCTGAGAACACATCATCAATATTAAAACACCTTTAATTTATCCAAACCCGGAAAACTCCTTTTAAGAATGTGACAGTCAGTTGCTGCTCAGCCTCCGTGAGAAGCTGACCTTATTTTAGTAAGATCACGTATTGATTGACCCTTTTTCGAGACGCGGAGGGGTGTCCTATGAGCCCCTCTATATGGGTAACCATCTCTCATTTATCAGACTCCTCAACGAGCCGCGCGAATCCTGCAAACAGTCTATGAGAGCTTTACACAGCGGGCTCCTGATGCAAATGAAATGCCGTTAGATGGAGAAGGAGATGATTTCTGCTGCTGGAAATTAACGCAGATTCTAATTAAATCGCTTTTAAGAAAATGGGTAGAAATGACACAGTTGGAGCAGATCTGCAGGATTTAGTGTCCCTCTCGCTGCGTGTGTGTGTATACAGAGCAGGATCGTATGTAGCAGTGCCGCTCCTGCGGAGTGCGACTATTCCTCTGTGGTCGATTATAAGTCAGTGATACAGAGATGGTAGCGAAATTCCTTTACTTGTCAAACTGGGATAGTTTAGTTATTTATAGGTTTGTTTTTTTGTTACAGAAACAACTTTACTGAATAGTTCATGGGAGGATCAGATAAACCATTTCATATGTCTTGTTAACCCTTTAATGGCTGCTGCGTGCTGAATGGAGGCAGCGGCATTGGACCTGGCGATCACATGATTGACGGGTGCTTTCTTCACAGCAGGTCTTAATCACTAATATTACATTTTCCCCTGTATCTGGTGCTGCCTTATGCCTCAATCCTCATGCACACGGCCATTGTTTGGGTCCGCATCCGAGCCGCCATTTTTGCAGCTCGGATGCGGACCCATTCACTTCAATGGGGCCGCAAAAGATGCCGATCAGCACTCCGTGTGCTTGTCCGTTTTGCGGACAAGAATAGGCATTTCTATAATGGGCCGTCCCTTCCGTTTTGAAATTTGCGGACCGGTCGTGTGAATAAGCCCTTATTCTCAGGTTCATGTCTGTGACAACATCCGTAACAAGATGGTCAGTGTTTCATCAGTGAAGATGATTCGCTCTTGGTCCATTTTTTTGCCCTCCGTGTGTCACGCATTTTCCACTCGCACTGCTCGGCTGAAGACGGCATTTCCAGAGCCTCTTCTACCAATGGTCAGTGTAACCCCCCCCGACGGAACATGGACTCCATCCGTCTTCTGTCAGTGGTTTCCATGGACCCGTAGACTTCAAGGAGCGTCTGCACCTAAGGCACCAAAAAATAAACTAAATTTAATGGCCCTAGACATATTACCTAAAAGTAAAAAACTGCAAAAATTGTCCACAGCCGACATCAATCATCCACAAACGAGACGTAAAATATATCAAAAAGACCAAAGTAAAACAAATTGTTTTATTTTGTAAATTGTAAATATTTATTTTGCAACATTTAAAATTGAAAAAGCAAATAAATACTGTTTATTTTGTTTCTTTTACTTTTGCTAAACTCCTAAAAGTGTAACTGTGAAAATGATGTAAAAAATTGCAGCTGTAGCCTTTTCTGTATAAGGGGTTAAAGAGGTAATAGATCAGGGTCCCCTCTTTTAGCCATGGAGGAGATCGGCGGCCCCTGTCTGCTTCATGATAACATTATAGGTGTGTCCTCCACAGGGGGCCACAACGGCATGACCCACCTGCCACCAGCCTATTGGCCAGAGAAGTTTACAGTTACCTGGCGACCATCGGAGCCATGTCTCTCCAGGACGTACTGCCTTTCAATCCTGTCCACAGGGGGAATTATTTTAGGGGCCCCACATCTAGTGAATGTGTTAATGTACTTGTGTAGCTATAGAGGATTTCCAGTGTGGTCTTTTCTCAATACCAAGGTTTTGCGGAGGCTAAAGTAGTCTGAAATATGCCATCAAAGGCTCAGATCTTATTTTTTCCCACCATGCTTTACACTGCACTTATGCATGCTCAGATTTACTGCTGTATATAAGGACACATTTAGCATTGTGTATACTAAAAAGACATATATCTGCATATAGGGGTGTAAATGAAAAAGGAGTATTCAGCAATGTGACGTGGGTTTAGTGTGTGAGAGTTCAGTGATCGTCATGGGTAATGACGGGGATTCCTGACCAGGGTGACTTGACCCGTTGTGATGGGACCTTTGGCTTTGGTCGACAATGTCACCATCCAATATAACATCACATGAGCACAAGTTATGAGGGTCATTGAACCTGTGAACACGGCAGTACATCTGACACGGCCACAATACTGTATCTCGTAGCTATTTGCTTTGGTAGGTGTATGGAATTTACGACCAACCTGCACATGGGTAGAGCTTGTCACTAGAGTGGTGGGGCTGAAAGGGTTTATCCATTTTCTACAATGCCTTGTTTTTTCAATAGGGTCCCCTAAAGATAGGCAGATCAAATGGAGACCTTGGCCATTAACTGTGGGGAAACCTGATAGCTAGTGCTCGAATTTTCTGCAGCGCCACCACAGGAGGGATTAAGTACTACACATTGTCCATTGATATCAGCGGACGATCTGCGTAACGCACGGACATGCTGAGTCCTCCAAAGAGAGAGACACTCTTTGTAACTGAACTGTATTCTTGCTCACAGATGAGGGTCCTGTATGCCCCCCTAACACCTCCAATGTGCTAATTCCATAATCTCATCCAACCAAATGTACAGCTATAGTCTACAAACCCGGATAGTTCTGACCGATAAGCTGCACGCTGGCTCCAGATGGGATACAGTGACCAGACTTTTCCAGTAATGGTTGGTAAAATAACATGATCTGGTTCTTGCAAACCTTATGTCATTCTAGGGTTCGGCCAATAGTTTTTGATAGTGACTCATTCTCTATCATCTCCTACTGGAGCAATCGGAGCTACTTACTATGAGAAACAAAAACTGCAAATATGTAGCAATCAGAAAAATATAGTAATAGGCGTGTGATTGTGCGGAAATCTAATGCCATGAATGAGAGCTTTTAGAGGATTCCTCCTCCTGTCCTGTGTTTGGGCTCATGCACACACACACGGATTTTTTGTCTGCATCCAATCCTCGTTTCTTACGGGTCGGATGCAGACCCATTCACTTCAGTGGGGCCACAAAAGAGGTGGACAGAACACCGTGTGCTGTCCACATCCGTATATCCGTTCCGTGGAATCTGCAAAAATCTAGAACATGCCTTATTCTTGTCCGTATTAGGCCCCTTGCAGACGAGCGTGTCCGGATTAGGTCCGGATGCGTCCCGGTGCATTGCGGCAAACCCGTTTTGACTGCGATTGCGTTCCGTTGTTCAGTTTTTATCGCGCGGGTGCAATGTGTTTTGCACACGCGTGATAAAAAACTGAATGTCTTACCCAGACCCGAACTTCTTCACAGAAGCTCAGGTTTGGGTTCAAGGTTGTGTAGATTGTATTATTTTCCCTTATAACATGAATGCAGAATGCATAGTACAATAGGGCTGGAGGGGTTAAAAAAATAATAATAATAATTTAACTCCCCTTAATCCACTTGTTCGCGCAGCCGGCATCTCTTCTGTCTTCATCTGTGAGGTAAAGGACCTGTGGTGACATCACTGCGCTAATCACATGGTCCGTCACATGATCCATCACCATGGTAAAAGATCATGTGATGGATCATGTGACGGACCATTGGATGAGCGCAGTGATGTCACCACAGGTCCTTTACCTCACAGATGAAGACAGAAGAGATGCCGGCTGCGCGAACAAGTGGATTAAGGGGAGTAAAATTATTTATATATTTTTTTTTTAACCCCTCCAGCCCTATTTTGCACACCATAGGCTATTATTTTCCCTTATAACCATGTTGTAAGGGAAAATAATAATGATCGGGTCTCCATCCCGATCGTCTCCTAGCAACCGTGCGTGAAAATCGCACCGCATCCGCACTTGCTTGGGATTTTCACACAGCCCCATTCACTTCTATGGGGCCTGCGTTGCGTGAAAAACGCACAAAATAGAGCATGCTGCGATTTTCACGCAACGCACAAGTGATGCGTGAAAATCACCGCTCATGTGAACAGCCCCATAGAAATGAATGGGTCCGGATTCAGTGCGGGTGCAATGCGTTCACCTCACGCATTGCACCCGCGCGGGAAACTCGCCCGTGTGAAAGGGGCCTTACAGACAAGGATAGGACTGTTCTATAATGGCCTGGACGTTACTTTGTGCAAAATGCGGCGCACACGCGGCCGGTATCTGTGTTTTGCGGATCCGCAGTTTGCGGACCACAAGATAGACAATGGTCGTGTGCATGAACCCTTTATCTGGGTTTTGTATGGTGTGCACTATATGATGATGCTGCATGCATTGCTTATCTTGGCTTTGTATGGTATGCACTATCTGGGTTCGGTATGCATTGTTTATCAGGGCTTTGTACGGTATGCACTATCTGGGTACTGTATGCATTGTTTATCTGGGCTTTGTACGGTATGCTGTCTCACACAGTATTTCTAGGCTATGTATGTGTGAACTGTCTTGTGTTTGCACCTGGGCTTACCTATAGTCATAATAACTACAACAGCTGCTATGGACGGGCTGAGGGTGAGGGAGCCATTCGGATGTAGAAACGTCCTTTTGGCGAGGGCTTTCTGCTCTGCCACTACGGCAGTATATGAGGATCTGTCCTACCCATCTCATGCTGCTCAAGTAAAAGTAGATATGTGACAGTTTCCATAACTGCAGCCAAACAGGTTAGGCGGCATTCATGACATTGCTATGAACGTTAGTTATACCGCAACATATGCACTGTTTCTCTGAATACTGCATGCACTGATCTGGGCACTGAGGACTGTATGGCGCCATTATTTGAAGAGTTATGTGCACTATTTCCACTATTTATCTAGGTACTATATGACAGTATAAGACCTCATGCACACGACCGTTGTTGTGTTCCGTGTCCGTTGTTCCGTTTTCCGTGATTTTCTGCGGACCCATAGACTTTCAATGGGTCCGATGAAAACTCGGATAATGCACCGTTTGTGATCCGTGTTTCCAGTCTGTCAAAAAAATATTTTTTTCACGGACAACGGTTCGCGGACCCATTCAAGTCAATGGGTCCGTGAAAAAACACGGAGGCACACAAGATTGTCGTCCGCGTCCGTTTTTTTCCTATCATTTGCAAGCAAACTTGACTTAGATTTTTTTTTTCACTTTCCTTCATGGAAGACACACGGAAACAAAAAACGGAAAACGGTACATGGAACAACGGAACCCCGTTTTGCGAACCGTGAAAAAATACTGTCGTGTGCATGAGGCCTTATATGGTTCTTTTCATGCAATTAGATTCTACTGCTTGTGTAGAATTGCTCCTTATTTCGCGCTAAATTGCAAACCTGCGACCGGCTGAATTCTTCTGAATCTGTTTGCAACCAGACAATGGCCTCCCTCGCTGTGTACAACATGACAGGTGCCTCGACGAGCCGTCTCGCAGGCGATCACCAGCGGCTTTTCTTTGAGCTTCATCAAAGGATTAAGAAAACATGTATTTTGACGGGAAACACAGAGGGGAGGAATGTCTGCCGTAGTGACCTCAGGTTGTGCATGGCAAGGTCACCGAGCTCGCTCAAGGTCACGCCTAAACGGCCGAGCTGGTTCTGCTAAGCTGTCGTCTCCAGGCGCGGCAATGTGACAGATATTTAGTGTGATTCCGTGTGGAAAGACTCAATTCTCCAGCTGTCCATCACCTCGCAGCTTCCGATGGCTTTCCTAGAATTGATATATGGGTAGAAATGAAATGACTGCACCTCCTCCTCCCCCCTCCCCCAGCTCCAGGAATATTACTAGTTTATGGAGCCCAGAGAAACCACTTCCTTCTTTGGTGTTACATAATGGCAGCACTGAAATCTTCTTCTCCTTTTAGTGTCATGTGAAACAAACGAGGATGGATTCAAAGAGAAGACACGTGAGAGTTCAGTGCGGAAGGGTTAGACGAGGGGCGCCCTTTGGGAAATCGGGGACTTCGGATATGTGGATGCGACTGATGGAACTGGGGACAAGGGTTGTAGTAAGGGTTCAGTGTAGGAAGATGAAAGGGTATTGAAGACCCCCCTCCCGTGTGAATTAAACCATAGTGATTGAGGTGCAAAGGTTTATAGGGTGCTGATAATGCCTCATGCTCACGACCGTATGTATTTGCAGTCCGCAAATTGTGGATCCGCAAAATACGGATACTGTCCGCGTTGTATCCACATTTTTTGCGGACCCATTGACTTCAGAGGGTCCGTAATCTACATTTTGTGTCCCAGTATAGGACACACTCTATCTTTTTTCCAAAACAGACATATGGATGCTGAAAGCAGACAGATCACCCATGTTCTTTCCTCCTCCGCATGTCAATTATGTGTCACGCTTCGGTGTGGGAGGGAAACGCCACATCGAGCATAGGAGGGAAGGGGGGGAACAGGGAATCAGGCCTGAGAACTAGGGAAGGAAGATGGACACCTCCTAGTGAAAACCCTAACTGACTACCAGTATGAACAGACCCCAGAGGTAGGCGAGTTCATACGCAAGAATACCTAGAGTCCTATCTAGCCCTATAGGACCCTGGTACTAATGGCAGGGACGAGACTAATTGTTCCTCCAAAAGGAAGGATGAACGGGAGTCTCCCTCAGGCCTAATACAAACAATAGGGAAATGCAACACACAGAACCCAAACAAAATACAAAAGGGAAAGGAAAGACTTAACTTCAAAGGAGCAATGGAGGCAACGGGAACTCCGCCGAGATCCAACCACAATCTATCCAAAGGTCCAAACAGAAGCTATAAACCGCACAGCATTGTGGGAGAAGCAACTATAAATAGAGACGGTTAATTGACCCTAATAGCCACACCTGGGGAAAGAAGGTGCGGCGAGCAGCAGAAACAACACAGACATCATTTGATCCAAACGGAAAACATGTCAGATCAAACCGCATGTTGCCAGTCTCACCGATCTCCTGCCACCTGTCGCGGGAGCGTCCGTGACATTATGTAGAATATGTCCGCAAAATGCAGACCACTGACCCATTTGAAGTCAATGGGTCTGCAAAAAAAATTGTGGACAGCACACGGACCGCATCTGTATTTTGCAGATCCACGATTTGCAGCCTGCAAAATGGATACGGTCGTGTGCGTGAGGCCAAATTCAGGAGATAGAAGGAAATTTGGGAATACGGGTATCCCTGATATGTGGATGCGAATGATGGAGGCTTCTGGGACAAGGACGAGGGTTTGGGGTAAGCATTGGTTGCAGAAAGGCAGAAGGAGCTTGAGGTTTTCTCATTGAGAATTGGAAGTTATTCTTGTAGGTGCAATGGTTTTTCAGATGCAGTGAATTCAGGGAGGTAGAAGGCGATTTGGAAATAAGATGAATCCTGATATGTGGATGCAAATGACAGAGGCTTCTGAGGACACGGATATGGAGTTCCGAAGCAGTGCAGGACGGCTGAAGGATGATGAAGGCTTCTGAGGACACAGATATAGAGTTAAGAAGAAGGACGGATGAAGGATGATGAAGGCTTCCTACTGAAAATTTGCAGATATGCATCTTGGTGCAGTGAGGTTTTTGCATGCAGTACAATGAAAATTTGGGGGAACTCTTTTTGGGATAAGGTGACCCCGATATGTGGATGCAAATGATTGAAGCTTCTGGGGACACGCGTATGGAGTTAAGGAGCAGTGTAGGATGAAGGGTGATAAAGGCTTCACACTGAGAATTTGGGCACATGGATCTGTGTGCAATGGTGTTTTGGATGCAATTAGTTCAGGGAGATAGAAGGCAATTTGGGGGAACTCCTCTGGGAGCAAAGTGACCCCAAGTGTGTGGATGCAAATGACAGAGGCGTCTGGGGACCAGGGTTTGGAATAATTACAAAGTGTAGGAAGGCTGAATGATATTGAGGGCCCCCAGTGTGAATTTGGGGATATGGATCTAAGCGGAATGGTTTATAGGGAGCTTCAAAGGCAGGGAAATAGGAGGCTATTTGGCTGAACCCTTGTAGGAATGAGGGGGGGCCTTGATCCGTTGATGTAGTAAGGTTTGTGGGGTGAAGCACTCATTGCAGTCTCCTCATTGGAGAAATTAGGAAAAGTGGGCACAAGACTGAGTCCTATATGGGGGGGGGGGGGGGGGGGTCCTTTGGGAAATAGATGATTCCTAGATTTTTATATAGGATTGCGAATTGAGGATGTTTGCAGAAGATGGTTATGAAGAAACCAGGGGGTAGATTGCAGAATTGGTGGTGAAATCAGCTGGTAAACATCTTGTCACGCAGAGGACTAGATGTAGCTGTTCTGCATAGGTTGAGTATTTCGAGGGTTAAGCCTGTGTGGCATTCAGGCATAGCACGTGCCTCCTCCGTCGTAGTTCACCGACTGCTGGATAAATCAATATGGATGTTTAAATTGCATTGTGGAGCTGTCAGATTAGAGAGCGCGCTATTGTGATGCAGCTTTAAACACTCTACTGTGCAGTGTTCATTTAGCACCTGGGCTCCATTGGCTTCTGCTTCCCTTTTCCAATGCAGATGGAACCAGGGCATTAGCATTTTTTTTCCATTTGCTTTTTTTTTTCCTTTTTGCTTTATCGTTTTCTAAGAAAATTCCTTAAGGCAAAGAATCACCATGTCACCTACTGCATTGGTGATCAGGTCATTGAGGTAGGTAGGTCTGTCTATTAGACCTGCCACACATGCAGTGCATTATGGCGCTCACGCCATATCTAATGTATCCCCGATAGGACTGCAGTTATTTCCCCAAAAGGTTTATATTCCACAGTTCCAATTTTTACGCTGTTGCGATTCAGTTTTAGACACGCCACCTAAAAATGGCAAAAAACCCACGTACAATCGCATCATAAGACGTTTTGTGCAATAAGTCGTCCTTCGTTCTGAGCCTATGGAAAATGTCCACCGATGAAAGGGGTTGGACCTCTTCAATAGGAGAGTAGCCTTAAAAGGGTTATCCAACCCCTGAAATGCCCCCCCCCCCATATACCCAGACCCCTCACACACAATGTACTTAACTCACTCCCCGGCACCTGTTTCTGAAGCCCCCAGGGCCGCCGCTGCGTCTTCCTGTCATCCGCCATTGGGGGGCAGCCAATAGCAGGCGGTGACGGGGGGGCTCGTTCCGTCACCGCCTGCTATTGGCTGCCATTCACTGCAATAAAGTAAATGGGGATGACCTGCAATACCAGTCATAACCCATACACAGGCGTGGTGCTGTTTTGCTAATCCTAGAACCTCTTTTAAGACCCCCCCCAGCAAACATAATTCTTTAAGGGGAAGTTGCTTGAAGGCTGATTGTTTCCCGTGCGGCAGCCACTACTGGTCAAATATGGTGGCCCGTGCAGTTGAATGGCTGTCCGTGTAATACAGGAGTCCTCTGGAGGGAGGCGCTGATTGTTGTGACTCATAGAAGGGGAACCTCATAGACCCTCATAGGGAATATGAACAGTTGCCCTTTTTATATTTGACCTTGAGTCGTCTTTTTCTGCCTAGTTGTATTCATCCATTATTTAAAGTGATTTTCCGGGACCCAATGAGCAACCAAAAACCCACCTAAATTACACATAACATGCCCATAGAAGAAAGCTTATAATGTACTTACCGCCTCAAAGTTGCGTGGATCGGGCACTCGGGAACAGGCGCTCCCTTCTGAAAATCCACCAACATCATGCCCTTTATCATGTCACAGGTCTGGGCTATGCACAGGATATCTCCTGCGCTGTGGACGGGGCCAGAACTATTCCTCTCCCTGGTGCATGTGCAGATGAGTTGGATTAGGATCTTGCTCATGCCACCAGAAAGAAGAGGGGTCATTTATGACCAGATATCTGGCGCCGATTCTAGTCGCACGCCATAGTATGTGTACTTTTGATTCCTGGAAAACCCCTTTAATTAAAGGGTGGTACAAATATGGGTGCTATTAAAGGAGCTGCCAAGCAAAGAAGCAACAGTAAGGTGTTGGATGAAGCACCTGCAAGATGAGGCAGATTGGCCATTCAGGAGTCTAAGAAAAGTACTGTATTCTTCTGTAATGACGGCCATATTGGTTTTCCCACCCAGTGTCCCGAACATTGGCTGACCAGAATTTTTTCTAACTTGATCAGGACAAACTCTACATTCTGATGTCTTAGGCTATGTTCACACCAGCGTTTTCATTTTCCGGTATTGAGATCCAAAATGCGTTCCGTTCCGCTTGGTTGCGTTCCCTACCGGAGAGCAAACCGCAGCATGGGATGCGGAGCAAAACGGATCCGGCATGACCCACAACGCAAGTCAATGGGGATGATTCCGTTTTCTCGGACACGATTAAAAACTGATCCGTCCCCCATTGACTTTCATTGGTGTTCATGCCGGATCCGTCCATGGCTATAGAAGACTTAATACAACCGGATCCATCATGGCTATTTTAAAGATAATACAAACCGGAATCCGTTCATACAATCGGATGCAGACGGTTGTATTATCAAACAGATGCGTTTTGCTGATCCCTGCCGAAGTGTGAAAGTAGCCCTAGTAACGGTTTCATGTGGAGCTTCAGCCCCCTGGCAATGTAGAGGTTAACTACACCAGCGAAGGGTCAAAGGCCGGACATCTGCTATTTAACACGTGGATGTCGTTGAGGCCCAGCACACAGCGGAAGAGGCGACAACGTGAGATGCTCATTTTTTCCACAGGAAGATTTGAGCTGTTTGTTTTTTCCCCGACATCAAAAAGACATCTGTTTCTCGCAGGGTGGGATTTTTTCGACCGACAAATTACACTGCGGCGTCCGATAAGCGCAGGAAAACATTGAGGGGGGTCAGCTACATTAGAGAGATTTGTCCTTGCCCACAGCATACGTAGGTCGTACCGGGCCCATGAGATCCATCAGAAGGCGACCCCCACGGGGAACTGATTCTGCGGATGAATTCCATAGTCCTTACGATAGTATAACTTGCATGTGCAGTGATAAACCAAGAGTTAACGCCGCCATTAAAGGGGATATTGAGGGCATTATATATACGACGAGTCAGGAAAATGAAGAGATCCGAAGGCCATGCAACCTTGGTGCAAAATTTAGCTTTAATGGGGTTGTCTCCCTCTCTTTCCGTATGTCATATCGCGCCCTGACAGAACTGGCTCATCCGTGTATAACACGCTCATCCATTTATTTCAGTGGACGTATGCAATTCTGCAATTTCCCTACAGAGGATTGGATTTTGCCTTGAGGAATTCTCCAACCAAGTTTAGGTCTCATGCACACGGCCATATTACATATTTGTGACGTGAGGATCCTTAATATGGCGCCCAGAGAAATCTATTGGCCCAGATTATTGACTCCAGGTATGAGTATCTATGGGCATCGTGGTGTACCATTTTAAGGAGAGATCCTCAAGTAGGAACCATATGAGATTCCATAATCCTGACCCCATAGAAACTCCATGCATGTGTCCAGAATGATTTCCCCTCTTGAACGGTTGCGGACGGCACTGATCTTCAGCTTCACGTTTAGTACATGCCGTATACATGATCTAAATGTAGCTATTTACCTGTTTCTCATTTTCTATCTTATCTACAGGGCGCTGGTGTTTGTGGTTCATGGTGCTGGGGAAGCACTGCTGCCGTTACGATGACCTGGCCCAGATTTTAGTCGGCCTAAACATCTTTGTCTTTGCCCACGACCATGGTAAGTGCCCATCTTCAGTCCAAGAACTGGCAGGAAAGGAGTATTAATGTTTGGCAAGAGCCTTTATTCTCTGAATGAGCCAATGGGGAAGCCAGTAAAATAATTTGCTGGTATTGTGAGTCCGGTTTATGTTGCTAAGTGAAATGCCAACGGTTTTACATCTCCATGCAATTGTTGGCAAGAGAGTTAATTTTCAACCTGCGGCGTCTAACGCAACGTTTACTGCCGGGAATCTCATTCTTGTAATCAATTAAAATGAAAGCTCGGTGCGTCAACCGTTTAATCCATCACTCCAATGTAACAAACCCTACCTGCTTTATAAGCTGTAATGCTGAAAAAAAGATTTTTCCAAATAGATGTATTTTATTGTGGAGCTCCCCTTATACTGTATCTCATGAGAACAGATCAGATTCTTTTTTTAGTATAATACTACTCCAATGTACATGAATATAACTACTATTATACTGCCCCAATGTACAAGAATATAACTACTATAATACTGCTCCTATGTACAAGAATATAACTACTATAATACTGCTCCTATGTACAAGAATATAACTACTATAATACTGCTCCTATGTACAAGGATATAACTACTATAATACTGCTCCTATGTACTAGAATATAACTACTCTAATACTGCTCCTATGTACAAGAATATAACTACTATAATACTACCTCCTATGTACAAGAATATAACTACTATAATACTGCTCCTATGTACAAGAATATAACTACTATAATACTGCCTCCTATGTACAAGAATATAACTACTATAATACTGCCTCCTATGTACAAGAATATAAATACTATAATACTGCTTCCTATGTACAAGAATATAACTACTATAATACTGCTCCTATGTACAAGAATAATAACTACTATAATTCTACTCCTATGTACAAGAATATAAACTACTATAATACTGCTCCTATGTACAGGAATATAACTACTATAATACTGCTCCTATGTACAAGAATATAACTACTATAATACTGCTCCTATGTACAGGAATATAACTACTATAATACTGCTCCTATGTACAAGAATATAACTACTATAATACTGCCTCCTATGTACAGTAATATAAACTACTATAATACCTGCTCCTATGTACAAGAATATAACTACTATAATACTGCTCCTATGTACAAGAATATAACTACTATAATACTGCCTCCTATGTACAGGAATATAAGTACTATAATACTGCCTCCTATGTACAAGAATATAACTACTATAATACTGCCTCCTATGTACAAGAATATAACTACTATAATACGCCTCCTATGTACAGGAATATAACTACTTATAATACTGCCTCCTATGTACAAGAATATAACTACTATAATACTGCTCCTATGTACAAGAATATAACTACTATAATACTGCCTCCTATGTACAAGAATATAACTACTATAATACTGCCTCCTATGTAAAAGAATATAACTACTATAATACTGCTCCTATGTACAAGAATATAACTACTATAATACCGCCTCCTATGTACAGGAATATAACTACTATAGTACTGCCCCTATGTACAAGAATATAACTACTATAATACTGCCTCCTATGTACAAGAATATAACTACTATAATACTGCTCCTATATACATGAATATAGCTACTATTATACTGCCTCCTATGTACAAGAATATAGCTACTATTATACTGCCTCCTATGTACAAGAATATAACTACTATAATACTGCCTCCTATGCACAAGAATATAACTACTATAATACTGCTCCTATGTACAAGAATATAACTACTATAATACTGCCTCCTTTGTACAAGAATATAACTACTATAATACTGCCCCTATGTACAGGAATTTAACTACTATAATACTGCTCCTATGTACAGGTATATAACTACTATAATACTGGCCTCCTATGTTCAAGAATATAACTACTATAATTACTGCCTCCTATGTACAAGAATATAAACTACTATAATACTGCTCCTATGTACAAGAATATAACTACTATATACTGCTCCTATATACAAGAATATAACTACTATAATACCGTAGCTGAAAAGTTAAATAATTCTTGATTGTGGTCTTCTCACCTGTCTAGGGCGGGTTCCCCCCAGTATTTCATCATTTCAAACTCCTCCCGATCCTGGTTCTCATTATAAGAATAAAATGCTTACTTATGGAAACAATGTTGCAAAGACATTCTTGCAGGGATGGGGGATTGGATTCCTTCCTGTCTGGGTTGCTCAAAACTGGAGGGAACTTTGAAGTGACTGAATTTGTTACAGGATTATTGGAAAACCACCTCTGCTAACGAGCTCCCCGTAAATAATCGTAGCCGGTCTTGTGGAATAAGTCATCACATCCTGAGGAGAAAACATCTAATATGATAATTACTTGTTTACCACTTGACCGATCGATGATTTTGGAAGAACTGAGGTCGTCGTAGAAAAGAAAATAGTGAAAACTTTTATTGCTCCGAGTATAAATGAAAGGGGATGATCGAAGATGCGTCTGGTAAATGAATGGAGTTGAGCTGCAATACCACATACAACTGATCAAACGTGTGGCGCCTGTTTTTGTCAGAAAGCAGTCTATTTTTTTTTCAAAATCGCATAGGCCCCTTTTAAACCATAATTAACATACTAATGAGTTTCCAGAGAAGGTATCCCCCCTAATTCAATCTGATATTAAAAATGAATGGCTGATTTATTACTGAAACAGCGCCACCAGTAGGCTGTACCTGGTATTGCAGCTCTGCCACCATTAAAATGAATTATAGATGTGATACAGACATGGCCTATGGAGAAGAGTGGCGCTGTGTCATACAGCCAGTTTAAATCTATGGTGTAAAGTCACTTTAGATGGGCAGTAATATACTTCTGTAGTTCCAAAAACATTTTAATCTTTCCCTCTTTCCGTGTTGAATACATTGCGTAGAAGATGAACGGGCCCCTCCTATATAATCACCGGCATCGGGACTGGGCTCCTGGAGTCATTGAGGGTTGTGCTCTTGAATATTTACCCCGTCGTAGTCATTGGTTTTGTATTTGCAGAAGAATATCTTGTGAGCTGTAAGTAGGTATAAATTACATGCTCCCCTCCGTGAGGTACTGGGCGCCTCATGCCTCAGTGGTGTAACTAGTGTCTGGTGGATCATTAGGCTGAATATTGGCTTATAGTGTGAGAAGGTTTTATATAAAAATCTGTCACTGTTGCGTACCAAGCTCCGGGGTCCAGTGATTCCGACCTTTACCCCCTCGATGCAGTTGTCACGTCTCGTCAGATTGTGGTCCCTTATAGGGCCGGGATCTGCAACCTCCCGCACTCCAGCTGTTCAGAAACTACATCTCCCACAATGCTTCATTCACTTCTATGGGAGTAAAAAGAACAGCAGAGCATGTTTGCATGCTGAGAGTTGTAGTTTTCACAGCAGCTGGAGTGCCGAAGGTTGCTGATCGCTGGTATAAGGGAAAGCAGAGGTAGTAGTTCCCCCCACGTCCTGGTGGACCAGTGTTATAAATGGCATATGGTGGGTGGGCACAGATGTTAAGTTGAGTTACACATTTGGGTAAGGGTCTGGGGGGTGCGTCCATAGCTTTTAGGCTCATGCCATGCTGTAGTTTCGGTTGCCTGCAGATTTCCTACAGAGGGTTCAGATCCCATACCCCAAGTTGGCACTTTCATGCTTATCGGGCACACCTATATCGGGCACACCTATATCGGCACACCTATATCATTCAGTCAGGCTTAACTGGATCATAGGCAGAGGTGTAATGTGAAGCTCATGGACCTAATGCAAAAATCTGCATTAGTCTTCCTATGTGACAACGGCGTTGTAAGCCCCCTTGGGCACAACTGCTTCCCTCAGTCCCCCTCTGTTGTGGCGCCCCTGCCTGCACATATGTGTCTCTGTGTGGCAGATCCTATGTAACTAAGTGCAAGAAAACCCATCTTAGCCGTCTCCCTTGCTATGTGCACAGGACCCCCCCCTCAGTAATTACTGCAAGTGAGGTGCCAATAACTAAAAGGGTTGGGAAGGTGGCGAGCTTCCAGTGCTAGGCAGGTGGCGTGCAATGGCAGGAACCAGCTTCTTGCCATAGAGCTCCATACTGTTTGTTTTTTGGCTCTTAGGGCCCCCTGTGCTCCATGTTACCTAGGAATACATGGTAATTTTTTCATTGTTCTTTGGGAGGCCATACACTTTGCCTTGCTCTGATGATGATGATGATTTTTGCCATGGGAGTCTATGGATATAATGTGACAATTTTTCTGGGAAATTTCGGAATCGAGTACCTCTGATGTAGCCTCGACATATAGTGACAAGCCCCAAAGTTCTGGATGATACGGTGGGAGAAATCAAAGATGGGCTGACAGATGGCGGAGGACTCTGAGGACCTGGTATATTAGCACGTTGACATCGGTGGTGCTTGTCTCCCAGCCAAGACGCACGGCACGGGCAAGAATCCTGATATTAATCGGATGCCAACAGTTCACCATCCAACAAGGAGGCTCTTCCTGCTGGCACTGTCCCTTTTCTATATTTACTAAACTGACATCGCTTGGCAGGGCTGCCAGGGATCCCAGGATGGTGCCAGACTTAGACATGCCAACTTCCTTTCATGCAGAGTAGCGTTAATATGGTCTAGCCATGTCTGGACCATAGCTTTCAATTCATTATTGTGCGAATGGTAGGTAGCCAGTACAAGTCGAACTGGGTGTGATTACTTATGCAACTGTACACGCTTAATAGTGGAGTCATGCAGCCAGTACATGCCTATTCTTCAAAGCAGGGTGTGATTACTTATGCAACTGGACAAGCTCAATAGTGGAGTCATTCACCAGTCTAATTTTCCGAACTGAATCCAGAGAAACTAAAAAACTGCATCTCCTCATGGCACATAGAAGAAAGGGGCCCGTACCAAAGATCCATGTAGCCTCCCCCACCCATTTGGGTCGCTGGTTTTCCCATCTTGAACAGAAGGATCTGGTTTTTGGTTCCCCCTCCTCCTTCTTCCCTGCCCTTATGTACAGCAGAGTCCTTTTATTGCCACCAGTAGTGAATGGTGTTGGGGGCCATGAGGGCCCTATGGCAGCCAACTGGTCGTCCTTAAGTAAGGTGTACTCCATGCCTTAGTCATCGTAGATTATGTAAATATTCGCGGCACCTAGTTCTAGACTGAGGTACATTGGTCAGGTCTCATCATATGAGGGTGACAGGGGTAGCAATGTACCCCGACCATGTGGGCACCTAGTTCTAGACTTAGGTCATTGGGGTCAGGTACATCGTTGTGAGGGGAGGAGGGGTCAGCAATGCTACCCCGAACCCATTGGGCACCTAGTCTAGCTGTGGTCATGTGGTCAGGTTCTATCGTATATGAGGAGTGAGCGTGTAGCAATGGACCCGACCCTGTTGGGCACCTAGTTCTAGACTGAGGTCATTGGTCAGGTCTATCGTTATGAGGGGGTGCCGGGGTAGCAAAGCGTACCCACGACCCTGTTGGGCACTTAGTTCTCGACTGAGGTCATTGGGTCAGGTCTATCGTTATGAGGGGTGCAGGGTAGCAATGGTACCCCGACCCTATTGGGCACCTAGTTCTAGACTGAGGTCATTGGGTCAGGTCTATCGTTATGAGGGGTGCAGGGGTAGCAATGGTACCCCGACCCTGGTGCCTGGATGATTATAAATGGCACCTGGTAGGTGGGGGGCTCTGTTACAGATTTTGCATTGGGCCCCACATCTGCTCAATTTAATAGGTCAGGTAGTGAATGAAATCCAATTGGTCACCAAGCTTTACGTAAGTCTATTAGGAATGCATTCATGAAGAATTAGGCACCTATGCCATTCAGGAGCCTGGAAAAGCAGGGTGACAACCCCTATGGCAGGTGTAATGGTAGCCATATTGGTTCTCACCCAGCTCTCCCAATATTATAACTTCTTTTGTCTCTTGTATTTATTTTTTTTGTACGTTCCTCTAAACATGGAGGCTGCAAAGCGTCCTGAATCTCTCCCCAGGGGATGTAATAGTAAAGGTTTCAGATACTGAAGTGTGAAGATGAGGTGTCTGACGGCCAAAAGCGCCGCGCTTAATAGAATCTCTATGGGGCAGAAGACGAGAATCTCGGGCCTGTTTCCGTAAACAGCCGCCGTCTAATAAATGTAAAACTACTCCCTGACTCCAGCAGCAGATGGGATAATAATAATCCATCAACAGAATAAAAAAAAAAAAAAGGAACATTCAGAAGGGAGAATTATCTGATTAACCCCTCGGTGGCTGCATGGCTGGCAGACAGAAGAGGGGGTGTATAATCTCCTACAAACGCAATTACATTCTCTCAAATGCAACATGTCGCTCTAAATAACAGATGATAATGTGTTCCTTTGAAGGATTTTTTTGTATTGTTATAGGTCTCTTACTTTGATCTGCCCTGGCAATTATAATTCTTGCTTATTAAAGGAGGATTACATTTAAATTTTGCTCAGAAGAAAAAGGAGGTGCAAATACATTTTTTCAGGGGGCCAGCGTTCAGCCTGGCACCGCAGCCATGCCATGATGCAGACATAGATAACTTTGGCTCTTCGTCTGGTAATGGGGTCACTATTTCCACTGCCCGGGGAGCGTGCTTTCGTCACCCGTGCAACAAAATCGTGCAGCGTGCAACACAAAAACGTGCACTAGGTTGCGGTCTATCGCAGGCCCTCTCCGTAAGAGAAGGGCCCCCAATAAACCTTTCCCAGTCCCTCCCGCCAGAAGGCACTTGCAAGGGTCCAGGACAAATAGGCAATCCCCAGCCAAGGCCGGGAATACGCCCATGGCAACCCTCAGCCGAGGGTATGCTGGTCTGTGCTCTGGCTGCCACCCTAGGAGTTGGCACGGAGCTCAACAATACTAGGTCTGGGCTCTACCTGGAGGGAGAGCCCAAGGGGTTTTGCAGGGGGGGGTGAAGAACCTGATGGTCATACCCCCCCTCCCCCACTAGACCTCAGGGGGTAGCCCATTAGGGCACCGCAACCCTGAAAATTTCCACGTTCCTACTGTGCACCTGTTGGGTTACCCTCAAACGGATAGGTAGAATCCGCCATGGGTGTAGTTTACCTATTGCCAACCCATTACTGCTATACATCTTCATTGGGGAGGCATCCCTTGGGAATCTGCATTATAACAGTATGGATTTTTTCAGAGGCTCCTGTAAGAGGGGTCCGACCTGCAATGGGCCATTTATAATGCTGGTGTCTATTTACATGGTAGAGGGGCTGTCGGGCCCCATATGCACCAGAGCCGGTCTGCAACAGCCAATGGCTAATACCTGGTATTTATTGGAAAAAGCAAGTATCTTACCTGTTTATTCTAGCAGGCTGCCAAATATTAGGCATGGAATTGAAATTCTAAGAGGAAGAGCCACAGAATGTGAAGGAGGGAGCAGGGGCTATGCATTTTTAGGAAGCCTGAGAGACCCTGTGACTAAATAATAACGGCATAGCTACTGAAAGTGGCTGCTGTAAAGAGGCTGATTCCTGTTCCCAGATACAAGAGGAAGAAGGGGGTCATGGACATAAGAAGAAATTACTAATTTGCATTCTTTCGCCCCTGTCCAAATATTTGTGCCTTTACCAATAGGGAGAAAGAGCTGCTTCACGAAGGCACCATGTGGCGGCACAATGAATGCCTTTCTTGTACTGGCGTTCAGGATGCACGGACACAGAATTGGTGTGTGCCCGAGTTCTAAATGGGAATTTGCACGCCCTTTATTGGTTCGCGAATTGCCAATAGAAGCCCATTAGGTCCACGTTCCAGCTGTGGACCAGGGGGGTGTTTTGCACTGCAGGTTCTTCGCCATAGTTATCCCATGTCACATTCTGCTGCAGCATTTCACATCCCATTTCATTCCAGGCCCTTCGCATGAATATTGATGCCTAACCATCCCTCTGACACGTCCCTGTCTTGTACAAGTCCCTTCTATCGCCTGGGTAATTGCGTCGCAGGATTCTTTTCTCGGCCATGGGGACCCCCTAACGTGATCAGTCTCCTTGTGGTGAGACCAGTGGCCTGTGGCGGGAAGCTTTTGCCCGGGCTTGTGCGCCTGAACCCATCAGGGAGCTTAAAGACGGGCGATAAACAGCCCTTTGTTAATTGGCGGATATTATTAAAACCCATAATGAAATGTAATCACATTAAGTCAAGTTCAAAAGTTTGCACACTGTAACGCTGCCGGTTGCTAAGAGAGATTTAATTTTCTCAATTGCTGCAGAAAACTGTTGTACGGCGGAGTCATGACTGTTTTATATCTCCGGCACAGCAGGGACTTTATACTCGGAAGTGACAGGGGCACTATAAGGGCTCATTTATCAGTAGTATGGGAAGATTGGCCTTTATAATGGAAGAGAAATGTATATTTGTTTATGTTGTTGCAAATTGCTCCAATTGTATCCAAATGTATCACTGTGCTGCATAATACAATAGCCGCGCACACAACACTTCTATTTCACATGCCCTGTTCACACATCACTGTTCAAATATAGCAATTTTGGCGTATTCCTAACGTATACAGTACAGACCAAAAAGTTTGGACACACCTTCTCATTCAAAGAGTTTTCTTTATTTTCATGACTATGAAGGCATCAAAACTATGAATTAACACATGTGGAATTATATACATAACAAACAAGTGTGAAGCAACTGAAAATATGTCATATTCTAGGTTCTTCAAGTAGCCACCTTTTGCTTTGATTTACTGCTTTGCACACTCTTGGCATTCTCTTGATGAGCTTCAAGAGGTAGTCCCCTGAAATGGTCTTCCAACAGTCTTGAAGGAGTTCCCAGAGACGCTTAGCACTTGTTGGCCCTTTTGCCTTCACTCTGCGGTCCAGCTCACCCCAAACCATCTCGATTGGGTTCAGGTCCAGTGACTGTGGAGGCCAGGTCATCTGGCGCAGCACCCCATCACTCTCCTTCATGGTCAAATAGCCCTTACTTTCAAGTTTTCCCAATTTTTCGGCTGACTGACTGACCTTCATTTCTTAAAGTAATGATGGCCACTCGTTTTACTTAGCTGCTTTTTTCTTGCCATAATACAAATTCTAACAGTCTATTCAGTAGGGACTATCAGCTGTGTATCCACCTGACTTCTCCTCAACGCCACTGATGGTCCCAACCCCATTTATAAGGCAAGAAATCCCACTTATTAAACCTGACAGGGCACACCTGTGAAGTGAAAACCATTTCAGGGGACTACCTCTTGAAGCTCATCAAGAGAATGCCAAGAGTGTGCAAAGCAGTAATCAAAGCTAAAGGTGGCTACTTTGAAGAACCTAGAATATGACAATTTTCAGTTGTTTCACACTTGTTTGTTATGTATATAATTCCACATGTGTTAATTCATAGTTTTGATGCCTTCATAGTCATGAAAATAAAGAAAACTCTTTGAATGAGAAGGTGTGTCCTAACTTTTGGTCTGTACTGTATATCCCAATGATCATTTTTGTCAGCGCCCCCCCCCCCCCCCCCCCCCCCCCCCCCCGTGAAACACAGAGGGCAAAAAACAGACACACAGATCCTACACGGATGAACCTCTGACTATCTGGTCATGGGTGTCATCACGGATGTCTGAAAGAGGCCCAAAAATCCATTCAGGCATCATTCACACGTGGAGTCGGTGCTTGTCTTGAAGGATATGTTCATGTGGCGAAATACACTTTTGAAATATCTCACATGTAATTTTTCGTGGATCCGCTGCAGAAATACGATGCTGTCACTCTAATTTCTGCAGCAGATTTCAACTGCAACTGCTGCAGGTCTGCATGTGGATGAGCCGCATTCAGTGGGACGAATCCTGGTTCGGCTAACCCGCTATGGCCTCCACCTAGATATTGCATCAGCTAACGACGTCCCTTCCTGATGACGATTTTAAATCTCTGCGGAATAAAATGAACAAAGTGTGGAAGGAAAGCCTGGCGATCAACTGGTGTCACCTGCTGTCTGTGGCAGCCAACCCATAGCTTTATATGGGCAGCGTGGTGGCTCAGTGGTTAGCACTGGGGCCCCATTAGGGACAGCTTGATGCTAATGTCTGTAAAGCGCTGAGGAATATAGGAGCGCTATATACTGTAAGTGCATAACATGCATAAATAGGAGCACATGTTGAGGACTCCTTTGAGCTATACATTTGATACATTTTTACCTACACTGATACATTGTTGCAATTACTTAGCACGCGACCTACACTTCAAAAAATTCTCCAGGCAAAACTGACACACTTTGTTGTACATCCTGTAAAGCCTGAGGGAGTGAAGCATGACACACAATGGAACACCCTGTGTCATGCGTCACCCCCTCTGGTGCACCAGGTACAACACCTTTTAAACCAGTCTTGTAAAAACCAAATAAAAAATAAGGTGGTGTAAGACGCGCCAAATGTATGAAACAGCAACTGTCAGCAGCACCAAACCCACAAAAGGCCTTTTTTTGGATGTCACAGCTGATATTCAAAAGACAGGCATCCTTTTAATCAGCAGGATCAACCCCAATAGGAACTATGCCTGGTTTAATATATTTTAAAGTTTTTTTTTTTTTTATAAGGGCTTTGTGAAATGCCATGCACAGTAATACCCGGCAAATACAGGCTGGGCTCTTTCAAGTATATGCTGCCTGAAAGACAAAAAAAAAAAAGAAAAAAAGAAAGGAAAAAAGAGTCAAAACTATAAAAAAACTGTATGGCAAAAAGCCCAAAAATGTTTGTTCTGAGTTGTCTACTCAGAGGAAAGATCTCCTCAACAGGAGAGAGCCGACAGCGAGGGGTTAATTCACGTCGAAGTCTCTTACATGTCGTGCCCCCTTCAAGCAGCCTCCCATTCAGGGGCGATCTTGTCTGGCCTGGCGAACACATCTTTAGGGAGTTGTGGTAGAGTGGGAAGAAAGCCCCATCCATGAAGCTTGCGCGTGTTCTTGCGGTGTGAGGCAGACACGTTGAGCCCCTTCATAGGTAAGCAGAAGCCCCAACGGTGTCGGATAGGACGCTCTCTCAGAATCTTGGTAAATGGGGCAAATTCCTTTTGTTTGGCCAACATGGGAGGTCAGGGAACACGGAGATTCCTTGTAACAGATCTGTAGGTGCAGGATTCTGCCTTAATGAGTGAGGGATCCAACCCTTTTGGCTTAGGGATCCCGTGTATACGGTCAATGAGTAAGTCCATCTCCGACACAGCGGGAATGGCTGCTTTAAGAAGACTTTTATGGAGCGCTTCCAAAGCCGACCGATTCCAGGACCCCTCGTAGGCGTACATTATTCTGGAGATCTTCCTCCATTGCATCATGGGCATTGATCAAAGCATTGTGGGAGGCGGCGAATTCTGCCATCTTTCCTTCCACGTAACATATGCGCTCCCCTCGGTTCTGTAGTGCGCGCTTAAATTCCCTCAGTAGGCCCATCATATCTTCTTTAAGGGAAGAGCGCAGGCCTTCCAGCATGGACCGCATGGTTCCCTCTATTACTGCAGCTGGGCAGTCTGTGCTCCGTGCACTCCAAAACTTTGCTAACACAGCCGCTTTCGGGTTATGGGTGCATTGGATGGATTAAGTGGTTGGCGCCATCATTATATTAATATCACTGCTCCTCTAATTAGCAGATTACTGCTCCCCAGCCCTCCTTACAGATGGAGAAAACACAGCTGACACCCTCTCCCCCAGCATTGGAGCTCAGCGGAGGTCTGCGGCTAACGTGACAGACTAGATGGAAAATGTCCCATTAACCAATATGAATCAGCAACATTTACTGAGAGATATTTATGAACACGGGTGCAGTGGGAAATGGCGTTTCCCCTGTGTGATGGCTTTTATGATATATGTGGCCCCTAGAGACACTGTCCTGTGACCGGGGTCCATGCAGAAGATATTGTTGTGCACAGACATTGTTTGGTGACACGTGGAGTCCCTGTGGGCAAACAGGCTTAAGCCAAGAAGATGCTGTCCCTTACAATCTCATCTCCAGCAGAATAGTGAGTGCAGCTCTGGAGTATAATAAGGGATGTAACTTAGGATCAGTACAGGATAAGTAATGTAAGGTATGTACACAGTGACTCCACCAGCAGAATAGTGAGTGCAGCTCTGGAGTGTAATACAGGATGTAACTCAGGATCAATACAGGATGAGTAATGTATGTATGTACACAGTGACTGCACCAGCAGAATAGTGAGTGCAGCTCTGGAGTATAATACAGGATGTAAATCAGGATCAGTACAGGATAAGTAATGTGATGTATGTACACAGTGACTGCACCAGCAGAATAGTGAGTGCAGCTCTGGAGTATAATACAGGATGTAACTCAGGATCAGTACAGGATAAGTAATGTATGTACACAGTGACTGCACAAGCAGAATAGTGAGTGCAGCTCTGGAGTATAATACAGGATGTAACTCAGGATCAGTACAGGATAAGTAATGTATGTACACAGTGACTGCACCAGCAGAATAGTGAGTGCAGCTCTGGAGTATAATACAGGATGTAACTCAGGATCAATACAGGATACGTAATGTATGTACACAGTGACTGCACCAGCAGAATAGTGAGTGCAGCTCTGGAGTATAATACAGGATGTAACTCAGGATCAGTACAGGATAAGTAATGTATGTACACAGTGACTGCACCAGCAGAATAGTGAGTGCAGCTCTGGAGTATAATACAGGATGTAACTCAGGATCAGTACAGGATAGGTAATGTATGTACACAGTGACTCCACCAGCAGAATAGTGAGTGCAGCTCTGGAGTATAATACATGATGTAACTCAGGATCAGTACAGGATAAGTAATGTATGTACACAGTGACTCCACCAGCAGAATAGTGAGTGCAGCTCTGGAGTATAATACATGATGTAACTCAGGATCAGTACAGGATAAGTAATGTATGTACACAGTGACTGCACCAGCAGAATAGTGAGTGCAGCCCTGGAGTATAATACAGGTAAATCAGGATCAGTACAGGATAAGTAATGTGATGTATGTACACAGTGACTGCACCAGCAGAATAGTGAGTGCAGCTCTGGAGTATAATACAGGATGTAACTCAGGATCAATACAGGATAAGTAATGTATGTACACAGTGACTGCACCAGCAGAATAGTGAGTGCAGCTCTGGAGTATAATACAGGATGTAACTCAGGATCAGTACAGGATAAGTAATGTATGTACACAGTGACTCCACCAGCAGAATAGTGAGTACAGCTCTGGAGTATAATACATGATGTAACTCAGGATCAGTACAGGATAAGTAATGTATGTACACAGTGACTCCACTAGCAGAATAGTGAGTGCAGCTCTGGAGTATAATACAGGATGTAACTCAGGATCAGTACAGGATAAGTAATGTATGTACACAGTGACTCCACTAGCAGAATAGTGAGTGCAGCTCTGGAGTATAATACAGGATGTAACTCAGGATCAGTACAGGATAAGTAATGTATGTACACAGTGACTCCACCAGCAGAATAGTGAGTGCAGCTCTGGAGTATAATACATGATGTAACTCAGGATCAGTACAGGATAAGTAATGTATGTACACAGTGACTCCACCAGCAGAATAGTGAGTGCAGCTCTGGAGTATAATACATGATGTAACTCAGGATCAGTACAGGATAAGTAATGTATGTACACAGTGACTCCACCAGCAGAATAGTGAGTGCAGCTCTGGAGTATAATACATGATGTAACTCAGGATCAGTACAGGATAAGTAATGTATGTACACAGTGACTGCACCAGCAGAATAGTGAGTGCAGCCCTGGAGTATAATACAGGTAAATCAGGATCAGTACAGGATAAGTAATGTATGTACACAGTGACTGCACCAGCAGAATAGTGAGTGCAGCTCTGGAGTATAATACAGGATGTAACTCAGGATCAATACAGGATAAGTAATGTATGTACACAGTGACTGCACCAGCAGAATAGTGAGTGCAGCTCTGGAGTATAATACAGGATGTAACTCAGGATCAGTACAGGATAAGTAATGTATGTACACAGTGACTCCACCAGCAGAATAGTGAGTGCAGCTCTGGAGTATAATACATGATGTAACTCAGGATCAGTACAGGATAAGTAATGTATGTACACAGTGACTGCACCAGCAGAATAGTGAGTGCAGCTCTGGAGTATAATACAGAATGTAACTCAGGATCAGTACAGGATAAGTAATGTATGTACACAGTGACTGCACCAGCAGAATAGTGAGTGCAGCTCTGGAGTATAATACAGGATGTAACTCAGGATCAGTACAGGATAAGTACTGTATGTACACAGTGACTCCACCAGCAGAATAGTGAGTGCAGCTCTGGAGTATAATACAGGATGTAACTCAGGATCAGTACAGGATAAGTAATGTATGTACACAGTGACTGCACCAGCAGAATAGTGAGTCCAGCTCTGGAGTATAATACAGGATGTAACTCAGGATCAGTACAGGATAAGTAATGTATGTGCACAGTGACTCCACCAGCAGAATAGTGAGTCCAGCTCTGGAGTATAATACAGTATGTAACTCAGGATCAGTACAGGATACGGTAAATAATGTATGTGCACAGTGAGACTTTTATGTAAGCTAATTCTATATGTTAAGTGTATCATGGTGCAGAAAATCTTTACTCTCCCACATAAAATTTAGCCCCTGCTGCAATATGCTGTTACCGCAGAGATGGACATTCTGGCTGTGCTGTAAATTACTGTCGATGGTGCTGACCGAGTCAGAACTAAATGCGAAGAAGCCGGCTAACCCGACTCATTTCAACAGCTCATTAGAGGAGGGGGGAGTCATTTGTGCACCGTCGACCGTTTCATACCAAGTGGGATCATTATTTTTGCTGTTTACGCATTAACCCTTGCCTGTCATGGCTCTGCTTGGCGTTGCAGAACCCTCCTAATAGTACGCAGATTTTCCTTAGGTTGTTGTTGCAGAAGTCTCATTTTATTTTTATCTTTTTGCTGCAATTTTCGTGCCTTGGGGGTTTTACAAAAATTTTGCTGGGGCAGCCCCTTATCATTTATGGCATATCCTCGCTCTATAACTAGGCTGATTTGCCTCTCAGGGTGTCTAGAGTCGCTGGGTGTGGGTAAAGTTTTATATATATGTTTTTATAGTCCTTCCCTGATACCTGCGTTGAATGCTTCCCCCCAGGATTATGGCTGCCCGCCACCCAGTTAATCATAAGCCTGTAATTTATGTCCCGTCGTTACTCACGGTCAGTGATCATACGAGGAGGAGGCGGCCGGGATCACACTTTTTATGTGACCCAAAAAGTATCTAAAATAGACATAGAATAAATAAAGAAATTATATCTTTAGGTCTGCAAAATGATATGCAGGGTTCGGACTGACCCTCCAGAAGACCCATCAGGGGGCCCAGCCACTGGTCATAAACTCCACCAACCGCACCTGAAACTGACAGTGGCCATAAATGTACATACCTTGAAGTACATACCTCCCATATATGTGACAGTTCAGATCAGCCAAGCTTACATGTTATTTTGAGTTGGGATAAGCGGCTGCCAGAAACCTTGGGTCTGCTTATCTCTGAATGAAACAAAGATGCCAGACAGAATAAACTGCAGAATAACCAACCAGAGCAGACAGTTCCTTGCAGGACCCTTCAATGCACATTCTGTAAAAGGGCCCCCACCATCTTCTTATAAGACAGAGGGGCCCCTCAAGCACCGGAGCCTGGGTGTGACCTTTTCCTATATCTAATCCCCTGTTGGCGTCCATTCCGAGGTTGTCACCTGCGTGGCAGATATGCAGTTCTACAGGAACAGGGCAGAGGCTAAATTACCATGATTTGCCATTTCGGGTGTCTGGAAAGCTGGGTGACTTATATAGAATAGGATATTTATGTTATCAGTTATTTCAACTTTATTCCGAGTGCAAGAGCGGTAACTTCTGGCTAATTTGCAGTCTAGGCCCTGAGCGGGCGCCGCGTATTAATTAGCACATACTTTTCATCTCTTGTTATAGATTTTGCAGGTGTAAGGTTTACCGCTGAATATTTACAGAAGTTGTCAAAACTTTCATCAAAACCTAAAAATGGGAAATTAGCTGTAACTGGCTCAACCTAACATCAGGTTCCGCTCCTGCATAATGTGCTGTGTGGCTGTAACACTGTAACCCCCCCCCCCCCCCCCCCCACCTCCCCAAATCCACAAACTTTTACTGTCATATTGTTTTCAAGACCAAAATCTTGCGCTGATCAATTTTATAATGTATCTTTATAGCGGTCTGAGCTTGGTTTTTTTGATACACATCTCCTGTATGGAGGTAGATGATAAAAGCCTGTCTGCCTGCAGCCACCACTAGGGGGAGCTCAGGAGCTTATTTTATACTGTGCTATTAGTGTAATATATAGAATGGACTGTAATAGATGCTTGTCAACTTACCAACATTTTTGGTAGGTTCCCAACAATGGGGAGACCACTTGGGCTGCTAGGAGAGCCATCAAGTCTCCTGGGCACCCGTTCCTCACATCTCCTGCCGCTGTCTTCACTTCTAGGTGCCTCTGTAAACTATGAAGAAGGCTGTGGCCATACACTTTAGACTGATGGTGGCCAAGTAAAGCAATTTTAGATGAGACTGACGGACCAGACCATCTAATAAGTATGATGTGATCAGCTGACATTTGGAATACGTTCAGGGAAATAAAAAGGGCTGAGCATGTTGAATTTCACTATGCCTGATCCTATGTTCTCAAGGGAGATAAGCCATCACCAGAAATGTAGGTGTCTTGTCCATCTAGGGACAAATGACCTGGCTTGCAATGAAGTGTCAGAGGTGAAAAAATCTTTTATCACACTTGGTAATGACGTACAGGATTTTGCATCCACCATTTCATTTTCTGAAGTTCTGCCTGTGCATAATGTTCAGAATGATAGGCAGAGGAGCATAAAGGAGTTCAACATATGGCTTGGTAAATGGTGTCAAGAGCAAGGATTTGGCTTTGTTTCTCATGATAGCTCTACTTGGAATAGAAAGGAACTGTACAAAAAAGATGGTTTGCATCTTTCTCTCAAAGGAACAAATGTACTTAGTGAACAACTCCAAGAATTTGCGAAAGAGTATTTAAACTAGGAAGGGGGGGCAAAAGAGTGAAAATAAAAGAGTCCAATTGCCCCCCGAAACAATGCCAGAACAGGTCAGAAGCACTGAGGTTAAGAAATGATAAGCTCAGAGTCCTGTCTACAAATGCTCGCAGTTTAGGTAAAAAAATCAATGAACTTGGGTCAATAATGGCATCTGAGAATGTAGATTTAGTGGCTGTTACGGAGACATGGTTTAATGAAAGAAATGACTGGGACATAACCATACCAGGGTACTCTTTATACAGAAGAGACAGAGAAGGCAAGAAAGGAGGAGGAGTGGCCCTGTATGTGAAAGATAGCATTAAATCTAACCTAATACAAGTTGGTGAGGCCAACATAGAGTCAGTTTGGGTTACGTTGCAGTTTGCTAACCATGCAGTAACTCGTGTAGGTGTGATATATAGACCACCTGGTCAAGTTAAAGAACTAGATGATCTACTAGTTGAAGAAATAGCTAAAATGACAATGAAAGGAGAAGTTATCATTATGGGAGATTTCAATCTTCCAGATATAAACTGGAAAACCAAAATAGCAAGTTCTACCAGGAGTACAGATATTCTAAATTCCCTACTGGGGTTATCTCTACAACAAGTGGTTGAGGAGCCAACCCGGAGGGAGGCCATTTTGGATTTGGTATTCACAAATGGGGATTCGGTATATGATGTCATTGTAGGCGAAACCTTGGGATCTAGTGATCACCAGTCAGTGTGGTTTAATATAAGAACTGTGAAAGAGTCCCACCACACAAAAACAAAAGTGGAGTCCAGGAGAAATGGGACTACTTAAAAGGTGCATTATTGAAGGCAACAGAAAATTGCATTAGACTTGTCAGTAAAAGCAAAAAAAGGAAGAGATCACTGTGGTACTCAGCGGAAACAAATCATTAAAAATAAAAAGCTAGCATTTTGTAATTATAAAAAAACCCAGAGCAATGAAGATAAGGAAATCTACAAGATTAGGCAGAAAGAGGCCAAGCAAGTTATAAGAACTTCTAAAGCGCAGGCAGAAGAAAAACTAGCTCAGTCTATGAAAAAAGGGGATAAGACATTCTTCAGATATATAAATGAAAAAAGGAAATTAAAACAAGGAATAACTAAATTAAAAACAAAAGACGGAAGGTATGTAGAAGAGAATAAAGGGCTAGCCGACTGCCTTAATGAATACTTCTGTTCAGTTTTTACAAAAGAAAAAGAAGGAGAAGGACCTCCACTAGAAAGGATGACTATTAAATCGTTTGATGCATGTGTCTTTACAGAGGAAGATGTTCTAAGTTTGCTGTCTAAAGTAAAGAGACAAATAAGTCACAGGGGCCTGATGAGATACACCCAAAATTTTTAAAAGAGCTTAGTGGTGAGCTGGCAAAACCGTTAACAGATTTATTTAACCAATCATTAGTAACAGGAGTCGTCCCGGAAGATTGGAAATTGGCAAATGTCGTGCCCATTCACAAGAAAGGTAGTAGGGAGGAATCGAGCAACTATAGACCAGTGAGTCTGACATCAATAGTAGGCAAATTAATGGAAACCCTATTAAAGGATAGGATTGTGGAACATCTAAAATCCCATGGATTGCAAGATGAAAAACAACATGGGTTTACTTCAGGGAGATCATGTCAAACAAATCTTATAGATTTTTTTGACTGGGTGAATAGAATAATAGACGGTGGAGGTGCAGTAGACATCGCATATCTAGATTTTAGTAAGGCTTTTGACACTGTCCCACATAGAAGACTTATCAATAAACTGCAGTCATTGAGCATGGACTCCCATATTGTTGAGTGGATTAGGCAGTGGCTGAGTGACAGACAACAGAGGGTTGTAGTCAATGGAGAACATTCAAAACAAGGTAATGTTACCAGTGGGGTTCCACAGGGATCTGTACTGGGACCGATTTTGTTTAATATCTTCATAAGTGATATTGCAAAAAGCCTCGATGGTAAGGTTTGTCTTTTTGCTGATGACACAAAGATATGTAACAGGGTTGATGTTCCTGGAGGGAAACGCCAAATGGAAAAGGATTTAGGAAAACTAGAAGAATGGTCAGAACTCTGGCAACTGAAATTTAATGTGGATAAGTGCAAGATAATGCACCTGGGGCGTAAAAACCCAAGGGCAGAATATAGAATATTTGACACAGTCCTGACCTCAGTATCTGAGGAAAGGGATTTAGGAGTAATTATTTCAGAAAACTTAAAGGTGGGAAGACAATGTTATAGAGCAGCAGGAAATGCTAGCAGAATGCTTGGATGTATAGGGAGAGGTATAAGCAGTAGAAAGAGTGAAGTGCTTATGCCGCTGTACAGAACACTGGTGAGACCTCACTTGGAGTATTGTGCGCAGTACTGGAGGCCATATCTCCAGAAGGATATAGATACTCTAGAGAGAGTTCAGAGAAGAGCTACTAAACTAGTACATGGATTGCAGGATAAAACTTACCAGGAAAGGTTAAAGGACCTTAATATGTATAGCTTGGAAGAAAGAAGAGACAGAGGGGATATAATAGAAACTTTTAAATACATAAAGGGAATCAACTCGGTAAAGGAGGAGAGCATATTTAAAAGAAGAAAAACTACCACAAGAGGACACAGTTTTAAATTAGAGGGGCAAAGGTTTAAAAGTAATATAAGGAAGTATTACTTTACTGAGAGAGTAGTGGATGCATGGAATAGCCTTCATGCAGAAGTGGTAGCTGCAAATACAGTGAAGGAGTTTAAGCATGCATGGGATAGGCATAAGGCTATCCTTCATATAAGATAGGGCCGGGGACTATTCATAGGATTCAGATATATTGGGCAGACTAGATGGGCCAAATGGTTCTTATCTGCCGACACATTCTATGTTTCTATGTTTCTATGTCTGCAGCATCTTGCTCCTTTTTCCCCATTGAGGGTCCGGAAAGAATAACTGGTGGTCAAATGGCGTTTGTCAGACAGCTATTGAAGGAGTGTGGCAGGACTACGTTGCAGGAATCAGGGAAAAAGAGTCTGCAAAGTCTGTATATTTATCTAGGAGTCTGGTCTGGGGTCTGTATTTATTTAGAGGGTCTAGTTTGGGGTCTGTATTAGCTTAGGGGTTCTGGTGTCTCTATTTAGTGTCTATTTCAGGGAGTCTTCTCTGGGTTCTGTATTTATGTAGGGGGTGTATCTCGTGACTATTTATGGAGTCTGGTCTTGTGTCTGCATTTATTTAAGGTTTTTTATCTAGAGTCTGTATTAATTTTGAGTGGTTATTTAGTAGTTCTGATCCGGGGGCTGTAGTGAGTGGTTCTGATCTGGGGGCTGTAGTTAGCTGTTCTGGTCTGGGGCCTGTATTTTGTGTTTCTGGACTGGGGGGTGTATATAGTGGTTTTGCTCGGGGGCTGTACTTAGTGGTTCTGGTCTGGGGGCTGTACTTAGTGGTTCTGGTCTGGGGGCTGTACTTAGTGGTTCTGGTCTGGGGGTTGTAGTTGGCAGTTCTGGTGGCTCTGTTTTGTGTGCTGGTCTGGGGGCTGTAGTTGGCAGTTCTGGTCTGGGGGCTCTGTTTTGTGTGCTGGTCTGGGAGCTGTACTTAGTGGGTCTGGGGGCTGTGTTTAGCGGTTCTGATCTGTGGGTTGTAGTTAGCGGTTCTGGTCTGGGGGTTGTAGTTAGCGGTTCTAGTCTGGGGGTTGTAGTTAGCGGTTCTGATCTGGGGGTTGTAGTTAGCGGTTCTGGTCTGGGGGTTGTAGTTAGCGGTTCTGGTCTGGGGGTTGTAGTTAGCGGTTCTGGTCTGGGGGTTGTAGTTAGCGGTTATGATCTGGGGGCTGTATTTAGCAGTTCTAATCTTGGGGGCTGTATTTAGCAGTTCTGATCTGGGGGTTGTAGTTAGCAGTTCTGATCTGGGGGTTGTAGTTAGCAGTTCTGGTCTGGGGGTTGTAGTTAGCTGTTCTGGTCTGGGGGTTGTAGTTAGCGGTTCTGGTCTGGGGGTTGTAGTTAGCGGTTCTGGTCTGGGGGTTGTAGTTAGCGGTTCTGGTCTGGGGGTTGTAGTTAGCGGTTCTGATCTGGGGGCTGTAGTTAGCGGTTCTGATCTGGGGGTTGTAGTTAGCGGTTCTGATCTGGGGGTTGTAGTTAGCGGTTCTGGTCTGGGGGTTGTAGTTAGCGATTCTGGTCTGGGGGTTGTAGTTAGCGGTTCTGGTCTGGTTTAAGAGCTGTATTTATTTAGTATGTATTTGTTTATGGGGTTTGTGATTGTGATGACCCCCCACAGTGAATACTTGGCTCCATATCTGCCATGTGTTATTTACATTACTGGTGTTTTTTCTGCAGCATACAGATCTGTGGATTTCCCGCACAAGTGCCGGGTGTGTCTGATTATTTTTACTTTTTGGCCTTTTACTTTTGTAATCTTTCTAGTTTTCATTCTTCCCTGTCTAAAAAACATGTGAAATTCCTTCCATCTCTGGGGAAAACTGATTTACCCTTTCCATGCCAAGTTGATTCGACAGGATGTTTCCAAGCCTTTATACTGTGCAGGACGCGGACAGATAATGGGTAGATCCCGCAGAAGACCTATTTTTTTCCTACAAATTTACATACACAATACAACTCACTTCAGTTCAGCCAACAACTCCCATCAGCCTGGCTGTGCATTGATGCAAAACTGGAGAAACGGGGACAAGGATGTATCGCCAGTAGACCTACTGGTCATGACTCGTGTTGGGTAACTACCACTGTGTGAAGTGTAATGGCGGCCATATTGGTCACCGCCCCAACTTTCCCATGCACCGCTATAACTGATGCGCTGATATTCACTGGGGATTTTGTATTTTTGGGGAAAATGTTCTTCATGGCTTCATACGGAGGGGTTAACAATTTGCATCTTTCTGCTTTTCTTTCCCTTACAGTCGGCCATGGTCAGAGCGAAGGGGAGAGGATGATTGTGTCTGACTTCCAGATTTATGTCAGGGACGGCCTGCAGCACGTGGACCTTGTGAGGAAAGTCTTTCCCGATCTGCCTATGTTCATCTGCGGACACTCCATGGTAAGCCCCCCATCCACTGTATAGACCCCTCGTGACCGTGCGCTGCTTCTAGGAGCTGGACTCACTCAGGACAGGTTTTCAACCAATCTGTGAATAGTTTTATGCACTGACAGCAAGCGGAGATCTTGAAAACTGTGAAGAATGAGAAATGTGCACAAGGCTGAGGACGGGGGGACGGGGGGGGGGGGGGGGGGGGGGGGGGGGGGGGTTAACATGGCGGCTCCGTCTTCCTCTCTTTCATCTGACCTAGGAGGATTATGATGTCGGTGGCTGCAGTGCGTTCTAATCAAATTTTAAACCTAAAAGCTCTGGCGCGTCTATTAATTAGTAATGAGCGGGTGATCAGGCGTGAACGATGCCTTGGACTTGAGTTGTGTTGCTTGAGCCTTATCGGAGGCTGCCTGCACCCCCGTAACAGATGATGTTAATGACAGCTGCTCCAGTCAGAGAAACCGCCTGTGTTTCTGCATTCATACACTGACCCCCATCTTTCTCATACTTCTCAGGACTTTACAGGACACTTCCCCTTTAAATAAAAAAAAAATGCTTGTAAATATAAGCTCTTAAAGGGGTTGTCCTAGCAGGACAACAGATCACTTATAACCCATCCCAGCAGTCACATCCCCACCATCTACAAGTACTGGGGTCTCATGTCCCCTGTTTGAATGGTGTGGTGGTCGAGCATGTGCAATGCTGCTCTCTTCATCCTCTAGCGGAATCCCTGCTCCAGGGGGTCATTGGCTCCCCGTTCTCATTGGTGGGAGTCTTAGTGGTTAGACCTCATCCGAAACCGGCCTTTCTCACCTTTCCTATGAATGGATGGTGAGTTATCATTCTGGGATCCCTTTCAAGGGGTCTTCCAATTTCAAGGCACCACCCTGATGCCACACCTCACTACTCCTGACTGGATGCAGTGGTCAAAGGTGGTCGAGACTACGGAAAGAGCTGAGCAGACCCGGGTACGCTCTTTCCCTTGTCCCAACCACCTCTTGACGGAGCATCCAAGAGGGAGGGGGTTGGAGGCTATGCAATAATTTTTTGAGATGGGAATATCCCTTTAAGTAATGTATCTGGGTGACAACCGGTTATGGCCGTCCCAGCTTTCAGGTCTGCTGTTCAGGAGTCAAGGAAAGCTTTATTGCATCTTTTTTTTAAAGGGGTTGTCCTATTAAGACAACTTATCCCCTAGCCACAGGATATAGGGCATAAGCATCTGATCAGATGGGGCCCCTGCCAATTACGAGAACAAGGGCCCATGATCCCCAGCTTGAATGGAGCAGTGGTCACGCATGTGAGGTTGTCGGTGATAGCTGAGTTGAATGGAGCGGTGGACACCCATACGTATCTGCCGCTTCATTCAAATGGCGGGCACTGGTCCTCGTTCTATATCAATAGATTGGACCACCGCAGATCAGACCCTTATTCCTTATCCTACGAGGGACAACCCCTTTAATGGCCAGAACCTATGCAGAGATTGCAGTCAGCCCCCAGGTCCTGGCACCTAAAAGGAGGTCAGAGTCCCATAAAAGGTGAAAAGAAAAAATTGGGACATTTAAGTCCCGTCCCTTGGACGCCCCCAAAATTGCCCAGAATGCACACAACAGCCGCATTGGTCCAGGGCTTACATAAACCCCACTCCTTGCGTGGCCGAGTTCACGGGATTGTCTCAAAAACTGTAAAAAAGTTTAAATAAAAACTATAAACTACATGTCAGATTATGGGTTTGCTATGGGCAACAGAGGGCCAGAGTATTGGACTTATGGATGTGTGCTTCTTCTATTCCAGGGTGGGGCCATTAGCATTTTAATGGCTAACGAGCGTCCGGCAGAGTTTTCCGGGGTGATCTTGATTTCCCCATTGGTTTTACCAAATCCTGAATCGGCCACGTCCTTTAAGGTGAGTGACTCTGCGGGGGTCCTGAGGGATCCTATATAGGAGATGCTTGAATTGAAGGGGGTTTAATTCCTTTTGGTTCTTAAAGGGATTGTAATATTACATGGTAGACATTCAGATGAGCAGCTCGCATCCACCAGAGCGGGAGAGACCCCACTTTTCAGTGGCTCTTTACACCATGACATCCATATACCCTAACGGAGCCTACGGACAAGGTGGCAGATGCATCAATTCTTTCAAAGGGATTGTTCAGAAAAACATGGCTGCTTTCTTTCAAAAACAGCGCCACACCTGCCCACAGGTTGCACGTGGCATTGCAGCTCCATCCCAATCACTGCAATAGAGTTGAACTGCAGTACCATGTACAACCCATGGACAGGGGCGGCGCTGTTTTTAGTTGTGCACTGCAAAAAAAAATGACAAATGAAATATATGCATTTTTGCTGAAGTTTCAGAAAAGATTTTATGTTTTTTTGGAGGTAGAACCTTATACAACGTGGACATAACACTCTGTATATTTGTATTTACTCCCTTGACAGGTGTTTGCAGCTAAAATACTGAACCACCTTCTGCCCAACCTCTCTCTTGGCTGCATTGACCCGAACTCTGTGTCCCGGAATAAGCAGGAGGTGAGTACATTATGTACTAGTAGGAGATAAGTGGCGCCAGCATAGTGTGGCTGTCAGCAGTTCTGTCCCTATGACACTGGCTGATCTATTACATGTGCACTTGGCAGCTGAAGGCATCTGTGTTGCTCTCATGTTCTTATGTGCCCGCATCGCTGAGAAAAATGATGTTTTAAGATATGCAAATGAGCCTCTAGGAGCAATGGGGGCGTTGCCATTACACCTAGAGGCTCTGCTCTCTCTGCAACTGCCGCACCCTCTGCACTTTGATTGACAGGACCAGGTGTGGTGATGTTTTCATTGCCTGGTCCTGTCAATCAAAGGTGCAGAGGGTGTGGCAGTTGCAGAGAGAGCAGAGCCTCTAGGTGTAACGGTAACGCCCTCGTTGCTCCTAGAGGCTCATTTGCATATATTAAAACATAATTTTTCTCAGCAATGCGGGCACATATGAACATGGGACCAACACAGATGCCTTCAGCTGCCAAGTGCACATGGAACAGTTTATCCAGTGTCATAGGGACAAAACTGCTGACAGATGCCTTTTAAGTAAAGCTAAGCAGCCAACGTGACCTCCGACGCTGCTCATCTAGGGGCAGTAATGGAGGATCTGACAACCATCAAATGTCTTTGGTCAACATACCTGTCGCCCCTTTTCCTACTGTACCGCGCCTCCAGACCATGCTGGGATAAATTGTTCCATAGCAGAGATAAGAACCCCAAATTTCCCTGCAAATTACACACAAGACCTAGGCGGAGGGGAGTCCCCATCTAGTGGTCATCAAAGACTGTACAGACGTAGGGTTTGCTACAATGTATCAGCGCAGGTAAGACATATGAAGATCACTGATGAGGCTCTTACATAGCTAATTGATTGGGACACGAGCTTACAATTTAGCAACCTATCCTATATTCTGCTGCAGCCGGTGATACAAGGGGTTAAAAAGGTCACCGGGCTGTGAATTCTACATCCTCATTCATATTTTACAGGCTGGCTCCTTCCTCAGATCTCGGCTGAACGCTCATTATGGAGGGTCTGCCTTGCACCTCTCAGGATATCAATGTAGATGTGGGGAACCCTCATCATTGTCGCACACCCTTAGACGCCAGTAACATTTGATGATGGGGGGTGTAGTGCTGTGCAGGGGCAGTATCACACATGACAGAATTAGATACACAGCACTGTATCACAGATGATAGGCTTAGGCTAGTCTCATGCTAGCGCTCTTATTTCCGACTGGCTGTCCTGGCGGGGAATAACCCGCTGGATGACTCTGCCTTCCGATACTGCCGGAAGATACCGCGTTGCTATCGGGCCCCATTAACTGTAATGGGGACCAGTGAAGATTCGGCCACAATCCAGCAAATATGCCAAGAAACGTCTGGATGGAAACCGCTGTGAGCTGCAGTTCTTGTCCGGCCGATTCTCGTCATATATGCCAGGTGGCGTCCAGATCTCGGCCGGTCCCCGTTACAGCTGACAGGGCTGGCGGGTATTAGGTAGCATCTGGCAATGCCTGATCTAGAAATCTTCAGCAGGAGATGTCTAGCACTAGTGTGAAACTAGCCTTAGATCCGGAAGCTCAGAAGACAGTATCACAATGATAGGATTAGATACAGTGGCTCAGCAGTACCACATATATTAGGCTTAGATACAGTAGCACACCAAACAGTATCGATTATGATAGGCTTAGATACACCGCTCACCAGACAGTATCAGAGATGATATGCTTTGATTTCCGCAGATTATAAGACTAAGGGTACTTTCACACTAGCGTTAAAGTTTTCCGGTATTGAGTAGGGGGCTCAATACTGGAAAAAAAACGCTTCTGTTTTGTCCTAATGCATTCTGAATGGAAAGCAGTCCGTTCAGGATGCATCAGGATGTCTTCAGTTCAGTCACTTTTACGGTATTTGGCCGGAGAAAATACCTCAGCATGCTGCAGTATTTTCTCCGGCCAAAATTCCAGAACACTTGCCAGAATGCCGGATCCAGCATTATTTTCCATTGAAATGTATTAATGCCGGACCCGGTACCATGCGCAGACCCTTAAAAACCGGATCCGTTTTTTTCCGGATGACACCGGAGAGATGGATCCGGTATTTCATCGCATTTGTCAAATGGATCTGGAAACAAATGGTATCCGTTTGCACACAGATTTCAGGATCCGGCAGGCAGTTCCGGCAACGTAATTGCTCTAACTCTAGTGTGAAGGGACCCTTAGATGCAGGCACTCAGCCGACAGTATCACACATGAAAGACACAGATACACAAGTGAACAGACAATAGGCAATAAGCTTAGATACACTCTGCATAGGTTTAGATACAGCAGTTCAGCAGCATGAAGACAATCCATGAACTATCCGGGACTGTGGCAAATACAAAGAGTTTCAAAGTCAAAAGGGTTGAGAGAGCAAATAAAGTCGGAGTGCCTTCTGCTAATCCCCAGAATTTCTCCTGGGTATTTTATTATGTTCCAGGCAGTCCTGCCCTGATGTCTCTTCTGTCTGTCTCAGAGGCTCGGGTCACTTTCTGTGAAGCAGCTGTCTGAAATTCTGGAGGAGTCATTTCATGGCTATGAAGCAGCTGACAGCCGCATCTAACGGAGGGTGACAGCCGTGTCCCGCTCTCACCTGCACCCATTGTGTCCAACGTGACCATGAGGACACTTTGTGATCAGTATGGTAGTGAGGCGGGGGGCACAGGGTGCCTCACTGATGTTATCTGGAGTAGGGTCCCCCATCAGATCCATAACCGCAATAAGGTTCACCAGCCCCCCCCCCCCTTCCCCCAAGTCCTGAATGGTGAATCTTTCTAGTAGTACTAGAGCAGGGTATGTAATTACCATATAACTAAGCAGCTTTATTACTCAGGAGTCTGGGAAAGCAGAGTGATGACCAGTACGGGGCCCGCCATGACGATTATATGGATATGCACTAGTCAGTTTCCACATAAATCTGATTAATATGGCAAAGCATGACCACTGGCAGACCTCCTTGCCCCTTCTTTGCCATCAGTTCAGTGCCAAGGTAACAATTGTCTGAAGATTTGAATGTCCTAGGACACGCTGGCTGTATCCGTAGCAACCGGTTTGTCTGACACGACCGCTCAGCCGGCTTCAGTAATCCGATTTTTCCCTGCCCGTTTCTTCCTCTAGGTGGAGTCCTATGCCACCGACCCTTTGGTTTACCATGGAGGAATGAAGGTTTGTTTTGGGGTTCAGCTACTCAATGCCACAGCGCTGGTGGAGAAAGCTCTTCCTCATTTCAAGCTGCCCCTGCTACTTTTCCATGGCACGGCGGACAAGCTGTGTGACATTCGGGGCTCCCAGCTCATGATGGACACTGTACCCAGCGAGGACAAAACACTAAAGGTAAGGAAATTATTTTACCACCAGGTCTCCTGGAGCAAAAGTGATAGGGACCGTTGCATCTAATGGACGGTTATCATCAGTCCATCTATAGAGTTCAGTGCCCATGGTGCTCCAGTGCAAAGGCTATGGCCAGGGGTGCACCTAGCCTTTCTGCTGCCTGAGGCGAAAACTGAAACTGCCCCCCAACCCCCCAATGCCAATTTCTTAACCTAACCCCTTCCCTCCAGCTCTACTGTTAAAGACATACTTGGAAAACATTACATACAAAGCTACAAAACATACAGGGTCATACAGCGCCACATACTGTGCCCACTGCGCTGCCCAATACTATACTGCAGAAACAGATAATCCCCCTTCCGCCTCACCTCGCCTCATTGGTGGTACACCCCTGGCTACGGCTAATTCTAAGGGGTCCCTCTGAAACTGCAACGTGTACCAATAGGGCCCTTTAAGTGATTTTTTTTTTCTCCTGAAGTTGAAGGTTTTGTCCAGTCTTATGTTAATAACCTTTAGTCCTTGCATAATGCAAAGGTTGATAATTTATTAATATATTTATAATAATTTATTCTAATATACTGTTTTCATTTCCTTACTATTCTCAAGATCACTTCTTGATAGGTGGGAATGGAAACAGGTTTGCATCCTGAAAATCTATACAAACCTGATAATTCTCGCAGCTGAAAATTTGCTACAATTGGATACAATCTAGACAGCATCTAATTTCCTGATAATTTGCTACAATGTATCGTTAAATGTAAATTGTATCTGTCTGTTGTCCGGGCTGTTTTATAGCTCACAGAGGATTGTCTAGCTTGGATACATTGTAGCACGATAGCGGCAGTGCGGGATATTGTAGAATTGGCCCATTCTAGTGAAAGGAACATAGTTGCAGTTTCCTGCACCACCAGCAGGGGATGCATCATGGTTTGGCTGTGCCGGGTGCCATTCAGGACTCCAGGAAAGCTGGATAATTTAGGGGGAAGATATAGGACTATGAACACTTGAGTCATCTGGGAATCTGAAGCTACAAGAGTCCTCAGCACCTTGCACGAAGGATTCATGTAGTTCTCTGACAGATTCCAGATGCTGGAGTGGCTCCAGGAGCTCAGGGTTTGACCTTCAGCCAAAATCTAAACTCTGAAAGCAGTCTGTGCGATGTTAATAATGCATCGTGCATAGAGGCATGATGAATGCTAATGCCGAGGCGCACACAAAGCAAGGGAAGACACCTACCTTACAGAGACAGACTAAAGCCATACACAGTAGACGATCGTGGGACCGGGTGACCATCTAATGCATATAGGGGTGTCCTGACTTTCATCGGACGGCAGATTTCGGGGGAAACAAAGGATTGATATGTTGAATTTGCTTTGTTCTCAAGTTCCGCCAGCACCAGAGAATTCTGGCAGCGGCTTATTCCCTATTGGTAACATAGGCAAACTCCTCTAAGCTGAGCATGCATGTGTATACGGAAGGGGGATTCGGGAGGAATAACTGTTGTTTGGCTGACAGGGTATGACCAACTTAAAGGGGTTGTCCAAGTGTTGAATACTGATGACCTATCGCCAGGATAGTACAAACAAACAGGTAACGTCAGCATCTCCACCGACTTCTTTATTGGACAGACTTCACAGAAAGTGTGCCATAAAAATAAACAGCAACGTTTCGGCTACTACATAGCCTTTGTCAAGCCTACTATTCGGTGGGCTGCTGAGGATTTGCGGCCGTGGTTTGGCTGATGCATTCCGGTGTGGTCCGTGGGTGCTGCTCTACATCTACTATTCTTACTATTCCCAGGATAGGTCATCAGTATCTGATTGGTGGGAGTCCAACTCCCGGCACCCCCGCCGATCAGCTGTTTGAAGAGCCCCTGCCGCAACGTCTTCCTAGGCCAGTGACATCACATTCATTGGTCAACATTCAGAAAACCCCTTTAAGACATTTGCAATAGATAAGCTGATAATCCTTGGATAAATTAGGCTTTCTTCTCCAATCACAACTGAAGAGACGGTAGTGAATCTGCTGGATGCTGCTGACTAAAGTTAGCGCCAAGTGTGCAGCAGTCATCTGACTTCCCACAATGCATTATTCTATAGTAAAAGGGAATCTAGAATTGACCCAGAATTGAGCTTTGGATGTGAATAGAAAATAAAAATCATGTAACACTAAATAAGTACCAAGTATGGAAATCAAAGCACAAAGGCGATCCATGTTTCACGTAGAAAGTTGGAATTTTCTTTCAGAGAAGTACTTTTTACCATCATGATCTGACAGAGATAGACTACCTACCCACCCAAAAAAGTTCAGTCTCCAGAAGCGTCAAAGCTTCTTTACTCCGGGTTTTAAAAGGGGTTTAGATGAATTCCTAAAAGTAAATTACGGTAATGCTTCTGAAAATGTGTAGAAATCTGAGTCTCGCTTTCTTCTGGGATTCGCGTCCCCACCTATCCCTTGGTTGAACTTGATGGACTTTTGTCTTTTTTCAGCTGTATTAACCATGTCACTGTGTCCTGAGCTGATGAGGGAGCAACCCTTTGAGAAAGGATTATTTAATGCACCAATATTGGCCATATTTATTTGCATTTGCCAACTAAGAGGGTTAATAAATCAAGAACATCTCATCATAAGCAGCCTCAGGTTCCCCCTTATCTGCTACTAACTGTAACCTACATAACAATGGGGGTAATAGGGTGAATGGTCTACATTTGGGCGGTGGTTCTGTGAAGGAGGAGTTTATGTTAGATACGGAGCCTTGAGAATATGAAATATGTCTGTTCCTTCCGCAGATCTACGACAAAGGATTTCACGCCTTGCACAAAGAACTGCCCGAGGTGACTGGTTCTGTGTTCCAAGAAATCGAGAGGTGGATCCTTCAAAGGTTAGAAGCCACGGGAGCTGCTCCATCCAATACAACGCCTACTCACAGTACTTAGGTACGTCCTCCCAGAATGCATCACTCAAGTCAAGCTTCCTTCGGGATAAGCCTCCAGCCGGTATGGTCTCCTTCCTGCTAACCTTCCCTCAGCCCAAGTTTGACCCATCCTATTTCCCAAGCAAATCTCCGACCTTCTCACTTCTTCCCAAACGAGCCCAAATAATGACTCCTTCCTAATATCCTCCAGCAGATCTCCTCCAGATGAAGGAACTTCTGGGAAACTTCCTTAATACTCTAGAAGAAAGCACAAAAAAAAGCTTTGATTTTCTCAAGGACCCATGGGTGAAGACTTGTCTAAGGAGGATTTGGGCATTAACGTTCTCAGCAATAATTTTACAAGTTCCTACAGCGTTCCTGATGGAATTCTGTGGATGAAGGATTCATTCTAGCTTATCACGGACATCGAAAACTTGACCCTTCGAGAATACAAGCCTCCTGCGCTCTTCTCCGGCAAACACTAAGCAATATGTTCCGACTTGGTGGTTTTGGGAGGGAGTATCCTGCCCCGTACCTGAAGGATCCTCTGTAAATACCCCTTCCTTGGCCCCGGTTTTAATAGATTTTATTACACATGATATAATACAATATTTAATATGTTAATATATTTACTGCCGGATGGTTCCAGTAGTTTTTTTTAGATTATTTTTTACATTCTAGAAATGTAAACTTATGGCCTTTTTGCCCGCTGTCCATTAACGATATGTAACGTTTCCTCTGTCCACTCATGTTCGTGGGGCGATGTGTGTTGGGTGTTCCCGGAGATGAAATGTATCACAAAAACTCTGGCAGGGGAAAAACAAAAATGTTCTGCATTTTCCCCATATTGTAGCAAATAACCCAGATCCATAGCTCATACCCACCCGCCAGAAGCTCTTCTCTATGTGACACCACAAGACTTTGAAGCAGTCCAGAGACCCCTATGTAATAACAGGGCCCTCACCTACCATAGGCCATTTGTTATACTGATGTTTTCTTGTGTGGCCATTGGTCCTCCCAAAGGTCTCAGGGTCTGACTACTACATCTGCACCCATTATAGCTACACCCCTGAGGTTGTCACTCAAAATAATTTATGTTACCTAAAATACCCATGATCTTATCAGGCCAAAAAAAAAAAATATATAAATCAACCCCCTTCATGTGAATGCCTACCATTAATGTAACACCAATACTAATCCAAATATTTAATAAGGGTTGGTGCTGGTTTTTTTGGGTTTGTTTGGTTCCCTTCACGCAGATGAAATTCCAGCTGCCACCACTAGGGGGAGCTCACCATGTACAGATACATGATTGATTCCAATGTATAACCAGTCTGCAGTAAGCTCATAAGCTCCCTCTAGTGGTGGCTGCAGGAAGACTGAATTTCGGCATTTAATGTTAAGGCCATGTGATAGGGACAAGAATTATGAAGAACTAGGTCCCTCTAAATGTATATTATAAAGGTAATCAACCTATTTAGAGTGGGGGAAAAAATCACAATGGTTTTCAAGGGTAGAGATACAGAGATTTAAGAGCTATATTTGAGCTCCATTCACATCCAAAGCTGCCAATTTCCTTTTGTACGTCATGGATGCTCCATTATCTGTGGCTGCCAGCCTACTATGGTGTAGCATGTAGTGTTTTTAGCTAGAAATCATCCCCACAATGCACTGCATCTGTGAGGTAGTCAGCAAAATTTTGAATGCAGCTTTAGCTGTGAGTGGAGTATATGCAACGTTATTCAATCAATATTATGGGTAACAAAAAAATTCAGCTGCCCCTTTAACATGCATTGATATATTCCAAGACTAGTCTTAATAATCCAGTAGAACCTAGTGCCGTAAACTTCTGCGATGCCAAATGTTCCCTCCCGAATTATCTGGGATGGCGGTTCAGCTCCACAGCCCTGACATGAGCACATTCCCTTTATTGCCAGATTTGTGTAGAACTTGTCCTGATTGTAATCCTGCAAAACTACAATGTCTAGATAAGATGATCCTTTAACTAAGGAGGACTACAAGTCCCAGCATTCTCTGGAAGTTAAAGCATGGAAGACTCCATTGGGACTTGTAGTCCCCCCCAGCTGCAAACACACAGAGAGAACACTGAACATTACAATAATCAGTCTGAACCATTTATGCATAGGAAAGGGGTGGACATTTTGAACTCTGTTTTGAAAAGTTAATAAACCCGTCTCCATAATGGTCTGTTCTGCAACCCGGAGATTTCTATAACCGTTATTGCACTTTGTAACAAAAAAAGGCACAATGTATGTAATTTTTTATACATGTAACATGGAAGCAACACTGAGGTCCTGTCTAAATAAATTCTGACTGTTAGATCTGACCTGAAGTCTAATCATCTCCTTATACTTACTAGTATGGACCATGCTGGTATAACCTGGGTATCTCCTCTATGTAATTATATATGTACAGCTGGTATAAGTTATACATCTTCCTGTATATAGTGATATGGAGCATGCTGCTATAACCTGGGTATCTCCTGTATATAATTATATATGTACAGCTGGTATAAGTTATACATCTTCCTGTATATAGTGATATGGAGCATGCTGGTATAACCTGGGTATATCCTCTATGTAATTATATATGTACAGCTGGTATAAGTTATACATCTTCTTGTATATAGTGATATGGAGCATGCTGGTATAACCTGGGCATCTCCTGTATATAATTTTATATATATATATATATATATATATATATATATATATATATATATATATACAGCTGGTATAAGTTATACATCTTCTTGTATATAGTGATATGGACCATGCTGGTATAACCTGGGTATCTCCTGTATATAATTATATATCTACAGCTGGTATAAGGTATACATCTTCCTGTATATAGTGATATGGAGCATGCTGGTATAACCTGGGCATCTCCTGTATATAATTATATATATATATATATATATATATATATATATATATACAGCTGGTATAAGTTATGCATCTTCTTGTATATAGTGATATGGACCATGCTGGTATAACCCGGGCATCTCCTGTATATAATTATATATGTACAGCTGGTATAAGTTATACATCTTCCTGTATATAGTGATATGGAGCATGCTGCTATAACCTGGGTATCTCCTGTATATAATTATATATGTACAACTGGTATAAGTTATACATCTTCCTGTATATAGTGATATGGAGCATGCTGGTATAAACTGGGCATCTACTGTATATAATTATATATGTACAGCTGGTATAAGTTATACATCTTCTTGTATATAGTGATATGGAGCATGCTGGTATAACCTGGGTATCTCCTGTATATAATTATATATGTACAGCTGGCATCAGTTATACATCTTCTTGTATATAGTGATATGGAGCATGCTGGTATAACCTGGGTATCTCCTGTATATAATTATATATGTACAGCTGCTATAAGTTATACATCTTCTTGTATATAGTGATATGGACCATGCTGGTATAACCTCGGCATCTCCTGTATATAATTATATATGTACAGCTGCTATAAGTTATACACCTTCTTGTATATAGTGATATGGAGCATGCTGGTATAACCTGGGCATCTCCTGTATATAATTATATATGTACAGCTGGTATAACCTGGGTATCTCCTGTATATAATTATATATGTACAGCTGGTATAACCTGGGCATCTCCTGTATATAATTATATATGTACAGCTGGTATAAGTTATACATCTTCTTGTATATAGTGATATGGAGCATGCTGGTATAACCTGGGCATCTCCTGTATATAATTATATAAGTACAGCTGGTATAAGTTATACATCTTCCTGTATATAGTGATATGGACCATGCTCAGGGGCGTAACGATCGCGGTCGCAGGGAGTGCGACTGCGACCGGGCCCGGCGGGGGGAGGGGGCCCGCTGTACTAACATGTAATGAAGCGCTGTGAAGGGGCCCGGCATGAAGTACAGTGACAATGCCGGGCCCCATCAGGGCGCTCCATTACATGTTTAATATGAGGCAAGGTGGGGGAGGTTTGCGCAGAGGGGGTGGGAGGAAGAGGGGGGACGCGCGCACTCACTCACATACACTCGGCCCGGCAGTTCTTGTCACTGCCGGGCTGTCTCCAGATCATCAGTGAAGCAGGAGCTCTAGCGCTCCCTCTGCTGGCCGCACATCGGGCTGCTGGCTGTGGGAGGAGCTCTGAAGGCCCGGGAAACTGCCTTTAGTACAGCCAGCAGTGCGATGTCAGTGTGGCAGCGCAACATCAGGGAAGAGGGTAAGTATGTGTTTTTTTTTTATTTTCCTAACACTGCAGACTGGGGGCAAAGGGGAAGGGGGGGGGTTTATGGGCACAACTAGAGTGAGGGGGCACAAAAGTGGGCATCTCTACTGAGGGGGCACCTAATCTGCCATAACTACTGTGAGGGGGGCACATATGTGGGCATATCTAATGTGAGGGGCACATAATCTGGCATAACCACTGTAGGGGGACACATATCTGGCATAACTACTGTGAGGGGGGCACATATAAAGGCATAACTATGAGATGGCACATATGAAGGCATAACTACTGTGAGGGGGGCACATAATCTGGCATAACCACTGTGAGGGGCACATATGTGGGCATATTTAATGTGAGGGGCACATAATATGGCATAACCACTGTAGGGGGCACATATCTGGTCATAACTACTGTGAGGGGCACATAGTCTGGCATAACTACTGTGAGGGGGAACATATCTGGCCATATCCACTGTGAGGGGCACATATCTGGGCTTAACTACTGTGAGTGGGCACATATCTGGGCATAACCACTGTGAGCGGGCACATATCTGGGCATATCCACTGTGAGGGGCACATATCTGGGCATATCCACTGTGAGGGGCACATATCTGGCATAAATACCGTGAGGGGGCATATATTTGGCATAACTACTGTTAGGGGGCACATATTTGGCATAACTACTGTGAGGGGCACATATCTGGGCATAACTACTGTGACAGGAACAAAGGTGGGCATAACTGCTGTGAGGGGCCACAAGAAGGACATAACTTTTGTGAAGGGACCACAAGGTGGGCTTAATTACTGTGAAAGGCCACAAGATGGGCATTACTACTGTGAGGGGCCACAATGTGGACATTAGTACTGTGTGGTAGCACTTAGGGGAAATGTCCTAAATTACCCTGCTATACATTGGCATAGCTCAGTCTACCAGGCCAGCAGAGCGCCCCCAGCTGGTAGTTTCACAGGGGTAGTCACCATCCCTTCCTTATGTGATTATTCTTTTTTTTTCTATCACCACAGGGACCTTGTTCTGGATCCAGCGGACATCACACCGACGCCAGCGACACCCTGGATGAGGTAGGACCAGATTTTATTAGGACTGGGTGAGTGTAGCCATGCATTGGGCTCTTTCACACGAGCGGATCCCGTGTGGCTAATCCGCTGTGTGAAAGAGAGCCAAGCCCCGCTCCGGACAGCAGAGACACCGAGCAGTAACATGATTGATAATGCTCCGTGCCTCTCTATGATCGTTTTGCTACAAAATCACAGTGACCACTTTATCTCCCTGTGATTTTTTAGTAAAAAGGTCACAGAGAGGCACGGAGCATTATCAATCATGTTACTGCTCCGTGTCTCTGCTGTCCGGAATGGGGCTTGGCCCTCATTCACGCAGCGGACTAGCCACACGGGAAAGCCATTAGTAAGAAAATCTGCCGCTTCTTTATAAAAATCGGGGGGTAGGGGGGCCCCGATACAAAGTTTGCACTGGGGCCCATAACACTCTAGTTACACCACTGACCATGCTGGTATAACCTGGGCATCTCCTGTATATAATTATATATGTACAGCTGGTATAAGTTATACATCTTCTTGTATATAGTGATATGGAGCATGCTGGTATAACCTGGGCATCTCCTGTATATAATTATATATGTAAGCTGGTATAACCTGGGCATCTTATATATAGTGATATGGAGCATGCTGGTGTAACCCGGGCGTCTTCTAGTTTGACTGGAGTTTTCATTAAATTGCTTGGAACTGGCCTATATCTGGGAGATAAAAAGCGCAGAGCCTCACCTCATTGTCATAACAGGCAACCTGCTGCAGCTTCTATCAGAGCTTTCTGTGTCACCGTAACCAAGAGCGATACTTTGTAGAAGCTGCGATATGTATTCCGTGCAGCAGTAAAAATGTAAATTCTCTTCATTAACATGTAGCAGCTTCTCTTGCACCAGAACACAACAACACAGCTGTTCTGGCATCTCTAACCAGGCGCTGCTATAGGAGTCTGCGCCACCATACATTGCACTCCATGGTGAGGGACCAGGAACTGCCAGCAATAGAGATAGTCCTTGGCATCACCCTACATCTTCGGCTTACTGGATCACAGACAGAGAAGTTCTCTCAGTTCAGAAATATATACCTTAAAATAAAATAACTTACAGCAAAAATGCAACCCAGTCATATTGAAAACTTTGGTAAAACAAAGGACTCTCAGCGCTCTCAGAATATTTGCATTCCCCATGAAATAACAATGCTGGAGCATCTTTTCTTAGAACGCGTCATTCTAGTTTTCCCCCTGATATTATTTAAATTCATCTAAATTAAACTGTATAAAGAAGATGGAGGAGGGGGGTGCAGCTGCAGTTTGTCATTCATTTTATTTTATTTTTTATGAAATGGAGCAGCAGAGGCAGACGTGTGAACTCTGCTAGGTGAGCTCTACTTTATCCAACTGAGATTTGTATTAATATATATTGTTTTTTATGATGTGGATGGAAGTGGGCCCTTGGTTGACTGGGATAGTGGGCTTCCTGTCTACTCTAACCAGCATGCTTTTCCAGATCATGCGCCCCTTAAACCCAGTGAGCTTTGGCATTTGTTATCACTTATCTTGAAGATCGTGACAAGTCACTACTTGTATAGGTAGATGTGTTGAATAATGTAACTGAAATTAATGATACAATGTAGCAGCCAAAGAATCTGACTTCTAAAGGAACATTAACACTAAAAAACAACTTTTTACAGAATTTTCTATGTCCTTTGTATAAGAGGATTATTTTCTTTAAGGTTTTTTTTTTTGCGGCACAATCTTTCTGGTGGCTTTTGAAGTAGGTAACATGTGAAAGCGCAGGGCAAACCAGTGAGATGTTTATTCATGAGACGTCCTATGACAGAGCTGTCACCGCATGCTGTAGCCTGAGGAACAGCGAGAAACGAGACAGGTGACAGAAAATGAAGGACTGCAAGCAACAAAGTAATGCTGGGAAACAAAATTATCAATTCAAAACTTATCTCCGCTATGGACAAGAATATCATTACGACATAGCCATAGATAATAATAACATTGCTCTAATACTGCTAGCCCCATGTAGGCAGGGATATAACTTTTATAATACTGCCCCCTGTATTATAATGTCCCCTGTATAATGTCCCCTGATAGCACTGAGTCCTCCTCAGTTACCGTATATTACCCTTGTATAATGTACCCTGATACCCCTTAGTTATAATATTACCCATAATGTCCCCTGACTGATACCCCTCAGTTATATAACTGAGGGTAATCAGGGTACATTATACATGGGGTAATAAAACCAAGGGGTATCAGGGTACATTATACAGGGGGTAATATAACTTATATTACCACCGTATAATGCCTGATAGGCCTCCTGAGTTATTTTACCCTTGTATAATTATGTACCCGGATACCCCTTAGTTATATGATCCCGGCGGGGTAATATAATTCAAGGCCTATCAGGCATTATACAGTGGTAATATAGCTTATATTACCCCTGTATAAATGTCCCATGATAGCCCTCCTCAGTTATATTACCCTTGTATAAAGTACCCTGATACCCCTCAGTTATATTACCCCTGTGTAATGTACCCTGATATCCCTTAGTTATATAATATAACTAAGGGGTATCAGGGTGCATTATACAGGGGTAACATAACTGAGGAGTTCTATCCTATCAGGGACGTAATACAGGGGTAATGTAAGCTATATTACCCCTGTATAATGTCTGATAGCCCTCCTCAGTTATATTACACCCAATGTACCCTGATACCCCTTAATTATATTACCCCGGCGCCAGGGGCGTAGCTGCAGGGGAAGCGGCTGCTTTGGGGCCCTGACCTAGAAGGGGCCCATCCAGGAGGAGGAGGACTAAAAGATTTTGTCAGGGCCTCCTCAACAGTATTACACTATTAAAAAATATACAGATAGTACAGACAGAGTAGTAAAAGGATGGAACAGCTGCCGGGCCTGGTCTGAGAGAGAGATCTTTACTAGCCACAGGAATGGGGGCGGCATGAAAGGAAGGGGTTGCGAAAAAGTTAGTGGGGGAGGGGGGCCCCATTGAAAATATTGCTGTGGGGCCCAGTCATTTCTAGCTACGCCACTGCCCGGCGTGGTCATATAACTAAGGGATATCAGGGTACATTATTATACAGGAGTAATATAACTCAGGAGGCCTATCAGACACTGAAGAAGAAGAAGTAATGAAGTAGTATGATTAATTGGTGAAAATTATTAGTGCCCCCCATTTTTGACTGTGTATGCTCTGTGCCCCCCTATATATTGATCCTAGAGTCGCCACTGACTATAATACTGCTCCTATGTACAAGAATATAACTACTATAATACTGCCTTCTATGTACAAGAATATAACTACTATAATACTGCTCCTATGTACAAGAATATAACTACTATAATACTGCCCCCTATGTACAAGAATATAACTACTATAATACTGCTCCTCTGTACAAGAATATAACTACTATAATACTGCTCCTATATACAGGAATATAACTACTATAATACTGCCTCCTATGTACAAGAATATAACTACTATAATACTGCCTCCTATGTACAAGAATATAACTACTATAATACTGCTCCTCTGTACAAGAATATAACTACTATAATACTGCCTCCTATGTACAAGAATATAACTACTATAATACTGCCTCCTATGTACAAGAATATAACTACTATAATACTGCCTCCTATGTACAAGAATATAACTACTATAATACTGCTCCTATGTAGAAGAATATAACTACTATAATACTGCCTCCTATGTACAAGAATATAACTGCTATAATACTGCTCCTATGTACAAGAATATAACTACTATAATACTGCTCCTATGTACAAGAATATAACTACTATAATACTGCTCCTATGTACAAGAATATAACTACTATAATACTGCCTCCTATGTACAAGAATATAACTACTATAATACTGCCTCCTATGTACAAGAATATAACTACTATAATACTGCCTCCTATGTACAAGAATATAACTACTATAATACTGCTCCTATGTAGAAGAATATAACTACTATAATACTGCTCCTATGTAGAAGAATATAACTACTATAATACTGCCTCCTATGTACAAGAATATAACTGCTATAATACTGCTCCTATGTACAAGAATATAACTACTATAATACTGCTCCTATGTACAAGAATATAACTACTATAATACTGCCTCCTATGTACAAGAATATAACTACTATAATACTGCCTCCTATGTACAAGAATATAACTACACTGCTCAAAAAAATAAAGGGAACACAAAAATAACACATCCTAGATCTAAATTAATTAAATATTCTTCTGAAATACTTCTTTACATAGTTCTTTACATAGTTAAATGTGATGACAACAAAATCACACAAAAATAAAAAAATGGAAATTAAATTTTTTAACCCATGGAGGTCTGGATTTGGAGTCACACTCAAAATTAAAGTGGAAAAACACACTACAGGCTGATCCAACTTTGATGTAATGTCCTTAAAACAAGTCAAAATGAGGCTCAGTAGTGTGTGTGGCCTCCACGTGCCTGTAGGACCTCCCTACAACGCCTGTGCATGCTCCTGATGAGGTGGCAGACGGTCTCCTGAGGGATCTCTTCCCAGACCTTGACTAAAGCATCTGCCAACTCCTGGACAGTCTGTGGTGCAACGTGACATTGGTGGACAGAGCGAGACATGATGTCCCAGATGTGCTCAATTGGATTCAGGTCTGGGGAACGGGCAGGCCAGTCCATAGCATCAATGCCTTCGTCTTGCAGGAACTGCTGACACACTCCAGCCACATGAGGTCTAGCATTGTCTTGCATTAGGAGGAACCCAGGGCCAACCGCACCAGCATATGGTCTCACAAGGGGTCTGAGGATCTCATCTCGGTACCTAATGGCAGTCAGGCTACCTCTGGCGAGCACATGGAGGGCTGTGCGGCCCTCCAAAGAAATGCCACCCCACACCATTACTGACCCAATGCCAAACCGGTCATGCTGGAGGATGTTGCAGGCAGCATAACGTTCTCCACGGCGTCTCAAGACTCTGTCACGTCTGTCACATGTGCTCAGTGTGAACCTGCTTTCATCAGTGAAGAGCACAGGGCGCCATTGGCGAATTTGCCAATCTTAGTGTTCTCTGGCAAATGCCAAACGTCCTGCACGGTGTTGGGCTGTAAGCACAACCCCCACCTGTGGACGTCGGGCCCTCATATCACCCTCATGGAGTCTGTTTCTGACCATTTGAGCAGACACATGCACATTTGTGGCCTGCTGGAGGTCATTTTGCAGGGCTCTGGCAGTGCTCCTCCTGTTCCTCCTTGCACAAAGGCGGAGGTAGCGGTCCTGCTGCTGGGTTGTTGCCTTACTACGGCCTCCTCCACGTCTCCTGATGTACTGGCCTGTCTCCTGGTAGCGCCTCCATGCTCTGGACACTACGCTGACAGACACAGCAAACCTTCTTGCCACAGCTCGCATTGATGTGCCATCCTGGATAAGCTGCACTACCTGAGCGACTTGTGTGGGTTGTAGACTCCGTCTCATGCTACCTAGAGTGAAAGCACCGCCAGCATTCAAAAGTGACCAAAACATCAGCCAGGAAGCATAGGAACTGGGAAGTGGTCTGTGGTCACCACCTGCAGAACCACTCCTTTATTGGGGTTGTCTTGCTAATTGCCTATAATTTCCACCTGTTGTCTATCCCATTTGCACAACAGCATGTGAAATTGATTGTCACTCAGTGTTGCTTCCTAAGTGGACTGTTTGATTTCACAGAAGTGTGATTGACTTGGAGTTACATTGTGTTGTTTAAGTGTTCCCTTTATTTTTTTGAGCAGTGTACTATAATACTGCTCCTATATACAAGAATATAACTACTATAATACTGCCTCCTATGTACAAGAATATAACTACTATAATACTGCTCCTATGTACAAGAATATAACTACTATAATACTGCCTCCTATGTACAAGAATATAACTACTATAATACTGCCTCCTATGTACAAGAATATAACTACTATAATACTGCCTCCTATGTACAAGAATATAACTACTATAATACTGCCTACTATGTACAAGAATATAACTACTATAATACTGCTCCTATGTATAAGAATATAACTACTATATTACTGCCTCATATGTACAAGAATATAACTACTATAATACTGCTCCTATGTACAAGAATATAACTGCTATAATACTGCTCCTATGTACAAGAATATAACTACTATAATACTGCTCCTATGTACAAGAATATAACTACTATAATACTGCTCCTATGTACAAGAATATGACTACTATAATACTGCCTCCTATGTACAAGACTATAACTACTATAATACTGCCTCCTATGTACAAGACTATAACTACTATAATACTGCTCCTATGTACAAGAATATAACTACTATAATACTGCCTCCTATATACAAGAATATAACTACTATAATACTGCCCCCTATGTATAAGAATATAACTACTATAATACTGCCCCCTATGTACAAGAATATAACTACTATAATACTGCTCCTATATACAAGAATATAACTACTATAATACTGCCTCCTATGTACAAGAATATAACTACTATAATACTGCCTCCTATGTACAAGAATATAACTACTATAATACTGCCTCCTATGTACAGGAATATAACTACTATAATACTGCTCCTATGTACAAGAATATAACTACTATAATACTGCCTCCTATGTACAAGACTATAACTACTATAATACTGCTCCTATGTACAAGACTATAACTACTATAATACTGCCTCCTATATACAAGAATATAACTACTATAATACTGCCCCCTATGTATAAGAATATAACTACTATAATACTGCCCCCTATGTACAAGAATATAACTACTATAATACTGCTCCTATGTACAAGAATATAACTACTATAATACTGCCTCCTATGTACAAGAATATAACTACTATAATACTGCTCCTATGTACAAGAATATATCTACTATAATACTGCCCCTATATACAAGAATATAACTACTATAATACTGCCTCCTATGTACAAGAATATAACTACTATAATACTGCCTCCTATGTACAAGAATATAACTACTATAATACTGCCTCCTATGTACAAGAATATAACTACTATAATACTGCTCCTATGTACAAGAATATATCTACTATAATACTGCCCCTATATACAAGAATATAACTACTATAATACTGCCTCCTATGTACAAGAATATAACTACTATAATACTGCCTCCTATGTACAAGAATATAACTACTATAATACTGCCTCCTATGTACAAGAATATAACTACTATAATACTGCTCCTATGTACAAGAATATAACTACTATAATACTGCCCCTATATACAAGAATATAACTACTATAATACTGCCTCCTATATACAAGAATATAACTACTATAATACTGCCCCTATATACAAGAATATAACTACTATAATACTGCCCCTATATACAAGAATATAACTGCTATTATACTGATGTGGCTCCATGGTTCTGGAAGGTGATATAATGATAGGGAATATAATAAGTGTTTTCAGTATGTTGTAGTTTAATCTTTATGGCCCCTTTCCGCCATCTCTCCACTTTTCTCATATGAAAGAGTTAACACAAGCGACTGTACCGATAATATGAACCATTAAGATGCATCACAACGAGCTCTTTTTAAATTCATAAGCCATTTTCCTCCTGTTCCCGTGCATCGCTCTGTTTACCACTAATCATCCTTCTCTTTCTCTGCCATGGCTGCATCAGCGCTTTTTCTACGTTTTCTTTTTTCAATGTGTAATAGCACAAGCTATAACCCCCCCCCCCCTCTCAGGAGATGCTGCCCCCTCCTTCATTCAGAATTTGCAGCTGTAACACTCGTATTCAGTCCAGAGTGCACCCAGGCTGTAGTAATTGGCTGAGAAATGCGCACATCGACTGCTGCGTTCTGGGCCTTCGTTCTGAGAGGAGTGGGCATGGGGTTTTATTCCCCTCCTTTGTTATTCCAGGACTCGTACCGTGCTCCGTAATGATATTTGGGGGGGGGGGAGAGGACACCAGATGCCATAAAAATATATTTTGCCCTAAATCGTAAACAAATTACCTAATTACGTATCCAAGATTGCTACATGACACGAGGGGTGGGCATTGATTTCCTGCAGTACTGTTCATACTTATATTTGGAATAGTTTTCCACCTGCAACTTTCTAACGCACTTTATGGCTGAACTCCTCATCAATTCCAGATCTGTGTTTGTTGTCAGTGAATAGGGACATTCTTGCTGACATCCAGAGGCTGAAAGCCAGCAGAGATCTAGTACTTTAGCTGAGGGGTTGCTAGAGTTGTTTCTGTCCTGGACAATCCTCTGCGAGATTAATCTGATTTGTCTGCACTGATACAATGTAGTAAGTTACTAGGAGAAGAAGACACTTGTGATGTTGATAGGTTCAAAATCATCTAGATCGGATACATTATAGCAAACTCTCAAGTATGTTGGACACAACAAAAATCAGCCAGGCTCCAGGGTGCCACCTGCTGTATAGAAATGGATCTGCAGCTAGGTTGTCAACCCCAGCTTTATACAGCAGGTGGCACACCATGCCGCTCCATTCATTCTCTGTGGGACTGTTGGAGATTGCAGAGGAGTCCCTCACACAACAAATGGAGCAGCAATGCACATGCTCAACCTGCAGCTCCATTAATATGGGGGCACAGGAACCCTGTTCATAAATAGATAGATGGGGTGTTAGACCCCCACCAATCACATACTCATCCTCTATCCTGAGTTTTACATCAAGACACGGAGGCTCATATTGCTATCCCTTTCTTTACTGTCCACCAATAGCAGCAAAGAATACATTTACAAAATGTTAAGAAAGACATGTAACCATGGTAACAAGGTCCCTCCCCTGACAGCCCCCTATAATAGGCAGCTCCTCCTCTGGACCTCCCTCTTTCTTTGCTGCTGCCACCAGGTAAGTACACCTCTGTATGATACCTCTTGAGGGGTCTATTGTTTCTCCTATTATTTTCTTTTGTATTCCCCAGTATTGGGGAGGCTTGTTTTCGCCTCCCTTCCAAAATTTTGGCCACTTGCTGCCCCATTTTAGGCGCTTTCACTCCTCCCTTTGTCTCCCTACCCTCCGCCACCCCTGACGCCAGCTCTGCCCGCCCCTCTTATCTCCAGCTTCGTTCCGGTCCCCTCTTCCTCGCGCTGCGCTTGGCCTGTCCCGCGCTCTCCATTGTTCCCCGGTGGCCGTGAGATCTCGCGAGATCTCGGCGGCCATCTTGCGCGCCTTTCTCCTTTCGACTGCGGCCCCGAGATTTTGCGAGATTCCGGCGGCCTTTCACACGCCGCCTTCTTGCGAGATCTCGGCGGCCATAGTTTTTCCACCTTGCGGCTCTTCAGGTGCGAGCTCCCGGTCTCCCGCTGCTGCTGCGCCGTTTGTAGGGTGATTAACCCTTCACAGTAGAAACCCCTCCTTGTGCCCTATCTTCTACCACCCACTATTTTTATTCCCCTTAGGGCCATCTGTTATCCTGCCATGCCTCACTCTGACCCCCCCCCCAATACAAATAGCCCCCCCTCATCCCCTGAGGGAACTCTGCAAACTGGGGGTGATGCCCAGGCAGTGGCGCTACAGCGCTCTGTTTCTAGTGCCATCATAGCAGCCATGAGCTCCATGTCCTCTATTTTGTCCCAAAGCATTTCCCAGGCCATATCTTCTCACCCTCCTAGAGGGACCCTACATCCGGCCCCCTCTAATGCCTACCAATTTGGACCCTCCTGTATCACAGGAGACAATGACTGGTGTGCATACGGCCACCCTTGAGAACGTGCTGAGATCACGTAAAAGAGCCTTACCACGCCAGGCAGAACGGGCACAGCTATGAAAGTGAGCTAGAGCGCAACATGCTAGTGAGTCTGACTCCGAAAGGGGTTCAGACGAGGAGGCTTTTGCGGACGCTAGTCACGATTCGAAAGGAGGAGACCCCTGATCCACATTCGGCCCCTAACTGCCCCACTCCTTCCACTTCCCTGGTCAAGGATTCTGCTTCCTCCTCCGCCAATAACTTATCCACCTCCTTGATGTTTGATCCGGATGCCCTCCATCATCCGAGATCGGCGGAGTGGCTTCCGGCCGATCACGTGGGCAGATACCTAGAACACTGGATTCGTCGCCCCCTCAGTAAGGAGGCACGCAGTAAACTCAGGTCGGAGTGTCCCAGGCCTTTAGTCCCCAATAAAGTGTGCGACACTCCTGTCGTGGACCCCAAGGTCACTCAATTTCTCTCCAAGTCCGGCTGGAACCCCCGTAAAGGGTTGGACTCCGCGCTACGCAGTTGCCAGGACAAACTACTTGATATCTTTGGCCCCTTGGCCAAACTATTTGAGCTGGCTGAGGTTGCCAGAGCAGAGGGCTCTCCGGTAAATCCGGAAGAATTAAGGGGCTGGGTCCAAAGAGCGATTTGCATCGCAGGTAACGCTAACACTTCCCTAGCTATTGAACGGCGCAAAGCCATCTTGTTTAAGCTAGACCCGAAACTGGCCAACCTTGCCCTAACTGAGGCAGGCAAGGACGCCCAAGACCTCTTATTTGGGGACACATTTATTAAAGACCTGAGTCCCTTCGTCGGGGCATTTACGACCCTAGATAAGGCCCAGTCCTCTATGAGGAGAGTTTTTCAAGGACGGGTCTCCACCGGGGCCGGCAGTAGCAGGGGCCGCCTGTCCGGCCGATCCAGTTTCCACACCCGTAGCACGGGCCGAGGCTCCTACAGCCAGAGACCTCCCTTCCAGGAGCAGAAGAACCCATCACCCTTCTTTCCGGCCAGTGGCGCTCCAGATCATTCAGAGGAACTCCCAACTCCAGGAGACCTTACGGTAAGTCCTCCCCCAGTGTTTTTTTTTTCCGGATACTTACATTGGGGGCAGACTCCTTTATTTTTTTCCATGCCTGGTCAGCCATCATGTCAGACCCCTGGGTCTTGACCACGATCAAGGGGTTCCACATCGAGCTCGTAGACTCCCCAAACCATAGTCCCCCCCTCCCCCTCCTCTTGTACTGTTGCGGCCAGATTGTGCGCTCATAGACCTAGAACTTATGTCCCTCTTCCGCAAACGGGCGATAGAGAAGGCTCCCCCGTCTCTCAGGGGAGTCCTCAGCAATATCTTCCTGGTGCAGAAGAAAGGTGGTCAGATGCGCCCTGTCATAAATCTTCGGGCTCTGAATGCAGTTGTCACGGCACCCACCGTGCGGTGTCAAAGGAAAAGGGGATCAGCCAGGCCAAAAAGGAGTAATAAGGGAGCAGGTCACCTCCTACAACATCCCTCATCCTCTCCCTGACTCCTCACCGTATGAGCGGACCCCGATGGTGGGACGGCTCATACACTGGATACCTAATATCCTGAGTCGCCCTGGAAATCCCTCACTTAGGAGCAGGGGAGAGACGACCTGTTCATCCCAGTCATGGAGGAACAGGAGTCTCTAACTAAGGCCAGGCTGCAAGGAGGGGAAACACATACAGCTAAAGGAGATGGAAGGTAAGTGAAACCACTAACACACTTACCTGCCACAGACACACTGACTGGAACCCGTGCACAAGTGCTAGTGTTCACACCAACATTAAAAGGACACAGCACACACCACAAACCACACAGGAACCCAGGACACCATAGCTGCAATAAACATGAGATAGGGGAATGTCTAGTAAACATGACACCAAACACAACCAGACATGTAACACCAAACTAGATATTCAAGCACCCTGCACATAACCCACTCCATACAAATAGGGAAGGGAAGGAGACACAGGGATGACATAAAACATCTATGACCACAAGGGTGGCCCTCACTGGACAGATGGAACAAGCCAGGAACCGTGAACCACCAGCATACACCAAGGCTGGAGGAACCCCGAGCTTCAGGCATCCAGCAGAGGCTAAATGGCCCAAGCAGCCACACCCACACACACATAAACCCAGTGTTCACAAAACACTAGGAAGGGAGTTAACCCTTCCAACACCAGACAGAGGAAGGGAGCCACTTAAAGGGGAAGAGCACACAAGCAACTAAGCCAAACGTTACCACCGGCAACAGCATGCGTGGCAACCATTTCACGGCAATCACCCAGAAGGCCGAGACACTGCCACCGCATACTCACACAGCAACACGTTGCCGCGGGCAACCGCAGGTATAGCAACAGTGTCACAGCACACACCATAGGCCGTGACAGCAGTGGTTCGCTATCGCCACTTCAAGATGGAGGGGATTCACCTACTCCGAGATTTACTCCTTCCTGGGGACTGGATGGTGAATTTCCGCACCATCCAGGGACCTCCTCCACTTCCGATGGAGAGGGGAGATCTGGCGTTTCACCTGCCTCCCGTTCGGCCCGTCGTTGGCGCCTTGGTGCTTCACCAAGCTGATGCGTCCCGCCATGTCCTGGCTACACAGTCGGGGCATATGGCTGATTGTATATCTGGACGACATCCTCCTCATGCATCAATCCCGGACGACCCTGCTAGAACACCTTCCTTGGACTTCGGATCTCCTCTCCCGCCTCGGATTCCTCCTCAATCTGGAGAAATCTTGCCTTACCCTGTTACAAAGGATAGAGTTTTTGGGCTTCACCGTGGACTCGATTGCGGAGTCGCTCAATCTCCCTACAACGAAGTTACGCTCTATACGCAAGGAGCTCGGGCATGCTCTGTCCGCTCCCCATTTGTCTCTGCGTCATCTAGCCCGAATAATCGGCAAGTTGGCTTCCTCGATTCAAGCCGTGTTCCCAGCTCTGTTGCATTACCGCGCACATCAGCGACTGAAGATCGCACACCTTCGTTCCGGTGCTGTTTGCGGATACGGTGGTCCTGGATTCGGAAGCTCGAGAGGAACTCCACTGGTGGATCAACAACCTGGAGGCGTGGAACGGCAGGGCGATTTTCAGGGTTCCAGCCCGAATTCACCGTGGAGTCAGATGCGAGCCTCCAAGGCTGGGGGGCTCACTGCAACGGGATCTCTACAGGCGGACATTGGTCGGAGGACGAGACACTTCTCCACATCAATGCCTTGGAGCTTCTGGCCGGCTCCTTTGCCATTCGGAGCTTCACCAATGGGATTGCCCACGCGTGCATCAGATTACGTATGGACAATGTCTCGGCTGTACGTTATGTCAACCATTTGGGCGGAACACACTCTGCGACTCTAGCACGTTTGGCGAAGGAATTTTGGTCTTACTGCCTATCCAAGGATATCATGGTCCAGGCGGAGTACATTCCGGGCCTCCACAACAGTCGGGCGGATTGGAGTTCCCGATACTTCTTGGACGGCAGCGATTGGAAGCCGGCTCCGACGATCTTCTCCGCAATATCACTCGTTTGGGGTCCTCTCGTCATAGACCTGTTCAACACTCAGCTCCCTCGTTTCTTCAGCTGGCGCCCGGATCCGGAGGCGGAAGCAGTGGACGCTTTCCTGCAGGACTGGTCCGAGTCACTTCTCTATGCGTTTCCACCTTTTGCTATGATTCCGAGGATGCTACTTCAAACACGTCGCCAGTCAGCCGATCTGGTAGTGGTGGTCCCATTCTGGGGGGCTCAGGCCTGGTTCCCGGCTCTTCTGGAACTTGTCGTGGACGTGCCTCTTCTGCCGAGTCAAGTGGAGCTTCTCCGCGATCCGCAGGGGCAACACCACCCGCTCCTACTGGACGGATCTCTTCAGTTGCTGGCTTGCCGGATCTCAGGACGCCGGAGAGGTCGAGGGCATTTCGGACGCAACTAGACGCCTCCTGGACAATGCATGGGCTCCCGGCACCAGAAAATCTTATAGGGTAGCCTGGAAAACTTGCCTGGAAAACTAGCTGGTGCCTGGAACGGGACCTGAATCCCGTTTCGGCACCTGTGAGACACCTGTTACAGTTCCTCACTTCCTTATTTGAGACAGGTAAGGCGTATCGGACGATTAACCTCTTTAGATCTGCCATTTCTTCCACACATCAGGGTTTTGATTGTACCCCTGCTGGGCAGCATCCTTCGGTTTGTCGTTTATTGCGTGGGTCTCGCCTGGCTCGTCCTCCCCATCCTCGTTTTACTACGACTTGTTTCTTCCGTATGGTCTTTCTTGTCTTCATCGCCCAATAATCTGGACCTATCTTTGCGGCAGTTGTCGGCCAAGTTAGTGACTCTCTTTTGTCTTATTACGTGCAAACTGGTCTCTGACGTCCGGGCTCTTGATTATGATGCCAGATCCTTTACTCCTGAAGGCGTCACCTTCAACATTTCCAGACGCACTAAGACCAACATCAGATCGGTATCATATCCCAGTTTCCCATCTGCGCCGGCTCTTTGTCCGGTTGCCTGTTTACGGGAGTACGAATCGCGGACCAGGCCTCATCGGTCTCCTACGGTTCCTCAGCTTTTTCTTTCCATTCGCCATCCTTTCAGTCCCGTCTCCAGCCCTATTTTAGCTCGTTGGATGAAGTGGGTTATGTCCCTGGCGGGAGTGGATATTTCCATTTTCACCGCGCATTCGGTGAGAGGTGCGGCTGCTACCTCGTTGGCAATTTCTGGGGCTCGTTTGGAGGACATCTTACGCCTAGCTGATTGGTCTAGGGCTACAACATTCAGGGAATTTTATTTTCGTCCTCCTCTGCATGTTTTTTCAGCCATAATTGAACAGCTTTGAACTTGCAATAGGAGCCTCCGTGTCTTGATGTAAAACTGCATGATTTTCCTAGTCTATGACGTAAAGTCATGGTTTTATTAAAGACACGGAGGAGAGTATTGCCCACCCATTTTTCCCTCCCTTGTTTATTATAATATACGTTTATATTTGTGTTATTTAGTTATTGCTGTTGTTCATCCTTCATGCATATAGATGTTTTTGATTGACCAGAGTCTGGGGTCTACTCTCTATTTATTTCCCTGTATTATACTCCTCAAGAGCTGCACTCACTATTCTGCTGGTGCAGTCACTGTGTACATACATTACTTATCCTGTACTGATCCTGAGTTACATCCTGTATTATACTCCAGAGCTGCACTCACTATTCTGCTGGTGCAGTCACTGTGTACATACATTACTTATCCTGTACTGATCCTGAGTTACATCCTGTATTATACTCCAGAGCTGCACTCACTATTCTGCTGGTGGAGTCACTGTGTACATACATTACTTATCCTGTACTGATCCTGAGTAACATCCTGTATTATACTCCAGAGCTGCACTCACTATTCTGCTGGTGCAGTCACTGTGTACATACATTACAATGCTTATCCTGTACTGATCCTGAGTTAAGCCTCGTGCAGACGTCCATGGAACACGGCATCATAGCAATCAATCCAGTCCGGTGTTCCACGGATGTCTGCATGAGGCTTTACATCCTGTATTATACTCCAGAGCTACACTCACTATTCTGCACGCTTAAGAGCTAAAATGTCTGGACATCATCTGCTTATATGCAATCAGGGATATTATCATCTTCACATCTGGCACTGTACAATTATCTTATGTAGTTAATAAAAACTAATAGACCCCTGCATAATAGGCATTCCACTAAACCATTATAGGCGTGCCTCATGACAAGCTTGAATCAGAATTATGAATGCAGCTCTGAAGCATAATACAGGCTGTAACTCAACCACTGCACCTGAACCTGGCATAAGGTAAATTGCTCTATTACAAGTTGTAAGATTAGAAAGAGACATCCGTACTCATGAGATGGAATAATCTATGGCGGAGACGTCTCCTCTGGACTCTGACCCTGTAATGTCAATCAAATCAGTGGAGACCGTAATAAGCTTATAATGTACGTGGTCTGACACTCCTCCATGAATAATCGAAGGTGAATCTCTCCTATCAAGGACGACACATTGGAGACCACGATTGGGAGACATTGGGTCATTATACAGGAATGGCAGCAAAAACATCAATATTCAAGTCGATTTATTTCATCTCTGCCAGAAAAAGAAATAAAAGGAGGAAACAAAAAATAATTTCCACAGATGTCAAACAGCGAAACAGGTTTCAGCGCCGCACAGAAGAACCGCAGGGAACCAACCAAGGCTTTTAAAAATAGCCGTCCTCTCTGCTCGCTAATTAGCCGCCAGACCGGTTGCGAAGAAGAAAAAAAAAAAGCAGCAGAGGTGGCGACAGATTTGTAGGATTTCTTTTTTAACTGCTTCTAAACATTTACATACGGAACTTAATGAAGACGTTGCGCTGACTGCATCCCCCGGGGAAGCAGGGTCCGCTGCGTCCTACGGGCCTCATGATACCAGATTAAATGGAAGTGAAGAATCTGTTAGGCCGAGTTCACACGTCAGTTATTTCCATTAGTTATTGTCAGCCAAAACCAGTAGTGAAGCCTCCACAGAGATCGGGTGTAATGGAAAGATCTGCACCTGTTCTGTGATTTTGACCCGGACACAATAACTGACCGAATCACTGAAGTGTGAACTCAGCCTTAGTCCTCATGCACACGGCCGTTGTTTTGGTCCGCATCCGAGCCGCCATGCGGACCCATTCACTTCAATGGGGCCGCAAAAGATGCGGACAGTACTCCGTGCGCTGTCTGCATCCGTTGCTCCGTTCTGTCGCCCCGCTAAAAAAATATAACATGTGCTATTCTTGTCCGCGCTTTGCGGACAAGAATAGGCATTTATATTAAAGGCTGTCCATGCCGTGCCGTTCTGCAAATTACGGAACGCGCACGGTCGCCATCCGTGTTTTGCGGATCTGCAATTTGCAAACTGCCAAACACACCACGGTCGTGTGCATGAGGCCTTACCCAATGAGTCATTTCGTAATAAATTTATACGACAGGGTTGGTGGGAGGGGAGCACACTAGGACGCTGGAGGGGCTATGGCAATGAGACAGTTATACAAGGAGTGAGCAGCGCACACGAATCATCTTTACTTTAGGCTCTTTGGAGTAATACATTTCACCTCCCCCATTATAGGAGCTCAGCTAAGCTGTAGATGTGTGCCTGATAGGTTTGCTGCATGGAACACTAATCTGCAGAATAGTGAGTGCAGCTCTGGAGTATAATACAGGATATAACTTAGGATTAGAGATGAGCGAACTTCTGTTTTAAGTTCGGCGTCTAAAGTTCGGCTTCCGGTTAGCGGAGGATCCCGATATGGATTCCAAATTCCGTTGTGGTCCGTGGTAGCGGAATCAATAATGGTCATTATTGATTCCGCTACCACGGACCACAACGGAATTTGGAATCCATATCGGGATCCTCCGCTAACCGGAAGCCGAACTTTAGACGCCGAACTTAAAACAGAAGTTCGCTCATCTCTACTTAGGATAAGTAACATATGAACATAGTGAATCCACCAGCAGAATAGTGAGTGCAGCTCTGGAGTATAATACAGGATGTAACTCAGGATCAGTACAGGATAAGTAATGTATATACACAGTGACTGCACAACAGAATAGAGTGCAGATCTGGAGTATAATACAGGATAAGTAATGTATTTATTTAAATTTGTGCTTTAAAAGGAACCAACCTTTAGTCGTTTGTAGAAAGCAGACAGATGAGCAGTTGAAAAATGGGGCATGCTGAACTGCTTCCCCGCTATATGGACACACAAAGTACTTATCTATAGATATGGTCGGCAGCCAAGCTTCAAATGATAAAGTTGGATTATCTGATAATTAATGAAGGCATATCATTATCGTTATCTATATCCTCCCACTCTGAATTAAATCTCATAATAAAGAAACCACGTCACACAGTGATGACTATTTGAAATGCATTAATAAATCTTCATAAGAGGTTGTTACAGTGATGCTGCTGACCGCGTGGAGTCAGTCTAACGACACACATCTCACACACGCTGACAGCTATACGTTCAACTTAAAGGGGAATTCCTGTTTCAGCAAATGAAAAGCTATTATATATTTAATGAAAAGTTCTAACATTTTCCAATACACTTCTTGAATCAATTCCGTGCTGCTTTCAATATCTCTGCTCGCTGTTATTCCATAGGCTCCTTTACCGTTTCCTTCCAGTTTAGCCCTGGTCGCGTGAAGCTCACACTGGTGCACGGCTCATTTCAGTAAAGCTATCAGAGCCGTGTCTTGCGACACCTGTGCTTTCGTCACACAGCCAGGACTAAATGATGGCTACAACTAAATGACAGCAAGCAGAGATCTTGAAAACACCCCTTTAATAATTAAAGGGTTTGTTCAGTTATATGGTTTCCAGCCAGGCATCTGCAGTAGCTTATCAGATCTCCCCCGAATACGATGCGTGCTGCTCCCACATGATTTAATGCATAAAGCGTGGCAAGGTATCGGAGCGCTCTACGAGCAGGACACAGACTGCGCTCAGCACTCCAGCCCCAGAATGCCCAGCAGCTGCTCTAAAGCATCCAGTCGCTGGTTCGCTTCTTCTATGGCGCTATACGTCTGCACGTTGCTAGTGATGTGGAAGCGTATTTCATCAATCAGCGGGATGGAGTCTGTCTCCTGGCGCTCTTCTACCTCCGCAGCGTCTTCACGTACTGCAGAAGCAAACTCATCCGAATCCACCAGCTGAGGGATGTAAAAAAATAAAATGGAGAGGGCACTTTAAAAAGGGATTGTTCACAATAATACAGATAGAAAGCAGAATCACTGGGCAATGAAAAGTTCTGCAACTTTCTAATATACTTTGTGTTTCAATTCTTTACCATTTAAAGGGGTTATCCAAAGTCTAAAAGATCCCCTCCCCCCCATTCCCTAGCCCCTTGTATACATTATACTTAACTGCTCCCCGGCACCAGTGTCACTCCGGATCTCTGCATGGCCGCCAAAACATCCGGTGATGGGAAGGGGGGGGGGGGGGGGATGGGGGAGCAGCCATTAACAGGCCGTGACGGTTACGAACCTCCCTAGCTGCTAGGAAGGCTTGTTCCTGACGTGGCCTGCTAGTGGCGGCTCGTCGCTGGAGGTTTTGATCCGCGTGCGACGGGGAGATGTAGCAACAGCCGTGCAGGGATCCGGAGTGACACGGGTGCCGGGGAGCAGGTAGGTATAATGTATGTGTGTGGCCTGGGCATTGGTGGGGGGTAGATCTTTTAGACTTCAGATAACCTCTTTAAGGTAATCTCTGCTTGCCATCATAGAATGAAACTATTCTTGGTTATTTCCAAAAGTTAAAACTCTCCCCAAACCTAATGCTTCTCACAGCAGAGTGTTTGCGACAATTGTATCCAGTCTAACAAATCCTCTGTGAGCTAAACAGACCGATACATTGTAACAAACTGTCAGGGCAGAAGAGAGACGTGTGCTGCTGATGTGTTTCTGTCACAGAGGATTGTCTAGACTGGATACATTGTAACAAACATTTGGCTATGGGAAGTATTAGATCAGAAGGCGATCTCCACAAGTAAGCATGAGTGTTCCTGTTCACAGACATGAAGCAGAGATTTATACACCTATGGATAGTGTGTCACAATGTATCAGTTCCGGTTTTGTGTATCAGCCCATCAATGGGCTATTTGTGTAGTGCACAGGCTTCATGTCTGAATGGGAACACTCATGTTTACATGTGGTGGTAGGAAAAAAAAATCCTAGCCTAATACATTATTCGCAGAGGGAACACTGACCGGCCTTCAGTATGTCCAGGACATCGTGGAACCAGTCCTACTGCCTTTTGCGACTGTTAGGAGACATGGTGTCCAACAAGATAACGCCACCACACACAACGTGCTCTTCAGGTTCTCCAGCAGCTCCATCACCACGTCTCTCATCCCATTAAGAACGTCTGGGACTGAAAGACAGATCTCCCATGCTCAGCAGCTGACAACCACCTTGGCCCCAAGATGAAATTGCTTGGAATAACCACAGGAGGATGTCCAGCATCTGTATGACCACCACCATACCAGAGGGGCAGCCTCTATCACAGCAAGAGGAGATGCCACCCAGTATTAATGTTACCTCATCATATACCCTGCTGCAGAACCCAAAATAACAGGGGCACCACATTTATACTTTGTCAATCTCATCTCAATCACATTAAGGCTACATTCACACGACCGTATGAGTTTTGCGGTCCGCAAATTGCGGATCCGCAAAACACGGATACCGGCTGTGTGAATGTAGCCGGCCCTATGATAGAAATGCCTATTCTTGTCCGCGATTGCGGACAAGGATAGGACATGCTCTATCTTTTTTTGCGGGGCCGCGTTACGGATCTACAGATGCGGACAGCACATAGTGTGCTGTCCGCATCTTTTGTGGCCCCGTTGAAATGAATGGGTCCGCACCCGTTCCGCAAAATTGCGGAACGGATGCGGAGCCAAAAATACGGTCGTGTGAATGCACCCTAAAAGGGTTCTCCAGGATTTTGATGTTGGCCCTCAATATCCGATCAGCTGTTTCTAGAGGAAGTAGCGGAGCGCTGCGGCCTCTTCCTAAGTCCGGTGACGTAATTTTTATTGGTCAAGTGAATAGTCCTGAGCTTCAGTACCAAGCACAGCCACTATAAGGCTGATAGGGGTGCAGGAGGCAGGAGTCGAAACCCCGCCGATCTGAAGGATAGGGCCAATATCATAATGCTGGACAACCCCTTTAAGCTTTCCAGGTGTTCTTTCATTTTCCAGTTATGTACTTCTCATAGCTAATTGTTTGTTACAATGTATCCAGCCTAGACAATACTCTGAGTGAAACACATCAGCTGCACAAATGTCTCTCTTGTCCTGATGGTTTGTTACTATGTGACAGTGCAGGCGACAATATCACATTATTGCTTACTGAAAGGAAATGGAAACCTTTCTATTCCGTAGTGAAAAGGCAATCCTGATCTTGTGCTACTCACACAGCTGAAGGTTTGTTACAGTGTGTCAGACTATGCAGCTTTCTGTGAGCCACGCACAGCGACATAACTATATCGTGTCCTGGACGCTACTCCTTTAGCTGCACTGCCACACTGTAACAAACTGAAACGACCGCTGGGTGAGGAGCACTTGGTCAGGACAGGTTTTCAGACTCTGAATAAAACCAATGAACGCGTCCAAACACTGGCAGCAAGCAGAGGTAATGAAAAGCAAAGTATAAGAAAGCTGCATAATGCTAGGTGGAATACTTTATATCAGGCATGCTCAACCTGCGGCCCTCCATCTGTAGTAAAATTATAACTCCCACAATGCTCTGCTGTAGGCTGTTCAGGCATGCTGGGAGTTGTAGTTTTGCAACAGCTGGAGGGCCACAGGTTGAGCATGCCTGCTTTATATGAATGGAGCAATCCGTCTGGGGTTAGAATTGGCCTTTAGGCCCTTGGCAGCGACAGATGTAACCTTGTGTCTGACAGTTTCTGTACCTTCTCGATAATTCTGGCCATATACTCCGTGCACTGATCCTCCAGCCGCGTCAGCTGAAAAAGCTTCGCCGTCTTCCAAATGGTGACCACATTGTCCTCGTCCAGAATCTGCGCCAAGATCTTACCGCACAGCCGCTTCAGCCCTGGGAGCAGATACATGTCCGCCACACAGAGCACCTCGTATGCGTTCTCCGGGGAAAGCTGCAAAGAGAGCGGACAGAGGGGTCAAGACAAAGGGTCAAAGCGACCAAAAAAGACGCGGTTGTTATGAGAGAAGCTGGAAACTATGTTATGAAGTTTCCCAGAAACGGCCGGACCAACCTTTCCCACGACAGACGTGTGCACTGGGGGGGACATACCAGCTGAGGTCAGGAAGGGAGCTGAAAACAGCACAAGTCCATGCATAAGGACTTTATAATGGTCTTCAGGAGCCAAAGACCTGACAATAAGGTTTATCCAGCACTGACAACTTTCACCACAAACTGCATTATCAAGGGAACATGTACATCCATCCAGTAAGGACCCATCAAGGCATCACACATAGCTCACTGCTGCCACCTGCTGGTAGAACAGAGTTGCGACTTCAAATCTTGAGAGGTTTTCGGTGTATTTTTTGTTCCTAGATGTACATCAGCAGCAACATCACAACCACCTGCCCAATATTGTGTACTCTCCTCGTGCTCTGATCTGGACTCCACAAGACCTCCGAGGTGTCCTGCGGTATCTGGCCTATAAATCCTGTAAGTTGCTCAGTGCGGCCTCCAAGGATCAGACTTGTTTTCCAGCAGATCCCACAGATGACGATCGTCTTGAGAACTGGGGATCTGGAGACAAGTCATCACCTTCATCTCTTAGTCATGTTCCCCATTCCTGGACGGTGTTTGCAGTGTAGCCGGGACCTTATCCTGTTGATAGAAGTGACTGCTGATGGGGGGCACTGCTGCCACAAAACGGGTACAATGTTAGGTAGGTGGTACGCGTCTCATCTGCAGGATGCCAGGACCCAGAGTTTCCCAGCAGAACATTGCCCAGAGCTTCACACTGCCTCTGCCAGCTTGTTTTTATCCCATAGTGCACCTGGTGCCATCTCTTCCCCAGGTAAGTGACGCATGCACCCGGGGTCCACATGATGTAACCAGATTCATCAGACCAGGCTGCCTTCTTCCCATAGTGTACCTGGTGCCATCTCTTCCCCAGGTAAGTGACACATACACCCAGCAGTCCACATGATGTAACCAGATTCATCAGACCAGGCTGCCTTCTTCCCATAGTGTACCTGGTGCCATCTCTTCCCCAGGTAAGTGACACATACACCCAGCCGTCCACATGATGTAACCAGATTCATCAGACCAGGTTGTCTTCTTCCATTGCTCTATGATCAAGTTCTGATGCTCCATGTGTCCATTGTGGGTGCTTTTGGGGTTGGTCATCCTAGGCACTCTGACCGTTCTGCGGGTACACAGCAAGCTGCAATGTCCCATGTGTCCTGACACCTTTCTATTATCACCAACAGTAATGTTGTCAGCAATTAGTGCTACATGGTGTGATCAGACCAGATAGACTGGCCATTTCTGCCCACACACATCAGTGAGCCTTGGGCACCCATGACCCGGTTACCGGTTTAAAGGGGTCATCACACTTTAGTAAGTGGCATTTATCATGTAGAGAAAGATAATACAAGCCACTTACTAATGTATTGTGATTGTCCATATTGCTTCCTTTGCCAGCTGGATTCATTTTTCTATCACATTATACACTGCTCGTTTCCATGGTTACAGACCACCCTGCAATCCTTCAGTGGTGGTCGTGCTTGCACAATATAGGAAAAAAGCACCAGCCTATGTGCGCTCCCATGGTCCCGGCCACTAGAGAGGCCGGTGCTTTTTTCTATATAGTGTACAAGCACGACCACCGCTGCTGGATTGCAGGGTGGTCTGTAACCATGGAAACGAGCAGTGTGTAATGTGATGGAAAAATGAACCCAGCCAGCAAGGGAAGCAATATAGAGAAGGTCCTTTTAAGAAAAGTTCAGCTACATAAGTTATCGCAAAAACATAAATGTGGCGGTGTTGTATTTCCAACATAGCGTCAGGTAAACAGTAGAATACTGTAGAAGAAAAGCCAAAGGGTTTAAATGATTGGGCCCCCACCCGCCAGACCCTAGCCTTACGCTATCATACAGACACAATGCGGAGAGCTCACCTCGGTGTCGTCGGTGTAGATGTAGTACAGCACCCGGGTAAATGTCTCCTCGCTGATGTTGTGCAGGGTGATGACCGGGACGCTCGGCTGCGTCTGCAGCTCCTGACTCTCACAGAAGTGATCCTGAAGAAGGGCTTTAAAGTAGTCGCTTCGGCCACAGAAAAACGACTGCAATGGAGGAGAAAAGAGTTAACGGAAATTAGGGGATTCCTTCTGGAGCTGTAGATTGGCCAAGTGAGGGTGTGTGGGGGCAGACACAGACAGAACAGTGGCCCCACTGGCATCCAATAGACCATGATAGAGCACCTCCCATTTCCCCTACCTATTGGGCCCCCGTGCAGCTGCACATGCAGTACCAAATGTCCTCCCCTGGCTGCACCCATTAGCACACTGATCTCCCACCTGTGGCTCTCTGGCTGTGGAGAAACTACAACTCTCTGCATCCCCCGAGAGCCTGCAGCTGTCAGAACATGCTGGGGGTTGTAGTCTCACCACAGGCTGGAGACCACTGCATGGATATAGATGCCCTAGTGTAAAAAGGAGAACAAAGACAAACACCCGGAAGACGCACACGGCCATTACCTTGTGACAGAGGAAGTTGTAGCCCACGATCTGGAAGCAGACGTCGGGGTAACTGGAGAAATTATCAGTGCTGTCGAAAGGCAGCTCCCCGAACCCAACCTGCAAGGAACAGGCCAATGAGATATGAAGTCCAACCGTAACACCCGCCATGTACCCGCATCCCTTGCGATAGCCCGATGGCTAAGGCTACTTTCACATCTGCGCTTTGGTTTGTGGTTTCGAGATCTGGCAGAGGATCTCAAAACTGGACCAAAATGGTTCATTTTGATTTAACACATCAGGATGCATCCGTTCCATGAGGAAGCGGTTGTGTAAATTGAAACTGAACAAACCAGATCCGTCCTTACAAACAATGCAAGTCAATGGGTGATCAATCAGATTTTTTTAGGATCCCAAAAAAACTGATCCGTCACCTATGACTTACATTGTTTTTGGTGATGGATCCGATTTGTTCTGTTTCGATGACCGGACACAAAACAGCAGGTTGCAGTGACTTTGTGTCCGTCCACAAAACAGAACAAACCGGAACGGAACGCATAATGATGCATCTTGAACAGAGCATACCCCATTCAGAATGGATTGGCCCAAAACGGAACCGTTTTGGCCTGGTTTCAAGATCCTCTGCCGCCGACGTGAAAGTAGGCTTAGATGGTTGAGCAAGGTGGAACATTGATTTTATGATCTGCTTTTCAATCGCTTTTATCTTAGGACATATAAAAAAGGAGAATAATCAATATTGAGATCCTGCACCAAGTTTTTGGTATTTTGCCTCCCGATGACCCAAATAGGAGGAAAGCATTGATGCAAGTGTGGACGTGCGCTGGGCTAAATATTGTGAGGGCTGAGGAGCAGCTTCAGTATAGGGGAGATCACAAGGGAAACCAACCTGGGATCCAGCCAGTACGTTTATATACAGGCTCGTCGGGATTGGCAATGACGAGAACTGAAGTGCGGTGAGATAATAATATATGAATCTCTAAAAGCGGACATTAAAGTTTCCTGCAGATCGATCTATATTTTATGCAATCTGTATCAACTGGAAGAGATTTCACCAGCCTGCCACTAACAAGACCGCTTCCGTTCACTGACAGCAAGAAGAAGTGTTGAAAAAGGTTTGCCGAACTGTCGTCATACAAAGATTTCATGTTAGTTTTTTACATAAAACCCCTTTAAAAAACGGGATATCCCGTCTGTCGACAGCTAAGGGTGGTGACATTTTCCTGCAGCGCCCACTACAGGAAAAACATGGTATTATATGGCATCCATTCAAATGACTTTGTGACTAGGTAATACATTGCCCCGCTGAGTCTTTCTCTTCCAGCTCCTCCACAGCGGGGTCACCTTTTAGTAAGGCATATGGACAGGGCACAACCCCTTTAATCTTTGTTAAAGTGAGTCTGTCAGCAGTTTTGAACATGCTATACTGCTGACGGCACTAGGTAGTGATTGGAGACAACAGTACAAACAAATCTCTTAGTATCAGGAGTAGCATTAATATGAAGTTATTCTGCCAAATCCTGCAAGTGGATAAGAGGCGGAGCTTCAGTGTGAGGCGCTCTGCGCCGTGCTGCTTCACAGCCCCTCCCCTTTGTTCTCAGTGACAGCTGTAGTGGACTCAGAGTTGGACGCTACAGCTGTCAATCAGAGTAGTGGTAAGTGGCCGTGAAGCAGCTCAATGGAGAGAGACCATGTTCACAAGGCGTCTTTAGCAGTGGAATTTTGGAGCGGATTCCCCCACTGAAATTTTGCTGGCAGCCGCATTGTTTCTTGCTGGTTTCGCCAAAATCAAGTCTTTTCTACCTCCCATTCATTTCAGCCGCAGCACTGAGACACGTCCGTTCTTGGTGCGGCCTTGGCTTTAAACCGCCGCTCTGAGATCTTCAGCGCTGCCTCTCATTGAAATGAATGAAAGGCAGAAATAAAGTAGCTGCCGGTGGGATTTCGGCACTGCTGTCGGCTCCATAATTCTACAGAAAAGTGTCCTGTGTGAACCGCCCCTTACAGTGGAGCTCTGCCTCCTGGGCACTAGAAGGAGCAGGACGTAGCAGAATAAAACCTTCTATTCACACCACTCCTGATAATAAAAGCTCTAATCCTGCTCTCCCCAGCCCCTACCTAGTGCTGTCAGCAGTTTAGCATGGTCAAAACTTCTGACAGATTCCCATAATTTTGTAAATGCTGTTTCCAGGCACTCTCCACAGCTTTCCAGCAAAATAAGACAATTATTAAAGCCGTGCTGAAGAAAACGTGAGTGCGGGATCGTGAGCGGGAAGAAAAGCAGCTTTATAAAGAACACCACAACGTACATGATGTGCGTGACGTCCGGATGACAAGAAAATAGATGCATAAGGTGCAGGGAAGAAGCAGCGAGGTAATTACACGCTACATGTTCCGTAGTCACGAGGACGCCGCGAGTCGTGCAGGAATCACGTGTCTGGATTATCACAGGGGATTTGAATGTGACACTGCAGACTTCCATTTAGATTATTCTGATTTTTTTTATCTGCAAAACTACAATCCCCAGCATGCTCCCACAGATGCAGTAGTAGTTTTTCAACAGGAGGAGACCATTGACCTAAAAGAGAGCGCCTTAAAAGGGAACACGTGAAAGAGACGTTCCCCTAAATGGGGAAAAGACAATAGCACATAGGCCCCTCCCCACTTAGGTCCTTCCTCAGCCACTCAGCAAAGCAGGGAAGGGTCACATGACACACAATACCATGCAGTCTTGTTTTTAAAGAGTCCAGGGGGCGGTGCCATCTTCTACCCTCGGATTAAAACCTATGCATCCACTAATTAATACTAAAATCATAAAAAGCATGGCTAAAAAGAGCGCCAATCCTGTCCACAGGCCAGATGAGGTATTGCAGCTCATTCCAATAGCAAGTAATTGGGGCTAAACTGCAATACCAGACGTAAACTGTAGACCAGAGGTGGCACTGTTCAGAAAAAAAAAAAAAAAAAAGGACATTAAAGCAAATAAAGCTGTCATCTCGGCCAGGCCTTAAAGGGGTCGACCAGGCTAAAAAACTAAAAAAACAAAAAAACAAAAAAAAAAAGGCGGCACACCTCTCCATAGTTTTGTCTGGTACTGCGCTTTAGCTTCACTGAAGTGAATGGACATGAAGTGCAGTTCCAAATGCAACCTGTGGACAGGGGTGGCACTGTATTTGGAAGAAAGCAGCCATTTTTTTAAGCCTGTATAACCCCTTTAAATGGAGGGGGGTCCAGTTTGATGTAAATAAGGCTTAAAGAATGATTAAGCTTGTTTATGTTTCAACTCCTTCGCATCTCAGATTGCTGTCAGTGAAAGGGAACACAGAGTGACACCAAAATCCCAAAAAGGTGACACCAACGGCGGTCATCCAGTATTCTTGGACGGGGGGGAAAATAGGTGACAAATTCTGCACAAGCCGCCACAAAGGCCATATTGGTTTTCGGAACAGAATTTACTGGCCCTGAGGATAAATACGTTCTGTGCCCGACTCGCCGGCCGAGACGTTATATTTAGAAACCGCCCCGGGTCAAGGTGATCCAGTAACAGCTCCTGCGGACCGGAGTCTGAGGTAAAACATGGCAGGTCCTGTAATTCTAGAAATCCCAGAGGAAAAGATACACAGGGACTTTATTCCGTAGAGTGAGGTGGGCACAAATGGCTGCCAGCGTGAGGCACCAGGGCAAAGGCTGTGCCCAACCCCCACACACACACACACACACACCGCTTAGCCCAAGGGGTCTCCATTATAATCCTTCCCCCCCCAAACTATCCATCCCCCTTCAGACTGTTGTCCAGTTTTGTACCAATAAAGTTTAATCAGAGCGTCATTAAACAGATACCACAGAGGAGACATCTGAAACTGTCCATAGCAACCAATCACAACCCAGCTTACATTCCTCACAGTGCTGCTGAAAAATGAAAGCAGAGCTCTGATTGGTTGCTGTGGGCAACAGACAGATCTCACGAGCCTGAAGCTGCGAGTTTCACGTTCTCGCTGCTTTTAGGATCTCTGCTTGCTGTCATCATACGGAAACATTCTTGTTCGTTTGAAAACTCCTTCTGACCAAAGCCTTCTTCTACAGTTTGTTACAATGTATCAGCCCAGACAGCTAAACATGGCGGCAGTACAAATCTCCCCTCCTGTCCTGTACTCCACCCGCTTACCTACACTGATACATTGGGACAAGCTGCAGTTGGGTGAGCAACCTAAAGTCAGGATGTTCACTGTCAGCAAGCAGAGATCTTCAAAATGAGGAAATGGGGGGGGGGGGGGTGGAATTTATTAAGCATTCTAGCTGTAAAAGTCGCAATTTACGGCTCATGTCTTATCGGTGCAGTGATTTGCAACGGTCGTTTTACAGCTTCGCTCGCCACTTTTGTGGTGGGACAAATGGGCGGAGTTTATCAGAAGGGGGCGTGCCTGCCATAAACCAACAGATTTACTATAGTTTGCACTAAAATCCGATACAAATTACAGCACGTGTGAATTCCAATATTTCTGCGCAGGCGTGCTTCTTACTCCACTGCATTTCTAGAAATCCCTCCCACGGCATATTAGAAAGCGGCAGGATTTCCTGCTGTAAGGCCACTTTCACACGAGCGAGTTTTCCGCGCGGGTGCAATGCGTAACGTGAACGCATAGCACCCTCACTGAATCCTGACCCACTCATTTCAATGGGTCTGTGCACAGGAGTGTTGTTTTTCACGCATCAGTTCTGCGTTGCGTGAAAAAACGCAGCATATTCTATATTCTGCGTTTTTCACGCAGCCCTGGCCCCATAGAAGTGAATGGGGCTTCAATGAAAAATGCATCGCATCTGCAAGCAAGTGCGGATGCGATGCGATGCGTTTTTTACTGACGATTGCTAAGAGATGTCGTTTGTAAACCTTCCGTTTTTTTTATCACGCATGTGAAAAACTCATCAAAATGCATTGCACTCGCGCAGAAAAAAACTGAACTGAACGCAATCACAGACAAAACTGACTGAACTTGCTTGCAAAATGGTGTAAGTTTCACGGAACCAACCCGTATCGTTTGTGTGAAAGGGGCCTAAAGGTTCACATTAGTGGGGAGAAATCTCACCCGGAGCTCGGCGGGCAGGGCACAGTCAGCAAGCATGGCCATGTCCTCGTGCAGCCGTCCATTCCCAGAAGGCTCTACGGTCAGGACCTTCACACATGTCCCCGGCTTGGAAGAAACTGGCGGGAGGAAAGAGATGTAATATTACTATTTAAAACAAAAATTGCAGTGTATTGCTGTACGGGCGGATGGATTTTGGGTTAAGTGGTTGCCGCGATATTAGTGCGCAATAATGCAAATTCGCTATAGCATGCTATCTTGGCTCCGCCTCCTGACTTGCTGTGGTCATATGGGCCTCTCAACGCCACCCACAACAGTCCTGCTGACCCAGGGAATAGCACCCAGCGATTCTGGAGATATGTCCGGTCATGTCTGTCTGCCCCGGACCCCCTCCCCATTCCATAGATTTAAAGTGACGGTCTTTCTCTAGAATATGCCACCCCTTTATTATAAGTGGGGGTCCTAAATCCAATATTCAGATCCAGGTGCTTGTTTCAAAACTGTAGAATATTTTTTGTGGGACAACCCCTTTACGTTGTGAACCCTTCTTTCTAAGGATCCCAGCTATCATAAAGGGGTGGCCATATTTTATATGACTGGAATAGCCCTTTAAGGGACCACCATACAGCGACCATTCCTTTAACCGCCTACCGAATTCATAGACTTTTTGGCACTTCTCCTCCAGCTCTTCGATCAGATCCTGCAGTCGGCACTGCTTGGACAGCCGCTTACAGTCCTCCACGTGTTCCACATCGATGTCCATTCGACCTGGAGGAAAAAAAGAACAGGCGGCATTATGGTCAGTGAACGGCAATTATAAGTATTCACGCCCCTGCTGATCTGCATTGGTAACGACGCAAAACTTTAAGGCTAGGTTCACACCTGAGCATTTGTACAGCTCGTTCCTACGCGCTGTAAAACGCTCAACAGGCAAAAACCAATGTTTCCCTATGGGCATGGTTCTCACCTGAGTGTTTTACAGCGCGTACGAACGCGCTGTAAAGCGTACTACGCGCGTTTCCAAAATACAAAAACGCCCCAAAATACGCCTCAAAAACGCCCGATAAAAACGCCTGTAAAAAGCGCTTATCGAATACGCTCAGGTGTGAACCCAGCCTAAAGGGTATCTGTCATTCTTTGAGGGTTGCATATGATTTTTGGGGTAAAAACAATAAAAGTTGCACAAACCGGGAGCAGAAACCGGCAGATATTCAAATTTTTTCTGCACAGAGACAAACGAAGATGCACCAAGTTTATTAAGAATCCTCCACCTTTTTATAAATTTTGGTGCATCTGACTCCAGACGGGTTTTTGGATCTGGAAGCATCGATCTTAGTAAATCTGCCCCATAATTAATTTCATGATAAAACTCTTATTTATTGTATGTTAAAAGCTCAGCACTTTTCTAATATCCTTTGTTTCATTTTCCCACCATTTGATCTCTGCTTGTTGTCACCTGTCCAAGAAAAATACTTCTTGCAGCTGAAAGGTTGTGACAGTCTAGTTTAACTCCTTAAAGGGGTATTCCCATCTTAGACAATGGGGGCATATCGCTAGGATATAACCCCATTGTCTGATAGGTGCGGGTCCCACTGCTGGGACCCGCACCTATAATCGAGAACGGAGAAGGGAGTGCTGTGGCTGGAGGAGCCCAGATTTCCCGGGGTATGTCCACCACCAAGCGCTAATCCCCGCCTCGCCCATTAAAGTGAATGGGAGCGTGCCGCGCATGCGCGGCCCATGCTCCCATTCATTTCTATAGGGCAGACGGCAATAGCCGAGCCAGCTCGGCTATTTTCGGCGGCCCCATAGAAATGAATGGAGGGCGGCTGCGCATGCGAAGTGCGCTCTCCTTCACTTTCGTGGCTCCATTCTCGATATAGGTGCGGGTCCCAGCGGTGGGAGCCGCACCTATAAGACAATGGGGGCACATCCTAGCGATATGCCCCCATTGTCTGAGATGAGAAAACCCCTTTAAGTACCGGGCCCATTTTTGGTTTAGCATTTTCATTTTTTGCTCCCCCCACGTACCAATGAGGGCTTATTTTTTTGCAGGATTAGGCCTCATGCACACGAACGTATTTTGTTTGTGTCCGTTCCGTTTTTGCATTTGAATGGGTCCGCAAAAAAAAACGGATGGCATACAGATATCATCCGTTTTTTTTTGCGGATTCGCAATTTGCAGACTGCAAAACACATACGGTCGAGTGCATGTAGCCTAAGTTGTATTTTTTAAGGGCACCATTTAATTTACCGTGTGTTATTGAAAAAATTCTTTGTGGAGTTAAATTGAAAAAACAAAAAACAAAAACACAATTCAAGATTTTTGGGGTTTTGACATCACGTTGTTCACCGTGTGCTAAAATTGACATGACTCCCTTATTCTGTGGCTCAATACGAATACGGCGATACCAAACTTGTATAGATTTGTTTTGTTTTACTACAATAAAAAAAACGAACTGTAGTTTTGCAGACGAACTGCAGTTTTTATTGGTACCATTTTTGTGGTTTGTATGACCTTTTACTCACTGTTATTCCATTTTTTTTTTGGGGGGGGGGGGGATGTGACAAAAAAAAATATAAAAAAAATGGCGAATCGTGCGTTTTTAATTTTTTTCCCGTTACGGCGTTCACTGCACACAGATTTTTTTTTTTAATAGTTCAGACATTTTTGGATGTGGCGATCCCTGATCTGTTTATTTTTTTAATTAATATATTTTTATATGTAAAATTGGGAAAGGGATGATTTAAAAATTTTTTTTTTTACTATTAGCCCCCTAAGGGGGCTAGAACCTGGTATCTTTTGTTCCCTTGTCCTATTCACCCTAAGGGCTGATGCACACGACCATATGTATTTTGCAGTCGGCAAAAAATACGGATGACATCCGTGTGCATTCCGTATTTTGAGGAACAATACAGCTGGCCTCTAATAGAACAGCACTATCCTTATCCATAATGCGGACAATAACAGGACATGTTCTATTTTTTTGCAGAACGGACATACGGAGACGGAATGCACACGGATTTACTTCAGTTTTTTTTGCGGACCTATTGAAATGAATAGTTATGCATACGGACCGCAAAAAAAACCAGAACGGACACGGAAAGAAAATACGTTTGTGTGATTTTCGCATGCTTCCTGCTGCACTGAGCTTACCATGGCAGGCTTCATAAGCGTCCAGGCTGCCATGGTAACCGATAGGAGCCCCGCGATTTCACTGCTGGGTTCCGATCGGAAGGCAGAGGGAGACGCATCCCTCTGCCTTGCCTCACAGGTGCCGTGATCGGTGTTGATCGTGAAACCTGAAGGGTTAGATGACGGGGTTCGGCAGGATGGCTGTTCCCAGTCATTGTGGTCGGGTACTTGCTGTACGATACAGCTGGCACCCGCCGCGTATGGAGCGGGCTGCTCCACATATCCACTCAACCACTGTGACGTACAGGAAAGTCACGGTGGTTGAAGGGGTCAAGCAGTTATCCAGTCGTTTAATACTGAGGACTAGTGTGGAGCGAACCTGTTTTTTAAGTTCTGCGTCCAAAGTTCGGGTTATCGAAGAATCCCGTTGTGGATTCCAAATTCCGTTATGGTCCGTGGTAGCAGAATCCATATTGGGATTTTTCAATAACCCGAACATTGGATACAGAACTTAAAAAACAAGTTCGCTCAACACTACTGATGACCTATCCTGAGGATAGACCATCAGTATCTGATCGTTGGGGGCCAACTCCCGGGTCCCCCACCGATCAGCTGTTTGAAGAGATTACATCGCTCTGTTGAGAGCTGCGTCCTCTTCCTAGGCCAGCGATGTCACGTTTATCGGTCACATGGCGTTGGCGCAGCTCAGTGCCATTCAAGTAAATAGGGCTGAGCTGCAGTGCCAAGCACAACCACTATACAATGGACGGCGCTGTGCTTGATGAGCTGCGAGGAGCCCGCGACGGTCACTTCAAATAGCTGATCGGCGGGGGCTCCTGGTGTCAGACCCCCATCCATCAGGTATTGGTGACCTAACCTGAATATTCAAGTCATGCAGAAAACCACACATCTCTCTCCTGTTTTGATAGTCTGCTACAATGTATCAGTGCAGGGAAGATGTATCAGTTCACACTGTTTAGCTCACATAGGATTGTTCTGGCTAAATGCAACTGTAGCAAACCCTCAGCTGTAAGAAGTATAAAGTGGCATATGATCGCATCCCTGCCACCAGCAGGTCTGTTATTGTGTGATGCAGGTGATTAGGCTCACTAACCCGTGTACAGGTACTGAAGAATGGAGCCAAACGCAGCTGGATTGATCTGCAGAGACAAAAACAGAATTTAAAGGACAACTAAAGCAGCACAGGTGTAACATGAACCCTGTGCCCCACGGTAAAATCTGTAACAGGGCCCTCACCCATCATGTGCCAGCAGCCTGCCTGTCTTTTGGATGCCACTTCTAATGCTGGTGTATTCTTAGGAGGCAGAGGGGTCTTTGGCCCCAGGAACTGGGTGTGAAAGCTGCATCTGCCCCCCCCCCCCCCCCCCCCCCCTTATAGCTACACCCCTGTAAATCAGTACTTATTATACATGGATTGTACACACCTTACATACTACAGCAGGAATTATGCTCAAAGTGACATCTAGTGGCCAAAACCTGGTACTACACAAGCAGTATTTTTTATTTTATTTTAAACCACCTTTTTTGTTCTTTTTTTTGGCTGCAATATTTCCTTTTAACCCCTGCCCCATTGACACCTCGTCTTACCAGCGGGTGCTTCAGAGCAATGATTTTTTTCCCCTTCCACTTGGTTTCAAACATTTCAGCAAAGTAGGGGCTACGAGCACTGAGGATGCAGCGGTGTGCACAAAACGACTCCCCATGGACGAGAAACATGGTGTCGCTATAAGAGCCTTGCTCCAGGAGTCTGTCGAGACAGAAAACGTGAGATTAGAGAAGCTGAGCTGCAGACGTTACGTCCCAAAAGATAAAACTGTAGGACATTTAACCCTTAGGATACTGGAGGTTTTTTCATTTTTGAGTTTTCATTTTTACATCACCATATTCTGACCCCCCATAACTTTTTTATACTTAGGTCTACTGAGCTGGTCGGGGGCTCATTTTTTGCGGAACAATCTTTAGTTTTTATTGAGTTTATTTAGTTATTCATTTTGGAGTGTGCATGACTTTTTGATCACATTTTATTTAAAAAAATTGGGTAATAGAAGCATTGAAAAAATGGCAAATTGGACATTTTTACCCTTTTTTCTGTTACGCCATACTGGATTTTTAAAAAAAAATATTTTAATAGTATGGGAGTTTTCGATCGCGATGATACCCATGATGTTTATATTTATTGTTATTTAGGTATTTATTTTTTCATTATACAGAAATTTTTATATATTTTTTTTTTTGTTTGTGATAATTTTGAAGCTCATATATGAGCCTATGAATAATGTTTTAAATTTTAGATTTTGTTCTATCAGGGATTTTTAAATTGACATTTAAAGCGAACCTTTCACCTGCATTTCACTTAATAAACTATCAAAAGTACCTTATAGATCATCCTCATTGTGTTATCATACAGTCTTGTCCCGCTTTTCTGCCATGTATATGCATGAAAAATTTCCCTTATACAGTCCTCTTCTCCAGCTCCAGAAGTCACGCGTGAGGAAGAGAAGACAGGCAGGCATCGGGGACGGCGCATGCGCGATTCAGTTATAGGATCGCGCTTGAGTCTGACGGCGCATGCGCCGCCTGTACAAGCGCGGTCCCGGCGACTGAGCCGGATGTCAATTAGACTGCATAGAGGAGGGGTTAGGGCAGGGGAGTTACAGCCTGGAGTGAGGGAAGGGCTACCCCCTTGACTTCTACCGTGACTTGTGGAGCTGGAGAAGAGTACTTTATAAGGCGATTTTTTCATGCATATACATGGCAGAAAAGCGGGACAAGACTGTATGATAACACAATGAGGATGATCTAGAAGGTACTTTTGATAGTTTATTAAGTGAAATGCAGGTGAAAGGTTCGCTTTAAAACCATAATTTGCTCATTTCTTATCCTGGCCTGCCATCTGTTGGCCAAAATAGGAATTGCAGCATGAATACCATCAGCCTTGTCAGCGAGGCTGAAAGTATTCGGCGCAACTACTGATGCCCACATTAGCCACACGGGGCATCAGGTAGCCGGGTTTTTGCGCATTTAGATGCCGTGATCAAGCGAGATTACTGCATCTAAAGCCTTTAATTACCGCGATCGGCATTATTGCTGGTCACGGTAATTAGCCGCAGGTTAATTGCCGGCCATGGTGCCCGCTGTATGTGTGAGTGGGTGCCATGTTTACACATAGCTCCAACGGCGCTCATTGCGAAGGGGTTAAAGGCTATGGACACCTTTGGGGGCATTTTATTATGATTGCATTTTACTCATTTTAGCCTAAACATTTTTTATTTTTATTTTTTTAAATTAGTCTTTATTAAAAATATTTAGCTGTTTCTGAGATACAGGGGTTAAAAATCAGTCTGGTTTCGCAGAATACCGTCATCTGACGGCTCATTTGTAGCTCTTATCTCTGATCTTCTGACCTCAAACAATTATTTAAGCCATATTCTTAGGCTACTTTCACACTTGCGTTCAGAGCGGATCCGTCTGGTGTCTACACAGACGGATCCGCTCCTATAATGCAAACGTTGGGATCCGTTCAGAACGGATCCGTCTGCATTATAGTTCAGAAAAAATTCTAAGTGTGAAAGTTGTTCAGACGGATCCGTCCAGACTTGACACTGAAAGTCAATAGGGGACGGATCCGTTTGAAATTGCACCATATTGTGTCAACTTCAAACGGATCCGTCCCCATTGACTTGCAATGTAAGTCTGGACGGATCCGTTTGGCTCCGCACGGCCAGGCGGACACCCGAACGCTGCAAGCTGCGTTCGGATGTCTGCCTGCTGAGCGGAACGGAGGCCAAGCGGAGTCATCCTGATGCATTCTGAGCGGATCCGCATCCACTCAGAACGCATTGGGGCTGTACGGATCCGTTCGGGGCCGCTTGTGAGAGCCTTCAAACGGAGCTCACAAGCGGAGCCCCGAATGCTAGTGTGAAAGTAGCCTTATCAGTTTGATAAGAATTGAGCTATCATGTGCATTTAGGCGGTCAGGACATCAGAGATAAGAGCTACACATAAGTGGACAGGATTCAAAGAAAACAGACAGATTTTTAACCCCTGTACCTCAGAAAAGGCTGTACATTTTTTTTTTTTATTGAAAAATGTATCTTAGCCCAAAATGAGTCAAATGCAATCATAAAAACAATTGCCCCAAAGGTATACACCATGTGGCAGAATGAAAGTCCAGAGCATCGGGGTTTCTGGATTGTCAGATGGCTGATTATATTTGGTAAATGCATGAACTCTCTGCCCAGTTACCTCTGCAGGAAGTCATCGTAGTAATCTCTTTGCATGCACTTAGATGTGATTTGCTTGTAATCTTTGAGCAGTCGGCGGATGGTATCGCTCAGGGCTCCGTACAGACAGCGCTCGCCATCAAACGTGTTCACTTCACACTTTGCTCCTGAGGCCGGGACAGAATAACAAGGGGAAAAAACATTAATGATCCAAAGACCTGAAAAACGCTCAATCTGAACGATAGTATCTTCTTATAAACTGGCCTTAAAGGGATATTCCTGGATTTTTGTATTGATTGCCTATCCAATTTGATCAGTGGGGTCCGCACTCCAGAACCTCACAGCGCCAAACATGGTGTAGTGGTACAGTTGGTTACCGCTCACTTCAATAGAAGCAGAACTGCAGTTACCAGCTCTGTCCACTACACAATGGATGGCGCTGTGCAGTTCTGGAGCCACTCAGGAACAGCTGATCGGCAGGGTGCGGGTGTCTGTCCACCGCTGATGAGATATGACCTATCCTGAGAATACACCCTCAATATATACAAAATCCTGAAACCCCCCCAAAAGGGGTTGTCCAACCTATATTAAAACCTCCCCAAAGTCCCTAAATATGTCTGGTGTCATGAGCTGCTGAGGCCAGTGACTGGCTGCATCGGTTATGGGCTGTGAATGGCTACGTCACTGCTGCGGTCTGTAAACATGGGTGTTGAGCATAACCTCTTTTATTATTTGAATACAGTTAGGGGATTCTGGGAAGGTGTTAACACAAGTCTGACCACCCCTTTAAGCACTGGGTGCAATGTTGATCAGTTTTCTAAAATATCATTATGAGGGGTCTGAGCTCCACTCTTCTGATACAGAGCTCCAAAGCCCCAGCTTCCATAACTACAGAGTCACACAGAAACATTCTGGCTGTCTGCAGCCGCCACTAGGGGGAGCTCCTCCCGGTGAGGACTTCAGGCAGCTGTGCTTTCATGACTATCAATCCTACAGACTCACCATTGGCTAAAAGGTAGCGGACAAGTTCTTCATGTCCACAAAGACAGGCGTAGTACCTACGAAACAGGAAAATTCTGAGTCACCTACGTCTTCATACAGGGGATGGTGCGCGCAGTTATTAAGGGTCCGCAATATCCATCCACAGATCATCATAAACAGGCCCCTTCCCCCATCTGTTGGCCACAATGGGGCAGAAAATCGCAGCCCCAATCCATATATACTCTTTTGGGTAAAAAGATATCTGCTTGCTTTTATTGAATAGGAACATTCCTGTTAATATCCAGAGGCTGACAACCTGTACTCATATTTCAAACAGCTGAGGGTTTGTTACAACAGAATCCAATCTACACAAATCCTCCAGAAACGGAAACCTCTGAACTCTAGACGGATACAATGTATCCGTGCAGGTGAAATGTAACAAACTCTTAGGAAAGGAGAGAGAAGAGATGAGGCTATTGCTGCTGTGTTCAGCCCCCAGAGGATTATGTAGACTTCTTACAATTGTAACAAACCCTCAGTTGGGAAAAGTAAAGTGTTTCTTGAATATTTTAGCCTCTGAATGTTTTTCTTCAGACTTCAAGCAGAGGTATAAAAATAGTCCCACTTGGAAGGAGGGGGTCCGCCCCAATCGCTCGCTTAGAGTTGGGGGTGGAGGGGTACTGTCCCACTTACAGGGAGGGAGGGGGGGGGGAGGGTGAACTGTCCCACTTACAGGGGCGTACTGTCCCACTTGTCCCGGACGTTCAGTTCCACGTCTCTCTGCTCCACAAGGTATCTACAGAGAAAACACAAGAGAATGAGGCAGATATTGAGCAACACAATCTGCAGGGGAGGACGGGGGACACAACCTGCAGCACAGAGAGGGGGGGGGGCACTCGGTGCAGCATTGGGGTAGAGGGAAGGGGTCAGGCCACAAGTGTCCTCATCTGGCTGATGAACGAGGAAGGCAGAGGAAGGATTCGGTGAGCACCCTGAAACTTAGAGGAACGCCCCTAGGAGAATAGGGAGTGCAGCTCTGGAGTATAATACAGGATGTAACTCAGGATCAGTACAGGATAAGTAATGTATGTACACAGTGACTGCACCAGCAGAATAGTTAGTGCAGCTCTGGAGTATAATACAGGATGTAACTCAGGATCCATACAGGATAAGTAATATAGTGTATGTATACAGTGACTGCACCAGCAGAATATTGAGTGCAGCTCTGCAGTGGGGTCTCAGCAGTGACATGGCATTTACTGTAGGTGCCTGGGCTATGATCAGGTATTTACAGGGTGACAACCAGGATAACAGCTCCAGCGCCTGACTACCTGGGTGGACACAATCCTCACACCACATCTTATGGAAGGGCCTATTTTACACAGACATCCATGTGAACTGAGCTGTATACCCACTGACTTCTGCGGCGAGAGGTCAGATCACATTCACATGGGAATCTCCATCCTGTGAGACAAGTTGTGCGACTATATTGTCGCTATGAAATCGCAGCATAATTTAGTCCCCCACAGAGTATCTGCTCGTGTCCCCTGATGTCGCAGTCAGGGCCCCTGGTGTCCCCCTCCCCCCGGGGACTTTCACTCACCGCACTCTGAAAATGTCGCCCTTCCTGCAGCTGCTAAACAGGTCGCTAGTGTCCATCGGCCCGAGCCCGGCGCTGGGCGGAGCGAACGGCTCATTGACCCGGCGGGTACGGAGCGCAGAGACTAGAAGCACCGGGAAACTGCGGCGGCGGCGGGACGAGGCTCAGGTGACAGGCCCAGGAAGAGGACGAGCACAGCGGATCCGAACAACAGCTGATTGCCGCACTGACACAGCACGGTGACCTCGCCCCCACCACGACAACCACGCCCTAGGAACCTAAACCACACCCACATACCAATGAAATAGACAAATAAGAGACATCTGCTGTGAAAGAGAGGTAACCACGCCCATAATCTCCTCCCACTTACATTATGACCCGCCCCTAGCTGGAGACTTACATAAAGTAGGCAGAAACAACTGAGCCCCGCCTCTTCTGTGTGAAGCCTCCAATGTAAACACGGCTTTCCCGGCATCACGTGACCGCCACATGTGACCTGATCCCCGTGTGCGCAAACAGTCAGAGGCTCAGAGCGACTACCCGGGTCCGCCTCCACCGGAGCTACCCTGAAAACCATTCTGTTGAGTTTTATTTTGACATTGAGAAGGAGTTAAAGGGACTCTGTCACCACTTTCTAACCCCCCCTTTTAAAAGTATTGTTATCTCCATGGCGCCCCTGTGATTACAAAGGTGTTGTTAGAAGATAAATTCGCCGTCTCCTTTTGATAAAAAGAGCTTTTATCTAACCTGTCAATCTTCTTGATAAGGTGCCCAGGGCGTTTCTGTTGGTCTCAAGCTGCCGCCCGCCGCTGCCGCTGTTGGTGCCCAGCTCCTCCCCTGATGCTTTCAGCGCCGCCTGAATGTAATGAAATACGCCTCCGGCTCTCGCTCAGTGCCCCCTCCTCCTTTTCAAAGATCCCGCGCGTGCGCACAGGCCTGTGCGCACGCGCGGGATCTTTGAAAAGGAGGAGGGGGCACTGAGCGAGAGCCGGAGGCGTATTTCATTACATTCAGGCGGCGCTGAAAGCATCAGGGGAGGAGCTGGGCACCAACAGCGGCGGGCGGCAGCTTGAGACCAACAGAAACGCCCTGGGCACCTTATCAAGAAGATTGACAGGTTAGATAAAAGCTCTTTTTATCAAAAGGAGACGGCGAATTTATCTTCTAACAACACCTTTGTAATCACAGGGGCGCCATGGAGATAACAATACTTTTAAAAGGGGGGGTTAGAAAGTGGTGACAGAGTCCCTTTAAGGGCTCGTGTAGATTATATAATTGACTATAATATTCACAGAATTGCTTCGCAATTAGATCTGTCTTGCGATATTCCTATGAATTAGAGGATCTAATAAGGGAGATAAAAGAGGCAACTTTCCTCTTTTTTATTTGGGACTAGCTGAAGGACCCGGGTATATTTAATCTATTTCATTTAATGTTTAGGTGTCGTTAAAAAATATCAACACTATCTATTATAACAGTGACATCTACAGCACCCCGCCCCCAAAACGGTGACCTCCACAGCCCCCCACCCCTCAACACTGATTCCCCCCCCCACAGTGCCCCGTCCCTTAAAATTGGACCTCTACAGCAGCCCACCCCCTTAACTTTGATCTTTACTGCAGCCTTCTCCTTTAACAGTGACTTTCACAGCATACCACCCCCTTGGCAGTGACCTCCACAGGGGCCCGCCCCCTTAACAGTGGCCTTTACTGGATCGGGGGCGTGTCCTTTTGAACAGCTCACTCTAAGACAGCAGCACTGTGCTGTCTGAGTGTGAGCTGCAGGGAGAAAGTCACCCTCCCTCCCACCTCAGCAGCTGACAGTTAACAGTACAGCATCAAGGCACATTATCGATTACAGAATATACATCAAAGATTTCAAACCTTTATAATCCGAGTTACTTGATTCTGTGAAAAAAGAAAAGAAACAAATAACAATAAAACGGTTACTGTCTGAACTATTCTTCTGACCTGCCTTTTCAACACCGTTTACCAATACTTGAATCGTAGTGATTTAGTGTGCATAGGGAGATCTGTTACACCCACTGCACCATGTCCCCGCGAGCTGTTGCGATTGCCCGTCTTAATCTCGAGGTCGAACACATTGTTTGTGTTGCCCCGCACTATATGCCCCACACTTTATCAAATTTTTGTGGCTTATTGCGGTGTTTATAAACTAATACTATGTAGGGCAGGATCTGATTTATTTGTAATTTCCACATGGTCAGGGTCGGAGTATTAGGACTATACCATCTCAGCGCTATGCACAGAGATTCCCTTAGGAATATTGTCCTATAGTGATCCCAATTATCATCACTCAATATACCTAACAGACAGGCCTCAGGCGAACATGACGCCCGGCCCGGCAGTAGTGAGGAAAGAAGATCTGTCGCTTCCCTCCAGAATGCGGCTATCGAGCTGCAGCTCCAGATCATGTGCCAGAAGTCTGCTTGCCCACACCTCGGGCAGCAGTGGAGGCTGCTCTGCCCGTCCTGTACATCCTAGGTGGTGGTAAATATGACTGATGATGAATATAGAGTTTAATTATTTTGTTATTTATTGCGGGTGATACTTGTAAATGTGACTCCAATAAATCCGTTATAGATTCATTTGTAAGTGTGGGAATCTTTCTTTTCCATTTGACAATTACTGGTAGAGGTTCTGCACTAATCTTTGCTTGAACTAAATGCGCATAAACTGCTGATACTAATCCTTTAGGGCCCTGAGTTTTGACAACTCCTATCAGGGCCAAAGCCACCCATAAGCAAAGTACGCCACTGCGTAGAGCGCACTCTTGCTGGGCCAGGCTTAGCATTAGGACCTTTTTATCCGGCCCGCAGCGCCGCCTCCTAGCTAATTTATTCACTTCACTTGCCGCTGTGTAATTGCAGAGAAGCGCCGTAATCTCGCACAGGCGCACTGGATACAGTAGTCTGCGCCCGGGATGTGCGGACTACTGGCAGAGGCATCGTCGAGCGGAGTGCACATGCCCCGTCTTCCAGCACACCTCGCTCGACGATGCCTCTGCCAGTAGTCCGCACATCCCGGGTGCAGACTACTGTATCCAGTGCGCCTGTGCGAGATTACGGCGCTTCTCTGCAATTACACAGCGGCAAGTGACGTGAATAAATTAGCTAGGAGGCGGCGCTGGGAGGGGAGGGGATCTGTGGGTGACACTTGTGGGGGGATCTGTGGGTGACACTTGTGGGGGGATCTGTGGGTGACACTTGTGGGGGGATCTGTGGGTGACACTTGTGGGGGGATTTGTGGGTGACACTTGTGGGGGGATCTGTGGGTGACACTTGTGGGAGGATCTGTGGGTGACACTTGTGGGGTGATCTGTGGGTGACACTTGTGGGGGATCTGTGGGTGACACTTGTGGGGAGATCTATGGGTGACACTTGTGGGGGGATCTGTGGGTGACACTTGTGGGGGGATCTGTGGGTGACACTTGTGGGGGGATCTGTGGGTGACACTTGGGGGGATCTGTGGGTGACACTTGGGGGGATCTGTGGGTGACACTTGTGGGAGGGATCTGTGGGTGACACTTGTGGGAGGATCTGTGGGTGACACTTGTGGGGGGGATCTGTGGGTGACACTTGTGGGAGGATCTGTGGGTGACACTTGTGGGGGGATCTGTGGGTGACTCTTGTGGGGGATCTGTGGGTGACTCTTGTGGGGAGATCTGTGGGTGACACTTGTGGGGGGATCTGTGGGTGACACTTGGGGGGGATCTGTGGGTGACACTTGTGGGGGGATCTGTGGGTGACACTTGTGGGGAGATCTGTGGGTGACACTGTTATGGGGGGATCTGTGGGTGACACTTGTGGGGATCTGCCCTCAGCATGGTATGTAGCTGGAGGGAGAAAACGTGGCCTTACCACAATGAAGGGTACAGTCTGTATGAATAGGTGGCTGACAAAAAAGGGGCGGGTCAATAGGCGGAGTCAAGGGGGCAGCAAAATTAGCTTTTGCCTAAGGTGGCAAAAATCCTTGCACCAGTGCAGACTCCTATAGGTGGATACTTGGATACTCTGGGAATTTGCTCTAGACTGCAGCCCTGAGTTGTAGATAGGAGAAAAAATGGGTATGTGGTATGTCCTATTTCTGAGTCAAGACTTCAAATGTCATCATGAGACCTTGCTCATAAATCATCTAAAGTTCTGACTCCCGCAGATATCCATTTATCCGCTTCCATTAGTCCTTGCACAATTGGTATAGTCTGATCATCCCATAAAGGTATATCCGAGACTACATCAGTAAATTTGGCTAGTGCTTTAGCTTCTCTCCAGTGACAGAATTAGATTTTTACAATCCCTGTCAGCTGAGGAGTGGGAGGGGGCGTGGCCTAACCGGATAGGGGGCATGTCCTTTTAAACAGCTCACTCTAAGACAGCAGCACTGTGCTGTCTGAGTGTAAGCTGCAGAGAGAAAGTCACCCTCCCTCCCACCCCTGCAGCTGACAGAAGTTAATTTTTTACCTTCATTTTTTTTCCAATCCCCGTCGGCTCAGGAATGGGAGGGGCCTAACCAGATAAGGGGCGTGGATTAGCAGGACCTGGGGGTGGGATTTTAAGTCATTTGAGGACACATTGTGGCAGGGGGCGTGTCTGGGCTCCTTCCTGCAAGAGTGACAGGCACCTTACTGGCTCATTTGCATACCAAATTAACTGGATTTTCAGAGGATAAAAACATCTATTGCTGGAACAAAGGCACATCTTGAAATTAGGTACTAAGTGCTATTAGGCCATGGCTTTACTTCAATAGCGATTATCCTGGTGACAGATTACCTTTAAAGCTCCCCTACAGCAGTGAAGATAAATGGCTGGGTTGTTATGGAAACCTGGAGTAAAACTGTATATGTGAAGCGAGCTTCTATTGGCTGATAAGGGTCATGTGACCAAGCTTCTATTGGCTAATGCATTTTTTGGGAATATCTCAGGAACGGTACGTCCTAGAGAGCTGAGACCTGGTCTAAAACCTTCCCGGACACCTGATGTACCTGTGTGCCAAATTTCGTGATTGTAAATGCGACGGTGCGGATTACTTTAGTGCACATACAGTACAGACCAAAAGTTTGGACACACCTTCTCATTCAAAGAGTTTTCTTTATTTTCATGACTATGAAAATTGTAGATTCACACTGAAGGCATCAAAACTATGAATTAACACATGTGGAATTATATACATAACAAACAAGTGTGAAACAACTGAAAATATGTCATATTCTAGGTTCTTCAAAGTAGCCACCTTTTGCTTTGATTACTGCTTTGCACACTCTTGGCATTCTCTTGATGAGCTTCATGAGGTAGTCCCCTGAAATGATTTTCACTTCACAGGTGTGCCCTGTCAGGTTTAATAAGTGGGATTTCTTGCCTTATAAATGGGGTTGGGACCATCAGTGGCGTTGAGGAGAAGTCAGGTGGATACACAGCTGATAGTCCTACTGAATAGACTGTTAGAATTTGTATTATGGCAAGAAAAAAGCAGCTAAGTAAAGAAAAACGAGTGGCTATCATTACTTTAAGAAATGAAGGTCAGTCAGTCAGCCGAAAAAATTGGGAAAACTTTGAAAGTAAGGGCTATTTGACCATGAAGGAGAGTGATGGGGTGCTGCGCCAGATGACCTGGCCTCCACAGTCACCGGACCTGAACCCAATCGAGATGGTTTGGGGTTAGCTGGACCGCAGAGTGAAGGCAAATGGGCCAACAAGTGCTAAGCATCTCTGGGAACTCCTTCAAGACTGTTGGAAGACCATTTCAGGGGACTACCTCTTGAAGCTCATCAAGAGAATGCCAAGAGTGTGCAAAGCAGTAATCAAAGCAAAAGGTGGCTACTTTGAAGAACCTAGAATATGACATATTTTCAGTTGTTTCACACTTGTTTGTTATGTATATAATTCCACATGTGTTAATTCATAGTTTTGATGCCTTCATAGTCATGAAAATAAAGAAAACTCTTTGAATGAGAAGGTGTGTCCAAACTTTTGGTCTGTACTGTACACATACACTCAGCTTTATATATTAGATAGTAGTATTTTTGACGCTTTATTACCATAAGCGGAATATTTATATTGCGTGGATAAAAACAATTTCGCAGTTTGTTAAACAAGTTCCTCAGTTCTGATCTCAAGGTGTCCAAAGGTGCCAGGGCTTCTGCAGCTACGTTTCTTTTATGTCTTTGTTTTTTAACATGTGAACCTAAGGGGATAAAATGCCCTCTCATGACAGATTTGTGGGCATCCAACAACGTTGCTTTTGAGATATCAGTGGATTCTTCCATAAGATCAGCTAACCTAGAGGTATGAGAGCCAGTGATCAGGGTTTCATTTAGTCTCCACCTGAACTCTGTCTTCTGCATGTTTGGTATTACAATACTAACGAAAACTGGAGCATGATCAGATAGTAATATATTTCTGATTTGTGCTCAAGGGATTGGGTTGGAAAGAAAATGTAGTCTAATCTTTGGTAGGAACGATGAGCTACAGAAAGATAGGTGTAATCTTTCTAATTTGAATGCATTACTCTCCATGCATCCACTAAACCTTGTGTGGCCAATGCATTTTTTTTTATTTTACGTAGGGATGACAAAGACATTGCTGAAGACCCGGTCGAACAATCAAGGCTCGGAAACAAAGCCCCATTAAAGTCACCACCCAACATGACTATGCCTTCTGCGACACTTGGCTATAACATCACTAAGGCTACTTTAACACTAGCGGCAGGACGGATCCAACAGGCTGTTCACCCTGTCGGATCCTTCCTACCGCTATTTCGCCGTGCCGCCGCTCCGTCCCCATTGACTATAATGGGGACGGGGGCGGAGCTCTGGCGCAGCACCGCAGTGCACGGCGAGAGGCCGTCGGACTAAAGTCGGACATGTCGTCGTTTTAGTCTGGCGGCCTTTCGTCCTGCCGCTAGTGTAAAAAGTACCCTAAGCCAGTTCGCCTGCGCAGTGTTGGGAGCGTAGAAATTTCCAAAAGTGAACAGTTGGGGGCCTACAGTGCCCTTGATAAAGATAAATCTACCTTCTCCGTCAACCATAGTTGAATAATGGACAACGGGGTCCTTCTGTGTATAGCAATACTAACCCCTTCTGATGCAGAGTGAGGTGATGGGCTATCACACCATTGATTGTATAGCAAATGCGACAGTTTAGGCATATGGTTGACTCGGAAGGGAGATTCCTGTATCAAAGCTACATCTACTTTCTTTTTTATGTAAAAAGTGGCAGATTTGGTTCCTTTTCGTTTGAGCGTTAAGTCCTCTAACATTAAAAGTACATACCTGCAAATTGGCCATAAAGAAAATTGTGGAAGCGCATTATTAGCTCATCCTAACCTGTTTCCATTCCTGGGGTGGGGTAAGGGAAGACTAAGAAAGAGGTAAGGGAAAAAAAACATTACAAAAGGATGAGAACATTGTAGACCGCCAGCAAATCAGGCTTCAGTAGCACTAAAGCCTGGGAGGGGGTCTATACATGGTGGACCAATTTCCAGAGCGAGCATTAATTTACGGGCTGAGTATTTAATATTCTGGGACATAAAGTGCCGTATTTGCCAGATGTGGTAGGTGACGCCACTTGGCAAATAAAATAAAAAATAAGACAGTTCCCCTACCGCTCATATTGGCAAAGGGTGAAACAGTGACCAGAAAATTAATTCTCCTTTTCAGAACCTTATAAGAGTACAGAGGGTGAACATGAAGAAGTGGAGGGATGTAAAGAAAAAAGAGATAAGAATAGAAGAGGTACAGTATCATCTAGGGAGAATCAGCGAAGCCTGACCGGTAAGGCAGTGGTACTATCCAATGTCTCTCCTATCTCGTTTGGTTGATTGGTGGCCCAAAATCTTCTTGGATCTCTGTGGTTTGGGTGAGGCTACTTGCCAGGAGTCCAGCGTTGGTAGAGCGGGAAGCGTGGCAACATTTTGCGAAGGGCACCAATCCGGGATATCCAAATTAGAAATGTCCAAGGCCTCGTAGATCTTCTGTAAATCCGTATGTGCCCCGATAACATGTTTGGGGTGTTAATCAGGAGACCGAATGGGTGAAGGTTATCTGGCGCTTCTGCAGGACATCTCGTAAAGGTTTCATCAGACGCCTCTTCTTTAAAGTCCTAGGTGACAGATCTTAGAAAATAGTGACCGCTGAGCCTTCAATCTCTAATGCTTTGTCGCAGCTAGAATTTGTTCTTTTACTAAAAAAAGCTAGTTAAGCGACAAATTACATCTCTAGGAGGTTCTTGAGGTTTTGGTACTGGTCTAAGCGCTCGGTGTATTGTCCATCTCAAACACCTCAGGGGATTCGGTGGTAACCAGACGTGAAAATAACTGTGCAATTGCTGATCTCAGTGCTTCCGGACTAACGGATTCCGGGATTCCTTTAAGCCTAATATTATTCCTTCTTCCTCTTTTGTCCTGGTCTTCGACCAGGGTGTAAAGATAGCGCCCAAGCTTATCTTAACTATCTAAATTGTGGGATACATGCTCACCGAATTCGGTAGTGGTGTTTTGGGCGGCTTCCAAGACCTCCACTCTGGAACCCAGTTGTTGCATGTCCTGCTTTATTTCTTTGAGGTCTTGACGTATAGGTTCCTTCATAAATGCTCCGGAGAGTGGTAAATCATCCGGAGAGGCTGCATCATCTGGATCGCTGTCTCTTTCTGCATCGGAGTCTGCTTCTCCTCCCGCCATGAGGGCTGTGCGTCGAGCAAGCACCATCTTGGTGTTACCTCTCACCTCCGGTTTCTTAACAAATCTGTCCATGTCGCTTTGGCTAATTGGCATCTTTGGTCTGCCTGGAGTTTCTTTACCCTTTTCTCTTGTAAGTTTGCCCATTTTCACCTTGATAATAGCTTTATTTCGCTCGCTCTAGCTTGGTCAGCAGCGGAGCTCCTTATGCTGCGCACATCCTGCTCGGCTGCTAGACCCACAATACATTGTAGTAAGTGGCTTGTATTAACTTTCTCTACAGGATGAATGGCACTTACTGAAGTGAGACGACTCCTTCAATGCTAATCACATTATGGTGCAGTTTACCATATTTTTCACTTTATAAGACGCTCCTGATGTTAAGACTCACCCCAGGTTTTAGAGGAGGAAAATAAGAAAAAAAAAAGTCATCAGACCTCATATCAGATCCTTGGATTAGACCCCCATAAATATCAGGACTTCACATCAGACCTCAGATCAGCCCTCAATGTAAATCAGCCTGGTAAGGAGCCCAAGGGGCTGCACTAACCGTTCTGGAGCCCAGCCATGCCCCCCTGTGAAGGAGCCCAGCACCGCCTGTATCCACCAATCTCCTCCTTGCTCACAAAGTCAGATCTCCATCATCTCGTGGTGCGTGAGCTTGCGCATGCGCAGTTCCTTCCCTGAAGCTAATACCAGCACAGAGAAGGAACACTATGCCGACACTGCGCATGCGTGAGCTCGCGCATCGCAAGATTACGGCGATCTGACTTCGTGAGCAAGGAGGAGATTCGTGGATACAGGCGGTGCTGGGCTCCTTCACAGGGGGGCATGGCTGGGCTCCAGAACGGTTAGTGCAGCCCCTTGGGCTCCTTACCAGGCTGATTTACATATCTATAAAATCATTTTTTACGCTCAATAAAATCACTCAGAGATATGGGACAGGTATATTGCGGATATGCTAGCGGCGATCTTGCTGTGCATGTCCGCATCTCTCTATAGGGTAAAAGGAGGTGACAGAATCCCTTTGAATGGGGCTGAGCTGTGCCTAGGCAATGTGATCAATGATCGTGACATCATATGGTCTAGGCAAAGCTGCTAGAAGGCTGCGGCGCTACTGCTAATGCTGGTGCCTTCTCAATCCGCTGTTAGACCCCCCCACCAATCAGATACTGGTGACCTATCCCAAGGTTAGGTCATCAGTAAAAATATCTTGGAAAACCCCTTTAATGCTGCACAAGGGGTTCACACCAGATACTGAAAGCAAAGGTTCACATACTTTTACCACTCACAGACATGAGATATTGTATAATTTTCCTAATTAAGTCTAATGTTTTTGACTTATTTGTTGGATATGTGTCACTACCAGAGCTTTGAGACGTTCTCACAGCTCTGTTTCTCCACCCCTGTGATGATGTCACTACTAGAGCTTGGAGGAGTTCTCACTGCCCTGTTTCTCCGCCCCTGTGATGAAGTCTTTACTTTCTGTTTCCTTCCTCCCAGCTGTTCCTCCTGCGTTTGATTTCCCTGCCTTTAAATCACCCCTCCTCCTATTGTAGGGCGTGGATTATATTTCTCATTTCAGTTGTAGCTCTTGCTTGAGAATCTTCACTTGTAAGCTATCAGTTCACTGGACCTGTGTTCTGCTGCAGCAAGCACTCCGGATATTGCCAGCTGTCCTTGGATCCGTCTTCTCTGCGGCTGCAGCTCCTTCAGCTAAGTGTGCAGACATTGTTGTGTACCTGGTTATTTTCTGACTGGATCTGAGGTGGCCACGGTTCCCTCCATATACTGAGCAGGGCACTGGTGGCCGTGCCCCTTCCACTATTGTAGGGGTTACAGTGGTCATCAGTCTTAGGTACGCGGGCATGCCTCGTTCCGCCATTAGGATCCGGGCATGTGCTTTAGCAGCATAGGGAGAGCTTTGAGGGTCTGACAGGGGTCACCCTTTATCCTCCCTAGTTTGGGTCCGGTCAGTAGCTCTTTTTACTGTGTATACTCTTGTTGCTCACATACAGCCGTGACATTATAATCCACCAAAACCGTCCTTTTTTGACATGGATCCGCTTTCTGGCCTGGTTGACCGCATGCAGGGTCTTTCTTTGGAAGTAGCGGATCTCCGTCAATCTATGACTCAGCTTCAAGCATTGGGCTCTGCTCCGGCTCATGGAGTCTGTTGCGAGCCAAAGGTCTCACTTCTGGAAACGTTCTCCGGGGGCAGTGAGAATTTTGTTCGCTTCAGAGAGGCATGCAAACTCCATTTTTGCTTGTGTCCCCACTCCTCTGGTAAGGAGGAGCAGAGGGTGAGGATTGTCATCTCCCTGCTCAGGGGTAATGCTCAGACTTGGGCTTTTTCGCTGCCATCAGGGGATCCCTCCCTTCGATCCGTGGAAAGATTTTTTGTGGCCCTGGGGCAGATATATGATGACCCGGATCGTGTTGCTCTGGCCGAATCTAACTTACGTGTTTTATGCCAGAACAAACTGTCTGCGGAGCTTTATTGTTCTGAATTTCGGAGATGGGCAGCTGATTCAGGTTGGAATGATGCTGCACTCCGGAGTCAGTTCTGTCATGGTCTCTCAGAGAGATTGAAAGATGCGTTTGCTTTCCATGAGAGACCAACGTCCTTAGAGTCTGCCATGTCATTGGCGGTACGCCTTGACAGGCGTCTAAGAGAAAGAAACAAGACCTCTCTGTCCAGCCATTGTCAGTCTAGGGGCAATGGTGCGGACTCATTCAGTGTGCAGGGGCCTCATCCTGTCTCGCTCGCCTCTGAGGAGGAGCCCATGCACCTAGGTCGACTTGCCCCTGATAAAAGAGGATTTAGTCCTCAGAGTATGGTGTGTTTTTGTTGTAAGGGGCATAGGTCATTTGGCAAATGTTTGTCCGTCTAGGAGATTCTTGAACTGTACTAAGAGCGATAATAAGAGAAAAACCTCAAAAGGTAAATCATCAAATTCTGCTTCATCTGCTACTTTGGGCAAAGTTGATGTAGGAATTGATGTTTTTCCTCTGACCTGCAATTCCCGTTTTCTCCTGTCTGCCAGGGTGGCGCTAGAGAGCAAGGTCATTTCTTGTGGGATTTTTGTCGATAGTGGAGCGGCCGTCAATCTTATTGACACTCAATTTGTAGCCATGCATGGTTTTCAGGTTTGCACATTAGAAAAGGATATACCTGTTTTTGCTATTGACTCTGCTCCACTCTCACAGAGATCTCTGAAGGGCATTGTTCACAATATCCGGCTAGCTGTAGGTGACACTCATGTGGAGGATATATCTTGTTTTGTCCTTAACGGATTGCCTTCTCCTCTAGTTTTGGGGTTACCCTGGCTCACTAGACATAACCCCACTATTGATTGGCAAGGAAGGCAAATAAATGAGTGGAGTGACTTTTGTAGAGAGAATTGTCTCACAGCGACTTTTGCAGTGGTGTCCACTAAAACTGTGCCATCATTTCTCTCTGATTTCTCGGACGTGTTTTCTGAGAGCGGTGTTCAGGAGCTACCTCCTCACCGGGAGTTTGACTGTCCCATTAACCTCATTCCCGGCGCCAAGCTGCCAAAAGCACGCCTCTACAATCTCTCACAACCGGAAAGAATCGCAATGCGAACCTATATCTCCGAGAGTCTCGATAAGGGGCATATTCGTCCCTCAAAGTCACCTGTGGCCGCGGGTTTTTTTTTTGTTAAAAAAAAAGATGGCTCTCTGAGACCTTGCATAGATTTTAGGGAGCTGAACCGTATCACGATTCGCGATCCCTATCCCCTTTCTCTGATCCCGGACCTCTTCAACCAAATTGTTGGGGCCAAGGTGTTTTCCAAATTGGATTTGAGAGGCGCGTACAACCTGGTCAGGGTCAGAGAGGGGGATGAATGGAAAACGGCCTTTAATACCCCTAACGGGCATTTCGAGAATCTCGTTATGCCTTTCGGCCTGATGAATGCTCCGGCCGTCTTTCAGCATTTTGTTAATAGTATTTTCTACCATTTAATGGGGAAATTTGTATTGGTGTATCTTGATGATATTTTGATTTTTTCCCCTGATGTTCAGACCCATCAGGATCATCTTTTTCAGGTTCTGCAGATTCTGCGGGAAAATAAATTGTACGCCAAGCTGGAGAAATGTCTTTTTATGGTATCGGAGATTCAATTTCTGGGTTTTCTCCTCTCTGCTTCTGGTTTTCGCATGGATCCGGAGAAGGTCCGTGCTGTACTTGAGTGGGAGCTTCCTGAGAATCAGAAGGCATTGATGCGCTTTCTGGGTTTTGCGAACTATTACAGAAAGTTCATTTTGAATTATTCCTCTGTGGTCAAACCCCTCACTGACATGACAAAAAAGGGGGCGGATTTTTCCTCTTGGTCGGAGGAGGCGCTTGCAGCCTTTTCTAAGATTAAAGAGTGTTTTGCGTCTGCTCCCGTCTTGGTGCATCCCGATGTTTCCTTACCTTTTATTGTTGAGGTGAATGCTTCCGAGGTGGGTGTGGGTGCAGTTTTGTCCCAGGGCCCTTCTCCTGCCAAATGGCGACCCTGTGCCTTTTTCTCTAAAAAACTCTCCCCGGCAGAGAGAAACTATGATGTGGGAGATAGGGAGTTGTTGGCCATCAAGTTGGCTTTCGAGGAATGGCGCCATTGGTTGGAGGGGGCCAGGCACCCTATCACCGTTTTTACCGACCATAAGAATCTGGCATACTTGGAGTCAGCCAGGCGTATGAATCCGAGACAGGCCAGATGGTCTCTGTTCTTCTCCAGATTCAATTTTGTCGTTACATTCCGACCTGGGATCAAAAATGTGAAGGCTGATGCTCTCTCTCGCTGTTTTCCGGGAGGAGGAAACTCTGAGGACCCGGGTCCCATTTTGGCGGAGGGGGTAGTTGTTTCTGCTCTATATTCCGATTTGGAGGCCGAGGTCCAGGCTGCCCAGACTGAGGCACCTGCCCGTTGTCCTTCTGGGAAGTTGTTCGTGCCTCCTGAGCTACGTCACAAACTCTTCAAGGAGCATCATGATACGGTTCTTGCTGGTCACCCCGGGAGTAGAGCCACGGTAGATCTCATTGCTCGGAGATTTTGGTGGCCGGCTCTTCGTAAGTCGGTGGAGGGTTTTGTGGCTGCTTGTGAGATGTGCGCTCGCGCTAAGGTCCCTCGTTCACGGCCTTCAGGTTCCCTTCTCCCGTTACCCATACCTTCCCGTCCTTGGACACACCTGTCCATGGACTTTATCACGGATCTTCCTCGTTCCTCGGGGGAAGTCGGTGATCCTGGTGGTGGTGGACCGTTTTAGCAAGATGGCTCATTTCGTACCTTTCCCTGGTTTACCCAATGCTAAAACGTTGGCGCAAGCTTTTGTCGACCATATTGTTAAATTGCACGGCATTCCCTCTGATATTGTTTCCGATAGAGGCACGCAGTTTGTGTCCAGGTTCTGGAAGGCTTTCTGTTCTCGCCTGGGGGTTCGGCTGTCCTTCTCTTCTGCTTTTCACCCGCAGTCGAATGGTCAGACTGAGCGCTTCAATCAGAATCTGGAGACATATTTGCGCTGTTTTGTGGCAGAGAACCAGGAGGATTGGTGTTCATTTCTCCCTCTTGCTGAGTTTGCTCTGAACAACCGTCGTCAGGAATCTTCTGATAAGTCACCATTCTTTGGTGCATATGGGTTCCATCCGCAGTTTGGGACATTCTCGGGAGGGGCTCTTTCTGGTTTACCTGAGGAGAGATTTTCCTCGTCTTTGTCTACCATTTGGCAAAAGATTCAGAGTAATCTTAGAAAGATGAGTGAGAAGTATAAGCGTGTGGCTGATAAGAGACGTGTGCCTGGTCCGGACCTGAATGTGGGTGATCTGGTGTGGTTGTCTACAAGAAATATTAAACTGAAGGTTCCCTCCTGGAAATTGGGTCCCAAGTTTATTGGGCCTTATAAAATCTTGTCAGTCATCAATCCTGTTGCCTTCCGTCTTGATCTTCCACGGGTTTGGAAGATACATAATGTATTTCACAGATCTCTCTTAAAACCATATGTCCAGCCCACGGTACCCTCCTCTTTGCCTCCTCTTCCGATTTTGGTTGATGGCAATCTGGAGTTTGAGGTTTCCAGAATTGTGGACTCTCGCATTGTCCGCGGTTCTCTTCAGTACCTTGTTCATTGGAAGGGTTATGGTCCTGAGGAGAGGATGTGGGTTCCGGTGTCGGACATTAAAGCCACTCGCCTCATCAGGGCATTTCATAGGGCTCATCCTGAGAAGGTGGGTCCTGGGTGTCCGGAGTCCACCTGTAGAGGGGGGGGGGGGGGGTACTGTCACTACCAGAGCTTTGAGACGTTCTCACAGCTCTGTTTCTCCACCCCTGTGATGATGTCACTACTAGAGCTTGGAGGAGTTCTCACTGCCCTGTTTCTCCGCCCCTGTGATGAAGTCTTTACTTTCTGTTTCCTTCCTCCCAGCTGTTCCTCCTGCGTTTGATTTCCCTGCCTTTAAATCACCCCTCCTCCTATTGTAGGGCGTGGATTATATTTCTCATTTCAGTTGTAGCTCTTGCTTGAGTATCTTCACTTGTAAGCTATCAGTTCACTGGACCTGTGTTCTGCTGCAGCAAGCACTCCGGATATTGCCAGCTGTCCTTGGATCCGTCTTCTCTGCGGCTGCAGTTCCTTCAGCTAAGTGTGCAGACATTGTTGTGTACCTGGTTATTTTCTGACTGGATCTGAGGTGGCCACGGTTCCCTCCATATACTGAGCAGGGCACCGGTGGCCGTGCCCCTTCCACTATTGTAGGGGTTACAGTGGTCATCAGTCTTAGGTACGCAGGCATGCCTCGTTCCGCCATTTGGATCCGGGCATGTGCTTTAGCAGCATAGGGAGAGCTTTGAGGGTCTGACAGGGGTCACCCTTTATCCTCCCTAGTTTGGGTCCGGTCAGTAGCTCTTTTTACTGTGTATACTCTTGTTGCTCACATACAGCCGTGACAATATGGTTATCTTTATCTGCTTTTAAGACTTGTGTGAAAATCTGATGTATTTTTAGGTCAAATTTATGCAGAAATATAAAAAAAATCTGAAGGGTTCACAAACTTTCAAGCAGCACTGTATCCGTATGGCACTGTTATTATGTAAGTATATTATTGGGGGTGGCAGCAGGATAACACTGTAGGGGAACCAGGAGGAGGATGATAGAAAAGTGAGAAACCACAGATGTCTGCGTGGCAACCTCTGCAGAGATGAAACGTGGCTGAAAGAAGTTGTCATGGCGGTCTGCTCCGAATGGAGAAGATAAGGAAAGAGAGTCTACATCAGGAGGGGACATCAATGGATGTAAGAGGTATGTGGCGCTGTATTCTCCTGTGTGCTTGATAGTGCTAAATGTAATGTTCATCCAAATATGCGGCTGGGTGGTTGGATCAGGGTTGCCAACCAGAATTTTTCTTTTTTCTAGACAAATTATCCCAAAATCACAGACCGCCAACATTTTTTACGGACAAATTGGAAAACCATAATGAATTATAAACATTCTACGTAATACATATCTACAGCTCAATATATTGATAGTAGTAACTCATTACCAGCATTTACTGTGATCTGTAAAACGATGATAATTACCACCAAATGAATCTAATTAATAGACGCATCAATTTTTTTTCGCAGACACAGGAAAAAAGTTGCCTATTTTTACGGACTGTTCAGAAATTTCGGGACGGTTGGCAACCCTGGGTTGGATTGAGAATACGACACATATGCATTGGAGCGTGGGCTTTTGAGGCCCTAAAAACGCCCCTGCCTCCTAGTGCTTTCTACAGATGCACTGAAATATTTTTCTTTATATATATTTTTTTTTATTAATTTTATTTTTTACATTGTGTCAAGCTGTAAGGATCCATATTGCATGCGGGTGGAATCACAAAGCAGACGAGTGGAGGAGGCAACAAAATTCTGCTCCTACATCACGACACGCAGAAAAAGAAGAAAAAAAAAATACGACAAAATTGTGCTCAGCCGAGGCCGAACTGGAATGCATCGGCAGATAAGGTTAACACCAGAGAGCTGGCTCTTGATATAATCTTTGGAAGAATAAAGTGCAATCATCTCAAACTTTGTAAACCGGAGGGCGACGGCGAGAGCGCGGGCACTCACTGACACTGTGTGCTAACTGGACTTCTGTGCTGCTATGGGCCAACAATCCATTGTGTCAACCAATCTAATTACAGGAAAAGATTGTAAACTAAACATTTATAACCAAACTTGTCCAACAATTATAAAAGAAAAGTTTGTCTCGGCCCCCTTTGGTCCCTACAGGTGAGTATCTTCTTCCATGGTGTCCGTCTCATCCTTGCTTGTCTTGTTAATTAATGTCTCCCAGCCGTCCGCCCGGTGAGAGGTGCCGCCATTAAGGCTTGTTTTCTTTTCTTGCATTTCTGATTGGCCGTCCATCGCCACGTCCAGGGTGGGATTGTCATGGCAGCCGTTCTCCACGAAATGCAGCTCCTGATTGCAAAAGAGAACAGAAAACGAATCACTGAGATGAACACGCTTTATATGAACTGCCCAGAGAAGTGGGGGGAAGAACGTGACAACAATTAAATATTTTTTTCTCCACTATATTCACTGAGGAAAATAAACTGTCAGATGAAATGCAGAATGTAAAAGTAAATTCCCCATTAAAAGTGCCCTGTCTGACCCAGGAAGAAGTATAGCAGCGTCTTAAAAAGATAAAAATAGACAAATCGCCAGGACCAGATGGCATACACCCCTGTATCCTAAGAGAATTAAATAATGTCATAGCCAGACCCTAATTTCTGATATTTAAGGACTCTATACTGACAGGGAGTGTTCCACAGGATTGGCGCATAGCAGATGTGGTGCCAATATTCAAAAAGGGTCCAAAAACAGAGCCCGAAAATTATAGGCCGGTAAGATAGGCCGATAAGATAAGTTTAACATCTGTCGTGGGTAAACTGTTTGAAGGTTTTCTAAAAGATGCTATCTTGGAGTACCTCAATGAAAATAAGCAAATGACGCCATATCAGCATGGCTTCATGAGGGATCGGGCCTGTCAGACTAATTTAATCAGTTTCTATAAGGAGGTACGTTCTAGACGTGACAGCGGCGAATCAATGGATGTCGTATATCTGGACTTCTCCAAAGCATTTGACACTGTACCACATAAAAGGTTAGTATATAAAATGAGAATGGTCGGACTGGGAGAAAACGTCTGTACAGTATGTGGGTAAGAAACTGGCTGAGTGATAGAAAACAGAGGGTGGTTATTAACGGTACACACTCAGATTGGGTCACTGTCACTAGTGGAATACCACAGGGGTCAGTATTGGAGGGGTCACTGTCACTAGTGGAGAGGGGTCAGTATTGGGCCCTATCCGAACATGGTTGCCAGTTCTGCTAATAGACTCACAAACAAATCACCTGTTACTGCATCAGAATTACAGGGACTTAGTACCTATCAAGTCAAGTATGGTGATACATCCATAGAGCGCCTGCAGACTCCAGGTCAGTAATTTGTATGTCGATACCCGCCCCCATCATCCCGCTGTTCACCTGCAAACCAGCTGTGGGATGCATAGAGAGGACTTCTCCAGGAGTCCCTGCCATTTTATGCGCATGCAATATAACTACTAGAATACTGCTCTCATGTACAAGAATATATCTACTATTATACTGCTCATATGTACAAGAATATATCTACTATTATACTGCTCATATGTACGAGAATACAAGCGCTATAATACTACCCCTTTATTACACTTGTACAAATTTTCTGATATAAGTAATCATTGTGATATAATGTTCTGTGTCACTCACCATATTTTTCAGTTTCGGTAGTCGTCTCTGCCAACATATGTAAATGATTCCCGCAATGATGATCATTACACAGATGGAGCCAATAATGACCAAAACAATGAAGAGTTTTCCGTAATCGCTGCGGGGAGGGCTGGGCCGGGACTGACAGCTGACGGTGCTGGAGTAGCTCTCTATCCCAATCTGTGGGGAAGTGATCAAAGGATTGATATTTTAGAAATTCCATGGATTTTCTACCATTTGTGATTTGCCTCCTTAGATCTACTCAATCTAATCTTGCTTTGAGGTGGGGGCGCTGTTGCATTATTGTTTAGGCAAAATATTTGCTTTAGGCCGTGATTCTGTTCATAATGCTACTAATAAACAATAATCTAGAATACTGCATCAGTATTCATCTTTTTTTATCAATGGTTTTCAGACGCAGGCTCATTTTTACGTGGTTTCCTTTTTTGTGGTGACTGCAGTTAGATTTGTGTATAAATCCATATACAGTGAGCTCCCCCTAGTGGTGACTTCAGGCAGCCAGACTTTTAGTATATGACTAGGTATAAATCCATATACAGTGAGCTCCCCCTAGTGGTGGCTGCAGGCAGCCAGACTTTTAGTATATGACTAGGTATAAATCCATATACAGTGAGCTCCCCCTAGTGGTGGCTGCAGGCAGCCAGACTTTTAGTATATGACTAGGTATAAATCCATATACAGTGAGCTCCCCCTAGTGGTGGCTGCAGGCAGCCAGACTTTTAGTATGTGACTAGGTATAAATCCATATACAGTGAGCTCCCCCTAGTGGTGGCTGCAGGCAGCCAGACTTTTAGTATATGACTAGGTATAAATCCATATACAGTGAGCTCCCCCTAGTGGTGGCTTCAGGCAGCCAGACTTTTAGTATATGACTAGGTATAAATCCATATACAGTGAGCTCCCCCTGGTGGTGGCTGCAGGCAGCCATACTTTTATCCTAAAGCTATGTATAAGGGTCCATTCACACGTCCGTTTTTTCTTTCCTGATCTGTTCCGTTTTTTGCTGAACAGATCTGGACCCATTCATTTTCAATGGGTCCTGGAAAAAAAACGGACAGCTCAATGTCAGATTTTTTTCAGGACCCATTGAAAATGAATGGGTCCAGATCTGGTCCAGATCTGTTCAGCAAAAAACGGAACAGATCAGGAAAGAAACAACGGACGTGTGAATGGACCCTAAATCTAGGGCTGCAGCTAACGATTATTTGAATAATCGATTAGTTGTCGATAATTTCATTGATTAATCGGGAAAAAACACCAAAATGACAAAAAAAGGGGTTTATATGATTTTACTTGAAAAATTATGTTCAAAGGCCATATTAAAACAAATTGTGAATGGCACTGTTAGGGTCCATTCACACGTCCGTTGTTTCTTTCCTGATCTGTTCCGTTTTTTGCGGACCAGATCTGGACCCATTCATTTTCAATGGGTCCTGAAAAAAAACGGACAGCTCAATGTCTGATTTTTTTTCAGGACCCATTGAAAATGAATGGGTCCAGATCTGGTCCAGATCTGTTCCGCAAAAAACGGAACAGATCAGGAAAGAAACAACGGACGTGTGAATGGACCCTTATGGGGGATCTGTGGATGGCACTGTTATGGGGGATCTGTGGATGGCACTGGTATGGAGGGGTTCTGTGGATGGCACTGTTATGGGGGGGATCTGTGTATGGCGCTGTTATGGGGGGATCTGTGTATGGCGCTGTTATGGGGGGGATCTGTGGATGACACTGTTATGGGGGATCTGTGGATGGCACTGTTATGGGAGGGGGATCTGTGGATGACTATGCTATGGGGGGATCTATGGATGACACTATATAGCATCTTATGCTATATGTGTCATCCACAGATCTCCCCCATAGCATAGTCATCCACAGGTCCCCCTCCCCACAACAGTGCCATACACAGATCCCCTCCACAACAGTGCCATACACAGATCCCCTCCACAACAGTGCCATACACAGATCCCCTCCACAACAGTGCCATACACAGATCCCCTCCACAACAGTGCCATACACAGATCCCCCTCCCCATAACAGTGCCATACACAGATCCCCTCCATAACAGTGCCATACACAGATCCCCCTCCCCATAACAGTGCCATACACAGATCCCCCTCCCCATAACAGCCCCGACCCCGCCGCTCACAGCAGTATTCCTTAACCAGCAGTAACTTTTACTTTAAATCACTGCATCTTCTTTTACCTTACAATGAAGCTACAATAACAGGCAGAGCGGGCGGCAGCGTAACGTCACTTACTCACATGACGCGCCTGCTCCCCCTACTTTATGAATGAAGCAGGCGGAGCCTGCGCGTCACGTGAGTAAGTGACGTTACGCCGCCGCCCGCTCTGCCTGTTACTGGAGCTTCATTGTAAGGTAATAAAGATGCCGGTGATTTAAAGTTCAAGGACCCGCAGGCATAGCGCCTGACCGCCCGCATAGCAACGAATCGGCCGATTATTCGATAACGGGATTCGTTGACAACGGATCCCGTTATCGAATATCATCGATAACGTAAATTAATCGTTGCAGCCCTATATAAATCCATATACAGTGAGCTCCCCCTAGTGGTGGCTGCTGGAAGCCAGATGGTTATCATATGGCAATGTATATAGATCCATATACAGTGATCGCCCTCCAGTGGTGACTGCAGGCAGCCTGACTTTTAACTTTTGACTCTATGTCTATGCTGTGGATCAGAAACAAATAATCTCTGAGCACTATAAAGATTTATGATCAAATTAATCTTTAGATAAAAATAAGAAATATAATAGGTACAAACTCTGTATATAGGACTAACCTCTGCCAGACTCCTCTTTATGTCTCCAAGTGCCGTGAAGACGTCTTTTACAGGGACCACACCTTTAGAGAGCAGACATTTTTGTTAGCTGGAGGCAGTTTTTGATTCATGTAACAGTTTTCCCCCAGTCGTGTAATGACCTACAGCTGATCATTTGTTACAGTTGTATCCAGTCTCGACAAGCCCCAGGCTGGCACAGTTTACCTGCACTGATACATTGTATCAAAATAGGAGAGAGTTTTGTGCTGCTGACAAAAACTGTCAAGATTTGATGCAATTGCAACAAACTCTCAGCTGTGAGAAGTACTAGGTCTATACCAGTTTGCAGCCTGGTTCAGTTCACTGCCTGCAAGCAGAGATCTTGATAGTTGTGATAAACATATAAATTGGAAAGTTGCAGACATGGAAACATGTAGGAGGGCACCCAGCCCGTGACAGGACTTTTTTCCACCACTTTTCCTACACATGGTATTCACAGACCCTTGCTTTGGCCTGATGGCGGCTTTATACTCACGCTCCTCGTCTGTGATTGTCATTAGCAGATGGTTATCGTTCTCGTTGGGTTTGCTCAGGAAGATCACCCAGTCCCTCTGAGGCGGGTCCGTTTTCCATGCCAACGCCCCCTCCAGCAGCGACAGCAGATGCTGCCCCCCTCTGCCATCGGAACTCTTCCTACGAGGAGCAAAAGTGCAGTCAGATGGCGGCATTTCTACCTCAATCCTCCGTTACTGCTTATCAAATCCTCAAGATAATAGTAAGAAAACCACAATGGACATGGAGTGGGGAAAGACCAAGTCCGGATGCATTACCCAACATCTGCCTGAAGGGCTGGGTCATGGGTAAACAAAATGGCCTCCTTAGGGTACATGCTGCGTGTGATCACCCGTTCCTGGAGTATAGCGCCCATATGGCCCATATTCAAGAGAGAAGAAGCTAAAGGTGAACTCCCCCTTTAAAGCTGATCGCCTAGGTCGTACCCCCAGTAAGAAGCTGCTTTGGCTGTGGCAGCCATGCATTCAGATAAATGTCCATCCTTCTAAAATAAGGACGGCTCGAGTCCTCTTGAATTGGAGGCCCTCGTATGGGGCGGCTCTCCGTTTTGGCTCATAGAAGGGGACGTTCCCCACTATGTCTATATGCCCCAGAAGGGCATATGGACAGGGGTAGTCTTCATGAGACCCCCTCTATTACTGAAAGTACCACCAGCCCTTCCAGGATTGGGATTGCCATATCTAAGCACCTCAATGCCAAGCAGTGTCCCGATTGGTGTAAAGCCGCCGCCATCACCTCAGAGACCAGCTTAAATGTCATCTATGGAGGGATCAATGAGTCTTCTCCATCTGACAGATGACTCTGGGTTTGGCAGATGCCAGGACACCACTTTGTGCCCCCGCCCAGACCCAAAATGGCCACAGTAGAGTCTGATGGAGGAGGAAGGGTGGTCTACAACTGTTCTTCATGTTTAATAGACTGGCCCTGTTCATCAACACCATATTGATAGGGATGGAGGGGGGGGTCACATACTTCTGTAAAACCAAGGAATGTGGACAACGTGAAAATGTCATGGATTTATTATCACTACGTGATGTAAAATGAAGGCTGCCCCCGGAGGTCACCAGTGAGGTCTGGAAGTATTCCCGTACCCAGCAACGCTTTGTGGTCATGAAAGGGTCAATGCCTTACGAAAAAGGTCACCGAGCACGTCTACATTCCTCCCTCCCGCCAGGCAGGCTGTCTAATCCCAGCTGCTGTTGCCATAGTAACGTGGAAACCCTGGAGATGGTTAATAAAGACAGTCGACAGTTGTCATGGCGACAACTAAATCTCAGGGCAGGCTCCGGCCTGCGCTTCCAACAACACAAATTGGAGGCAGAATCTGTCACAAAAATCCAGTCCCCAGCACAGCTATGGAGGCGACGGATCGCTACGCGTCCGTCCGTGTTGTGTGCGATTATAACTCTGAGGTAAATGCAGCCTCATAGCGCCCAGCAGACAGACGGGCACCAACATGGACACTTGCCCCGACCCCTTCTTTCCATTGTAGTTGGGGTCAGAAGCCATTTTAAGCAACTATGACTTAGTCACTCAGTCACCCTGGCTTTGTAGAAATGCACCACCCCTGCCAAAAACAGGCAAGACCCTAGTGTCCTGCGGCTGTCACAGCACGCTGAGAGTTGTAGTCCTGAAAAAGCTAGAAATCTGCAGGCTGGAGGACCCTTACCTAAAATGTCTGCTTCCGAAAGTCATATTGGGTGGGGCATACGGTAAAAGGGGCGTGGTGGGACAGTCACATTAGTAAAGGGGTTGGGGTTTATTGTAAAAGAGGCACTGTGGGTCCAAAGGGGCGTGGCAGCTCGTGCCGCTACCCTCCAAGATCGCCATTACGAGAAGTTAGCGAGTCCTATACGTAAAAAATTTGATTAGGACGCCATTTTGTGGGGATCTGCTGATTTTGGGAGGACTCTACAGAGCCCCCGCATACAAGGCAGGCACTAGGACCAATTCAGCTCCATCCGACCAATCTCATGATGGCGGCCATTTTACCGCCACACAGGCGGACAACCCGACGGGTACTTACGCAGTCAATATCATCGGACATGTTCAGTATAACGTAGTTTTTTCCAGCCAAACTGATCCAATCCTTGCAGATGACCTGGAAATACACACAGTATAGGTAATACATACTGGAGATGGGATGACGTAGGGACTGGCCCTTTAACGTGGGTTGTTAATGGTATTGCAGTTCGGTCCCATTCCCTTCAGTTGAGCTGAGCTGCTGTTTCTAGTAGACCGCAGCCATGTTTATCTAACCACCCCTATTGAAGGAGCCGATAGCCCACCCACACATTGGCTACAATGGCAATTTTATAAAATTATCACTGATTTGGGAAATAATCCTACACAGGAATTAAACCCAGCCGCAAGCTTCACTGGTGGACCTCAGACGAGGATCTGAGATCTATAGAAGACATGAAGATGATATCAGACTATACATTCAGGTTCTACGACCATCTCAGGACCTCTGCACTCACTGCATCCCCCAATCCTGCCTCAGTGATTCCAGGGCTCAAGACACATAAGAAAAATAGGACTGTATTTTCTAATACCTGATGTGACGCCATTGATATCTCACTGGGGACCGCTGCATTGGTCGGATATTCATCTCGTTGGGTGGAGAAGCTTATCTTTCCTTCTTCACTGGTGACAGGCAAGGACTGAGTAGATAGGCTTTCATCTTCATGATATCCAGGTCCTGCTAGGGAATGTCCTGCAGGAAGGCCCCATGAATCTGCTGGAGGTGCAGGCCTAGAGTCTGATTCTGGATCGTGGTTGACGTGGTGGTTCTTGGACCATGAATGCTTCCTGTTCTTTCTGGGAGCCTTGGTCGTGGTGTGAACAGGAGAAGTGGCTTCCATCTTGGAAAGTGTCCTCTCCTCAATATTTAGTAATGGCTCTGTCCTGTCAATCTGTGCTGTTGTCTGGATTGTTTGTTCCTCTTCTGGGACCTTGGTGTTTAGAGATGCCAGTTTGGAGGTCTCCTCGATATCTGCGGACCTTAACATTGTAGCTGTTTCTACTACATGAGGTGAAGGGCTGCTGTCTGTAGTGACTTCTTGGTGGACACCATATATTTTTGTGGTATTTGATCCATCTGTGAAAGGAAACATCATGTTATCTTCTCTAATGGTTTTTATTCTCACTACTCCTGATACATTCTGGAAGCATGATAAGCTGTCCGTACATATCATCATAGATGTTGTGTCATTTGTCTCGCCTATACACATGCATGCTTGATTCAGCTGAGTGTTCAGTGGTTATAGGGCTATAACACATCTCTGGCAGAAGCTTATCTCTCACAGGAACAAAGGATCGGGCATGTTGAAACACCACATACTTGACCCTTCATTTTGCAACAGAGAGAGACAGACTTACTACAGGTATGATGGTGATGACCATTTGTAAACAGGGATTCTGGTATACTACAGAGCTGCACTCACTATTCTGCTGGTGCAGTCACTGTGTACATACATTACTTATCCTGTACTGATCCTGAGTTACATCCTGTCATACTCCAGAGCTGCACTCACTATTCTGCTGGTGCAGTCACTGTGTACATACTTTACTTATCCTGTACTGATCCTGAGTTACATCATGTATTATACCCCAGAGCTGCACTCACTATTTTGCTGGTGCAGTCACTGTGTACATACATTACATTACTTATCCTGTACTGATCTTGAGTTACATCATGTATTATACTCCAGAGCTGCACTCACTATTCTGCTGGTGCAGTCACTGTGTACATACATTACATTACTTATCCTGTACTGATCTTGAGTTACATCATGTATTATACTCCAGAGCTGCACTCACTATTCTGCTGATGGAGTGAGTGCAGATCTGTACTTATCCTGAGTCACATGCTATATTATAATTCAGAGCTGCACTCACTATTCTGCTGGTGGAGTCATTATGTACATCACATTACTTATCCTGTACTGATCCTGAGTTACATTCTGTATTATACTCCAGAGCAGGGCCGTTTCTTGAGGCGGGCGGGCCGGGAAGCCGCCCGGGGCGCTGTCAGAAGGGGGGCGCCGGCGGGGCACAGCAGGAGATGAGCGCTGCGCTTCCATTGTGGAAGCTCTCACTCATCTCCAAAGTCATCTCATCTGTATCGCCGTCCTCAGGACGGCGATACAAATGTCTGTAATGCGGCAGGGCAGGGAGAGGTGTGTCCCCTCCCTGTTCCTCTGATAGGCTGCCAGCACTAGGCCAGCAGCCTATCAGAGGCCGGTCGCGGCGGCGATGACGTCGTCGCGCCGCCAGAGCCAGCGAGGGACACATCCCGGAAGAGGCCTGCATCGCATCCTGGAGGAGGTAAGTATAAGTTTATTATTATTTTTTTATATGTAAAAATCACAATCCTGGCACATAAGGGGGGCTGCTGGGCTGGCACAGACATAAGGGGGGCTACTGGCACATAAGGGGGGCTGCTGGCACATAAGGGGGGCTGCTGGGCTGGAACAGACATAAGGGGGGCTGCTGGCACATATGGGGGGCTACTGGCTACTGGCACATAAGGGGGGCTACTGGCAAATAAGGGGGGCTTCTGGCACAGACAGGAGGCTGCTGGCACAGACATAAGGGAGGCTACTGGCTACTGGCACATAAGGGGGGCTACTGGCAAATAAGGGGGGCTTCTGGCACAGACAGGAGGCTGCTGGCACAGACATAAGGGGGGCTGCTGGCACATAAGGGGGGCCACTGGCACATGATAGGAGGCTACTGGCACATAAGGGGGGCTACTGGCACTTGATAGGGGGGCTACTGGCACATGATAGGGGGGCTACTGGCCCTTGATAGGGGGGCTACTGGCACATGATAGGGGGGCTACTGGCCCTTGATAGGGGGGCTACTGGCACATGATAGGGGGCTACTGGCACATGATAGGGGGGCTACTGGCACTTGATAGGGGGCTACTGGCACATGATAGGGGGGCTACTGGCACATGATAAGGGGGCTACTGGCACATGATAAGGGGGCTACTGGCACATGATAGGGGGGCTACTGGCACATGATAGGGGGGCTACTGGCACATGATAGGGGGGCACTCAGGCTACTGGCACATGATGGTGGGGGGCTCTTATTACTGGCACATGATTGGGGGGCATCTATGGGGGCACATCTTACTGGCACATGATTTGGGGGCACATCTTACTGGTACATGATTGGGGGGCATCTATTGGGGCACTTATTACTGGCACATTATTGGGTGGCACTATAGGGACATCTACATAGGCTGAAAAAAAGGGGTATTTTATATGGGGGCTCTGTATAGGGGCATTTTATACTGGGACACATTATGGTGGGTACTATGGGGAAGGGGGAGAGGAGCACTATGGGGTCATCTACGGGGGCACTGAGAAGGGGTATTTTATATTGGCACATTATGGGAACATTAGCTCAACTGGGGGCATTACAAGGGGGTATGTTTTGCACATTATAAGGAGAATTATTACTACTGGGGGGGCATTATGGTGGGCTTTATTACTCCCCCATGGTATGACCCCCTAGTAGCAGCACCAGCCTCTCCCTGCTCTGCTATCCCTCTGCCCCTTAATCCTTATTATGAAATCTTTCTCATTAGGATAAAACCCATCAGCTCCGCCGAGCCCCCGGCCAAAGTGTTGAAGTGGCGTCCGAGATCCCCAAGGGCCAAGCCAAGTAACTGTAAGTTTTCATGTGAAATATATTTATGTTATACACATATAGCCTACACTGTGCCACACAATATACAGTATACCGCTACACTGTGTAGGGGTTAGGCTCCATTTCACACGTCCGCAAAATGGGTCCGCATCCGTTCCGCAATTTTGCGGAACGGGTGCGGACCCATTCATTCTCTATGGGGACGAAATGGATGCGGACAGCACACAGTGTGCTGTCTGCATCCGCAATTGCGGAGCGCGGCCCCGATCTTCGGGTCCGCAGCTCCGCGAAAGATAGAGCATGTCCTATAGGCATTTCTATAGGGGTGTCGGGCGGGTGTGTTGTGGACCCGCAATTTGCATAAAAAAAATAATATATATATATATGGTGAGACGGTTGCAAGTACTCTTCTGATATGATTTTATCGAGCATTTTTTTTTTTGGGGGGGGGGGGAGTTTTTTTGACACTCGCCCTGAGAGAAATTTTACCTAGAAACTGCACTGCTCCAGAGCTGCACTCACTATTCTGCTGTATGTATGTACACAGTGACTCTACTAGCAGAGCTCTATGTGTGACCACTTTTCCATCAGGAACAGGAATGGTGGGGGTCCCATTACATGGGGGATCTTTATGAATATTATGTCACCCACCTGTCTGATCTCTGCTGTTATCGTCGCTGCTCCCATTTGATTTCTTTCCTTCATCATCCCAGAAATATTTTGGTGACTGAAAGATGGTGATTTCTTCTGTCTCTTGGCTGGAAAAGCCGGAGCCCTGAGGTGCATTCAGGAGGGGCTGCTGAAAGTCAGGATCGGGGAAGCCGTCAGTGCCGTGCTCGATGGAGTCCACGCTCTCCAGGTTGGACAATGTTGAGACGTCCAGAAGAGATGTGGAGGAGAGTCCTTCCGAATGTGGGTCCTCACTGGTGACTAAGAGGAAGCAGGAGAACCCTGCGGAGAAGGAGCAAGCGATAATGCACAGCAGTACAACGACCAGTTATTGCTGGATTACGACCCCCAGCAAGCTGCCAAACAGACTCATCCCATTGGGAGCCTGAAATGTGTCAGTCTTGTGAAGAATTCTGATGCCATATTTATAGCAAAATGGAAAGGGTTTCATCCGCCAGGACCACCCCAGTCCTGAGGCTGCAGTACTGGTTAATGCTGCACACTAGTGCTACAACTGCATTCACTTGAATGGGGCCATGCTGCAGTTTGTAGCTGGAAAGTCAGGGAAGGGGCTGCTGCACTCCAGGAGTTCTGGGTCTCCTCCATTCTCAGGGGTCCGACAGGCCAGCCCCCGACTCATCATAAAGCGATGGGATATACCCAGGGCTGTTTCTAGGGTCGGGCGAGGGGTGCCACCGCACGGGGCGCAAGTCAAAGGGGGGCGCTGGTCACAATGGCGATGCAGGGGGGAGGCAACGGGTCAATATAATTAGAGTCAGGGCGGAGAACGGATCGGGGGATGAGCGCTTCCATTGTGGAAGCGCTCATTTCCATAGTCCTCTGTATCGCCGTCCTCAGGACAGCGATACAGATGGAAGACTGTGGCGGGGCAGGGGAGGGAGAGGCGTGTCCCTTCCCTGTTCCTCTGATAGGCTGCAGGCACTAGGCCGGCAGCCTATTAGAGGCCGGTGCAGGCGGCGCAATGACGTCATCGCGCCGCCTGAGCCGTACAGCGCGGGACACAGGCCGGAAGAGGCTGCATGGGATAAAGCACAAGACACCCACATCACACCTCCTGCGCCTGGATCGCCAGTAGAGTCTCACGGTACAGTATATATGCTCCTGATGAAGGGGACCCATTAAGAGGCCCCGAAACGCGTCGAGCTGCTCACTCCCCCACCCTGGCTTTGGAATAAAAGAACATAAAGAATGAACAAGAACTCCTGAGTGATCATTGTTCATCCATGAGACTCTACTGGCGATCCAGGCGCAGGAGGTGTGATGTGGGTGTCTTGTGCTTTATCCCACATTACCCTCCTGGGTGAAGTGAGTCACTAAAATTTTGATTTGATTTTACATCTTGATTTTATATTTGCCTAATACTTTTTATCTACCTAATACCACATTTGCTAATTGCATACCATATACGAATTGACCGTGAGAATTATAATAATTGGTGAGTGCGAAAGTATTGCCACCCCACTTATGTACATCTAACCACTTAATCTTTTTGGTTTCGTACCATCATAACCCTAGATATTAGGGATTTTGGCGCCTCTCTGTGGTCGTTTTTAGCGTTTCTACGCAACCCCACTTTCTTCCTCCTAACCACCGACCTTGAGGGCATCAGGGTGGATTGAGACCACTGGCAGCCTGCCCTTCTTTGTTCCACTATCGTTTTCTTATATATATATATATATACACATATATTTGCTTTCCAAAAAATTCAGGTACAAACGAACCATACGTAATTTTGCCCTACCTTTGGCGCCCTGCGAAGTTATCCCTGGACCATCGTTCTGAAGGCCCAGTGACTAACCCTCTTTTTTCTTCCCCTGTCTCTGACTTACATGATTGGGGGGCATCTATAGAGGCACATTATTGGGGGAATCTATGGGGGGACTTACTGGCACATTATTGGGGGGCATCTATGGGGGCACTTACTGGCACATTATTGGGGGGCATCTATGGGGGCACTTACTGGCACATTATTGGGGGCATTTATAGGGGCACTTACTGGCACATTATTGGGGCATCTATGGGGGCACTTACTGGCACATTATTGGGGGGCATCTATAGGGGCACTTACTGGCACATTATTGGGGGGCATTTATGGGGGCACTTACTGGCACATTATTGGGGCATCTATGGGGGCACTTACTGGCACATTATTGGGGGGCATCTATGGGGGCATTTACTGGCACATTATTGGGGGGCATCTATGGGGGCACTTACTGGCACATTATTGGGGGGCATCTATGGGGACACTTACTGGCACATTATTGGGGGGCATCTATGGGGGCACTTACTGGCACATTATTGGGGGGCATCTATGGGGGCACTTACTGGCACATTAATGGGGGCATCTATGGGGACACTTACTGGCACATTATTGGGGGGCATTTATGGGGGCACTTACTGGCACATTATTGGGGCATTTATGGGGGCACTTACTGGCACATTATTGGGGGGCATCTATGGTGGCATTTACTGGCACATTATTGGGGGGCATCTATGGGGGCACTTACTGGCACATTATTGGGGGGCATCTATGGGGGCACTTACTGGCACATTATTGGGGGGCATCTATGGGGACACTTACTGGCACATTATTGGGGGGCATCTATGGGGGCATTTACTGGCACATTATTGGGGGGCATCTATGGGGGCACTTACTGGCACATTATTGGGGGGCATCTATGGGGGCACTTACTGGCACATTAATGGGGGGCATCTATGGGGGCACTTACTGGCACATTATTGGGGGGCATCTATGGGGGCAGTTACTGGCACATTATTGGGGGGCATCTATGGGGGCACTTACTGGCACATTATTGGGGGGCATCTATGGGGGCACTTTCTACTGGCTCATTATTGGGGGTCACTTACTGGCACATTATTGGGGGGCATCTATGGTGGCACTTCTTACTGGCACATTATTGGGGGGCACCATGGGGGCTTCTACTGAGGCCACAAAGAAAGGGTATTTTATATGGGGGGCTCTGCATGGTACTACTATTATCAGGGGGTTTATCTGTTTCTGCAGTATAGTATTGGGGAGCACAGCGGCACAGTATTGGGGGGGGGGGGGGGGGGGGCAGGATGATTTGTCCAGAAGATGGGAGGATGATGGAAAAGTAGTAAACTAAGATTTTTTTTGTCAAACTGCAGAGACGAAAAATGGCTGAAAAATGATGATTTGGTCTGAAAGGAGAAGATGAGGAAGAGGGAACATCTACATCAAAGGAGACTATCTGGATGTAAGAGATATGTGTAAACAAACTGAAAAGAGAAGGAAAGTGACCAAACTGAGATCTGTGGAGACTTGAAAGAGGACCTTTCATGGGTGCCAACATTGCAAGATAACTATCTGGCCATGTACAGTGGTGCCCAGGGATCTCACTGCACTTACTATTATCCCTGTGCGCCGCTCCGTTCGCCTGCTGTGGCCCCCGTTACCTTCTCCCGCGCTGTATGGTAATTGCTACTATCGGTTCACCAGGGAGGAGTCTGCCCTGTTTCTCCCTAGGCGTTCCTTCTCCCTGGCTGTAGCGCTGTCCAATCGCAGTGCAGAGCTCACAGCCTGGGAGAAGGAACGCCCAGGAGAGAAGCTGATGTCTCCTCCCTGTTGCGAAGTTAGCAGCAATTACCATACAGCGCGTGGAAAATACCGGGGGCCATAGCGGGTGAACGGAGCGGCGCCCAGGGATAATAGTAAGTGCAGTGAGATCCCTGGGCGCCGCTCTACACAGCCTGATGGTTATCTTGCAATGTTGGGACTCATTGTATTGCGCTTTTGTATTGTTCGCCCTGGATATACCCCTTAATAACAGTCCACATAATACCGCCATATTGTGTTTACATATTAGTGCCGTACAGTGCTAAAAAAAACTGTGCAATAACACAATATGGTTCTAAATATTACACCACAGGCGCCATAACATGTCTCGGCCATGATGGGGGCAGAGTGACAGAGTCTCCCAGGGTTATTGCGCCTTTTGCCCTTGATGGCGAGGGTCCGCTTCGGACTGAAGTCCCTTGGGCCCACCAGAGGAAATGATTCTGAGGGGCTGTGTATATAGGACCTAAAGGGCCCTGTTTTATTATGGGTCCATTAGGTTGGGCTAACCGGAGCATCCTGTAGTAGTCCGGTCCGACCCCGATGGGAGTCATTGGTTACAGACTGGCAAACACTATCTGTGCCCATAAAACGGCATCTTCTCAATTACAGGAGCGGCGTTCCACGCCCCAATGGGAGATGATGCGCGAGTGTCACGTCTGAACATGACTTAATTAATTACGTGGTCCTCGGGGGCCTGTTTAGCGTGATGAATGTCTAGGAGCCGAGACAGATTCTTAATCTCATTACAGCAAACAGAACTCTCGAAAACAGAAGGACGTGTGCCAAATGTCGCCTCCCTAATCAGCCAGAGTGACGCCAGGTCAGCAAGTGTCTAGCCTCCAAGAGCTTGCCATCTAATTAAGGGGCACCACATGGCAGGACCAGTCGGCCCGCACACTCGACCTGTTCTGCAGAGCTCCTTCCTTCGGATACCTAGATTTCATGGGTGGCAGTGGTGGGCATGAGATGCAGCGACTGACAGGCAGGCCTCCTCTGGATGGTACCCAAGGTGCCATTGTGAGACGTGCCCTCCCTTTCGCTGCATGAATTTTTAAAATAGTGTGCATGGTGTCAGACACTGCGACACAAGACTGCAGGAGGAAGCAGAGAAATGAGCAGATCTTACCCAACCAGAGGTGCCAGGCGCGCAGCATCTTCACGTTAGTACGGTATGTACAGCCTTGCAGCAGAGGACATCCCTATCGCCCAGGACTGGATGAAGGGCACCGGAGTGCCAGCTTGCTTCTTTTTTTCCCCCCTCTATGCCCGGGTCTCTGCAGGGCAAGATGAAGGAGATCTACAGGTGTCCAAGAAGGACTGCCCCCTTTAAAGTGTCACGTTGCAAATTCCTGTTGAGAGAGAGAACCCTCAAGTTAACCAGGATATTTGGCATTTGCAGGAAAGAACTACAAAATGCAACCCAGCAGTGGGTACCCCCTGCGGTCCAGCACAGAAAATGTGGGCGTCAGAGCAGGGTCAGTAGGATGATGGGGCGAGATCTCTTAGTATAAAGAGAGCAGGGGTCCAGGAGCAGTGTAATACCATAGGTGGTAGGGGCAAAGCCTAATCTGTACCAATGTCCATGCACAGGGGTGCATATCCTCTGCCCTGCACTGACTGATACATAACCCTCTGAATCCTTGATACATAGTATCCAGATACAGATACATTGTCACTCACCTCCTCCCTGCAGGGCTGGCGCAGTGTCTGTCTGCAGATCTCCTCTCGCCCTCATGGTCCTACTGCCCGCACTCTGCTTGCAGCTCCTCCTACGTCAACCCCTTGCTCAGCCAAGGACACCTCAAGATAATCCCTGAGGATGCCAGTACAGGATGTTACTGCTCGGTGTCATAGGAAGGGCTGCAAGTGCAATCAGACCACGGCCCCCGCCTCTGTATAGTGTATGTATGTACTCAGTATAGTGGGTTCTATGGGGTGTGTAGAAGGTGGATTATAGCATTGTTGGGGAGCAGGGGGTGCAGGTAGACAGGGCACACAAAACCTCACTTGTGATGTCACAGCAGCTCAACTGACTGAAATCGGTTTGTGATGTCACGCCGCTCGCCTGACTGAATCTCACTTGTGATGTCACGGCCGCTCACCTGATTGAACCTTACGCGTGATGTCACGGCCGCTCAACTGACTGAAATCGGTTTGTGATGTCACGGCTGCTCAACTGACTGAAATCGGTTTGTGATGTCACGCCGCTCACCTGACTGAATCTCACTTGTGATGTCACGGCCGCTCATCTGACTGAATCTCACTTGTGATGTCACAGCCGCTCACCTGACTGAAATCAGTTTGTGATGTCACAGCCACTCACCTGACTGAACCTCACTTGTGATGTCACGGCCGCTCACCTGATTGAAATCAACTTGTGATGTCACATCTTCCCTGGCTAAAGGCCATTTGGAATGTCACGGCTGCTCACCTGATCGAATCTCACTTGTGATGTCACAGCCACTCACCTGACTGAAATCAGTTTGTGATGTCACGGCCGCTCTCCTGACTGAACCTTACTTGTGATGTCACAGCCACTCATCTGACTGACCCTCACTTGTGATGTCACAGCCGCTCACCTGACTGAATCTCAATTGTGATGTCACGGCCACTCACCTGACTGAACCTCACTCGTGATGTCACGGCCGCTCACCTGACTGAACCTCACTTGTGATGTCACGGCCGCTCACCTGACTGAACCTTACTTGTGATGTCACAGCCACTCATCTGACTGAGCCTCACTTGTGATGTCACGGCCGCTCACCTGACTGAATCTCACTTGTGATGTCACGGCCGCTTACCTGACTAAAATCAGTTTGTGATGTCACGGCCGCTCTCCTGACTGAACCTCACTTGTGATGTCACGGCCGCTCTCCTTACTGAACCTCACTTGTGATGTCACGGCCGCTCACCTGACTGAACCTCACTTGTGATGTCACGGCCGCTCACCTGACTGAATCTCACTTGTGATGTCACGGCCGCTCACCTGACTGAATCTCACTTGTGATGTCACAGCCGCTCACCTGACTGAATCTCACTTGTGATGTCACGGCCGCTCACCTGACTGAATCTCACTTGTGATGTCACAGCCACTCACCTGACTGAACCTCACTTGTGATGTCACGGCCGCTCACCTGATTGAAATCAACTTGTGATGTCACATCTTCCCTGGCTAAAGGCCATTTGGAATGTCACGGCTGCTCACCTGATCGAATCTCACTTGTGATGTCACAGCCACTCACCTGACTGAAATCAGTTTGTGATGTCACGGCCGCTCTCCTGACTGAACCTTACTTGTGATGTCACAGCCACTCATCTGACTGACCCTCACTTGTGATGTCACAGCCGCTCACCTGACTGAATCTCAATTGTGATGTCACGGCCACTCACCTGACTGAACCTCACTCGTGATGTCACGGCCGCTCACCTGACTGAACCTCACTTGTGATGTCACGGCCGCTCACCTGACTGAACCTTACTTGTGATGTCACAGCCACTCATCTGACTGAGCCTCACTTGTGATGTCACGGCCGCTCACCTGACTGAATCTCACTTGTGATGTCACGGCCGCTTACCTGACTAAAATCAGTTTGTGATGTCACGGCCGCTCTCCTGACTGAACCTCACTTGTGATGTCACGGCCGCTCTCCTTACTGAACCTCACTTGTGATGTCACGGCCGCTCACCTGACTGAACCTCACTCGTGATGTCACGGCCGCTGACCTGACTGAATCTCACTTGTGATGTCACGGCCGCTCACCTGACTGAATCTCACTTGTGATGTCACAGCCGCTCACCTGACTGAATCTCACTTGTGATGTCACGGCCGCTCACCTGACTGAATCTCACTTGTGATGTCACAGCCACTCACCTGACTGAACCTCACTTGTGATGTCACGGCCGCTCACCTGATTGAAATCAACTTGTGATGTCACATCTTCCCTGGCTAAAGGCCATTTGGAATGTCACGGCTGCTCACCTGATCGAATCTCACTTGTGATGTCACAGCCACTCACCTGACTGAAATCAGTTTGTGATGTCACGGCCGCTCTCCTGACTGAACCTTACTTGTGATGTCACAGCCACTCATCTGACTGAAATCAGTTTGTGATGTCACAGCCACTCACCTGACTGAACCTCACTTGTGATGTCACGGCCGCTCACCTGATTGAAATCAACTTGTGATGTCACATCTTCCCTGGCTAAAGGCCATTTGGAATGTCACGGCTGCTCACCTGATCGAATCTCACTTGTGATGTCACAGCCACTCACCTGACTGAAATCAGTTTGTGATGTCACGGCCGCTCTCCTGACTGAACCTTACTTGTGATGTCACAGCCACTCATCTGACTGACCCTCACTTGTGATGTCACAGCCGCTCACCTGACTGAATCTCAATTGTGATGTCACGGCCACTCACCTGACTGAACCTCACTCGTGATGTCACGGCCGCTCACCTGACTGAACCTCACTTGTGATGTCACGGCCGCTCACCTGACTGAACCTTACTTGTGATGTCACAGCCACTCATCTGACTGAGCCTCACTTGTGATGTCACGGCCGCTCACCTGACTGAATCTCACTTGTGATGTCACGGCCGCTTACCTGACTAAAATCAGTTTGTGATGTCACGGCCGCTCTCCTGACTGAACCTCACTTGTGATGTCACGGCCGCTCTCCTTACTGAACCTCACTTGTGATGTCACGGCCGCTCACCTGACTGAACCTCACTCGTGATGTCACGGCCGCTGACCTGACTGAATCTCACTTGTGATGTCACGGCCGCTCACCTGACTGAATCTCACTTGTGATGTCACAGCCGCTCACCTGACTGAATCTCACTTGTGATGTCACGGCCGCTCACCTGACTGACCCTCACTTGTGATGTCACAGCCGCTCACCTGACTGAATCTCACTTGTGATGTCACGGCCGCTGACCTGACTGAATCTCACTTGTGATGTCACGGCCGCTCACCTGACTGACCCTCACTTGTGATGTCACAGCCGCTCACCTGACTGAATCTCACTTGTGATGTCACGGCCGCTCATCTGAAATGAATCTCACTTGTGATGTCACAGCCGCTCACCTGACTGAAATCAGTTTGTGATGTCACAGCCACTCACCTGACTGAATCTCACTTGTGATGTCACCTGACTGAAATCAGTTTGTGATGTCACGGCCACTCACCTGACTGAAATCAGTTTGTGATGTCACGGCCGCTCACCTGACTGAAATCAGTTTGTGATGTCACGGCCGCTCACCTGACTGAAATCAGTTTGTGATGTCACGGCCATTCACCTGACTGGATCTCACTTGTGATGTCACAGCAGCTCACCTGACTGAACCTCACTTGTGATGTCACGGCCGCTCACCTGACTGAACGTCACTTGTGATGTCACGGCCGCTCACCTGACTGAACCTCACTCGTGATGTCACGGCCGCTCACCTGACTGAACCTCACTTGTGTTGTCACGGCCGCTCACCTGACTGAACGTCACTTGTGATGTCACGGCCGCTCACCTGACTGAACGTCACTCGTGATGTCACGGCCGCTCACCTGACTGAACCTCACTTGTGATGTCACGGCCGCTCACCTGACTGAACGTCACTCGTGATGTCACGGCCGCTCACCTGACTGAAATCAGTTTGTGATGTCACAGCCGCTCACCTGACTGAAATCAGTTTGTGATGTCACAGCCATTCACCTGACCGAATCTCATGGGTGATGTCACCTCAGTGTCGGTTGAGAATGACAAGTGCATTGTGTGCCCATAGACTATATGGCGACACACTGTACTGTGGTTTAGACCTTGGGGATCATTTCTTGCAGGATAATATAGCTGATCAGGACAGAGGAATAGGTTTGTGACAACCACTTTTGAGAAATGCAGAAATGTGCTCCAATTAGTTGTCACCCCCCCCCCTTCCCCAACCCTTTCACAAAGTGCATTACTCAGAGTTTTATGAATCAGCAGTTTTTTGGAAGAACTCATCTACTTCATCGCCCATATGAAATCCCAACTGCAGCTGCGCCACCTGCTGGCTGCTTTATGGTACTACATCACTGCTCTGTGGTCTGCAGCTGCAGGCTTTCAGAAAATACAAGTCAGGGATGATCTGGAGTAAACTAGAAGCAAAAATCATTGCAGGTGACATCACACAGGACATGCTGCTTCTACAGAATGACAGTTTCTCATGCCCATGGTTTCGCAGCTGAGGGTTTGCTACACTTATCTCTAATCTAGGCAGTGCTTTAAATGAAACCATGTGGACGCCACACTGATACATTGTAGCAGAGAGATTTGAGCTGATGTGTACTAGACTAGATACAATTGTAGCAATTTTGTCCTGAAACATAGCAGTGGAGTACTCCATTGTTCGGCCCTCTATCACCCTAGCGTACAAATCAGAGACCCGTGGTGGTTCGGGGCTTTTCCAAGCTCGAGAGATTAGACAACGAGCTGCTGTTAGTATCAATAGTAATAACTTAAGTGAGTGTTAAAAAACACTCACTTAAGTTATCACTATTGATACTAACAGCAGGGGACTATTGAATGGGGACCACATTAAGCAGGAAGGACATAGGGTCAGGTCGGATTTCCACTGCAAAAATATCACTCAGGAGGGCGCCCACTCCGGTCCAATAGGGGCATATCTTGGGGCAGTCCCAGAAAATATGAGGCAATGTGCCCCTATGTAAGCCGCATCTCCAGCAGTCTCCCGGGACTACAGGGTTAATTCTATGGAGGAGGTCAGGAGTGTGCTACCAGTACATTAAAATTTTATATTGGTTCCCCTGATGAAGTACCGACATAGATGATTTCGCTGCGCTCCTCCATGTAAGGTGCCAGAGTGCGTCCGGTAAGGCCCTTCCCAGATATTCCTCCCACGATCGGGGAAGGGAGTCAGCAATATGGAGTAAGTCTCAGAAATTAGACCTTTCGCATGTACCCCTTCCCTGCAAAGGCGTTCAAAGGGAGTCGGGAGGGAAACTGTGATCCCCGAAAAAATGGACTGTGCGAAGTGACTAATCTGGATATAAAAGTAATTGGAGGAGGGGGGGGGGGGGGGGGGAGATCATATTTAGTCTGGAGAGTAGAAAACGGCAAAAGGTCCCTAGTGAAGGGGTCCACAATATCTGCAAACTGAAATACTCCCCGCTGAAACCATGGTCTCGTTGTGGATGTGGTAAGACTAGCAGGGAGCGTGGGGTGATATAAGGAGGTGGTCATGGCGGAGGGGTTAGAGACCAGAGGGAATTTACCACTGCACAGCTGCCATATGAGTCTAGTACAAGCCATGGGCCCTAAGAGATCCTTAACTGGTAGAGTCTTGTGAGATCCGGACCATAGCATGGAGTTAGGATGTGTAGGAGCTAGACCGAGTCTTTCTACCTGCATCCAGACAGAGTATGGGTGCAAGGAAGCCCAGGCCGTGACAGAACGTAGCTGGGCCGCCCAGTAATATTTGGACAGATCCCGTACCCCCTAGTCCACCCTGATGCCTACTAGATAGAAGGACCGACCGCGGGGTTCTATGACGCCTTCCCGCCCATATGAATCTAAGGAGGTGAGATTGAGTGGATCTCAGATCTTTGAGGGGGACTATAATCGGTAAGGTCTCAAAAAGATACCAGAAGCTTGGGCAAGATCGTCATTTTAGTGGCAGCAATACGCCCCATGAGAGAGAGTGGGAGAAGATGCCACTTATCCAGAAGACCCCTGATCTCCACATATATACGTGGGAAGTTAGCTTTATAAAGCTCCCCATATCGGGGAGTGAGGTCAACACCCAAATATCGCAGGGAGTCCGTCTTCCAATGGAAAGGGAAGTCAACCCTAAGAGAGCCCAGGGCCACCTGAGAAAGATTGAGGGAGGGCCTCAGTTTTATGGGTGTTGACCTTATACCCCGAGAGTCGACCAGGATAGAGCAGAGGTTTGGTAGGGAAATATGAAGCTTGGTAAGGAGGATGTCGTCTGCATATAGCGATAGCTTAAACTCCCTGTCCCTGACCATAACACCTCTGACGTCTGGACATGCCCTGATTTTGGCCGCCAGGGGTTCGATACACACGGCAAATAATAGCAGCGATAGGGGGCAGCCTTGTCTCGTCCCGTTAGCAATGCGTATGGGTCGAGATTGAGCATGAGGTAGTCCGATTGTCGCTGTGGGGGAGGAGTATAGGCTACGAATGGCCCTAACGAAGGGACCAGAAAGGCCATATGCCTGCAAGGTAGCAAAAAGGAAAGGCCAACCTAAACCGTCAAACGCCTTTTCAGCGTCTAAACCAGGGGTGCACAACGTTTTCTGGTTGGGGGCCACATTGCCAGACTGAACCAATGACGAGGGCCGAAATTAAAATTTAAAGGTGCATTAACAACTGAAATATTGTACTTATGGCATATTGAGCAAACATTATATACCATTAATGTCTAGTTACACTTCCAGGACTCCCATCTAATGGGAGAAATACATGAAAAATACATGTGAGCAGCCACAAGACATATAGGCATACATGTCTGTTACCAGATGGTTGGGGGCCACACAGAATAGTATCAAGGGCCGCATGTGGCCCCCGGGCAGCAGGTTGTGCACCCCTGGTCTAAACTAAGAAGTAGCGCCTCCTCACCCGAGCAAGATAGGACATCTATCAGGTCAATGTTTCTTCGTGTGTTGTCGGCCTGGGACAAATCCCACCTGGTCTTTGTGGATCAGGGAGGGGAGAAAAACGTTTAGTTGGGAGGCCAGGGCTTTGGGGTGTAAATCTGAATTTAAGGCACTGCATATACCTCGTAGCAAACCTTGAACCAGACTGTAAGGAAACAGTCGTGGCCAGCAGATGCCGGTCTGACCTGATTTAGCAAATCTCTGTAGTAGTTCACCTCTAATTACCCATCTGCTAACTAGAATCTTTCCAGCTTAAGCTGCGCATCAATCTGCTGCCGAGAGTCAGACGTCAGCTGTCGCCATTATTCTCTATGCTACACCCGGCCCTCACATAGGCCTCCCCCATTACCGAGATCAGTGCACCGTCCAAACCGGTTATTTATCTGGTCACGTTAAAGGTGTTAAAAAAAAAAAAAAAAAAAAAATCAGAATTTGTGCGGCTATAAAATTTCCCCTTTGGTGCGGTTGGAGGTGGACTTAGGCTAGAATTAGTCTCCTTCCTCCTCTGGCAGCTGACACTATGTCCCCTTACTTCCCCTGCAGACTTTTTTTTATGGCTATACTGCCATGTACTGCAGAGGCTCTGCTCCTCTCTACAGGGGAGAACACTACATCTATTGGCTGCGCTGCAGTGACCTGACAGTGAGGAGTGACTGAGCATGAACGTCCAACACTCAGGGCATTAGGTGGACGTGCACATTGCTATACACGGTCAACACCAGGTCACGCCATAATAAGTGAACAGCAGGTGGCAAAATACTATGGAAGTAAATAAGTTGAGACCGTTTCACAATTGCATTGTGGAATTCCGGTTTTGAGATCCGGCAGAGGATCTCTAAACCGGAATTAAACTGATTTATGCCATTTAATACATCCGGTTGTATTAAGTCAGGCATGCTCAACCTGCGGCCCTCCAGCTGTTGTAAAACTCCAACTCCCACAAGGCCCTGCTGTAGGCTGTTCGGGCATGCTGGGAATTGTAGTTTTGCAAAATCTGGAGGGCCGCAGGTTGAGCATGCCTCTATTAAGTCAAAACTGAACAATCTGGATCTGGTATGAAAATCATTGTAATGGCCGACCAATCAGTTTTTTTGGGGTGGAAAAATAATTATATTATATTTACTTACATTGATTTTCATGCCGGATCCAGTTTGCCCTGTTTCACAGACCAGACACTAATCCGCAGCTTGTAGCGGTTTTGTGTCAAGTCAAAAAAACAAAACTGAAAGGATTGGATCCTGATCAGTGCTGTCACCGGGGACAAAACTGATCAGTTTTCTCTGCCGGATCTCAAAACCGGAAAGCCACAACGCAAGTGTGAAACAGTTATACATGTTAATGTAGATCTACACAATGGACATATTTATTGGTGAGAAAAACCTGAGAATACCAGACGAGCACCACACAAGGTTTTCTCTTCCCGGTAGCTGTGGCATCAGATTAACGTGTCCAATATAAACGGTGACCAGGGCACAGATCAGACACTGTACCTAAGGGCAGGGGCATGTCGTGTGGTCAGGTCTGTATCGGTGCAGACTGCAGCTGTTTGTGCTTTGTGCTGTCAGACGGCAGATCTACAAGTTGGGTACGGCCAAACCATAGGAAGGAGTTCCTGTGATGCGGCTGCTGGAACGTGGCCATACTTCTCATGTACACAGCACAGGTGGGTGTACAGACCCTGTATGGCAGCATATACACCCTCCACGGCACACTGCATTAAACCTCGTTCACATTTCCATTAGGCGATCTGTGCTGGACCATCCTGCCGGATCCACACTGAATAAAATAACGTCTGGCAGTGATCCAGCCCCTTACTGGCAAATAAAACATTGCACACAATGGGTTTTTGGCCGGCGTTAGCGCTGGTTCTCCTTTACGGAGATGTGAACGTAGCCTTATCCTCTGTAGATGTTTCTATGGAACAACACATTTTGCTAATGACGCCATATAATTACGTTTTTGTCCCATTAGAGGAGAATATTTTTTTTTCCTGCTAAAATAAACGTGACGCCAAATAACAAAGAAACTTCTTATATTTTTCTACAAAATTGCACAATGCATCAGTTTCAAATATACAAAAGCACTACAGAGGAAGAATCTCAGCGCGCGCAGCTTGATGTCCAGGAGGCAACGTCTGCAATGGTAAGTGGCTGGCAACTAGCAAGTGAAGGGAATCAGATGAGAAGCAGATGATGCTGCAGAGTATTGCTCCAGACTCCATACACAAGGTGAACCAGTGATGAGGGAATTAGTTTCTTGCTGCCATAAAGTAACAGGTCCGACCACAGCACTGAGATTTCAGTCACCTTGATAGAGGACAGCTCAGGCATCGAGTGCTGCCCTCGGTTCATTTGGTTCGACAGCAGATTTTATTACAAGATCTTTTCTCACTTTCCCTCATCGAGTGCTGACAATGGTCAAAGTGTTCATGTGTCCCGCATCACACCCCGCAGAGCATGCGGGCTCAGAACTGCTGGATGAGGAGTTTCTTCTTCACGTCGTGCGTGAACCGGTTCAACTTGAACAATTCGCTGTCGTAAAATGCTGACAAGTTGTGGATATTAATCTGCCGAGCCTGAAAAATAAGAGACGGAGGATTAAACTGGGAAAATGTCTAATTAGTATTAGCATCGCTTTAGGACTGGTGGAGGGGACACCATGCTGGTTTTCTGATGTGCCCCTTTCTCTGCACTGCAGCGCTCCAGACTGCTGTACATTGTCCAGATATCCCCATTATGGGATTCAGGCAGTGACTGGCTTTTTGACGACCCCCTTTAAGCCTTACATAAGGCCGGTTTTACACAGCAGTTCTATAGCAGTCGATGTTGGTTTCAGCTTTACCATAGGAAAGGGTTCAAGCGCTGCAGTCATAATATGGGTGTTAGGCCTGTTTACGTTCCGTATACGGAACCATTCATTTCAATGGGTCCCGCCTAAAAAACGGAATCTACTCCTCATGCATTCCGTTTCAAGATGGAACATGTCCTATTATTGTCCGCATAGCGGACAAGGATAGTACTGTTCTATCAGGGGCCAGCTGTTCTGTTAAAAACGGAATGCACACTGTTGTCATCCATATTTTTGTGGACAGCAAAATACTGAAAAAGCCACAGTCGTGTGCAAGAGGCCTTATAATGAGATCGCATACACAGTGTACAGACCCAGTATTTGCAGCGGCACATCCACCCTTCAGCTGCCCCCATTCAGTCAGAGCAGTGTCGTGTCCAGTCAGCGCAGCAGCCCCTCCATTCTCAGGACCTGCTTGGCCCACCCTCTGCACAGGGGGCTGCAGCTGGTTCCATTCAAGTCACCCCTCCTTAATGTGTACCTACAATTAAGGGTACTTAAAGGGGCCCATCCATACTGCCATCAATGGCTCTTGGAAATCACTACCGTTGCCCAGAGCATGACTTGCACCATCACATTTCAGTGAGCAGCATTCTCCACAAGTCTCGTGTATAGCCTTGCCCACACTTGCCTTATCAACCAGGTCTTTCTCAGACACCTCTATCGTGTCCTGCTGCGCGCCGTATCTGTTCCTCTGGTAGGTCACCTGTTCGGCCACCAGCTGTTTCAGTATGAAGAGCAGAAGCTCGTTGTTGTCTTTTCTGAATGCCAGGTATCGGGCAAATGTCTGCAAATGCAATAGTCCACATTAGTTACGTGTAGACACAATTTTCAGGTAACCAAACCCTTTTCATACATTGGTCAAGTGAAAATACTGGAGAGACTGCACGATCCATTGTGGCGATGCGGCTTTGCAGTTGATGGGACGTACCTTTCTCATGCTTCTCATAACACTGAATTTCTGTGTGTCAATGAAACTCTCCAGCATCACTCTTATGGCCATATTGACATCGTCTTCAACCACGTAATCCCGCAGATGCATTCGTGCATGCGCCTCTGCCATACGAATCATCGATTCGATGTGTCGTACGGTAATGGGGATGCTGCCTGTTGCCTGCAGGAGGCAGAAAGGTTCAATGGGAGAACTACAGGTGACATATTATAAAACGGCAGTAAACTACAGGAACTTGAGGGATTACAGCGCCACCTTGTGGCGCAAAATTAGGATACGGTCGTGTCACTTCAAGGAGGAGGAAGCTTACCATGGACTCTTTCCTGAGGTCACTGTACATTTTCGCCACTTTATCCTGATCCATCTGGTTCAGTTTCGGGTGGACCTTTTCCTTGGCATACATGATGTATTTCTTCAGCACTTCTTGAGGCAAAGGGTCCACACCGAATGTATTTGGCAGAACGCGTTCTGAATCACCATTAACAACATCTTTGTTGCTTGGATGATGCTTAATATGGCTGCCAACTACAAACCTTGCCAGCATCTCATCCTAAAAAGAGATAGAAGCCAGATTCTCATTACACAACACAATATATAGAATATACAAAAAGATGATTGTGCTAGAAAAGTGAAATAAAAAAACTATAAAATGAGAACCAGACTGTACACTTCTGCTGCATGACCACTAAGGGGGAATATGGTGCCAGCGCTGCTCGCATTATTTTCATTTACTTTGGAGAAAACAATGTACAGAAAGGTGTTTTACCTGCACGGGGTCCACCGTGTCTCTCACCACACAGAGGATGTCAAATCGAGACACAATGGGCTCAGTCAGATCCACATTCTCAGAAAAGGTCAATGATGGGTCGTAACGTCCTCCTATGAAAATTGAGTTAAATAAATATGCAACTTCTGAAATCGGAGTACCAAAAAAATAAAAAATAAATAATCTGAACAAAGGGTTTTACCAATGGGGTTGGCAGCAGCAATGATGGTGCAGCGAGCCTGCAGAGAGGTGACAATGCCGGCCTTGGAGATGGAGATGCTCTGCTGCTCCATGGCTTCATGGATACTTGTTCTGTCTTGGTCATTCATCTGCAAATAAGAACAACATGATGAGAGCAGCCAGAAACAACTAAATTACAAAAGGAAGGGTCTACAGAGCCAAATCTTTTGCACCACAGACTACTTTTGTTGCAATGCCATTTAAAATAATTTCCCTATTGTATAATGCAATAGAAAATTGCTAAAATATGCCATCACTTTATAAGGGTGCGGGTCAGACCTCTGGAGTAACCCCCACAATCCTGAGAACAAAGGGGCTTCAGCACTGCGTCACCTACAACGTTTTGCCATGCAAAGTGGTGCCCTGCTTTGCAAGAAACCATAGCATGGACCTATATATGTGAATGCTACCAACTGCAGTTCCTTGCACAGACAGATGGCCAGGGTGCGACAGTACAGGGAAAGTTAGAAGTACAGTGCTTGACTAGCATCCCCTTAATTCTCAGAATCAATGAGGGTGCCAGAAGTCAGGCCCCCTATGACTGTAAAATGGCATACTCTAGCAATATTCCGTCACTTATCACGGAATACCCCTTTAACTGGAGATAATGCACAGAAGCCACTGACCTTATCGAACTCATCGATCAAGCACACGCCTCTGTCAGCCAAGACCAGCGCTCCTGCTTCCAGCGTCCACTCCTTAGTCACAGGATGGCGCTGGACGTAGGCAGTCAAACCCACAGCGGAAGCTCCCTGGCCAGTTGTGAACACAGCTCTGCTTGAGACTTTCTCCACGTACTTCAGAAACTGGGATTTCGCAGTCCCTGGGTCACCGCATAGCAAGGCATTGATGTCCCCACGGACTTTGTGCTTTCCACCTGACAAAAGAATAAACACTTACGTTATTAGCTGCACAAATCAGACAATTGTAATGCATGTACCACAAGATCATCTAAGATCCTCTAAACTGAGGACGCAAAGTGGCGGCATGGAGAATCTATAATAACCATTAAAAGGGGGCAGTAACTCTGCTAACTTTATATTTGCCCTAATAAAACAAACATTCTACAACTGGCCTATTCTGAGGGAACACTAAAAAGTAAAATGGAGTGCCAGCAATGGTTACAAATAACCAAACTGACCAAAAAAAAGTCAAAAGCAAAACTGTATAAAGTGCTGCACATCGAGTAAAATCAATACATTTTTTATTGAGAACCACAAAAGTTAAAATATTGTATGCAATAGAAACCTTGTGCAGGACCAGATATGTCCACAAACGTGCACATTAAGTCCTAAATATGGGCAATCAAATATGGCCAGGTATACACCACATATGGTAAACATTAAAAGTTACAACACAACATCAAATTGCAGTAAAATAGGCAGTAATACCCACAGTGATAAAAGGTGTCCTGGCAAAAGTGAGCACATCTACCTGGGAATACCCAGCTTCCTCAGGGATCTCTGATCCCTGGGGAAGCTGGGTAATCCCAGCGATACGCACGGAGTGAGGTAGACGTGCTCACTTTTGCCAGGACACCCTTCATCACTGTGGGTATTACTTCTATTTTACTGCAATTTGATGTTATGTTGTAACTATCAAATGTTTAACATATGTGATGCTACCTGGCCATATATTTGACTGTCCATATTTAGGACTTGTGCAAGTGTTTGTGCATGGACAGATCACGTCCTGCACAAGGTTTCTATTGTATACAATATTTAGACTTTTGTGGTTCTCAATATGTATTGATCTTACTTGAGATGTGCAGCTCTTTATCTGGTTATGCTTTGTATTTTTTGATCAGTTTGTGCTGCTCATTCAGGCTTGTTTTCTGCACGCACCTGGGTTCTTCGGTTCTCCTCCAAATAAAGCGAGAGCAAGGCCTCTCTTGATGTCCTCGTGTCCGTAGATAGATGGTGCAATGCTGGCAAAAATCTGCAATAGCCCCAATACAGCTGTTACAGATCGGTTCCTAACGATCCAGTCATTAAGCACAGCTTCATTAACCACTTATTGCCCTCACCCGTTCTCCAATCCGCTCGTCTTTGGAGAGGGCCACAATGGCTTTGACGTCCTCATCCGTCAGTTCTCCCACAGCCACTTTGTCGTCTTTCTTTGCGATGTGATTGGCAAGAATAACGGTAGCAAAAACCGGGAAACCATTGGCCACGTTGAGGGATCCATCATAGTTATTGTGATAAATGCCAGTGAGTTCCTATCAGAAAGAACACAAGATATTAACGAAACTGATCTCAAATTAAGTACCAGCACTTCAGGACACTAACATCTACAGTTTTACATCTGCAGAGCAGCCTCATTCACACGAGGCCGAATGCAGTTTTCTGCACTACGGTGGTCTCAGAGCTGTGTCCTATATATTCCTGGGATTGCAGAAGTCTAAGGTTGGCCCGCCAGCAACCAAAGTAATGGCATAAACTAGTCATATGCCATGAGAATCCCCCTTTAACTTTAGGCAACACTCACTATTTCATCCCCCGGTTTACAGCTGTCCACCAAATCTGCAAGAAGTATGGCATCTTTGGATCGGGGAAGCCTGCCAGCTGCCACTTTTCCCGGGCTCTCCTGGATGGTGATACGCTGGTAGTTCTGGTATACAGTCTGAAAACAAAAGCACATAAAATTAAGTATGAAAGTCACAAATATAAAAGCATAAGAAAGAAAACCTTCCCTGCAATGCCGAATGTGCACAGCAAGAGCGGAGTATGTACCGTACCTCTTCCATGTTGATTTCAAACGGTCCCAGGGACTGACACTCGGGGCAGGATCCCGGCTTCACCTCCTGGTTCTGAGACTGGAAGAAGGGTCCCAGGATAAAGTTGCACTTATTGCAGTTGTATTTCACCATGCTGAGCTGCGGCAGGACCCCCGTACAGCAGGTCACCACTCCGCTGGTGCGGATCAGCTGATTCAAATGCAGCTGCCTGAACGGAACATAAAACGAGACCTGCAATCAGATGACTGCACGAGACTCATCCTAAATCCACTGGTAACAGAGACCCGCCGGACTTACCTGAGGGACCGCAGCTCTTCTACCAGAGGGAGGTGGGAGATGCGGACGTGGATTTCATGGGCAATGCGGTCATACTTGGGATACATGACCAGAACAACCTCCTTTGCTGCCTCGTCAAAAACTTTTAACATTTCGGCAGGGGCTTCTGGGAGGAAGTAAGCCAAGACGTGCTCTCGGGCGGCCAGGTCCTCGTAGTTCACCACCAGGCTCTCCTTGTTGTCTAGAAGATAAAGTTAAATAGATCTATATTAGTAATTGCATCTATATCCAGCCTGCAATGTGGAAACACTCCGTATTTAAAAAAAATATATAATAAAAAAATAAAAAAAAGTCGTCTGATCAGGTTCTCTTATTTTAGGGTGTCAGAAGCCATTATTTCTCCCCACCATGGTATAGTTCATCTAGAGATCCCCCCCTTACCTTTGCACATGTCGCTGATCTTCTCCTTGAAGACGTTGTGTCCGTGCTCATCGACATGGGTCCTCAAGAAGTTTTTGAACCGATGGTAGATCTCCAGGCGTGTCGCCGCCATCGACACCCACTCCCTCACTGTGTGACCCTTCATATCCTCCAAGTTCTCAATGCTTTCTATCATCTCTTCATCTTCGTCGGCTGCACCTTCCGCAGCACGTTCGGCCAGCCTACGTTTACGTGCGGGGCGATCCTCCTCTTCTTCGTCACTGTCTAGATACATTATTTAATAAAAGGTTTAGTGACTTCTGTTACGATTGTGTGCACAATACACCAGGGTTACGTACAGAATTCAGGGCTTCCTGGTTTAAAGAGAAATTCCAGCTTGTAGATATTGATGATTACCTATCTGGACAATAGGTCAATGTCAGAGTAGTCGGGACCCGAAACATGGCACCCGTACCAATCAGCTGTTTTGGGAAATCACTGACGCTGGAAATAACAGTGGACGAAGCTGAAAGCCAAAGGGTCCACCTAGGGGTGGGCGATATGGCCTAAAATCTATATTGCGATATAATTTTAAGCATGTGCGATATGCGATATATATTGCGATATATTGTTTTCTATATTTGGGGGGGCGTGTTTAAACTTTTTTTTTACTTTTTATTTAATAACTATTAGTCTCCTTAAGGGCTAGAACGTAGAACCCTTGTCCTATTCACCCTAATAGAGCTCTATTAGGGTGAATAGGACTTTACGCTCTCCCTGCTGCCCTGTGCTTTGTGCACATAACAGCAGGGAGCTGATCCCTCTCCCCTAAATGGTGCCATCCACAGATCCCCCCCCTCCCCTAAACGGTGCCATCCCCAGATCCCCCCTCCCCTAAACGGTGCCATCCACAGATCCCCCCTCCCCTAAACGGTGCCATCCACAGATCCCCCCTCCCCTAAACGGTGCCATCCACAGATTCCCCCCCCCTCCCCTAAACGGTGCCATCCACAGATTCCCCCCCCCTCCCCTAAACGGTGCCATCCACAGACACCCCCCCTACCCTAAACGGTGAACCGGTGCCATCCACAGATTCTCCCCCCCGCGGCGCTCACAGGAATACATTTAAAAACGAATCAGTAACTTTAACTTTATTCATTGGTGATCTCTTTACTGTATACCTTACTAGGTCTTAGCTCCGGTAACAGCAGGCAGTGCGGGCGGGCGGCGCTCACTCACTGACGTAACGCGCCTGCGCCGCCTAGTGGGAGGAGCAGGCGCGTGACGTCAGTGAGTGAGCGCCGCCTGCCCGCACTGCCTGCTGTTACCGGAGCTAAGACCTAGTAAGGTATACAGTAAAGAGATTACCAATGAATAAAGTTAAAGTTAACGATTCGTTTTTAAATGTTCTACTGTCAGCGGCGTGGCCCTGTATGTTCTAACCCCCAGGCAAGCGTCCCTGTCACCATGGGAACGCCTGGGGGTTAGAATATACCATCGGATATGAGTTTTCACGCGCTCACTGAGATCGTGAAAACTCAATGATTTACTGTCAGTCCCTCCCCTCCTCCTCTTGTCATTGGTGGTCAGCGGCAGCCGCGCACAGTGGGGAGGGACTCTCTCCTTCTCCACTGTGCCGGCTCAGGATCAAATCGCGGTCCGGCGATATAGGCGATAGGCTCAAAATCCATATCGTGGCACAAATTTATATCGCATATAGCCTATATCGTCTATATCGCCCACCCCTAGGTCCACCCATCGTGCACTGGCCGTACCGGGTTACAGTGCTGCCGATAACAGCTCCATTCACTGCACTGACGGGTAGCTCTGGTGCCATTTCCGATGCAGGATGTCAGACTGTCTGCTGATCCTCAGGACAGGCCATCAGCAGAAAAATCCTAGAGTACCCCTTTATGCTGGTTCCCTTTGCACTCACCCCAAAACAGCTGTCTGCAAATGTGGTACTGGCCTGGCTATAATCCAAAGTTATGTCTGACTTACAGCAGGGATGCTCAACACCTGTGGCCCTCCAGCTGTTGTAAAACTACAATTCCCACCATGCCCTGCTGCAGGCGGATAGCTGTAGACTGTCCGGGAAATGCTGGGAGTTGTAGTTTTGTAATAACTGGAGAGCCTCAGGTTGAGCATGCCTGACTTACAGGATAGCTACCCGTCTTTTGCTACAGATTGTAAGCTCCTGTGAGCAGGGCACCCATTCCTCGTTTAAATTGTTGACTTGGTTGTTGCGGTGTCATTTACGACTCTGTTTGTATTTGAACCTCCTGATTGTAAAGCGCTATGTTGGCAGCTATATAAATAAAGATTATTTTATGCCTGTTATTTAGGGACATTGCATGGTCTATAATACTCTTTGCACATGGAAATAGCGCAGTCTCCGGCAGTCCACTGCATTGAATGCGTGTCTGTTGCTCCAAACAAACAGGGGAACACAGTGCCCCGTCATTCCTGCCTATCGGACACTTCTCCTCTGGTGCTCCAGCTGTTCTGAAACTACAACTCCCAGAATCCCCCTTTCACTTCTGTGGGAATTAGAAGAACAGTCAAGTGTGCATGCTGGGAGTTGTAGTTTCACAACAGCGGGAGTGCTGAAGGTTGCTGTTCCTTACTCTATCCTATGGATAGGGGATAAGTTCTTCTAATGGGGCACCACAATAGGCTATATGCACCCGACCGTATAAAGTTTTACATTCTGCAAACCGAGGACCTGCAAAATACAGGTTCCGACCGTGTGCAAGTCCCCAATATAGAAAAGCCTATTCTTGTCCACAAATCAGACCATAACAGGACAAGTTCTAGAACACGCAGAACGGCCACACGGACGCAATGGCAACTCAACATTTCTTATAGGCACTGATGGGTATGTTTAAAATGAGGATGGGGGTGCTGGGTCGGCAGGCATAGATTACAGTAAACCTCCAAGATGGGACCAGTGCCAGGACTCACTGGTCTGGCTTCCAGCGTAATTTTTTGGCTAATAAATCCGATCTTCATGGAATTTATTTGGGGTGGGGACCCTGGAATTAAACTGGAGACTCTTCAGTTGCCTATAAAGAAGGGTGGACTGACAGTCGGAAAGCCACAAGTAATTCCTGGGTGCATAAATGCAGCATTTTAAAAGGGTTTGTCCAATTTTTTTTTTAACCCCACATGGGATGAAGACACTTCAGTCATTATGGGGTTAGAAATGTCCAACTATGAGGTTCGCTGAGATCCTCAGCAACGCCCTGAAGAATGATGGACCGGCAACGTCCAAGTATCACATCTAACAAGCTATGACCCTGACAAGGATGCTTCCTTTCAGTGGCACCAAGCAGAGATCTGAAGAGCGGAGAAATTGGCGCAATGTATAGGTTTTCGTTAGTGTTGAGCTAACTTGTGTTTTAAGTTCGGCGTCGTCTAAGGTTCGGGTTATGGATTATAAATTCCGTTATGGTCCATGGTAGCGGAATCCATAACGCGATTCTTCGATGACGCCGAACTTAAAACAATTTCGCTCAACACTAGTTTTCATCCCATGAGGATTGCACCTACCGTACAGCAGTCCTCTGCGCATGCGCCCCAAGTCCCGGCCCGTCTCCCGGTCGCGCACCCTCATGGCCTGTTCGGCAGCTTCTCTCTGACTGGCGGTCAGCTCATCCATGTCTTCATCGTCCAAGCCTTCAGCCTCATACGTGTCCAGCTCCGATATCGGGCGGTAATCCCTGAAATGCACAGAAGACGGAGTTAGATGACTGAATATGACGGACGACCGTCCGGCGCCAATCGGGAGGCCCGTTGTCAGTACCTTTCCATGGCATCTCCAATCAGTTCCTCTCCATCTTCCTCCTCCACCGGAAGATCGTCTCCCAAGAGGCCTTCAGACTCGTCCTCGAAGGGCGGAAGATCCCGGCCCGGACTGGAGGTGAGGGCATCGCCGCGCCTGGAGCCGGTCCTCGGGCTCGTGGCAATGATGAATGATTCTGAGGAATCCTGCAACACAAGGGTTAATGCAATCAGCAACAGCGGCAAACTATCAGAGCATGCTGGGAGTGATAGTCCCACAACATGGCAGACTATAGACCAAGATCTGGGAATATCAATTCTATAGCACAGGGTGGAGAATCTGACGACGCACTGGGACATGACACCTTCCAAAAAATACAATGGAACAGTCCTATGACGAGAATGATGGGAGTAGTAGTCAATTACGACTTCTAGTCCATATTAGCCTCTAGGTATCTATATAGCAGCCACAAGGTGCTACAGTATGGAGGGACATACTGGTAGAGTGCGCTATAGCTTGTGCCCCTGTCAGTCTCTAGGCCATGCTGGGATTTATAGTCCCACAGCATGCAATTCACAGCCCTTCCTCCCTCAGACCACCATCACACGGCTATTAGTTACCCGCATCCCGGGTATAACCCCTCACATCCCCTCTCACCGCCATGACGATACTGCAGCCGGAGTCTCCACACACGCAACTAGTTCTTTCTCCTTCCCGCGGTTTGGCGCGAAAATACCACGTGATAGACTCAAGCCCGCGAAATCATCTTCGTTTGCATAAACCCCGCCCTCTCCGTTGTTAATATGCAGCGAAACTGGGCGGGCTTCCAGTTGGTCATGGGAGGGGGCGGGGTTTGGCAGCTCATTAATAAGTGAGTGATATTGTAATGAGAGGCTGTAGCCGTTATTATTTTCCGATCTCCAGCTGTGCTGACACTACAACTCCCAGCATGGCCACACTTCTTAAAGGCAGTGGCACTGGTTTACAACATGTTCACCTCCAGCTCTGCTGACACTACAACTCCCAACATGCCTGTGCCCTTCCTGAGCTGGGGTGACACTACAACTCCCAGCATGCCTGGACTGTGGGGACCAGGTAAGTACGTCTGACTCTCTGGCACTGAGCAGGTAAGTGTGTCTGACTCTCCGACAGGAAGCAGGTAAGTGTGTCTGACTCTCCGGCAGGGAGCAGGTAAGTGTGTCTGACTCTCCGGCAGGGAGCAGGTAAGTGTGTCTGACTCTCCGGCAGGGAGCAGGTAAGTGTGTCTGACTCTCTGGCACTGAGCAGGTAAGTACGTCTGACTCTCCGGCAGGGAGCAGGTAAGTGTGTCTGACTCTCCGACAGGAAGCAGGTAAGTGTGTCTGACTCTCTGACACTGAGCAGGTAAGTGTGTCTGACTCTCCGGCACTGAGCAGGTAAGTGTGTCTGACTCTCCGGCAGGGAGCAGGTAAGTGTGTCTGACTCTCTGGCACTGAGCAGGTAAGTACGTCTGACTCTCCGGCAGGGAGCAGGTAAGTGTGTCTGACTCTCCGACAGGAAGCAGGTAAGTGTGTCTGACTCTCTGACACTGAGCAGGTAAGTGTGTCTGACTCTCCGGCAGGGAGCAGGTAAGTGTGTCTGACTCTCTGGCACTGAGCAGGTAAGTGTGTCTGACTCTCTGGCACTGAGCAGGTAAGTGTGTCTGACTCTCTGGCACTGAGCAGGTAAGTGTGTCTGACTCTCTGGCACTGAGCAGGTAAGTGTGTCTGACTCTCTGGCACTGAGCAGGTAATTGTGTCTGACTCTCCGGCACGGAGCAGGTAAGTGTGTCTGACTCTCTGGCACTGAGCAGGTAAGTGTGTCTGACTCTCTGGCACGGAGCAGGTAATTGTGTCTGACTCTCTGGCACGGAGCAGGTAAGTGTGTCTGACTCTCTGGCACGGAGCAGGTAAGTGTGTCTGACTCTCTGGCACTGAGCAGGTAAGTGTGTCTGACTCTCTGGCACTGAGCAGGTAAGTGTGTCTGACTCTCTGGCACTGAGCAGGTAAGTGTGTCTGACTCTCTGGCACGGAGCAGGTAAGTGTGTCTGACTCTGGCACGGAGCAGGTAAGTGTGTCTGACTCTCTGGCACTGAGCAGGTAAGTGTGTCTGACTCTCTGGCACGGAGCAGGTAAGTGTGTCTGACTCTCTGGCACGGAGCAGGTAAGTGTGTCTGACTCTCTGGCACGGAGCAGGTAAGTGTGTCTGACTCTCTGGCACGGAGCAGGTAAGTGTGTCTGACTCTCTGGCACGGAGCAGGTAAGTGTGTCTGACTCTCTGGCACGGAGCAGGTAAGTGTGTCTGACTCTCTGGCACGGAGCAGGTAAGTGTGTCTGACTCTCTGGCACGGAGCAGGTAAGTGTGTCTGACTCTCTGGCACGGAGCAGGTAAGTGTGTCTGACTCTCTGGCACGGAGCAGGTAAGTGTGTCTGACTCTCTGGCACTGAGCAGGTAAGTGTGTCTGACTCTGGCACGGAGCAGGTAAGTGTGTCTGACTCTGGCACGGAGCAGGTAAGTGTGTCAGACTCTCTGGCACGGAGCAGGTAAGTGCTCTGACATCCACGTACAGTCTCCTTTATCTGGCGGCTCCTCCTTGCACCGACGATTTCATACAGAGGAATGTGGAATCTGGGGAGAAACATGGCGGCTGCTCCGCTGAATGCTGATTGGCTGATAGACATCCTCTGACCTCCCCATAGACATGCTTGGATCTGCTGAGGATGCTGAGAGGTGAACAGCAGCTTATCTCCCGAAAACAGAAGGATTGGGCAGGTTGAACTCCAGGTGCCCGACCCTTCCCTTTTTTTTTTTTATATAGGAAAATATGTGACCCCTGTAATGTCACTTCCTCTGAGGAACAAAAAGGCATTAAAGTTTTTTTTCGGTGATAATTTTTAAGCAAGTGCCCGTGGCCTGCCCGCTGAAACAGACGATTCATTGCTCCAGCCAATGACGTGCTGCTTCTGACCCCATCACCTCTGAAGCCAGTCATTGGCTGGAGCGGTGCATGTGACCATGTCCATGTACCACCCGGCTGGAAGATGGAGGCAGCGCGGAGCAGAGAACTGGAGCAATGAATCGTCTGTTTCAGCGGGCAGGCCGCGGGCACTTGCTTAAAAATCATCATCACCGGAAAAAACCTCTTTAACACCTTCAGGACTCAGCCCTATTTCACCTTAAGGGCTTGGCCATTTTTTGCAAATCTGACCAGTGTCACTTTAAGTGCTAATAACTTTAAAACGCTTTGACTTATCCAGGCCATTCTGAGATAGTTTTTTCGGCACATATTGTACTTCATGACACTGGTAAAATTGAGTAAAAAAAAAATATTTTTATTTATAAAAAAATACCAAATTTACCAAAATCTTGTAAAAATTTGAAAATATCTAACTTTCAATTTCTCTACTTCTATAATACATAGTAATACCTCCAAAAATAGTTATTACTTTACATTCCCCATATGTCTACTTCATGTTTGGATCATTTTGGGAATGATATTTTATTTTTTGGGAATGTTACAAGGCTTAGAAGTTTAGAAGCAAATCTTGAAATTTTTCAGAAATTTTCAAAAACCCAATTTTTAGGGACCAGTTCAGGTCTGAAGTCACTTTGCGAGGCTTACATAATAGAAACCACCCAAAAATGACCCCATTCTATAAACTACACCCCTCAAGGTATTCAAAACTGATTTTACAATCTTTGTTAACCCTTTAGGTGTTCCACAAGATTTAATGGAAAATATTTCACTTTTTTGGCAGATTTTCCATTTTAATAATTTTTTTCCATTTACAAAGCAAGGGTTGACAGCCAAACCAAACTCAATATTTATGGCCCTGATTCTGTAGTTTACAGAAACACCCCATATGTGGTCGTAAACCGCTGTACGGGCACACGGCAGGGCGCAGAAGAAAAGGAATGCCATATGGTTTTTGGAAGGCAGATTTTGCTGGACTGTTTTTTTTTTTTTACACCATGTCCCATTTGAAGCCTTCTGATGCACCCCTAGAGTAGAAACTCCAAAAAAGTGACCCCATTTTAGAAACTACGGGATAGGGTGGCAGTATTGTTGGTACTAGTTTAGGGTACATATGATTTTTGGTTGCGCTATATTACACTCTTTGTGAGGCAAGGTAACAAGAAATAGATGTTTTGGCACCGATTCTATTTTCTGTTATTTACAACATTCATCTGACAGGTTAGATTATGTGATATTTTTATAGACCAGGTTGTCAGGGATGCGCCGATACCTAATATGTATACTTTTTTTTTTTAATGTAAGTTTTACACAATGATTTAATTTTTGAAGCAAAAAAAATCATGTTTTAGTGTTTCCATAGTCTGAGAGCCATAATTTTTTCAGTTTTTCGGCGATTACCTTGGATAGGGTATGATTTTTGCAGGATGAGATGACGGTTTTATTGGCACTATTTTGGGGTGCGTGTGACTTTTTGATCGCTTGCTATTACACTTTTTGTGATGTAAGGTAACAAAAAATGGTTTATTTAGCACAGTTTTTATTTTTTATGGTGTTCATCTGAGGGGTTAGGTCATGTGATCTTTTTATAGAGCCGGTCGATACGGACGCGGCGATACCTAATATGTATACTTTTTTTATTTATGTAAGTTTTACACAATAACTAATTATGTTTTAGTGTCTCCATATTCTGAGCCATAGTTTTTTTTATTTTTTGGGCGATTGTCTTAGGTAGGGGCTCATTTTTTGCGGGATGAGGTGACGGTTAGATTGGTATTATTTTGGTGGGCAAAGGCCTTTTTGATCACTTGCTGTTGTACTTTTTGTGATGTAAGGTAACAAAAAAATGGTTTATTTAGCACAGTTTTTATTTTTATTTTTTTACGGTGTTCATCTGAGGGGTTAGGTCATGTGATATGTTTATAGAGCCGGTCGATACGGACGCAGCGATACCTAATATGTATATTTCCCCCTCCCCCCTATTTTTTACTAATTTTTTTTTACTTTATTTGGGAAAAATTACATTTTTGTTTATTTTTACTTAAAACTTTTAACTTTTTTTGGGGGGTGGACGACTTTATTTTTTGTCCCACTTTGGGACTTGAACTTTTGGGGGTCTAATCCTTTACAATGCATTCCAATACTTCTGTATTGGAATGCATTGGCTGTATGAGTAATACTGTGTGTATTACTCATACAGCTTCTGGGGCCTGTGAGATCCAGGTCGCTGGATCTCACAGGCTCTTCACCGGAAGGCAGCGCGATGCCTTTCATGCCATCGGGTCCCCCCTACAGCCACATGGGGACCCGATGGCACCGCCACCAGCAGCCGCAAACCGCAGGTAAAGCCGCAAAACCTCAGGTCTGAATTGACCTGCGGTTTGCGGCGATCGCTGACACGGGGGGGGGGGGGGGTCACGCGGGACCTCCCTGCGCATGTAGCCAGGGTGCCTGCTCAATGATTTGAGCAGGCACCGGGTTCCGATCACCGCCCGCCGGTGATTGGAAATACACAGGTCGTACCCGTACGCCCTGTGTCCTGAAGAGGTTAAATGGCATCTGTCAGCAGTTTTGTACCTATGACACCGGCTGACCTGTTACATGTGCACTTGGCAGCTGAAGGCGTCTGTGGTGGTCCCGTGTTCATATGTGCCTGTATTGCTGGGAAAATGAGGTTTTACTATATGCAAATGAGGCTCTAGGAGCAACGGGGGCGTTGCCGTTACACCTAGAGGCTTTCTCTGCAACTGCCACAATCTCTGCACTTTGACAGGGCCAAGCAGTGTAAACGTCATCAAAGTGGAGAGGATGCGGCGGTTGCAGAGAGAGCTGAGCATCTAGGTGTAACGGTAACGCCCCCGTTGCTCCTAGATGCTCATTTGCATATAGTAAAACCTCATTTTTCTCAGCAATGCGGGCACATAGGAACATGGGACCAACACAGATGCCTTCAGCTGCCAAGCACACATGTAACAGGACAGCCAGTGTCATAGGGACAAAACTGCTGACAGATGCCCTTTAAGGGTGGTTTCACACCTAGGTTTTTTCAGTGGGTTTTTTGCACCTACATCTGTTTGCAGTAAGAGCTCCAGATGTTCGGCTTTGTTCCGGGAACACGGTGTTGTGGAGCTCTTGGCGTTTCCACATCACTGTCTCTATAGTGGAAACCACCATGAAGAAAACACTAGTGGGGGGACGCGCGGCCGGATGACGCGAGGTGCCTGTCATAAATCAGGCTGATCTTCTGGAGGGGATTTCAGTTGTCATTTAGGGTTCGGCTACACGGCGACACAACACAAACGTACGTGCGACTTGTCCGCAGCTCGCTGTCACATGACCATTTCAGAGCTGGCATTTTGCCGTGAAAACACAACCATGTCATGTGTCGCGAGTGACTTCCATTAAAGCCAATGGTAGAAGAGATTTGCGCTTCTGCGACGTGCGGCACAAAGTCCGACACCATAGGCAAACGAATGTCGCCGAGCCCTCCTGCCAGCAGACTGGTGTAAATGATGGTGGCCCCGCCCCCACACCAGCCCCCCTTTTCAGAAAGTGGCCAACACATATGCCTACATTTAGGCAGTCAAAAAGTCACAAACTGTGGGCTTTTGCATTGGTTTCTGGCCTAGGGGGGTCATAACAATAGTAATTAATGACCCCCACTGTGTGCAAAACCCCCCAAAAAACTTCAAGAAAAACGCAGGTGCCAAAAACTCGCACACGCTTTTTTTCTGGAGTTTTTTTTATTTACAGAATGCGTGACCCCCCTCCCCCTAAAACCACCGCAGAAGTTGTCAGAACGTTTCACTGATTAAAGGGGAGCTCCACATTCACGCGGCTACCCCTGGTGGTGGCGGGTGCTGCTTGTCAGGCTCGCGCTTGCTCAGCTTTAGCGTCACATGACCCTCCTGACAGCTCAGGACTCCTCCCCACCACTGGCAGTCACGTGTCACGTGCCCGCGCTCAGGCTCCGTGTGATCCGGAAGCGGACGAATCCAGCGCTCGGCGCTCCTGCAAGAACCCGGACGGATCGCCGAGTTGTCGATCGCGGTGAGCCCGGATCAGAGGATTACTGACTACAGGGGGCGGGACGGAGACCCCCCGTGATCAGCTGTCAGGTTCATGAGAGGTAACTATGGGTAACGCGTGTGTACGGCGGAGGGGGCAGGGATGTGTAAACAGTGGAGGTCTGTGCACTGTACAGAGGGAGATGGGACCCGAGCGGTAATGCAGGGGGCACTGCTTACACCCGAGCACAGGAGGGGCAAACTGAGGAAGGGGGGGGAGGGGGCACAGAGGAGACTGGTTTGGGGATTGAGGAGGGGGCACAGAGGAGGCCGGTTTGTGACTGAGGAGGGGGCACAGAGAGACCGGTTTGTGGCTGAGGAGGGGGCACAGAGGAGGCCGGTTTTGGGCTGAGGAAGGGGCACAGAGGAGGCCGATTTGGGGCTGAGGAGGAGGCATCGAGGAGACCGGTTTGGGGCTGAGGAGGGGGCACCGAGGAGACCGGTTTGGGGCTGAGGAGGGGGCACAGAGGAGGCCGGTTTGTGGCTGAGGAGGGGGCACAGAGGAGGCCGGTTTTGGGCTGAGGAAGGGGCACAGAGGAGGCCGATTTGGGGCTGAGGAGGAGGCATCGAGGAGACCGGTTTGGGGCTGAGGAGGGGGCACCGAGGAGACCGGTTTGGGGCTGAGGAGGGGGCACCGAGGAGACCGGTTTGGGGCTGAGGAGGGGGCACCGAGGAGACCGGTTTGGGGCTGAGGAGGGGGCACCGAGGAGACCGGTTTGGGGCTGAGGAGGGGGCACCGAGGAGACCGGTTTGGGGCTGAGGAGGGGGCACCGAGGAGACCGGTTTGGGGCTGAGGAGGGGGCACAGAGGAGACCGGTTTGGGGCTGAGGAGGGGGCACAGAGGAGGCCGGTTTGGGGCCGAGGAGGGGGCACAGAGTAGACCGGTTTGGGGCCGAGGAGGGGGCACAGAGGAGGCCGGTTTGGGGCCGAGGAGGGGGCACAGAGGAGGCCGGTTTGGGGCCGAGGAGGGGGCACAGAGGAGGCCGGTTTGGGGCCGAGGAGGGGGCACAGAGGAGGGCGGTTTGGGGCCGAGGAGGGGGCACAGAGGAGGCCGGTTTGGGGCCGAGGAGGGGGCACAGAGGAGGCCGGTTTGGGGCCGAGGAGGGGGCACAGAGGAGGCCGGTTTGGGGCCGAGGAGGGGGCACAGAGGAGGCCGGTTTGGGGCCGAGGAGGGGGCACAGAGGAGGCCGGTTTGGGGCCGAGGAGGGGGCACAGAGGAGGCCGGTTTGGGGCCGAGGAGGGGGCACAGAGGAGGCCGGTTTGTGGCCGAGGAGTGGGCACAGAGGAGGCCGGTTTGGGGCTGAAGATTGGACATACAAAAGACTAGAATGGTATTGTGAACGTGACTTGACATTCTGGGAGCAGAACTGGTCACCGTGGGGTTAAGTCCCTATAATACCGCGCTCCGCCCTCACTTCATACACCGCCGGTGGTTTCCTCATTCCTGCCGGATATGATTGCAGTTTCATTATTACTTACCTCGTCCACATCACTGCTGCAGGTGAAGGGTTCACTTTAAGGCCCGGACTCCCAGGTTCCCTGTGTTTTTAGTTCCTGGCTGGGGGTGATCTGCAGTCCCGGGCGCAGCCTGTAGGCAGGAGAGGCGCTGTTACTGGGGGTAAAAAGAGCAAGGTATTTTTACTAGTCCAGCGCAACCCTCTAATGAAAGAAAGCAGAGCCTTTGGCACACAAATTTCAGAATCCTTTAAACGTGGCTTTTGATGTTTTTTTTTGGGTGGGGGGGGCTGCTTAATAGTTTTGGTTAAACATACCTGCTGTCTAGAGATGGGACACGCACAAGGCGACTGTCAGTGGATCATAGACATGACTGCTCTTGTACTACATGTAGACAGACCCTCCCTGCACTTAAGGATCTCCCCTTTAAGAATTCTGCCCGTGGTTTACTAGTCATTTTTGCTATTTTTACAGTGCCGTGACTCGAACGGGGGTGGGGGGGGGGGGGGGGGTATTGTCGCTCAGACTCCTCTTCAGTCTCTTTTATCTCTGCAGGAAGTGAAGATCGGCGACTCCCTCGGCTCGTGCTTGTGTCCTGATCACATCACACTCAGGATGTTCTTGGAGACTCGGAACAGCTCGGTCACCAATGTCACCTCCTTACCCTTCACCGCCTCACCATATCTGACATCAGCGCTGCCAACCACCTCTGACATCAGCGGCGCCAATGTAACTGTACCACATGTGTGTCTGGTCATCCTGTATGAAGACATTAGAAGCTCCAGGTACGGGACATATCTACTGTAGTATTGTACCACTGTCTGAATCCTGTATTGTACTCCAGAGCTGTGCTCACAATACTGCAGTCTTCAAAGATGACATCAGCTGTGGAGTATAATACAGGATGTAACTCAGGATCAGTACAGGATAAGTAATGTATGTACACAGTGACTCCACTAGCAGAATAGTGAGTGCAGCTCTGGGGTATAATACAGGATGCAACTCAGGATCAGTACAGGATAAGTAATGTACAGTCAGGTCCATAATATTGGGACATCTACGCAATTCTAATATTTTTGGCTCTATACACCACCACAATGGATTTGAAATGAAACAAACAAGATGTGCTTTACCTGCAGACTGTCAGCTGTAATTTGAGGGAATTTACATCCAAATCAGGTGAACGGTGCAGGAATTACAGCAGTTTGCATATGTGCCTCCCACTTGTTAAAGGACCAAAAGTAATGGGACAGAATAATAATCATAAATCAAACTTTCACTCTTTAATACTTGGTTGCAAATCCTTTGCAGTCAATTACAGCGTGAAGTCTGGAACGCATAGACATCACCAGACGCTGGGTTTCATCCCTGGTGATGCTCTGCCAGGCCTCTACTGCAACTGTCTTCAGCTCCTGCTTGTTCTTGGGGCATTTTCCCTTCAGTTTTGTCTTCAGCAAGTGAAATGCAGCTCAATCGGATTCAGGTCCGGTGATTGACTCGGCCATTGCATAACATTCCACTTATTTCCCTTATAAAATTCTTTGGTTGCTTTTGCAGTATGCTTTGGGTCATTGTCCATCTGCACCGTGAAGCGCCGTCCAATGAGTTCTGAAGCATTTGGCTGAATATGAGCAGATAATATTGCCCGAAACACTTCAGAATTCCTCCTGCTGCTTTTGTCAGCAGTCACATCATCAATAAATACAAGAGAAGCAGTTCCATTGGCAGCCATACATGCCCACGCCATGACACTACCACCACCATGCTTCACTGATGAGGTGGTATGCTTAGGATCATGAGCAGTTCCTTTCCTTCTCCATACTCTTCTCTTCCCATCACTCTGGTACAAGTTGATCTTGGTCTCATCTGTCCATAGGATGTTGTTCCAGAACTGTGAAGGCTTTTCTAGATGTCGTTTGGCAAACTCTAATCTGGCCTTCGTGTTTTTGAGGCTCACCAATGGTTTCCATCTTGTGGTGAACCCTCTGTATTCACTCTGGTGAAGTCTTCTCCTGATTGTTGACTTTGACACACATACACCTACCTCCTGGAGAGTGTTCTTGATCCGGCCAACTGTTGTGAAGGGTGTTTTCTTCACCAGGGAAAGAATTCTTCGGTCATCCACCACAGATGTTTTCCGTGGTCTTCCGGGTCTTTTGGTGTTGCTGAGCTCGCCGGTGCGTTCCTTCTTTTTAAGAATGTTCCAAGCAGTTGTTTTTGCCGCGCCTAATGTTTTTGCTATCTCTCTGATGGGTTTGTTGTGTTTTTTCAGCCTAATGACGGCTTGCTTCACTCATAGTGACAGCTCTTTGGATCTCATCTTAGGAGTTGACAGCAACAGATTCCAAATGCAAATAGCAGACTGGGAATGACCTCTGGACCTTGTATCTGCTCATTGTAATTGGGATAATGAGGGAATAACACACACCTGGCCATGGAACAGCTGAGAAGCCAATTGTCCCATTACTTTTGGTCCCTTAACAAGTGGGAGGCACATATGCAAACTGTTGTAATTCCTGCACCGTTCACCTGATTTGGATGTAAATGCCCTCAAATTAAAGCCGACAGTCTGCAGGTAAAGCACATCTTGTTTGTTTCATTTCAAATCCATTGTGGTGGTGTATAGAGCCAAAAATGTCAGAATTGTGTCGATTTCCCAATATTTATGAACCTGACTGTATGTACACAGTGACTGCACCAGCAGAATAGTGAGTGCAGCTCTGGAGTATAATACAGGATGTAACTCAGGATCAGTACAGGATAAGTAATGTATGTACACAGTGACTCCACCAGCAGAATAGTGACTGCAGCTCTGGAGTATAATACAGGATGTAACTCAGGATCAGTACAGGATAAGTAATGTAATGTATGTACACAGTGACTGCACCAGCAGAATAGTGAGTGCAGCTCTGGAGTATAATACAGGATGTAACTCAGGATCAGTACAGGATAAGCAATGTATGTACACAGTGACTGCTCCAGCAGAATAGTGAGTGCAGCTCTGGAGTTCAGAGAGATCTTCCACCGTACTGCACCCATAGAGAATTTTATGGAGTTGGTTGTTGTACTGTTCATCCATCTGAAGGTTATAAATCCTATTGATGTAACATAGAGAAATTGTCCTCCCTTTTAGGGTAAGGTATTGGGACCTTATGCTTTTAATTCCCAATGTTCTCTTCTTCGTGTTCCTGCTGTGGAAGTTGCCCTCCACCAGAGCCAAAATCCGAGTCACATCAAGTCCAATTTTCACCACTTTCTACATCCTTGTAAGTCTGCCTTTTCTGTTTTTATATAATTAGATTACAGGACGTTTCTGGAGCCTGGATGACAGCCTCTCGCTAATACAATGTTGGCTGTCACTAGGGGCATTGAGTTGGTGGTAAATCCATCTATCGTGAGCTCCCTCTAGTGGTGGCTGCAGGCAGACAGACTTGTGTTCATCTCTATGGCTGTGTAAAGGGACACAAGGGGTTTGGAGCTCTATAGCTCAGAACCATCAGAAACAGAGCACCCCCCTCTTCCTATATAAAGATTTATTACCACACTAATCAAATCTGATTTAATTCTTTAAAAAGATAAAGTTGATGCCTTGTGGTGTCTGATGCAGGTGTTTGTGGTGTCACTTGTGGGAATCGCACGAGCGGTTGTCTCTATGACGGTCAGTTCATCCAGTGCAGCCACTGTCACAGATAAGGTAAGCGCCTCCTGGATCTGCTGTAAGCCTCCACCTATATCTGTGGCCGAGGCGTCCAGCCCGGTTCTCATCCTCCATTGATTTTTTTTTTTTTAAGGTTTTGTGGGAAATCACCAGGTTCTTCCTGCTCGCCATAGAACTGAGCGTCATCATCCTGGGTTTAGCTTTTGGTAAGTTTGTTTTTCTAACTTAGGAATACCCTTTTAAGGTGTTATAATATCACAGACAATGGGGGCATATCGCTAGGACCGCACCTACACCGAGAACGGAGCGGGGATAGTGGTGGAGGGCGCACTGTGCATGCGCAGCCACCCTCCATTCATTTCTATGGGGCTACCGAAAATAGCCGAGTGCTGGCCCCATAGGAATGAATGGGAGCGGTGGCCGCACAAGCGCGGTGCCTTCCCATTCGCTTGTATGGGGAAGCTTGGCGGTGGCCGGCCCCGGGGAAAATCCTGGGGTCCTCCAGCCACCAATTTCCCTGTTTCATTCTCGGTGTAGAGGTGGGGCAGCACCTATCAGACAATGTGGGCATATCCTAGTAACATGCCCCCATTGTCTGTGATGTGAAGATTGTCCAAGATTTTGATATTGATAGCCTATCAGGATAGGTCACCATTATCCGATTGTGCTCCCTGCACCCCCATCGATCCGTTGTTCTGCTGTAGCTCCAGTGCTTGAACTATACAGCTCCCTACATTGAAGTGAATGGTAACCAGTGGTCAGAGCTGTGTAGTTCCAGCACTGACTTTGGGCGCAGCAGCTACCCCAAAACAGCTGATGGCGGGGTGTCTGACCTCCTGCAGATCTGATATTGATGGCCTATTCTGAGGATAGGCCAGCAATATCAAAATCCTGGACACCCCCTTTTACCCTTTCCTGCACTTTGATGTAGTAATTTAAGAATACGGGTTAGTTCCAGCTCCGTCATGCACTATTGGGTGAGGACAGAGGCATTGCCAGTGTGAGACCCTGATCACAGGCGGCAACATGGCTGTCATACACAGTGTGCTTTAACCACTAGCACTCTGCGCTCCCGCCACTTCATGAGAATCAATCACTTGCTTGGCGAGAGATTCATTCTCGCGCATGCGCTGTGGGTTCTAACCAGGCTAGGATCATGTGCCCGATGCATGGCACCTGAACCCGGAAGTGGCTCCCGCAGGGGAGCGCAGCAGAGGATGACCCCTTTAAACTTTGGGCTGGTCTGCATATAACTCAGCCAAGATGTTTCCAAATGCCTCTGCATGGATGTTGTACAGGAGAGGCTGTCAGCAGAGGTGATTTATTGCTGTTTATGCCTTCCGGATTGGTGTATACATGGCGCTCAGTGAGTGTCGTGCACACGCATAGGGAAGCGGCTTTGTGACTTACTGCTGCAGATCGGCTCTTGTTTGATGGGGGTCACTGGGTCTTAGGTTCAGCTGAGCTCTATAGTGCGTGTTGGAAGGCTGTATTCCCCCCACCTGGGGCTTATTGTCAGCCTCAGATACAGGGGAATAAAACAAAACTAATATAAAAATCCCCATGTAGCACAAAAACCTAACCAACTCTTATGTACTGAAGTAGTACTCTGCCTGGTGGTTGACATGGGAGAATAGCTCTGTCTTGACGTTGGTCTATATGATAATGGATCGCTCTGTTTTGCAGGTCATCTTGAAAGTAAATCCAGTGTAAAGCGGGTGCTGGCGATCACGGCCGTCCTGTCGCTTGCTTACTCAGTAACGCAGGTAAAATATCCAGAAAGTATCCATTTTTGCTTGTCACATTAGGAATTCTCTACTGAAAACTGCATTCTGTCTCTGAACAGGGAAGAGATCGAATGCATGCAGTTTAGTCGTGTGGCTGCGAAACTTTATTATAGTTGCTTTTCATTATTTTAGGGGACTTTGGAAATCCTGTATCCAGACGCCCATCTCTCAGCGGAGGACTTTAACATCTACGGGCATGGCGGCAGGCACTTCTGGCTTGCCAGTTCCTGCTTTTTCTTCTTGGTGAGCAGATCAGCTATACGCCTCATGCGCACCATCTGCGATACACGGGCACCGACTGTAGGGCCGCTGTGTGTGCGGACACAGGACCCTTTCACTTGAATGGGCTCTGCGATCCGCACCACAAAAAAAGTACTGTATGCACTGCGGTGCGGAGGCAGGGACAGAAAACCCACGGAAGCCCTATGGAGTGCTTCCGTGGGTTTTATGTCCCTGCTAGTGTTGAGCAAACGTGTGTTTTAAGTTCGGCGTCTAAAGTTCGGGTTATCGAAGAATCGCGTTATGGATTCCGCTACCACGGACCATAACGGAATTTAGAATCCATAACGCGATTCTTCGATAACCCGAACTTTAGACGCCGAACTTAAAACACAAGTTCGCTCAACACTAGTCCCTGCCTCCGTTCTGCACTGTATCTTCCGTATTGAGGACCCATTTTGCTTGCGGGCCGCAGTACGGGCACGGACCTGCTACGGTTGTGTGCATAGGCCATAATGGTATTGTGTTATCTTCCTTTTTAATTTTTAATTTTATTTTTTATAACAGTCTTGTGTGTGATTGCTTTGAATGTGCAAGAGATTCCTGTAGTGGTTATGGATGATCGCAGCAGATCACAGCTGCAGGATCCCGGCTAATAGTAAAGAGGTCTCCAGTGATCTATAGATTTGGCGACTGTCACTTGTGTTCATTACTAACACGATTCTCCTGTTCTTTCTCTTCTGCAGGTGTATACATTGGTTTCTATACTTCCCAAAACCCCACTGAAAGACCGCATCTCTCTACCATGTGAGTGAAGAGCACGAGCTGATCTGTGCAGGGGGCACCGAGAGTCAGCAATGCTCCTAGATGTGTGCGACGAAACAAACCATTGGGAATACTTACTGCTCTAATAATTTGTGCACCCGTAGCCTGGACCAAAAGCTCAGATCAGATTTTTGGGTTTGAATATTCAAGATGCTTATACAGTAGGATCAGCTGTTTTACAGTTCGGTGCTCCCCCATCCAGGGACCTCCTATATGAAGTCACACATAGTATAATTGGACGCCAGGGATGTCATAGCGTTTACCAGAAATCACTAACCTGTTTATGTATGTGTTTGATGATGTGTTTATGTATGTGTTTGATGTCTCTTATAGCAAGGAAAAGTTTCTACGTGTACGCTATAATCCTGGCCATGCTGAATTTGGTGCAAGGAGTTGGAAGTGCCCTGCTGTGTGCGGAGGTCATTAATGGGCTGTGGTGAGTGCACATCTGCAGAGGTTTATTATATTCATTCTATCTTTCCACCCGTTGCAGGGTTGGATCTTTAAAGGTCTGTCATCATTCCTGCCCCGTCAAAAGTGCAGACGGCGTTATACATAGATGATGGCAGCATATCCGCGGTGATGGTGATGCAGGTCGCGTGATCGATTAAATTCAACTTTTTAATGCAATTGGAGGTAATCCTTTCATCTTTGGTGCCCTGGTCTCTCTGAAATGAACCCCCTCCCCTGCTGGGAGTGACGGCTGTAGGGTCTAATCTGGAGCCTGACACTCGGCAGAAGGGAGCGGTTGGGGAAGTGTTTGAAGAGATGCCAGGGCACTAAGCATGAAGGGACCACATCTATGGTACTAGCACCACGGTGCTTAAAAGTTTAATTTCTCATTCTTGCAGCCTGCAGACCATCACCCCAAGTATGTGTTCACTGCTCCCCTTGTCATCAATGTAGCGCTGTCAGCAGTTTGTACAAGTCAGAACTGCTGACAGACACCTTTTAAGGACACATCGGACGTACGCTCTTTTGGACAACATGTATTCGTTCTAAGCACCCCCCTTACACATACAACCTCGGCTCTTGTGTTCCCAAATGGGAGACGAGAATAAGCCGCTGCCAGACACCCCTGGGGGCAGCTAATGTCCCTTTAGAAAAAAGGATTGGGCATATTGTAATCAGATTTGTCCTTGTCAGAGGGTCAAGATTCACTGATGCAGATTATATGATTAACCAGTCCCTCCAAAATCCTCAGGTTCGGCTGACATTTTGTTTTAATGCATATGGCCGGCTTTAGAATCTTGTTATAGTGTTTTTGTGTCTATGTGGTTCCTTTTTGTAGTGGGCGGGGATGTGACAACCTGCAGCCAATCAGATCCTGGTTAAATCAGAACGGCAGAGAGGGGAGTGCTGGTATTGTGGCGGGCAGTGAGGACATAGCTGCATGTTATGAGACAGTGGAGCCATGTAGGTCAGTGCGTAGATAGACAGTGGAAGGAGCAACAGCGCAGAGGATTTCAGCAGATGAATGTGTAGCTCTTGTGGAAGATGGCTACAGGTGCCATGCTGGGGAAGATGGAGGCAGCATCATGACAAGAGGAACATACTGGAGACCACTGGGAGGTCGCAGACTTAGAGGTAGATAGTGGAAGGAATTAGGTGTCTAAGCAGCACAGAGTATTTCAGAGAATGGCTTTGCTGATTTTGCAGGAGGCAGTTTTCTGCCACGTGATGATGGCAGTGAGAACAGGGCAGTGTCATGAGGTGAGGGTGAGAGAGTCCATAGTAGAAGGGGTTGGGTCCATCAGCAGAGCAGAGTATTTCAGGAGGCAGTGATCTGTGCTGATGTTAGGGAGGATAGGACTGCATGTGACCAGCTCAGTGTCGTAATGTAAGGGCGGGAATTTCCAAGAGGGGCCAAAGTCCGGTCATATAATTTTTATTACACTTTTTGATTTTGAATATTATTACAGTTGGTTGATTCCTTGTAATGATCTTAAGAATAAGATGATGCATGTAATATTTACCAGACTGGTGGCTGGGGATAGAATGGCAGATTGGTTTTTCAGGCTTTTAATATTTTGGGGATCCGACACCCGGCGCCCACGCCGATCAGCTGTATGAGGAGACGGAGCGCGCAGTGTGCATGTGCCGTCTCCTGTCTCTCTTCCTGTTCTCCGCTGTATGTTTATGGCAAAGCAGCAGCAGAGCGAGAAGAGAGACGTCACGTGCACCCTGCGCGCCCCGTCTCCTCATACAGCTGATCGGCACCCCCGCCGATCTGATATTGATGGCCTATCCTGAGGATAGGTCATCAATATTAAAAGCCTGGAAAACCCCTTTAACATATGGGGTAAGGGGTTATGTAGACCTTCGTAATCCTATTCCAATGCATCTCAAATGAAAAATGAAGCAACTTCACAAATGGTCTTGATAACAAATCTGCCATTTTGTGTATGCAGCTCCCATGCCGACCTACGATTCTCCTTGCCGGGGTTAACTAGCCGACTGCTGGGACCCCCACGATCACTATAACGGGTTGTCCCGTTCCCATTCATTCTTTATGAGAGCGCTGGAGATAGCCGAGTACTGTAGATTAGCAAGAAGAGGTGGCAGCGATGGGCAAGGAACCCATGACTACAGACTACATAGTGTTTGTTTGAAGTCTGTTACCATGGGAACACTTAGGTCTGCATCGGATCTGCAAGCATCGGTCAAAACACATTTTATAGATGCCTTGGAGCAATGAAAAAAAATGCAAAAGTCTACCTAGTGCCTATAACCCCCTAATTCTATATTCTGCATTTGGTAGCTGATACTTACCAGCGCGCCTCTTCATTTCACAGCCTCGTCGACATCACTACGTTTTTATACTTCAGCCTGTTTGCTCCTCTCATGTATGCGGCATTCCTGAAAAGCTTCTTTGGGTGAGTATATAATAAAACCAGCAGTCACAGTAGGCTCTGTTCACATTAGAAGTTCACAGCTGGCTCCCAGGGTATGTTTCAGTGAAGGGTCCAGCTCCAGTTCTCTGCACGGCCTGGTGGCCGGGGATAAACCAGCTCGGGGCCGATGCTAGTCCCAGAGGTCAAACATCCCCCTCCCCCATGATCACAAAGTGATGGCATATCCTAGCGATCACTTTGGGATTGCCCCTTTTTAAATCGGTGTCTTTATCCCACTTTGGTTCCTTTCTCCATCACAATTTAACCTTTTCTTCCAGGTCCGAGCCTAAAATTCTCTTCTCCTACAAATCCCAAGTGGACGAGCCCGACGACACAGACGTCCACCTCCCGCATCCCTATGCCGTGGCGAAGAAGGAAGGCGCAGACTCGGGATTTTACTCCAGCACCCAGATTGACACGACGGCTTATCTAGACGACGTGGCCTCCATGCCGCACGTTGGGAGCATTAACAGCATCGACAGTGACCGCTGGAAAGCTATAAACGCCTAGGCCTCAGGGTCACTCAACATCTCACGGGGGTTCTGCCTGCGTCGCCTCTAAGCTGTGGATTTCCGAATGTCTTCAGAGTGAAAATCTCTCTAAAAATATATTCATTTTTTTTCCTCCCGAATCTCATATGGAAACCAGACCAGAGACTTTCTGTAATGCTGCTAAGATCTTGCAATCCTTGAGGAGGAAGGTTGCTGGTCTTGGACCAAGGTGCCACATTGAGGATGATTAAAGAGGCCGGCTCATGACTGCCACTTACCTGTGCAGCCCTGGTGGGCTCTGTTCTATGGATGCTGGAGCCTGCATGTAGTGGGTGGCGGGGCTTTTCCCATTGTCAGTACCTATGCACACCTGGTTTATACAATATCTGCTGGTGCCTATGGCAGTGAAGACCCATACATGTGCCAGGCTGTACCGAGTACAAATCACTGCACTGGATTAGGTTGTAGGAGTATGTACCATGACAGCTGGCGACAACTCGGAAAGACTAATCTCATGCTGATCGTGGAGTTTCTGTTTAAAGTAGGGAAATACTCGGAGAGTGTTCCCCTAAAATAGAAAGAATACCAGTAAAAACAAAGCTTAAAGGTAACCCGTCACCAGGATTTTGTGCATAGAGCTGGGGACATGGGCTGCTAGATGGCCGCTAGCACATCCGCAATACCCAGTCCCCATAGCTCTGTGTGCTTTTATTGTGTTAAAAAAACGTTTTGATCCATATGCAAATTAACCTGATATCTGTCCTGTGTCCGGAGATGAGTCTAATTTTCTGAGCGCAGCACCGCCCCGCGTCCTCCGAATCTCCTCCTTGCTGGCTGACGTCACAGAGCTGGAGCGCTGAAATCTCGCGATGCGCGAGCTAGTGCATGTGTAGTTCGTTCCCTGTGCTGATGCCAGCACAGGGAATGAACATGATGCCGACACTGCGCATGCGCTAGCTCGCGCATCGCGAGATTTCGGCGCTCCAGGTCTGTGACGTCAGCCAGCAAGGAGGAGATTCGGAGGACGCGGGGCGGTGCTGGGCTCAGAAAATTGGACTCATCTCCGGACACAGGACTCATATCAGGTTCATTTGCATATGGATCAAAACTTTTTTTTAACACAATAAAAGCACACGGAGCTATGGGGACTGGGTATTGCAGATGTGCTAGCGGCCATCTAACAACCCATGTCCTCAGCTCTATACCCAAAATCATGGTGACGGGTTCCCTTTTAAAGAGGTTGTTTCATCTGGGACTTTGGCATATCGATAGGATATGCCACCAATGTCTGACAGGTGCAGGTCTCACCTCTGAGACCGCCATCTATCTCTGAGACCGCCATGCGTTGCATGCTCTCCATTTTTATGGGAGTTCTGAAAATAGCTGAGTGAGCTCTCTGGGCTATTTTCTGGAGTCCAATAGAGATGAATGGACAGCACAAACCGCGCAAGCGTGGCCACCGCTCCATTCGCTTATATAGGTCTGCGCGAGTAGCCGAGGCTTCTCTCCACTCACTTTTGGGGGTCTCATTCTGGAAATAGATGTGGGTCCCACCTTTGGGACCTGCACCTATCTGATATTGGTGGCATATCCTACCGATATGCCACCAATGTCTCAGATGAGAATACCCTAGGGCAGGCATGCTCAACCTGCGGCCCTCTAGCTGTTGCAAAACTACAACTCCCAGCATTCTCGGACAGCCTACAGCTATCAACCTACAGCAGGGCATTGTGGGAGTTGTAGTTTTACAACAGCTGGAGGGCCGCAGGTTGAGCATGCCTGCTCTAGGGATTGTGTACAGGTCCACAGGATAGAGGATAAGTATCTAATTGTTGGGGCCAACCACCAGGACCCCTGCTGATCCGGAGAACCTGGGTCTGGATCACCTCTATAAATGGAGGGGCAGGTTACACTTGCACAGTGCGGCCCCATTCATTCTCTACGGGCCTGCTGGAGGTAGCAGGGTACAGCACTCGGCTGTTTTTAGTAGTCCTGTAAAGAATGAATGAAACGGCAGCGTTAGGCTCCATTCACACGTCCGTAATAATTGGTCCGCATCCATTCCGCAAATTGCGGAACGCGTGTGGAACCGTTCATTTTCTATGGGGACAGAATGGATGCGGAGAGCACACTATGTGCTGTCCGCATCCACATTTCCGGAGCGCGCCGCCGGACTTCCGGTCCGCAGCTCCGGAAAAAAAATAGAACATGTTCTATTCTTGTCTGCAATTGCGGACAAGAATAGGCATTTCTATGGGGGTGCCGGCCAGGTGTATTGCGGATCCGGACTACATGCACTACGGACATGTGAATGGACCCTAAAAGCACAGCCTGCAACTCCATGCATAAGGGGGAAATAGGACCCCTGTTCTCAGTAACGGTGGGGGCTCCAGCAGTCGGACCCCCAACGATCAGATATTATTCCCTATGCTGTAGATTAAGGGTAAGTTAAAAACTTGGCACAACCCCCTAATCAATGTGGAATGGAAAGTTCCAGAACTTTCTAATATACTTTTGAGCTTCAATTTCTCTCCATTTTCAACGTAGCTGCTTGCTGCCGGTGAATAGAAAAGCATGTAGAGGAACTGACATACACAGGGCTTGTTACAAAGTACCAGAGCTTTATCTGGTAAAGGACCAGGCGCCTGTCTGCGTTGGACGTGGCGTTCAGTCTTGGAGCATAAGTAAGAATGATTACGTTCACTGACGGCAAGCAGAGGCCTTGAAAACTGCAAGTGATTGAGACCCAAAATATATGAGAAATTTGAAGAACTTTTCATTGCTCAATGATGAAACCTCATTTACATAAAACGGAGAGTATTCACTTCTAAAGTAACAATCAGCCCACCACCAGGTATGTGTAATGCGTCAGTGATCTGGATCGAAACGCGTCTTGCCGGTCTTACTGCCTCTTCTGCCCTCGGCTCATAGATTTTTGTCTATAGAAAGTGGAGGAAATTGTTTGTTTTGAGAAATAACATTAAAGGGTTTTTTCAGGATTTACATATCGATGACCTATCTTCTGGACAGGTCATCAATGTGAGATTGGCGGGGGGTCCGACTCCTGGCATTGGCACCGGTAAGCTGTTTGAAGAGGCTGCGACTCTTTGGCAAGCGTCGCGGTCTCCTTGCAGCATACCAGGCACAGCGCCATCCGTTGTCTAGTGGCTTTGCTTGGTATTGCAGCCCAGGCCCATTCACTTAAACAGGACTGCGCTGTGCCCAAGCCATGTGACCAATGAACATGATGTCACTAGCTTAGGAAGAGGCCGCGTGACCACCACCGCTGAACATCGGGCCCCCGCTGATCTGATATTTATGACCTATGCTAATGATAAGTCATCAGTATAAAAAAAATCCCTTTAATACTCATTATTAGCTTCTTAAAGGGATATTCCAGTTAAAAAAAAAAGATGACATATTGCTAGGAAGGCCATCACTATGATCGGTGGGGGTTTGATCTCGGGCACCCCCAGAAGCCTGAGAATGAAGGGGCTGCAGTGCGGCTCTAGTGCTTCACTCCCGTCCCTGATCCTTATAAATCCGTGCGATACAAGACAATAACTGGCTTACGCGTTTCAGGCTGCAGTGCAGCCCTTAGTCATAGCATTTCATCCAATGGGAAAGCTTCTCAGTGATCACGTGACCGCACAGTGACACAAACGGGACACCTGTAGCTACATAGGACGATACAGATATGGACCCCATGATAGCGCCCGCCAGTGCAGACGGAGATTGTCGCAGATAATCACCCACAGTAGTAAAACACACAAAAAGTATTCCTATGGATGGTGTAATATTAGGCCCTGTGCCGCACGAGGGGCCAATAGCACTGGATAGTTTTATATATATCACGATATATAGCTGTTATTTTGGAAGGAGCGCAGCCTGAATACAGGGGGTCCCCAAATCCTGTTATTTTCAGTCGGTGTCACTGCATGCCTTGGCCTATATAAATCTTAAAGAGGTGCTCTGTATTTAGAATTCAGAATTAAAGGGGCTAAAAAAAGTGCCCGCTTTCTCTGTTAAACAGCACCTCTGTTCATGTCTGGTATTGCAGCTCCATTGAAGTGAATGGGGCTGAACTGCAATACCACACACCGCCTGTGGACAGGTGTTGGCGCTGTTTTTGGAACAAAGTAGCCATGTTTTTCTAATTGATGCATTGTAATCCATCGTGTTTGCTAGATTAAGACTGTTTCCATTCACTGACCACTAGCAGAGTTCTTGAAAATGCTTAGGACCTGAAGCACAATGCGTATTAGAAAGTTGTGGAAATTTTGTATTTACAATAGGACTGGCCCTTTGATAATTCAGGCTGAGGTGGGGCTGTGCTGGCGTGACTGCGAAAGGCGTCCATTAGAGCCAGGTTTGCTGACAAATATGTATGGGGGGGGGGGGGGGATGGGGTATGCTGGATTTAATATGCCCCATTCTTCGTTTTCCTGCAAGTCATCTGGTAGCATCTTACTTCCCATTGAAAACACATGCAAGCTTGGCCAAGCTGAGCATGCATGTGTTCAGTGGGGTCAGGAGGGATAGCTGTCGGGTGAGGAAGCATTCAGATGAACCACACTTGCCGTACTCTGTGGTCATCTGTGTGCAGACCTCGCGCGGGTCTCGTAGGCGCGATAGGGCGCTAAAATTAAATCGCGTGACGGACACTGAATGTGGAGTTAGAGGGAAAACCCCTTAATTTATGGTAGTTGAAGACCTTGTCAGTATGAAAGTACAGATACCATAGCTAATGTTATGAACAGTGGTCGCCCATGCTGGGAGTTATAGTTTCGCAGCAGCCAGGTTGGAGTCCGCGCTTCTGTTCGGCATCTGTTTGTGAAATGCGTCATTATTATTGTAATTTGGACACTGAGGCTGAACTCACACGTCCGTGAGATACTGGACTGGCATTGGTGGCTATGATGCCGTATAGATCATACCGAGTGTATTGCTGTACAGCAGCGGCGGCGGCACGAAGCGCACGGCGTCATAGCAACCAATGACGCCGTGCGCTCCTGCACTCAGCAGGATGCCAGTCCGGTATCTCACGGACCGCGTTCCACAGACGTGTGAATTCAGCCTAAGGGCTCGTTCACACGAACATATGAAGCCCGTTTTGCGGTCCGCAACGCACGGGCACACCGTCCGGGGGGCAGGCGCATGGGGATCGCAGACCCATTCACTTGAATGGGTCCGCGACCCTTCTGTTCCGCGAAAAGATAGAGCAAGCTCTATCTGTTTGCGGTGTGGAAGCACGAAACGGAACGCCGTAGTGTTCCGTTCCGTGCTTCCGTTCCGCATCTCCGGATTTGCGGACCCATTGAAGTGAATGGGTCCGCATCCGTGATGCGGAATGGCCACGGAACGGTGCCCATGTATTGCGGATCGGCAAATGTGGTCCGCAATACGGCAACGGGCGGCACACGTTCGTGTGAACAAGCCCTAAATCGGAGGCAGGAGGAGATGATATTCTGAAAGCAGAAATCTCTGCGGCTCTTCAGCTGGTGGGAAACTACAACTCTCATCAGGTTCTGATATCCACAGATTGCAGACTACTGCACTCAGGAAACAAATTGAATCAGAAAGGTTAGGGTTAAGGAGCACCCACCACATGGGGAAAAAAAAAAACAATAGGCCTCTGAGTCGTCCTCTTTGGCCATGTGTAAAAAAAAAAAATGGTGCTTGATTTTTAAAGGGGATCTCGAGGACTTAAAGGGCATCTGTCAGCAGTTTTGTTCCTATGACACCGGCTGACCTGTTACATGTGCACTTGGCAGCTGAAGACATCTGTGTTGGTCCCATGTTCATATGTGCCCGCATTGCTGAGAAAAAGGATGTTTTACTATATGCAAATGAGCCTCTAGGAGCAACGGGGGCGTTACCATTACACCTAGAGGCTCTGCTCTCTCTGCAACCGCCGCGCCCTCTGCAATTTGATTAATAGGACCACTGACAGACGCCCTTTAAAATAATGATGTACTGTCCTCAGGATAGGTCATCCATATCCAATCCGTGGGGATCCTGCACCTGCCGAGGGGTTGTCCGTTATTGGAAAAACATGGCCGCTTTCTTCCAAAACAGCACCACCCCTGTTCACAGGATGCATGCAGTATTGCAGCTCTGCCTCATTGACCCCAGGGACGAGGTGGCGCTGTTTTTGTACGAAAGCAGTTATGTTTTTTTCTAATCATGGACAAATCCTTTAAAGGGTCATAGAGCTCAGACGAGCGCTTTCTCCTCCCCATATTATTCAAACCACAGCGCCACACATTGTATAGTGGTTGAGCTTGGTATTGCAGCAAGGTCCCAATCACTTGACTGGGTGGCTGAGGAGGAGACGGCGGCAGCGATCGCCCGGGCACCGCAGCCCCTTCCTACAGCTGATTTGGAATTCCGACCCCCCACTAATGACTTTATAATGGTTGTCACTCAGCTTTGCAGAGATGCATCCCCTGTCTGTGTACTTTTACATTTTCTTTTGTCATATTTGCTGTATCTTACCCTGGGAACCTAAACCCCGTTCCTTTACTCTCTGGCGGCCATATTGCTCGATATGACAGATAATAATATAGACTCCTAGCTGAGGAGGTGACGACGCAGGGACTTCTGTTTATTGGAGGTGATTTTCTCTTGTGGGTGGGGGACTCCTGATGGGACTCCAATTATGTGATTTATTATTTTTTTTTTTTTTCAGTTTTATTTTTTGTTGACTATCATTTGGGATTCATTCTAAGTTGGATTTCAGTGTGAGAATTATGGCAGATTCAATCCCCCCCCCCCCTCCCCCAATTTTAAAATAACGCTTTTTACAAATGTGAGTTGAGTCGCCGTCGCCGCAGGGTCCACCATCTTTTACTTTGGGTTTAGTGTCGTTTCTCCATCTTATTTTGTATGAATGATACCGTTTTAATACGTTCTGTTTGGATGACGCGCCTTGAATCCTCCCCGCCTGGCGGTCTGTACGCCGGGCGCGTTCCTTCGCTTTTCTGGCAGCTGATTACAGAAGAGAATCTATCGATGTGAGTGTAAATAGGAAGAGACTTTATGAAATGTAAATACTATATTTTTATGGTTGGAAAAAAATAAAATAAAATCTGCTTTGATGAAACCTAAGAGAACAACGTCCGAGAGATAATTTAATTGATCAACCGGCGTCACGCTGATTAGCGGGGATCGGTGATCTGCGGTCATTTGTGCACTCGGTGGTTCAAGTCATGGTGGCCATTGAGAATAAGACCAAGTACTTTACTGTGATGCAATGAGAACAGACTCTCAGCTGTGAGACGTTTTAATGTCCCACAGGATTGGCGCATGGCAAATGTGGTGCCAATATTCAAAAAGGGTCCAAAAACAGAGCCTGGAAACTATAGGCCGGTAAGTGTAACATCTGTTGTGGGTAAACTGTTTGAAGGTTTTCTGAGAGATGCTATCTTAGAGGAGCTCAACGGAAATAAGCAAATAGCGCCATATCAGCATGGCTTCGTGAGGGATCGGTCATGTCAGACTAATTTAATCAGGTTCTATGAGGAGGTAAGTTCTAGACTTGACAGCGGCGAATCAATGGATGTCGTATATCTGGACTTCTCCAAAGCATTTGACACTGTACCACATAAAAGGTTAGTATATGAAATGAGAATGCTCGGACTGGGAGAAAACGTCTGTTTGTGGGTAAGTAACTGGCTGAGGGATAGAAAACAGAGGGTGGTTATTAACGGTTCACACTCAGATTGGGTCACTGTCACTAGTGGGGTACCTCAGGGGTCAGTACTGGGCCCTATTCTCTTCAATATATTTATTAATGATCTTGTAGAAGGCTTGCACAGTAAAATATAAATTTTCGCAGATGACACTAAACTGTGTAAAGTAATTAACACTGTAGAGGACAGTACACTGCATATATATACTGCAGAGGACAGTACACTGTATATATACTACAGAGGACAGTACACTGTATATATATACTACAGAGGACAGTACACTGTATATATACTACAGAGGACAGTACACTGTATATATACTACAGAGGACAGTATACTGTACATATATACTACAGAGGACAGTATACTGTACATATACTACAGAGGACAGTATACTGTATATACACTACAGAGGACAGTACACTATATATACACTACAGAGGACAGTACACTGTATATATACTGCAGAGGACAGTATACTGTATATATACTACAGAGGACAGTACACTGTATATATATACTACAGAGGACAGTACACTGTATATATACTACAGAGGACAGTACACTGTATATATACTACAGAGGACAGTATACTGTACATATATACTACAGAGGACAGTATACTGTACATATACTACAGAGGACAGTATACTGTATATACACTACAGAGGACAGTACACTATATATATATTACAGAGGACAGTATACTGTATATATACTACAGAGGACAGTATACTGTATATATACTACAGAGGACAGTATACTGTATATATACTACAGAGGACAGTATACTGTATATATACTACAGAGGACAGTATACTGTATATATACTACAGAGGACAGTATACGGTATATATACACTACAGAGGACAGTACACTGTATATATATACTGCAGAGGACAGTACACTGTATATATATACTGCAGAGGACAGTACACTGTATATATATTACAGAGGACAGTACACTGTATATATATTACAGAGGACAGTATAATGTATATATACTACAGAGGACAGTATACTGTATATATACTACAGAGGACAGTATACTGTATATATACTACAGAGGACAGTATACGGTATATATACACTACAGAGGACAGTATACTGTATATATACTACAGAGGACAGTATACTGTATATATACTACAGAGGACAGTATACTGTATATATACTACAGAGGACAGTATACTGTATATATACTATAGAGGACAGTATACTGTGTATATATATATATATACACACTACAGAGGACAGTTTACTACTACAGAGGGATCTGGATAGACTGGAGGCTTGGGCAGATAAGTGGCAGATGAGGTTTAACACTGACAAATGTAAAGTTATGCACATGGGAAGGAATAATGCAAGTCACCCGTACATACTAAATGATAAAACACTCGGTAACACTGACATGGAAAAGGACCTAGGAATTTTAATAAACAGCAAACTAAGCTGCAAAAACCAGTGTCAGGCAGCTGCTGCCAAGGCCAATAAGATAATGGGTTGCATCAGAAGGGGCATAGATGGCGGTGATGAGAACATAGTCCTGCCACTTTACACATCACTAGTCAGACCACACATGGAGGACTGTGTACAGTTCTGGGCTCCTCTGAACAAGGCAGACATAGCAGAGCTGGAGAGGGTCCAGAGGAGGGCAACTAAAGTAATAACTGGAATGGGGCAACTACAGTACCCTGAAAGATTATCAGCATTAGGGTTATTCACTTTAGAAAAAAGACGACTGAGGGGAGATCTAATAACTATGTATAAATATATCAGGGGTCAGTACAGAGATCTCTCCCATCATCTATTTATCCCCGTGACTGTGACGAGGGGACATCCTCTGCGTCTGGAGGAAAGAAGGTTTGTACACAAACATAGAAGAGGATTCTTTACGGTAAGAGCAGTGAGACTATGGAGCTCTCTGCCTGAGGAGGTGGTGATGGTGAGTACAATAAAGGAATTCAAGAGGGGCCTGGATGTGTTTCTAGAGCGTAATAATATTACAGGCTATAGCTACTAGAGAGGGGTCGTTGATCCAGGGAGTTATTCTGATTGCCTGATTGGAGTCGGGAAGGAATTTTTTATTTCCCTAAAATGAGAAAAATTGGCTTCTACCTCACAGTTTTTTTTTTTGCCTCCCTCTGGATGGACTTGCAGGATAACAGGCTGAACTGGATGGACAAATGTCTTTTTTTTGGCCTTATGTACTATGTTACTAAGGGGGACTCTGCTTATGAAAGGGTCTCTTTATAATAAGCAGATTACAACTTGACCCCTCTCTCCCCAGGCAGAAACCTCCAGTGATCAGCTGTAGAAATGCGCCACCACTGGAGAAATGAAGCATTACACAGTGCTCATTCACATCGATAGCTGGCCTGTGTAATGCAGGACAGGACAGGTCCTCCAGAGCGAGAGACGCTCTTTATAACCGCTCTCCACTTTGGCCACAAGGTGAGGATCCCGAAATCCCTCTGTATATTCCCTTGAAAGCCCCTTTAAGCCAGTTTTACATGGCCGAATATCACATATTATGGCCACAACTCTATAAAGAACCATGATATGGACGCGTGGATCAACCCTGTCCAAGATTACATAAACAGCGCCACAGCCAGCCACAGGTTGTGTGTGGTGCTGCAGCTCAGCCCTATTCACTTCAAGGGAACTCAGCTGCCGTACTGGATACAACCCATGGACGGGGGTGGCACTCCTCCTGGAAGAAAGCAGACATATTTTTCTATCCCCGGACAGCCCCTTTTAAAGGCTATGTACACCTCCGGAGGCAATTTTTGTTTATGATCGCATTTTACTAATTTTTGGCTAAAAATCATATTTTAAATTGGCCTTTATTAACCACCTCCGGACCACCGAACGCAGCGACGCGTCCTGGAGGTGGTTGATTCATTCCTCCTGGACGCGCCGGCGCGTCCTCTCGCGAGACGCGAGATTTCCTGTGAACGCGCGCACACAGGCTCGCGCGCTCACAGGAACGGAAGGTAAGCGAGTGGATCTCCAGCCTGCCAGCGGCGATCGTTCACTGGCAGGCTGGAGATGTGATTTTTTTTTAACCCCTAACAGGTATATTAGACGCTGTTTTGATAACAGCGTCTAATATACCTGCTACCTGGTCCTCTGGTGGTCCCCTTTGTTTGGATCGACCACCAGAGGACACAGGTAGCTCAGTAATATGTTGCACCAAGCACCACTACACTACACCCCCCCCTGTCACTTAACCCCTTATTCACCCTTGATCACCCCTGATCACCCTATATAGACTCCCTGATCACCCCCCTGTCATTGATCACCCCCCTGTCATTGATCACCCCCCTGTAAAGCTCCATTCAGACGTCCGTATGAATTTTACGGATCCACTGATAGATGAATCGGATCCGCAAAAAGCATACGGACGTCTGAATGGAGCCTTACAGGGGAGTGATCAATGACGGAGGTGATCACCCCATATAGACTCCCTGATCACCCCCCTGTAAGGCTCCATTCAGACGTCCGTATGATTTTTACGGATCCACTGATAGATGGATCGGATCCGCAAAACACATACGGACGTCTGAATGGAGCCTTACAGGGGCATGATCAATGACGGAGGTGATCACCCCATATAGACTCCCTGATCACCCCCCTGTCATTGATCACCCCCCTGTAAGGCTGCATTTAGATGAGCGTATGATTTTTACGGATCCACTGATACATGGATCGGATCCGCAAAACACATACGGACATCTGAATGGAGCCTTATAGGGGGGGTGATCAATGACAGGGGGGTGATCACCCCATATAGACTCCCTGATCACCCCCCTGTCATTGATCACCCCCCTGTCATTGATCACCCCCCTGTAAGGCTCCATTCAGACATTTTTTTGGCCCAAGTTAGTGGAAATTATTATTTTTTTTCTTACAAAGTCTCATATTCCACTAACTTGTGTCAAAAAATAAAATCTCACATGAAGTCACCATACCCCTCACGGAATCCAAATGCGTAAAATTTTTTAGACATTTATATTCCAGACTTCTTCTCACGCTTTAGGGCCCCTAGAATGCCAGGGCAGTATAAATACCCCACATGTGACCCCATTTCGGAAAGAAGACACCCCAAGGTATTCCGTGAGGGGCATATTGAGTCCATGAAAGATTTAAATTTTTGTCCCAAGCTAGCGGAAAGGGAGACTTTGTGAGAAAAAAATATATATATCAATTTCCGCTAACTTGTGCCAAAAAAAAAAATTCTATCAACTCGCCATGCCCCTCATTGAATACCTTGGGGTGTCTTCTTTCCAAAATGGGGTCACATGTGGGGTATTTATACTGCCCTGGCATTCTAGGGGCCCTAAAGCGTGAGAAGAAGTCTGGGATCCAAATGTCTAAAAATGCCCTCATAAAAGGAATGTGGGCCCCTTTGCGCATCTAGGCTGCAAAAAAGTGTCACACATCTGGTATCGCCGTACTCAGAAGAAGTTGGGCAATGTGTTTTGGGGTGTCATTTTACATATACTTATGCTGGGTGAGATAAATATCTTGGTCAAATGCCAACTTTGTATAAAAAAATGGGAAAAGTTGTCTTTTGCCGAGATATTTCTCTCACCCAGCATGAGTATATGTAAAATGACACCTCAAAACACATTGCCCACCTTCTCCTGAGTACGGAGATACCAGATGTGTGACACTTTTTTGCAGCCTAGGTGGGCAAAGGGGCCCACATTCCAAAGAGCACCTTTCGGATTTCACAGGTCATTTACCTACTTACCACACATTTGGGCCCCTGGAAAATGCCAGGGCAGTATAACTACCCCACAAGTGACCCCAATTTGGAAAGAAGACACCCCAAGGTATTCCATGAGGGGCATGGCGAGTTCCTAGAATTTTTAATTTTTTGTCACAAGTTAGTGGAAAATGATGATTTTTTTTTTTTCTTACAAAGTCTCATATTCCACTAACTTGTGACAAAAAATAAAAACTTCCATGAACTCACTATGCCCATCAGCGAATACCTTGGGGTGTCTTATTTCCAAAATGGGGTCACTTGTGGGGTAGTTATACTGCCCTGGCATTCTAGGGGCCCAAATGTGTGGTAAGTTGTTTGAAATCAAAATCTGTAAAAATTGGCCGGTGAAATCCGAAAGGTGCTCTTTGGAATATGGGCACCCTTTGCCCACCTAGGCTGCAAAAAAGTGTCACACATGTGGTATCTCCGTACTCAGGAGAAGTTGGGGAATGTGTTTTGGGGTGTCATTTTACATATACCCATGCTGGGTGAGAGAAATATCTTGTCAAAAGACAACTTTTCCCATTTTTTTTATACTAAGTTGGCATTTGACCAAGATATTTATCTCACCCAGCATGGGTATATGTAAAATGACACCCCAAAACACATTGCCCAACTTCTCCTGAGTACGGAGATATCAGATGTGTGACACTTTTTTGCAGCCTAGGTGGGCAAAGGGGCCCATATTCCAAAGAGCACCTTTCGGATTTCACCGGCCAATTTTTACAGATTTTGATTTCAAACAACTTACCACACATTTGGGCCCCTAGAATGCCAGGGCAGTATAACTACCCCACAAGTGACCCCATTTTGGAAAGAAGACACCCCAAGGTATTCGCTGATGGGCATAGTGAGTTCATGGAAGTTTTTATTTTTTGTCACAAGTTAGTGGAATATGAGACTTTGTAAGAAAAAAAAAAAATCATAATTTTCCACTAACTTGTGACAAAAAATAAAAAGTTCTATGAACTCACTATGCCCATCAGCGAATACCTTAGGGTGTCTACTTTCCGAAATGGGGTCATTTGTGGGGTGTTTGTACTGTCTGGGCATTGTAGAACCTCAGGAAACATGACAGGTGCTCAGAAAGTCAGAGCTGCTTCAAAAAGCGGAAATTCACATTTTTGTACCATAGATTGTAAACGCTATAACTTTTACCCAAACCATTTTTTTTTTTTACCCAAACATTTTTTTTTTATCAAAGACACGTAGAACAATAAATTTAGAGAAAAATTTATATATGGATGTCGTTTTTTTTGCAACATTTTACACCTGAAAGTGAAAAATGTCTTTTTTTTTCAAAAAAATCGTTAAATTTCGATTAATAACAAAAAAAGTAAAAATGTCAGCAGCAATGAAATACCACCAAATGAAAGCTCTATTAGTGAGAAGAAAAGGAGGTAAAATTCATTTGGGTGGTAAGTTGCATGACCGAGCAATAAACGGTGAAAGTAGTGTAGGTCAGAAGTGTAAAAAGTGGCCTGGTCTTTAAGGGTGTTTAAGCTCTGGGGGCTGTGGTGGTTAAAAATATTGAGCTGTTCTGTCACAAAGGGTTAACTGTTTTTCTAACTGTGACTGATACTTTCACTTTTTGCTTTCTAAATCTACTAAAGGGCTCTGTACAGGGGCCGACAATTGAACAGATCATCATTAACCAGCGTTACTAGCTACTAGATCAGGGATCAGCAACCCCCGGCACTCCAGCTGTTCTGAAACTACAATTCCCAGAGTGCTCCATGTTTGCATGCTGGGAGTTGTCGTTTCACAACAGCTGGAGTGCTGAATGTTGCTAATCCCTGTAGTAGAGCATCTCAGCTCTGTACAGAAAAAAGGGCTCCAAATCTCTTATATATAAAAAAAAATTGTTTCTGTCTGTCTGCCTCGGTCACATGTCCCTTATCAGCCAATAGAAGCTCGCAGGTCCTTTGTCTCCACATACACACAGTTTTACTCCAGGTTTCCATAACAACCCATCCATTTTTCTTCACTGCTGGAGGTCAGCTTTAGGCTAGGGCTACACGATGACGTGTTGCACGACACATAGGGCACAACTACGATGCAACAATTTTTATAATGATAGTCTATGGTGTTTCACTGTGACATGCTCCGACTGTGACGCGACAGTCACAGAAAAATCCATCGCAGCATGTCGCAGTGAAACACCATAGACTATCATTATAAAAATTGTTGCGAGACGTTGGTGTGACAAAATGTCGTCCTGTAGCCCTAGCCTTAAAGGGGCAGGGCGCTGTGGAGGTCATTGTTAAGGGGGCAGGGGCCACTATAAAGGGGCAGCTGCTGTGGAGCTCACTGTTAAAGGGGCATTCACTGTGGATGTTACTGTTAAGGGGGCAGGCTGCTGTGGAGGTCACTGTTAAGGGGGCAGGGTCCACTATTAAAAGTGCAGCTGCTGTGGAGGGCACTGTTAAAGGTGCATTCACTTTGGATGTTACTGTTAAGGGGGCGGGCCCGTGAGGAGGTCACTGTTAAGGGGGCAGGGTACTGTGAGGTCACTGTTAAGGGGGCAGAGAACAGTGGAGGTCACAGATAAGGGGATGGTTCCCTATGGAGGTCTGTGTTAAGGGGAGGGGTACTGTGGAGGTCAGGGCCGGACTGGCCTGCCGGGATACCGGGAAATTTCCTGCTAGGCCGGCAGGCCTGAGTGCCGCAAGGCCACGGCCCTAGTGACGAGTGGGGGCGGCCGCGGCCGGCGGCGGGGCAGAGCAGGAGATGTCCTCAGGACGGCGATACAGATGTCTATGCTGCGGCAGGGGAGGGAGAGGTGTGTCCCCTCCTGTTCCTCTGATAGGCTGCCGGCCTAGTGCTGGCAGCCTATCAGAGGCCGGTGCAGGCGGCGCGATGACGTCATTGCGCCGCCTGAGCCGTATAGCAAGGGACACAGGCCGGAAGAGGCGGCCTGCATCGCATCGCTGGAGGTAAGTATAACTGTTTTTTTTTTTTTTTTTTTTTTTATATAGGTACAATATATACTGGCACATGATAAGGGGGGACTACCGTGCTGGTCTGGCACATGATAAGGGGGGACTACTGGGCTGGCACATGATAAGAGGGCTACTAGCAAATAAGGGGGTTACTGCCACATAAGGGGGACTACTGGGCTGGCACATAAGGGGGGAATACTGGGCTGGCACATAAGGGGGACTACTGGGCTGGCACATAAGGGGGACTACTGGGCTGGCACATAAGGGGGACTACTGGGCTGGCACATAAGGGGGGCTACTGGCACATAAGGGGGACTACTGGCACATTATGGGGGGGCTACTGGCACATGATAAGGGGGCTACTGGCACATGATAAGGGGGACTACTGGCACATGATAAGGGGGGCTACTGGCACATAAGGGGCAGCTACTGGCACAAGATATGGGGGCACTCTGGCTACTGGCACATAATATGGGCGGGTACTGGCACATGATATGGGGGGCCCTGGCTACTGGCACATGATTGGGGGCATCTATGGGGGCACATCTTACTGGCAGATTATTGGGGGGCACTATAGTGGCATCTACTGAGGCTAAAAAGAAGGGGTATTTTATATGGGGGCTCTGTATAGGGGCATTTTATACTGGGACACATTATGGTGGGTACTATGGGGAGGGGGGGAGCACTATGGGGGTCATCTACGGGGGCACTGAGAAGGGGTATTTTATATTGGCACATTATGGGAACATTAGCTCAACTGGGGGCATTACAAAGGGGTATGTTTTGCACATTATAAGGAGAATTATTACTACTGGGGGGGGGGGGCATTATGGTGGGCTTTATTACTCCCCCATGGTATGACCCCCTAGTAGCAGCACCAGCCTCTCCCTGCTCTGCTATCCCTCTGCCCCTTCTCCAAATCCTTATTATGAAATCTTTGTCATTAGGATAAAACACAACATCAGCTCCGCCGAGCCCCCGGCCAAAGTGTGGAAGTGGCGTCCGAGATCCCCAAGGGTCAAGCCAAGTAATTGTACGTTTTTATGGGGGTTCTACAAAAGAGCTATCGTGGGGCAAAGTTCATATTCGTGTTTACACACGTGTTTTAAAATGAATGCTTTCTCCTATTATAAAGAAGTAAATAATGACGCAATGCTGTGGGGCTGGTGTGCAACTTTTTCCAGGGCTGTTTTTTTATCCCCAGTCCGGCCCTGGTGGAGGTCACTGTTAAGGGGGCAGAGAACAGTGGAGGTCACAGATAAGGGGATGGTCCGCTATGGAGCTCAGTGTTAAGGGGAGGGGTACTGTGGAGGTCACTGTTAAGGGGCAGACCTCTGAGGAGGTCACTGTCAAGGGAGTGGGGTGCTGTGAAACTCACTGTTCAAGGGGTGGGCTGCTTTGAAGGTCAATGTTAAGAGGATGGGCTGCTGTGAAGGTCCCATTTTAAGGAGGCGGGGCACTGTGGGGGGGGGGGGGTCACTGTTAAGGGGGCGGGTGCTGTAGATGTCACTGTTAAGGGGGCAGGATACTGTGAGGTCACTGTTAAGGGGGCAGGGTACTGTGAGGTCACTGTTAAGGGGGCGGGTGCTGTAGATGTCACTGTTATGGGGGCGGGTGCTGTAGATGTCACTGTTATGGGGGCGGGTGCTGTAGATGTCACTGTTATGGGGGATACTGTTTATCTTTTAATGACACAGAAACATTAAATGAAATAGATGAAATATACCCGTGTGAAGCTGGTTCCTTCTGCTAGTTTTTAATAAAGACCAATTGAAAAAAAGATTTTTAGCCCAAATGAGTATAATGCAATAATAATAAAATAAAAAAATATAGCATTTAGGGGTTTTCCCACAATAACAAGGACAGGTGATCAGTGGGGGGCTCACCGATCCCGCCATCTTCCTGAGTCTCATAGACATTGAATGGAACAACCCCTTTACATCTCAAGCACACAAGCTTATGACGCCTCCATATAACCTCCAATAATAGCTCGGCCTTAGAATCCGGCGAGGCCCTGCTGAGCGTCCACTTTAGCACACGCGGAGCCACGTTTTTCTGGATGAATTCTGGCATGTTCCATATTATGGAGGTATTTTTACCCTAAACTCCTAGCTTTTAGGGAAGAATATATTAGTAATACAGCGCCATACAGGGGTACAACATGGCGGCACCAGGAGATGCAGGGACTGAGCGCACCACTCTGCCGAAGCCTGTACTAGATTTCAGCTTCTGTGGACCATCCTTGTTCAATGACAGCAAGCAGAGCTCTTGAACAGAAAGCATATTAGAAAGTTGCACGACTTTTCATCATACAAGGATGACTGGTAACTCGGTTAAATGCTGAATTGATGCTGAGACGCGGAGCTCCCCCTTAAGCCGACGCATTTTCAATTTTTGTGTGCATTTTCTTGCTAGAATAAGCAGAAGTTGCACGACTTTCTCATTTCGAGCAGTGAACAAAAAGCGAGAACAAGAGACGTTCGTCACAGGTTGACATCGCAGGCAACAAGCAGAGTATCTCTCCGCGCCGGCTGCGAGGCGCCTCCATCTGCGGAGTTACATTAATAAAATGTATTACGTTAGAATCCACCGGGAGATCGCAGTCCTATCTAACAGATGTTCATCGCGCAGCGTTTGTAAATCAAAACTGCCAACATCTGCCGCCACCTAATTAATGACCGCGGATCAGCTCAAGTAAATGGGGAGATGTGCAGCGGAGGCGCAGACAAGCGCGGTCTGTACGGAAAATACCTGCAGAATAAACCGGAACGGGAACATCTGCTGGATTATCAAACTGTTTGTCATATTCCGCTGCGGATTTAACCCTTCCCAATGCGGATTGTGAAAACCGCGGCGAGCCTGTAGCTCTTGTGTTAGGAATGCCGCCGCAAAATTTGCACTATTGAAATTCAGCGGCGAAAAATTTGCAGTAGCCCTTATAGAGGCTAGAGCGCCCCCCCCTCCCCCCAAGTCCAAATCTACAATGTGACACGTATAGTTCCCCTCTCTCTGTTAAAGGGCATCTGTCAGCAGTTTTGTCCCTATGACACTGGCTGATCTGTTACATGTGCGCTTGGCAGCAGAAGGCCTCTGTGTCGGTCCCATGTTCCTATGTGCCAGCATTACTGAGAAAATGATGTTTTACTATATGCAAATGAGCCTCTAGGAGCAACGGGGGAGTTACCATTACACCTAGAGGCTCCGCTCTCTCTGCAATTTGATTGACAGGGCCAAGCAGTGTAAATGTGGTCATGCTTGGTCCTGTCAGTCAAAGTGCAGAGGGCAAGAGCCTCTAGGTGTAATGGTAACGCCCCCGTTGCTCCTAGAGGCTCATTTGCATATATTAAAACTTCATTTTTCTCAGCAATGCAGGCAGATAGTAACATGGGACCAACACAGATGCCTTCAGCTGCCAAGTGCACATGTAACAGGTCAGCCAGTGTCATAGGGACAAAACTGCTGACAGATGCCCTTTATTCCCATGCTGGTCTCCCCCCCCATCATATTCCTTAGCAGTCTAAGATGTGTAACTCCCCATAGTGGTGTTACCACTTCTGCACCTTGCTACTGTCTTTATTGGTCTAACCTCATGTCCTCTTATGCATTTTTTGAAGGTCCTCCACAATGTGCATCTATAATATTGTTTGCAAGGGTTATGTTCACATGTAATGTGCCTGGTTCACCAGCAGGTGGCAGCAAATATGGCACAGCTATCTTAGATAGAATGGAACCTTCTATTCCATTCTAACCCCCCTCTGGAGAGAAGTGGGCAAGTACCACTTCCTGCAGGAAGGGTGGGGACAGGTTCTTACCCCCTGCGCTAGGGGAAGGGTGTACTGGGGCACGTCTCTGCTGGCCATGGAGGCCAAAGCTTGAAGCCTCAGGAGCCAGGAGGAAAGTTCCCTGGCATAACCATAAGTCAGACCAAAGAGACAAGTGCAACATACAGAAGTAACAGTATATTAAGCAAGCCTGTCAGTACAGCAGAGAGAGAGAGAGAAAGCAAGCAGAGTTATTGAAGAAGCCTGCCAGTTTAATACTAAAGCCTGTTGGGACCAAGATAAAGCTTGAAGACTGTTTCTGATTAACGTTTATGCAAAGTAAAGCTACATACAAGGTCTGGACTCAATCTTTCTTTCAAATCCCTCAATTATTCCCCCTATTTATTGCTTCGGAGCCAAAGCCTGGGGTCCAGCCGTATCCAGGTAGGAACACTGTGACACACATAAAGGGACATTTTAGGCCGCAATATACCAATGGGCATTTCTACACCTGGGACACACGTTTTTTTTAATATAGAGGACCCTAGGCGGAGGTGCCCGTTGCAGATGGTGGCGACCATCTTGTAAGGGATCCAACAGGGGAGCAGAACGGAGGCATCACGGGAGGGACAGAGGACGCCAGGCGTGTTGACGTGCACAGTCAAATTTTCTAATGGTCTGTCCCTGGCGCCCAATTTGGTATTTAACAAGCAGAAATGGCGGCATTAACGTGCGGTCCGTGCGAGGGGACTGGGAGCAGGAGCGATTCAGTCAGGGGCAGACACAGGAAAAGGAACCTCCTACAAAACCCATGGCAGACGCCTGCTGCAGAAAGAGATAGACGGCGCCTGTGTGCCGCTGTCTGTATAATCATCAGGTTCTAACGAGGTGTTTATACGTATTTACATACGTGTTTTTCCATCACCAGGTCCTTGGGTTGAAATAAGATTATTCTAATAGCCTCAGTTTGTCGTCGGCCAAAATGATACAAATTAAAGTAATTTATTTTTTATTTTTTTACCACGGAATGAAAACGTAAAGCATTCGTTATCATACGATAGAAACCATCAAACAACCATTAGCGAGAACAGCACCTATATTTAATGTACAATACTGAGTAATGGGAGCAATGACAGGGCAATAGTAAAACAAAAATAAATGTGACTAGAAAATGCCTTGTGGTTAAACACATCTCCCAGTAAAACAATGAGTCAGAACCAGTCATGAGGCCGTAATACACAACCATAATAACCTACACCCAGGCTAAAGACTACAGCTCCCGGCATGCAACGCTTCCCCCTGCCCTCTCGTGATTGGTGGAGGCGGCGGGCCTCGCTGTCATTGGCTGGCGTCTGGTCATGGGTTTCCAAAGGCCGCCGGTAGTTGTGCGCATGCGGGAAAGTCTGTCAGTTTGGGGGACTGCTGGTGGCGGTTACCCTGGTGATAAGTAATGGGGGGAAGCGAGAGCACCGGGCGGCGGGTGTCCTTCGGGATGGATGAAGAGGAAAGGGTGCGGGTGCTGCGAGGAGTCAGGGTGAGAACGGGTCTATCTCCCCAATATGTCTGTGTGTCTGTATCTGCGTGCTGGTCCAGGAGCCGGTGATATCCAGCCCATGCAGGGTCTATTGGGGTCCATGTGTAAATACAGCGCATGGCATTATGGGAAAAATGGCGCAAGCATGGCTGAAGATATGATTGGGGGGTAATGCACCAGAAAATTGGCCTAAGGTGCGTTAGACTGAGGTAAGTGGCCAAACCGCTCGCGTTAAGGGTAGGTTCACACTTAATGGATAGGTCGGCCAGCGGTGGGTGAGATTTTTATAAGGGTCCATTCACACGTCCGTAGTGCATTGCGGATCTGCAACACACTCGGCCTTCACCCCCATACAAAGGACTATTATTGTCCGCAATTGCGGACACGAATAGGACATGTTCTATTTTTTTTTCCGGAGCTGCAGACTGGAAGTTCGGGCCGCGCTCCGGAAATGCAGATGCGCAGAGCACATAGTGTGCTCCCCGGATCCATTCCGTCCCCATAGAGAATGAATGGGTCCGCAACCGTTCCGCACAATTGCGGAGCGGGTGCGGACGACACTTGCGGACGTGTGAATGAAGTCTAAATGTAATCTACCTGCCGCAGGAAAAAAAAAGCAGGGCGTTAATCAGTTGGATTATGGCGCAGAGAAATTTGCGGTGACTCCGTGAACGAATTTGATTTTGCCGTCAGTTTATTCAGAATTTGTGTGGAAATCTGTGGAGGTGTTCCCCCCCCCCCCTTTTCCCCCCTCCGTAAATTTGGACGTACAATAAGGGAGCGTTCACATGGGATGGTAATTCAGCCCATCGGTTACATGCAATTTTTTTTTTTTGCAGCAGATTTTACCCCGTACATTGGAAAGGGTGAAATCTGCAGTGAATTGTTCAGCTGCAGAATTAAAATCCTCCCCACAGATTAATTTCTGAGCGGATTTATTTATTTTTTCTGCAGAGTGTGGATGAGAGTTTTACTGTTTTTCATTTTTTTTGCTAGACCTCATCATTTTGCTGGCACTGTAAGGCCGTGTCCACGTGTGGTACAAACGCTGCCGATGTGCCGCCGTAGATTGTGTTCATTTAAAGTTTTTTTTTTATTTTTTTTACAAGATTGATGACTGATCCTCAGGAAATGTCATCAGTATCAGATCGGCAGGGGTCTGACACCCGACAACCCCTGCCGATCAGCATGTTCGAGGAGGCTACAGCCTCTTTCTAGACCTGTGACGTCGCACTCATCGTTCACATGACCGAGGCGCAGCCCAGTCCCATTCATGTAAATTGGCCTGGCATGCAATAGCAAGCACGGCCACTATACAATGGACGGCGCTGTGAGGAGGCTGCAGAGCTCACCAGAGAACCACCACCCCTTCCGGGAGCCACCGATCAGATGCTGAGGAAGGGCCATCAATATTAGGGCTCGTTCACACGAAAGTGTGAAGCCCGTGCTGTGGACCGCAAATTGCGGTCCGCAATGCACGGGCACCGTCCGTGGGCAGGCGCATGGGGATCGCGGACCCATTCTCTTGAATGGGTCCGCGATCCTTCCGTTCCACAAAAAGATAGAGCAAGTTCTATCTTTTTGCGGTCCGGAAGCACGGAACGGAACCCCAGAAAGAACTCCGTAGTGTTCCGTTCTTCCGTTCCGCATCTCCGGACCCATTGAAATGAATAGGTCCACATCTGTGATGCGGAATGGCCACAGAACGGTGCCCGTGTATTGCGGATCCGCAAATGCAGTCCGCAATACGGGCATCACACGTTCTTGTGAACGAGCCCTTAGGCTCCCAGAAAGCACCTTTTAAAGCTTCATTCACACGTCTCTGTCCGTGCTCCCCTGAAGGATCCGTGTTGGGTCCGTGTGTCCGTTTTTTGTTGTCCGTGTGCCATCCGTGTTTCACTGACGCTGAACAGCTGTAAAATAATTTTCAAAGCATCTCTTAATGATCCGTGAAACACGGATAGCATCTGTGTTGCATCCGTGGTTTTCACGGACCCATAGACTATAATGGGCGTGAAGTATCCGTGAACATGGACAAAATAGAGCATGCATCCGTGCTAAAAACACGGACCCACGAACCGTGCTAAAACCCTGATTTCTGAATACACACATTAAAATGAATGGGGAGGTGTGTCCCTGTACGGTCTGACACCAGCAGCACTGATTGGACAGTCACACACCCGCTACTGGTTACACCCAACAGGACCTTTACTGCTGACAATTTATTTCTAAACTTCTAGATTTTAAGTCTTTGCAGGGCATCGGGTGAAATCCGTATTTGCTGCAGATTCGTTTAGGATTTTCTGATGCGTTTTACATCCCATGTGTAAAACTGTGGCTTGTCCTCGTGCAGTTCTGCTATGGAACGTACTCGTGTATCCACATGTGAACATAGCCTAAAGTCGCCTCGGTGGGGGGTCAGACTGCTGTTATTGGTGGTATTTCTATGGAGAGTGATGACCGCTCCTCTGCTGGAATGTCCTATGGCCGCCCCCATTCTCAGAATTATCATTTCCCAGTGGTCATCTCTCACATGACTTCTAGTAGTCAGAAAAGTCAGTTGTCAGACACCTTTAAATTTTGGACATCAGGTGCTTCCCCCCCACCCCAGGGCGTGTTCACACAGTGCATTTTTCGGTGTTCATTCCACACAGTAATTTTCAAAGGGAATCCTCGCTTCTGTCCATACAAACATGGGTTTTTCCATTTCATCCACCATGACGGCTATGGATGAGATTGACCCCTTGACCTCTGTAGGGGCAGGAACACGCAGAGATAGAGTTTAAAAGCCCCCACCCACTCTCTCCCTTCAGTGTTTCCTGTCCCTAGAGAGGGCTTTACACAGAGAGGCCTCCCAAGAAGGGAGGTGAAGAGTTTTATTTTATTTTACTTTATTGGTGTTTTTTCTTCCTCTTAATTGGGGAGGTAGACTTACCAAATTCTGTTCTCCTCTGCCCTCCCGCGGCTTCTGCCGAGCAGAGGAAAGGGGAGCGATTCTCGTCCCTGATGTCGGGGGGCTTGCTCTCACACCTCGTAGCGCGGTCTTCCTTCCCTCTGAGGAAGCGGGCCTGCTAGAGCGGAACGCTGCACACTGGAGGGGGGCGGAGACAGATCTACCTCCTGGAGGGGGCGGAGCTTTCAGAGGAGACACGTCATCACGCCGAGCGCGGGCTGATGATGTCAGACGCCGCTCTAGATGAAAAAAGAGCGGGGCGATCCTGTAGGTGCCGTCTCCTCTGACCCCGGCAGCATGTCGGCTCCTGAGACCCCTGGGACCCGCATGGACAGCGCAGACCCACCTTCGGCCGCTCCTTCAGTGAGTTCCCCTGCGGGGAGATGGCAAATGTTTTTTGTGTCTCTTTTATGAAGCTTTCTGATACCTGGTTGCTCTTCTCTTCCTCAGGGAGTGAAATAAACTAAATCTAAATATGTAAAATGTGCCACTTGTACTAAAAATCTCCCTGATGGATATAAAAAGAAACTGTGCAAATCCTGTGTTAGTGATCTATTAAAGGAAGAGCAACCATCTATCCTTATGGAAGTAAAATCCATCATTCAGGATGAAATTAAATCCTCCCTTTAAGCCAGTTCAGCCTATGCCTCCTGCCAAAAAAACCAAGGTCATCAGCTCCATCCTCCTCTGATGCAGAGGACATGGACGAAGAAGCATCCGTCTCTAGACATGATATTGAGGAAGATCGATTGTCAGAGGGCAAAGTAGCTGAAAACGATAAAAAGTACATTTTTCTCAGAGGAAATGGAGGAACTACTAAAGGCTGTAAGGGAGACCATGGGTATTGAAGAGATCCAAAAACCGAGAACGGTACAGGATGAAATGTTTAGGGGATTATGTACGAAAAGATCCAAAGTTGTTAACGAGAATATTAAGGAAATGATCCTCAATGAATGAACAGATCCAGAAAAGAGATTGGGGGGGGGGGGGGGGGGGGGGTCTCTAGGGAGTTTAGAAATGGGCTACTTTTTGATCCCTCAGAATCTAAGATCTTTAACGAAACCCCAAAAATTGATCTACAGTTGGCAAAAGTTGTAAAGAAAACTTCCCTGCCATTCGAAGATTCTTCCCAATTATGTGACCCAATAGAACGAAAGGCGGACGCTCTGTTGAGAAAATGTTGGGAGGCTTCCATGTTTGGGATAAAAACAAATATTGCGGCAACGTCTGTGGCTAGGGCCATGTATTTCTGTACGAAAACCATATAAAGAATAAAACCCCTAGGGAAGAAATCTTGCACTCCATCCCCCTTCTAAAGTCCGCCACTGCGTTTCTGGCAGACGCTTCCGCGTAATCAGTCAGATTTGCAGCAAAAGAAGCAGCCCTTTCAAATTCGGCTAGGAGAGCATTATGTTTCATTGCTTTTTCAGGAGAATGCATGTTGGCCCCGTATTAGACAACATCCTAGAAAAAGCGGCCGATAAAAAGAAGGGTTTTCCAGAAGAGGGAAATATTATTATTATTATTATTATTTTTTTTCGTCCATTCAATTCACAATCCAGACAGGAAAGGAGGGGGAAAGGAAAAACAGGACTTTGGAGCTATCAGAAGGAGGGCAAAGGCAGAGGATTCCTCCTTAACCCCCAAATTAAAAAATGTACCCGAGAAAGAAAAAGGGAAAGGATTCTATTAAAGGCTATTCCTGGTCCAAAAACCAGACGGATCTTTCCGTACCATTATAAACTTAAAGGATCTAAACAAATCAATAACATACAGGAAGTTCAAGATGGAATCGATCTCGTCCATTATACCCCTAATCAAAAAGGGAGCCTACATGAACTCTATCGATCTCAAAGACTCCTACTATCATATTCCTATCCATCTAAACTCACAAAGATATCTCCGATTCGCACTAAAAGACATCAGGGGCATTTTGCACCATTTCCAATTCTCCGCCCTTCCATTCGGTATTTCTTCAGCACCCAGAATCTTCACAAAGTTGGTAGTAGAAATGATAGCCCCCCTCAGACAAGAGGGTCTGTTAATCTTCCCATACTTGGATGATTTTTTCATAGTAGGAAATTCAGAAGGCGAAGCAGTCTTGCAAACTATTTTTTGCAAAAAATATCGGATTTGGGTTGGCTAATAAATGTAAAAAAAAAGTCCTACTTAATCCCGTCACCCAACAGGAAGTCTCTAGGAGTAAGTAATCTCTTCCACAAGAGAAGATAGAAGACATCATAGGAAAAAAAAATGAAATGTCCAATCTCAGGACTGGTGCTCAATCAGGAAGGCTCTGAGCATTCTAGGTCTTATGACATCAGCGGTAGCCTGGTGTCAAGCCCACACCAGAACTATGCAAACCTGGATCTTAGGGAGTTGAGACAAAAAGATAGTCATCCCATACCCAGTAAAATTGGATCTAAATTGGTGGAAGAAAAGGATACATTTATCAAGGGGTGTCATCTTTCTAAAAGAACCAGAGATACAGATCGTGACGGATGCAAGCAGCTTGGGTTGGGGAGCAAAGTTGGCCTCCTCAATCTGGCAAGGAAAATGGTCAGAAGAGATCAAAAACAAATCCTCAATTTACAGAGAATTGCATGCGGTCTGGGAAACCCTAAAAGTCACTCAAAGACTGTTAAGCAAAAAACATCTAAAACATTTTTCAGACAATACAAAAGCAGTCGCTTATTTAAAACATCAGGGAGGTACGAGGTCCCAAAGTTTCAAATCCCTAGTGGAAAAGATTTTTTCCTGGGCAGAAATTTTTTGTCCTATCCATCTCAGAGGATCAGAAAATCTAGAGGCAGACTTCCTGAGCAGAAGGACCCTAGACCCGGGGGAATGGTCTTTAAATCCAGGAATCTTTAAAAAAAATATCCGCCAAAGGGGGCTTGCCGCAAATAGACCTGTTCGCATCAAAAAAGAAATGCAAAGGTCAAGTGCATTTGTTCCTTAGATCCCAGAGACAAAGCCATGGGCAGTAGTAGACACTTTCTCAGTAAAATGGAGATGGGACCTGGCATACGCTTTCCCTCCTTGGGCGCTAATCCCCTGCATTCTACAAAAGATTCAAACAGACCCAGTAACGGTCATACTAATAACCCCCTACTGGCCAAAAAGAAGCTGGTTCTCAATTCTAAAGAAAACAGCTCTGGAGGATTCTTGGGTGATACCTTCTCAGGAGGACATGCTTTCGCAGGGCCCAATTCTCCATCAGAAATGAGACTTTTCAAACGGTCAGCCTGGATCCTGAAAGCGAGGTCTTAAGGAGTAGGGGTCTTTCAGACGAAGTTATTTGTACATTAAAAGCCAGTAGGAAGAAGGTTACCACAGCCATCTACCTCAAAATCTGGAAGAAATACTGTACTTAGTTGGGGGAAGACTCTCCAAATATGTCTTCGCCATGTATTCAAAAAATGTTAGATTTTCTTGAGAACGGGCAAGACCTAGGCCTTAGACCAAGTACCTTTTAAAAGTACAGATCTCCTCCCTAGGGGTGTTCTATGATACAAATTTAGCCGATCATAGATGGGTTAGAAGGTTTATAAGAGCAGCCTCCAGACTTAGACCTTCATTAAAGCATAAGTTTCCTCAATGGGACTTAAATTTGGTCTTAAATGGATTGACAATATCACCTTTTAGCTCCCATTTCCATTAAAGGGTTATTCCCATCACGCTGTTTTATACTTACCTGGTTTCGGCAGGGGGCGGGCTACATCTTGATTGAAGTTTTCTCCCGGCTGCGCGCTGGACTGAACGCGCACGCCGCCGCGCATGCGCTCTGGTGACTTCTTCCTGGCAAGTATACTACACTGGCCAGGAAGAAATCACCATAGCGCATGCGCGGCGTCGGCGTGCGCTTTCGGGAATGCGCACGGCCGGCCGGGAGAAAAGAAGAATTCGTCTGCGCAAGAGCGGCCACCGCGATTCCAGCGAAGAGCGGTGGCCGTAACCAGGGGAGACGGAAGACAGTCAGGTAAGTATACGTTCATTTTCTTCTAAGGGGTGGGAATTAGTTCATTAAATATATTTAGAAAAATGATCACTGTTAAATCATTAACAGATTTAACAGTGATCATTAAGATGGGAATACCCCTTTAAGCACCTCTCCTTTAAGACTGCTTTCTTAATAGCCATAACATCTGCTAGACTCTTGGGAGAAGTAGAGAACCTTATCTTTCAGTTTAGTATTAAAATTGGACCCGGGATTCCTTCCTAAGGTGGTTTCAAACTTCCATAGAGACCAGGAAACTGTCTTGCCATCTTTCTGTAGTGATCCTAAAAAAGCCCCACAGAAGAACATTTTCATCTTTTAGACGTGAGGGAGACTATTATCCAGTACCCGAGGGCCACAGAACCTTTTAGGAAAGATGATAATCTATTGATTCAGTTTGCAATAAAGGAAAGAAACTTTCTACAGCATCCATAGGTCGCTGGATAAAAAACACTACGTGATGCTGTTACTCCTTAATGGGTCACGCTTGTCCTACTAGAATTAAAGCCCCCCCCCACCAGAGCTATGGCTTCTTCATGGGCAGAGAAAGCTGGGGTGTCTCTTGATCAGATATGTAAGGCAGCTACTTGGTCTAGGATCAATACATTCATAAAACATTATCGTCTAAATTAGAGGTGGGACGAATCCAATTTGTTTTGAATCTCGAATCCTACGAATCCTGTACATAAGAATTGTGTGAACGGTTTAAGAAACAAAGTGATCCAAACATGGGGGGGATCTGTGGATGGCACTGTTATGGGGGGGGGGAATCTGTGGATGGCACTGTTATGGGGGGGGGATCTGTGGATGGCACTGTTATGGGGGGGGGGATCTGTGGATGGCACTGTTATGGGGGGGGGGGATCTGTGGATGGCACTGTTATGGGGGGGGGGATCTGTGGATGGCACTGTTATTGGGGGGGGGGGATCTGTGGATGGCACTGTTATTGGGGGGGGGGGGATCTGTGGATGGCACTGTTATTGGGGGGGGGGGATCTGTGGATGGCACTGTTATTGGGGGGGGGATCTGTGGATGGCACTGTTATTGGGGGGGGGGATCTGGGGATGGCACTGTTATTGGGGGGGGGGATCTGTGGATGGCACTGTTATTGGGGGGGGGGATCTGTGGATGGCACTGTTATTGGGGGGGGGGATCTGTGGATGGCACTGTTATTGGGGGGGGGGATCTGTGGATGGCACTGTTATTGGGGGGGGGGGGATCTGTGGATGGCACTGTTATTGGGGGGGGGATCTGTGGATGGCACTGTTATTGGGGGGGGGGATCTGTGGATGGCACTGTTATTGGGGGGGGGGATGTGTGGATGGCACTGTTATTGGGGGGGGGGATCTGTGGATGGCACTGTTATTGGGGGGGGGGATCTGTGGATGGCACTGTTATTGGGGGGGGGGATCTGTGGATGGCACTGTTATGGGGGGGGGGGAATCTGTGGATGGCACTGTTATGGGGGTAGGGATCTGTGGATGGCACTGTTATGGGGGTAGGGATCTGTGGATGGCACTGTTATGGGGGTGGGGATCTGTGGATGGCACTGTTATGGGGGGGGGATCTGTGGATGGCACTGTTATGGGGGTGGGGATCTGTGGATGGCACATATATATAGCATCTAATGCTATGTGCCATCCACAGATCCCCCCGCCCCCCACATAACAGTGTCCCTGCAGTGTGAATGACCCCCAATACAGGGGCTGGGGGCCGGCATCTGGATTGGGAATGACAGCAGGGATCGGTGCACTGGGTTTAAAATTCAGAAAACTGGGCGGAGCTTAAAACAGCCAATCAAATATTACCTAGTGCTATTCAATGGGCATATTTAAATTGCTGCCATTCTTACACTGTTAATGGCAGGGTCTTCAAACTTGGTACATTCGGTTACTGGGTGATGGGAATTGTAATTTGAAAAGTGGGCGGAGCAACAAACTAATTAGATTTTCTTTATTGACTTCAATGAGAAAATGTAAAAAGCTGTTCTTCTTACAATATGAAAGCCAGAGTCCCCAAACTGGCACCATGGGTCACTGGGTGAGTGGTTAGAATTTAGGAAAAGTGGGTGGAGCCTTTAACAGCCAATCACATTTCAGCCATTTGTTTTATATGGGAAAATTTAAATTACTGCCGCTCTTTGACTGTTAATGGCAAGGTTCTCAAATTTGGCAGTCAGTCAGTCATTGGGTGACTTGGGTTCAAATTTTAAAAAGTGGGTGGAGCTACAAACAGCCAATCAGAGTTCAAGCCAACATCCTGTGGTTTCTTCAGAAACAACACCATCTAGTTATGTTGGCTTGAAAAAGCCAACATACTGTTATTCGATAGTCCTCCTCCTCCTCCTCCTCCTCCTCCTCCTCCCCTTTTTTCCCATAGACTTTGACAGGGTACATTTTCAAATCGCTCCCACTCGCCAGGCTTTGACGCTAAAGTCACCAAACTTGGGTCACTTAGTCATGGGGTCAACCTGAAAATTTATGTCACATTTTGGGGACATTAAAAAGTGGGCGGAGTCTACAACACCCAATCAGATTTTCCCTATTGACTTCAATGAGAAACCTTTAAAAAGCTGTCACCCCAACCATCCAATGACTTAGGTGCACCCACTCCGACCCTTAGGTGCACCCACCCCGACCCTTAGGTGCACCCACCCCGACCCTTAGGTGCACCCACCCCGACCCTTAGGTGCACCCACCCCGACCCTTAGGTGCACCCACCCCGACCCTTAGGTGCACCCACCCCGACCCTTAGGTGCACCCACCCCGACCCTTAGGTGCACCCACCCCGACCCTTAGGTGCACCCACCCCGACCCTTAGGTGCACCCACCCCGACCCTTAGGTGCAACCACTCCGACCCTTAGGTGCAACCACCCCGACCCTCTGGGCCCCCAAAATCCAAGTTTTTCCCATTGACTTTGACAGGGAAAATTTTCAAATCGCTCCCAGTCGCACAGATTTAAAACTAAAGTCACCAAAGTTGGGTCACTTAGTCATGGGGTCAACGCGCAATTTGTTAGAACATTTCGGAGACCCTAAAATGTGGGCGGGGCCACACAGAACCAATCAAATTCTCCCCATTGACTATAATAAGATGTTCAAATTGCTACTCCTCCCACAGATTTAGGAGTATATATACCAAACTTTGCAATCTTGGTCTGCACATACCCGAGTATCTTGCTTGTGCTTTGTTTCCCGATCCCACCCTCTGGGCCCCTAGGGCGGGCCCCCGAAAACCTCTTTTTTTTTCCCATAGTGTTTTATTGGAAAAATGCAAACGTTTGTCACTCATACAGCTTCGGAGTGAAACTCACCAAACTTGGGTCACTTAGTCATAGGGTCAACCTGAAAATTTATGTCACATTTTGGGGACATTAAAAAGTGGGCGGAGTCTACAACAACCAATCAGATTTTCCCTATTGACTTTAATGAGAAACCTTTAAAAAGCTGTCATTCTCACAGTATTTAAGTCACAGCACCCAAACTCAGCAGGGTGGGTCAGTGTGTGACAAAGGTCAAAATTTATAAAAAGTGGGCGGAGTCGACAACGGCCAATCAAATTTTAGTCAGTTGTTTTAATGGGAAAATTTAAAACTGCCGCTGCTCTTAGACTTTTATTGGCACAGTCTTCAAACTTGGCACAGTTGGTCACTGGAGGACTGGGATTCAAATTTAAAAAAGTGGGTGGAGCCACCAACAGCCAATCAGATTTCAAGCCAACATCCTGTGGTTTCTTCAGAAACGACACCTTCTAGTTATTATTTTTATTTATTATTATTATTCTTAGCCGCGTTTTCTATACGCTACTCCTTCTACAGTTTTGGGGCTACATACCCCAAACTTTCTACACTTCTTCGACCTATAGCGACTCGAGTTGCCTGTGCTTTTATAAGCGATCCCACCCCCGGGGCCCCCATGGCGGGCCCCGGAAGCCCCCTTTTTTCCCATAGACTTTGACAGGGTACATTTTCAAATCGCTCCCACTCGCCAGGCTTTGACGCTACAGTCACCAAACTTGGGTCACTTAGTCATGGGGTCAACCCGAAAATTTTGGGCACATTTTGGGGACCCCAAAAAGTGGGCGGAGCCACACAGAACCAATCAAAATCTCCCCATTGACTGTAATGAGACATTCAAATTGCTACTCCTCCCACATTTTTAGGAGTACAAATTCCAAACTTTGCAGACTTGGTTGGCACCCACCCTAGTACCTTGCTTGTGCTTTGTTAACCGATCCCACCCTCCGGGCCCCTGGGACGGGCCCCCAAAATCCAAGTTTTTCCCATTGACTTAGACAGGGAAAATTTTCAAATCGCTCCCAGTCGCACAGATTTGAAACTAAAGTCACCAAACTTGGGTCACTTAGTCATGGGGTCAACGCGCAATTTTTTAGAGCATTTCGGAGACCCTAAAATGTGGGCGGGGCCACACAGAACCAATCAAATTCTCCCCATTGACTATAATGAGACGTTAAAATATCTACTCCTCCCACAGATTTAGGAGTATAAATACCGAACTTTGCACTCTTGGTCGGCACATACCCGAGTATCTTGCTTGTGCTTTCTTAACCGATCCCACCCTCCGGGCCCCTGGGGCAGGCCCCCTGAAAACCTCTTTTTTCCCCATAGAGTTTTATTGGAAAAATGCAAACGTGTGAAACTCACCAAACTTGGGTCACTTAGTCATGGGGTCAACCTGAAAATTTCTGTCACATTTTGGGGACGTTAAAAAGTGGGCGGAGTCTACAACAACCAATCAGATTTTCCCTATTGACTTCAATGAGAAACATTTAAAAAGCTGTCATTCTCACAGTATTTAAGCCACAGCACCCAAACTCGGCAGGGTGGGTCAGTGTGTGACAAAGGTTAAAATTTATAAAAAGTGGGCGGAGTCTATAACCGCCAATCAAATTTTAGTCAGTTGTTTTAATAGGAAAATTTAAAACTGCCGCTGCTCTTAGACTTTTATTGGCACAGTCTTCAAACTTGGCACAGTTGGTCACTGGAGGACTGGGATTCAAATTCAAAAAAGTGGGTTGAGCCACCCTGACCATTAGGTGCACCCACTCCGACCCTTAGGTGCACTCACCCTAGTCATTAGGTGCACCCACCCCAACGATTGGGTGCAACCACCCCGACCCTTGGGTGCAACCACCCCGACCCTTGGGTGCAACCACCCCGACCCTTGGGTGCAACCACCCCGACCCTTGGGTGCAACCACCCCGACCCTTGGGTGGAGCCACCAACAGCCAATCAGATTTCAAGCCAACATCCTGTGGTTTCTTCAGAAACGACACCTTCTAGTTCTGTTTTATTATTCTTCTCCGCCCCCCCTTTTTCTATACGCTACTCCTCCTACAGTTTTGGGGTTACAAACGCCAAACTTTCCACACTTCTTCGACCTATAGTGAGGTAAGTTGCTTGTGCTTTAATAAGCGATCCCACCCTCTGGGCCCCTGCGGTGGACCACCGAAGACCCCTTTTTCGCCATTGACTTTGACAGGGAAAATTTTCAAATTGCTCCCACTCGCAGTTTTGAAGCTACACTGAATTTTTTTTTTTGGGGAAGGGGTGAGACACCCAAAGGTGGGTGGAGCTAGCAACAGCCAATGCAAATTTAGCAATTTTCGATATGCTACATCTGCCACAGTCTTAGGAGTACAATTACCAAACTTTGCACACTTGTTCGGCACATACCCGAATAGGTTGCTTGTGCTTTGTTAACCGATCCCACCCTCCGGGCCCCTGGGGCGGCCCCCCGAAGATCCCACTTTTTGCCATAGACTTTCATTGGAAATTTGTAAACTTTTGCAAGCCACTACAGCTTTGAAGTTAAACTCCCCAAACTTGGGTCACTTAGTCATGGGGTCAGCCTAAAAATTTCTGTCACGTTTCGGGGACTCTAAAAAGCGGGCGGAGCCACAAACAACCAATCAGATTTTCCTTATTGATTTCAATCAGAAAATGTAAAAAGCTGTCATTCTCACAGTATTTAAGTCAGAACACCCAAACTAGGCACCGTGGGTCACCTGGTGACTGGGGTTAAAATTTATAAAAAGTGGGCGGGGTCTACAACAGCCAATCAAATTTCAGCTATTTGTTTAAATGGGAAATGTAAAACTGCCGCTGCTCTTAGACTGTTAATGGCAGGGTCCTCAGACTTGGCACAATGGTCACTGGAGGACTGGGAATACAATTCTGAAAAGTGGGCGGGGCCAAAAACAACCAATCAGATTTCTTTGATTTAAATGGAAAAAATTAAAAATGCTGCCATTCTCACATTATTGATGTCATGGACCTCAAATATCACAAATGTGGTCATTGGGTGTCTCCACTTCACTTCAAAGTTAGAAAAAGTGGGCGGAGCCACCAACAACCAATCACAATTTCACTCATTGATTTTCAATAGAAAAAAATAAAACGGCTGCCATTTTAAGACATTAAATGCCGTAATTCCCAAACCTTAAAGTGTTAGTCACTGGGTTACCGTGGTTCACATTTAGGAAAAAAAAGGGGCGTGGCAACAACAGCCAATCAGATTTCAGCCTTTGACCTTTAAAGGGGTTCTGCAGTTTGTTTACGTGACGTCACTGGGCCTGCGGTAAACAGTGAGAAGGCCATGGCGTTCCTGGAGCGCTGCTGCCTTCTCAAACAGCTGATCGGCGGGGGTCCCGGGTGTCGGACCCCCGCCGATCAGATGCTGATGATCTATCCAGAGGATAGATCATAAGTTTAAATAAACTGCAGAACCGTTTGTTTAACCCCTTAAGGACACAGCCCTATTTCACCTTAAGGACCAGGCCATTTTTTGCAAATCTGACCACTGTCACTTTAAGTGCTGATAACTTTAAAACGCTTTGACTTACCCAGGCTGTTCTGAGATTGTTTTTTCGTCACATATTGTACTTCATGACACTGCTAAAATTGGGTCAAAAAAGTTAATTTTTTTGCATAAAAAAATACCAAATTTACCAATTTTTTTTAAAAATTAGCAAATTTCAAAGTTTCAGTTTCTCTACTTCTGTAATACATAGTAATACCCCCAAAAATTGTGATGACTTTACATTCCCCATATGTCTACTTCATGTTTGTAGCATTTTGGGAATGATATTTTATTTTTTGGGGATGTTACAAGGCTTAGAAGTTTAGAAGCAAATTTTGAAATTTTCAGAAATCTTCAAAATCCCACTTTTTATGGACCAGTTCAGGTTTGAAGTCACTTTGTGAGGCTTACATAATAGAAACCACCCAAAAATGACCCCATTCTAGAAACTACACCCCTCAAGGTATTCAAAACTGTTTTTACAAACTTTGTTAACCCTTTAGGTCTTCCACAACACTTCATGGCAAATGGACATAAATTTTTAGAATTTAGATTTTTTGGAAAATTTTCCAATATAATCAATTTTTTCCAGGAAAAAAACAAGGGTTAACTGCCAAACAAAACTCAAAATGGGTTGCCCTGATTCTGTAGTTTGCAAAAACACCCCATATGTGGTCGTAAACTACTGTTTGGCCAAACGGGAGCACGTAGAAAGAGGGGAACGCCATATGGGTTTTGGAAGGCAGATTTTGCAGGACTGGTTTTGTTTATACCATGTCCCATTTGAAGCCCCCTGTTGCACCCCTAGAATAGAAATTTCAAAAAAGTGACTCCATCTAAGAAAGTACACCCCTCAAGGTATTCAAAACTGGGTTTACAAACTTTGTTAACCCTTTAGGTGTTCCACAAGAGTTAATGGCAGATGGAGAAACAATTTAGAAATTTCTATTTTTTTGGAAAATTTTCCATTTTAACCCTTACTTTATTACTGAAAAAAATGGGTTAACAGCCAAACAAAACTCAAAATGAGTTGCCCTGATTCTGTAGTTTGCAGAAACACCCCAAATGTGGTCGTAAACTACTATTTGGCTAAACGGCAGGACATAGAAGAAGGGGAACACCATACGGTTTTTGGAAGGCAGATTTTGCTGGACTGGTTTATTTACACCATGTACCCTTTCAAGCCCCCTGATGCACCCCTAGAGTAGAAACTCCATAAAAGTGACCCCATCTAGGAAACTATGGGATAAGGTGGTTGTTGTTTTGGGACTATTTTAGGGGTAAATATGATTTTTGGTTGCTCTATATTACACTTTTTTGAGGCAAGGTAACAAAAAAATAAAATTCTAAAATTTTTCTACATTTGCTATTTAGTTTTGTGGAACACCTAAAGGGTTAACAAAGTTTATAAAGTAACTTTTGAATACCTTGAGGGGTGTAGTTTCTTAGATGGGGTCACTTTTTTGGAGTTTCTAGTCTAGGCTACATCAGGGGGGGCTTATAATGGGACATGGTGTCAAAAAAAAAAAAACTGTCCATCAAAATCTGCCTTCCAGAAACCGTATGGAGTTCCCTTCGTTCTATGCCGTGCGGCTATATAGCCATTTACGACCACATATGGGGTGTTTCTGCAAACTACAGAATCAGGGCCATAAATATTGAGTTTTTTTTGGCTGTTAACCCTTGCTTTATTACTGGAAAAAAAGGATTCAAATGGAAATTTTGCCCAAAAATGGATGTTTTGGCACCGTTTTTATTTTATATTTTTAACGCTGTTCATCCGAGTGGTTTGGTCAAATGTTATTTTTATAGCGACGACTTTTACGCACGCGACGATGCCCAATATGTATGGTTCTCAGACTTTGGAGACACTAAGAAGGCATCATAAAACTGCGGCCCTCCAGATGTTGTAAAACTACAATTCCCACCATGCCCTGCTGATGGCTGTAGGTTGTCTGGGCATGCTGGGAGTTATAGTTTTACAACATCTGGAGGGCCGCAGTTTGAGGATGCCTGCACTAAAACTAATATTTTTTTGGGGGAAAAAAATTGTTTCTGTGTCTCCAAAGTCTGAGAGCCATAGTTTTTTATGTTCTCTAGTGGACTGTTGGAGATTATAAAAATTTAGTACTCCATGGAAGTGTGATACTCCCTGAAGCAATCGATAACGCAGAGGCCCGGATGATCGGGGCAAGTGTCACACTGAGTGGTGGTGTCCTTCCGTATCCCCCTCTTGTGACACACTCTGCACTTTTTTTGGGTTCGTCCCTTCTTTCCAGTATGGGGGACCACACCTGGAAAGTGTTGGCCAGGGACGATCCGGGCGCCTCCAGTTCCTGAGGTACTCCGGCCTGCTCTTTCCTAGTCCGAAAAGATCAGGGCCTTGAGGACTGCCTCATAGAACTGGAGGAATGTCCCTGTGCTGCCAGCGCTTCGGGATAGTACAAAAGAGTTGTACATGGCAACCTGTACCAAGTAGACCGCAACTTTTTTGTACCATGCCCGGGTTTTGCGCATGGCGTTATATGGCTTGAGGACTTGATCAGAGAGATCAACTCCTCCCATATACCGATTGTAGGCGACGATACAATCGGGCTTGAGGACCGTTGCCGCGGTACCTCGCACAGAGACGGGGGTGATACCGTTACCGTGGATTGTGGACAGCATAAGGACATCCCTCTTGTCCTTATACCTGACCAGCAACAGGCTTCCACTGGTAAGGGCACGGGTCTCACCCCTTGGGATAGGTACCTGGAGGGGGTGGGCAGGGAGGCCGCGTTGATTTTTCCGCACGGTCCCACAAGCGAACGTGGATCTGGCGGCAAGGGACCTGAACAAGGGAATGCTGGTATAAAAGTTGTCCACGTACAAGTGGTAACCCTTATCCAGCAGTGGGTACATAAGGTCCCACACGAGTTTCCCGGTAACACCCAGAGTGGGGGGACATTCTGGTGGTTGAATCCGGGAATCTCGCCCCTCGTACACACAAAATTTGTAAGTGTACCCTGAGGTACTCTCACAAATTTTGTATAGCTTCACGCCATACCTCGCCCGCTTTGTGGGAATGTATTGGCGGAAACTGAGTCTCCCCTTGAACTCAACGAGAGACTCATCAACCGCGACCTCCCTTCCAGGTACGTAGGCCTGCTGAAATGTGGCCCCAAAGTGATCGATGACCGGCCGTATCTTATCTGGTGGTGGGGGGATGCGGGGGGGCAAGTGGCAGGGGGGGGTCTGGGGTCTGAAAGCTGAAACAAAAAAGTTTAGAATAAATGTGTTTTTTTTTTTTTTTTTTTATAACTTTTCCCTTCTTTCCCTGCCTAACGGTGCCTCTCCCTCACTGACCCTAACCTACCTGGGTGGCGATGGGTGCAGGAGGGTGATGGATGGCGATTAGGGGGACACAGGAGCTGGTGCTGGACGATGCTGCACGGTCAGGGTGCTGGACAGGAAGAGGGAGGGGAGAGAGGAGCGCAGGAAGTTTGAATCTCGCGCCTCTCTCCCCTGCACCAATCAGCACCCTGGACAGCGGCATTCAGCACCAGAGCCAGCACCGCCTCTCCAAATCCTCGGACTGCGATAGGTGGTGTATAATTATGCCACCGATCGCAGTCTTTTTCCGGTTCATCGGGTCACAGGACACCCGAATGGACCGGAAACGCAGAAAACCGCAGGTCTGAATTGACCTGCGGTTTTCTGCGATCGTCGATGTGGGGGGGTCAAATGACCCCCCCCTGCATTGTTACAGGATGCCGGCTGAATGATTTCAGCCGGCATCCCGTTCCGATTAACCCCCGCGGCGCCGGCATCGCTATTTAAAGCCATGACGTACCGGTACGTCATGTGTCCTTAAGGACTCGGGAGACATGCCGTATCGGTACGTCATGTGTCCTTAAGGGGTTAAACACAGTTTAAATGCCAAGTGTCCCAAAACTTAGCACAATTACTCACTGGGTGACTGCGGTCAAAATTTAGGGAAAGTGGGTGGAGCCTAAAACAGTCAATCAGATTTCACCTATTGACTTCAATGTAAAACTTTCAAATACTGCCATTCTCACAGTTTTAAAGCCAGAGGCCAATCACATTTCAGCCATTGGTTTTATATGGAAAAATTTAAATTGCCGCCAGACTGTTAATGGCAGGGTCCTCAAATTTGGCCCAGTCAGTCATTGGGTGACTTGGGTTAAAATTTTAATAAACGAGGTTAAACAGACTTATATCTTGCTAATATCTCTAGCGTTTTCAAGCCAGCATCCTGTGGTTTCTTCAGAAACGACACCATCTAGTTTAATTTATTATTTTATAATTTAGTTCATAGTTTAATTATTTAATTGCATTTTTCCTTGTGCCTTATAGTGTATCTATAATGGCAGGTTATTACATAATGATATATCTTGTCGTGGAAGATCCAAGATCTGGAAATGTCATGTTTCCGCCTATGAATATAAGGGTCCTTGTGTTCCCTCTAGTGGTCATATTGTATATTACACCTGATGAATTTCGGTCATAAACCGTATTTTAACAGTAACGTTTTTGTTAAAAATTGCATTTTTTTTTGTATTTGCCTCCTAACATATCACCCAGGCTCAGAGCAAAGACTTATATGTCACCCTGTATTAGGTTCTTTAGACTTGCTCAGTTGGACGACTTCCACTCAGCGGGTCGTGCCTTTGATCCAACCCTATTCTGTGGACATCGGTGAAAATGCCTGTTACTTCTGAAGTTGCCTCTGTCCTTATTATAGAAATTGTTGGGGTACCTAGAATACCCCTTACCAAAGCTCATTTGCTTTAGTATGTGTGTGGTATTTTGCTGCAGTGTAAAGAAAAGGGGACAGAAAGCAGCTTGAACTTCTCTCGTCTTTCCTGCAGCTTTCCGATGACATGGTAAATCGTATGAAGGAGTCGCAAAGAGGTGAGCAAAGCAATGTGCCAGGGAGCACTCCATCAGCTCAGACTCCTAGGGGGGAGCCTGCAGCAGAGGCCAGAGGTAGGTGATGTACAGATTATGTAAGTAGTCGACCAGCTGATGTTTTCTCTTTGTTACTCGGAGTAATAAGTCTCCCTTTAACTACAGGCTCTGAGCGAGCAGCTGCAGGAGGAAGCAAGCAGACGACATATGCAGAGGATGAACTGTACAGGAGGTCAGTGGCCGTAGACCAGAAACTCGACATAAAGGGAACTTGTCCCATAATTAGCCGTCATATCCCTTGTAGAGATGAAGCATATTTGCCATAAACAAGCTGTTAAAGGGATGTTCGCACGTCATCAAAATATTATTTATCATTAAAGAGTAACTAAACCTTTACATAAACTTTTAATATGTTGTCCCTAAGGCTACTTTCACACTCGCGTTTGGTGCGGATCCGTCATGGATCTGCAGAAACACATATGTTCAAATAATACAACCGTCTGCGTCCGTTCAGAACGGATCCGTTTGTATTATCTTTAACATTGCCAAGACGGATCCGTCTTGAACACCGTTAAAAGTCAGTGGAGGACGGATCCGTTTTCTGTTGTGCCAGATTGTGTCATAGAAAACGGATCGGTCCCCATTGACTTACATTGTGTGTCAGAACGGATCAGTTTGGCTCAGTTTCGTCAGACACCAAAACGCTGCAGGCGGCCTCCAGAGCGGAATGGAGACGGAACGGAGGCAAACTGATGCGTTCTGAGCGGATCCTTTTCCATTCAGAATGCATTAGGGCAAAAACGGATCAGTTTTGGACCGCTTGTGAGAGCCCTGAACGGATCTCACAAACGGAAAGCCAAAACACCAGTGTGAAAGTAGACTAATGCCCTAATAAAACTCTCTCTAATATACTTTTTTTAATTCATTTTCTATTTTTACTACACTTTTTCCTACCTAAAGCACACCATTCACTGTGCACTTAAAACTCTGTTAACCGCTGACTGCTCAGCATTTTATCAATGGGGCCACAGCAGCGCTGCGAGTACGGGCAGGAGCGCATATTGCTGCTCCTGCCTCTGCTCCCTGGACTATTACTAACTCTTGGCATAGCACATAGGTTCCCTGTACCCATGTACTATGCCAGGATTTGCTGAGCGGAGCGGCTCCTGCTTCTGCCTGTTCCACTAAGCTGAGAGAACTGCATGTGCGCTCTCTTCGCAGGACAGGCATGCCAAGAGTTAGTAATCGTCCAGGGAGCATATTGCTGCTCCTGCCCGTACTCACAGCGCTGCTGCGGCCCTATTGATAAAATGCTGAGCAGTCAGCGGTTAACAGAGTTTTAAGCGCACAGTGAATGGTGTGCTTTAGGTAGGAAAAAGTGTAATGAAAATTAATAATAAAAAGTATATTAGAGCATTAGGGACAACATATTAAAAGGTTTAGTTACTCTTTAAAGCACCATTCATTCCATGGCACTGTACATATAAAACGGGCATACATACATGATAAAGTACAGTACAATAAGCATTAACAAGACAAGTTACAAACTGGTACAGAAGGAGAGAGGACCCTGGTCACAGGAGCTTACAGTCTACAAGCAAATGGCATTTATCATGTGGAGAAAGTTAATACAAGGCACTTACTAATGTATTGTGAATGTCCATATTGTCTCCTTTGCTGGCTGGATTCATTTCTCCATCACGTTATACACGGCTCATATCCAGGAGTTATGACCACCCTGCAATCCATCAGCGGTGGTCGTGCTTGCACACTATAGGAAAAAGTGCCTGCCTTTCTGGTGGTCAGGACCATGGGAGCGCATGCACAGCATCTCCTGTCCCCGCCACCTCGTATCTGCGCAGCAGCAGTGGCCGCAAGCCCTGGAAATGAGCCGTGTATAATGTGATGGAAAAACGAATCCAGCCAATTAGTAAGTGCCTTGTATTGAATGGGTTTTCCATGATTTGTTTTTTACTGATGACCTATTCTCAGGATAGGTCATCAGTATCTGATTGGTGGGTGTCTGATACCAGGGACCCCCACTGATCAGCTGTTTTGAGAAGGCACCGCTGCCTTCTCGCAGCTTACCAAGCACAGCGCCGTGCATTGTATAGTGGCTGTGCTTGGTATTGCAGCTCAGCCCATTCACTTCAATGGGGCTGAGCTGCTCCTAGGCCACGTGATTGATGAACGTGTCGTCACTGGCCTAGGAAAAGCAGAGAGAATGTCACGGCGCTCACAGGAGCGCTGCTGCCTTTTCAAAGAGCTGATCGGCGGGGGTCCCAGGTGTCCGACCCCCATCCATCTGATCAGTAAAAAAAACTCCTTGAAAATGCCTTTAACTTTCTCTACATGATAAATGCCATTTGTTGAAGTACGAAACCCCTGTCAAAGAAATGATCCACTGAAGAGCTATGACTTTTACTTATAGTGTGGCGCCACCTGCTGTTCATTCACTTATACAGTATGGTGCCGCCTGGTTCACTGCAGGGCGGCCAGTGTGTCACTTCTCAGGAAAGTGCCAAAACTTGTGCAGCCATATACATCCAATCTGACCTTAGCAGTGGACTCTTTTGCAGCTTCCAGAAGGGGAAGGAGACTGACTGGGAGCTTACTGGGCACTATGTTTACTTCTGTGGGGAAACTTATTTGGAGATTATATTTATGGCTACCAGTGGGGATCAATAAAGAGATTTTATTTTGTGCAGACAGTGCAAAGTAGTTTAAACCAGTGATTAGTAGCATTTTGGGACTTTTTATATGAACTTGAACTGTAGCGTACCCTTTTATATTTACATATTCTGCTGCAAATACTATTGCTTTACCTATCTTATACACATACATACCACATTTTATTCACCAGTCACATCCAGAGCTGCCTTCAGAAATCTGCATATTTCCAATTCACCCACTGCGCCTCCTTTCCCCCTTTAGCCAGTACATGATACTTTCTAGAAGATCTCTACTTTTTTGACTAGTGTCTTTTTGTGCAGATACGAGAAGGAACAAGCCATCATCCAGGAGGAACTGGGTCGTATCGCCAAGAGAGAGCGCGAGGCAGCTCAGGAGCGGTACAGCTCCACCATCCTCCGTGAGAAGAACTACACCACCCAGGAGCGCAGGAGGGCCGAACAGCTGGTGAGTGAGGAATGTGTCGGTCACCGCAGTACACTCAGCAGGTCAGACGTAAAGGCAGGAAGTGGAAGCGTGCCCCCTGTGAGGTTATTTGGGAGGTTTATGTGTCTGTGTTCCTGACCGTACGTTCATCTGGTGCCAGTACCTGCTGCAGCTTCTCTGCTCCGTTTAATAGGCTGCAGCGCAGCAGCTGACGTGTAGTTAAAGGGTTATTCCCATTTTGTAAAGTGAGGGCATATCGCTAGGCTGTGCCATCACTTTTTTTTTTTTTTTTTTCCTTGGGAGTTCTTCCATGGTATCTGAAGTAGGACCAGTGAAAAGAGCGAGCAGATCTTTGATGCGGCCTCATGTTTATTTTGCAGGAACGTAGTCGCCTCCGATACAACCAATCTTATAATTGCTCTAAACGAACCATTAAAGTTAGGGATCGACCAATATTGATTTTTTTAGAGCCGATACCTATAATCCGTGAACTTTTTAGGCCAATAGCCGATAATTTATACCAATATTTTATATCTCATAATATATATTACATTAGTTGGTAGTCACTGAGGTGGTGGAAATTGGCATTTAGCACTAGTATATTATAAATGTAAATTATAAATTAATAAAACCCTTAGTTGGTAGTCAATTTATAATTTACATTTATAATATACTAGTGCCAATTTCCACACCATCCCCCGCCCTCCTCACTGACTTTATTAGCCCCTATCAGACCTCAGATCAGACCTTTATTAGCCCCTATCAGACCTCAGATCAGACCTTTATTAGCCCCTATCAGACCTCAGATCAGACCTTTATTAGCCCCTATCAGACCTCAGATGAATAAAATAAAAAACTCCTCTCCTCTCCTGCGCTGCGGCTCCTCTTCATCTCGGGTCCGGCGTGTCGCTCCCCTGTGTTCTCCGGCCCGCGCTGCACTGTCACTTGACAGCGTGCAGCGTCAGGTCATAGTGCGCGCACTACGTCCTGACGCTGTACAGGGTCAGGACAGTGCAGTGCGGGCCCCATCAAAGAAGACCAGGGAGGGTGAGTATCGGAAGTGCTTGCTGCGCTTCTTCCCCGCTCACGGCACCCGATGCATACTAGTGAGCGCTTCCATAATGGAAGCGCTCACTTAGTTTTCGCCTTATACGCATTATCGGTATATCGGCAAGGTTAGATGCCGATACCGATAATGTACAAAATCCTGAATATCGGCCGATAATATAGGTATATCCGATAATCGGTCAATCCCCAATTAAATTTATGTTGGACATGGTCTTGTCTATACATCTCCTAATGTTTTTGTCTGCAGCCCCCTTTGTAGACCTGTGGGACTATAAACCAACCCTCTGCTGTCTGATCCTATGGTTATACTCTATCGCATCAGTACCCTACTATTTTCTGCCCTACTAAATGCTAGCAAAAAGTAAGAGTATGCTTGTAAGATCAAGCCCCTGACCGGTGAAGGAGCAGGGAGGCGTAAAGTAACCCACAGGTAATACAGGGTGGCCCATGAAAAAGTCGCCCGCCTCCAGCGATAGTATGACGAGATGAACGAGCAAGTGGATTTATTTTTATTTTTATTTTTTTAAATGGAACCTGTCATCAACTTCATGCTGCCCATACTAATGGAAGCTTAAAGTAGAGACAGGAGAGTTGATTTCAGCGATCTGTCATTTATAAGTTAAAAGTAAGACCAACATCACAATCATTGCAGACTGGGCCTGGAAAAGAGTCCCGGCCTCCTGAGAAGAGTCCTGGTTATTCATGAAGTCTTGCTCTCCTGCTGATGACTGACCGGCTTCTACCTAGTTTTCTCCCTTTCTCTCTAGGAGAGAACTGCCAATCATCAGCAGATGGCGGGAGAGCAGGAGATTATAATAACCAGGACTCTTCTCAGGTAGATCTGATTTTTCTCAAGGCCTGAGCTGCAATGATTATGAGGCTGGTTCTCAGCAACCACTTACTATTAGCTCATGAGCGACACATCGCTGACATCAGCATTTCTGTCACTATTTTATGCTGCCTTTAGTGAGGTCAGCATAAAGTCGATGACGGGTTCCCTTTCTCGCCCATATTCCTTGGGGGACACAGGAAACCATGGGTATAGCTCTGCTCCCTAGGAGGCGTGACACTAAGTGAAAGCTGTAAGCCCCTCCTCCATCAGCTATACCCTTCAGCCTGGAGAAGAGACTGCCAGTTTTTGCTTAGTGTCCAAGGAGGCAAGACACCCCCTGCTTATGCAGGGTTGTTTTCCTATGATTTTTATTTTTGCGTTATTTGTTGTTTTTAATTCGATTTTTTTTTTCTACCTACAGGGACAACAGAGGCGCATTAGACCCCTCTGTTTCTCCCGGGGTTGAGTTGCGCCAGTGCCGGTAATTCCGCACTGCCGCCTCCCCCACAGAAGACAAGGTGGACCAGGGCAGCCTCGCTCCCCTGCGTCCCGCCAGCTCAGGGTCGCCCGCACGCCAAGTTCCTCCCCCGGTTTCCTGCCACTGCGGTGCCAGGAGCTGAAGGGGCGACCCTGCTGGACGGATTGAGGGTGAAGACAGCGGATGGTGAGAGTGGCTGCTCCAGCCTCCCCTTTTCCCTCCCTCCCACCGCTGCTACGTCCCCATGGCCATGGCCACTGCTACATGCACACTGCTACAGCCATTCCCACCACCCCTCCCGAGCCCCCCCCCCCCCTTACCGGGCAATGTTGGAGGGGAGTTTTATCTGGGCACAGAGACGCTGCCTTACAGGGGACGGCTGCAGGCAAGCAAACCGTCTGCCAATTCGCATTGAAGCAGGCGCGGCGGGGGCCGCTTACATGGTGTGAACGGCGCCATTTGATGGCCGGCACTTCTTCACTTGGGGGGTTAAAATCATTTTGCCGCGCGCGGCCCCCCCTGTGGCCCGGCTGTCAAAGAACACGGCCATCCCTGTTCCTGACGGGTCCTCTCTTCAGTCAGCGGAGGACCGTCGCATGGAGACCCTTTCCAAGGGCATTTTTGCTGCCTCCGGTTCTGCTCTCAGACCGGTTTTTGCCTCTGCTTGGGCAGGGAAAGCAATCTCTGCTTGGGGTGCGCAGCTGGAACAGGAGTTGGACTCGGACGTCCCCATCCAGGACCTACGTTCCTTGGCCCAGCTTATTATTCGGGCCGGGAATTTTGTTTGTGAGGCCTCCCTTGATGCGGGAGCCCTTATTGCACGCTCCTCCGCCCTGGCAGTTTCCGTCAGGAGGGAGCTCTGGCTGAAGGTTTGGAAAGCGGACGCTGCCTCCAAACGTTCCTTGGCGGGGCTACCGTTTGCGGGTTCCCGCCTTTTCGGGGTCCGCCTAGACGAACTTATTTCGGAGGCCACGGGTGGTAAAAGCACCCATCTTCCTCAACCCCAAGCCAGGGGCGCCCCCCGCGGACGCCCTGGTGCGTCTCGTTTTCGGTCCTCCCGCAGGGCCTCTGGGGCTCCCACCACAGCTGCCGCTTCGGCTCCTCCCCAGGACAAGTATAGGAAGCCGTTTTTTCGGGCGCAGCCCTCCTGGCGCAAGCCGCAGGCTGCCCGCACACCCGCAGCAAAGCAATCCTCTGCCTGAAGGCGCGCCCCCACCCACCCGGGTGGGGGGCCGGCTCCTCCTTTTCAGGGACGTCTGGTTGGCTCACGTCTCCGACGCCTGGGCCCTCGAAATTGTGTCCTCCGGATACAAAATCGAATTTGCATCCTTCCCTCCAGATCGGTTCTTTCGCTCCCGCCCGCCACGGGACCCGAAACGCGCGGCTGCGTTCTCCGCGGCCGTTCAAGCCTTACTGGACAGGGGGGTGATTACCCCCGTTCCTCTAGAGGAAAGGTTCCAAGGGTTCTACTCGAACCTCTTTGTAGTTCCCAAGAAGGGAGGTTCGGTGCGGCCCATTTTGGACCTCAAAAAGCTCAACCGTTTTCTCCTCCTTCGACGGTTTCGGATGGAGTCCCTCCGTTCCGCGGTGGCTTCCCTGGAGCAGGGAGATTTCATGTCTTCCATCGATATACAGGATGCCTACCTCCATGTTCCGGTAGCCCGGTGTCACCATCGCTTCCTCCGATTCGCCGTGGGGGACCTCCACTTCCAGTTTGTCGCCCTTCCCTTTGGGCTGGCAACAGCCCCCCGGGTGTTCACCAAGGTCCTGGCCCCGGTTTTGGCCTTACTCCGTTCCAGGGGTGTTTTTCTGCTACCGTACTTGGACGATATCCTCATCAAGGCTCCGTCCTTTTCTCAAGCGGTTGCCAGCGTGGATCTCACTCTAGAGACTCTGACGAGGTTCGGTTGGGTCATCAACTTCCCCAAGTCCTCCCTTCCCCCCTCCAGACAACTGGTCTTCCTGGGAATGCTTTTAGACACGGGAGCGGCGGAAGTACGTCTTCCCTCGGAAAAACGTCTGATCCTCCGTGGGGCGGTTCGGGGTCTCCTTCTCCACCGTCGACCGTCCTTCCGCTTCTGCATGCGGGTCTTGGGGCAGATGGTTGCCTGCTTCGAGGCGATCCCATTTGCGCAGTTTCACTCCCGCCCTCTCCAACGGGCGATCCTCTCCTCCTGGGACAAATCGCCGCAGTCTCTGGATCATCCCTTCCATCTATCGCCTCCGGTGAGGTCATCTCTCCGCTGGTGGTTACAGTCCCCTCTTCTGGGCAGGTCTTTTCTGCCACTCAACTGGTTGGTGGTTACAACCGATGCCAGTCTCTTGGGCTGGGGAGGTGTGTTTCCTCCCCGATCCGTCCAGGGCATTTGGTCTCCATTGGAGTCCAGACTCTCGATCAATGTCCTGGAACTGAGAGCGGCCCTTCTGTCTCTACGACACTGGACTCATCTGTTGAAGGGTCATCCAGTTCGTGTACAATCGGACAACGCCACGGCTGTGGCGTACATAAACCACCAGGGGGGCACTCGCAGCGCTGCTGCAATGAGGGAGGTCTCCAGCATTCTCCGTTGGGCGGAAGCCCACGTCCCGGCCCTATCGGCAATTTTTATTCCAGGGGTGGACAGTTGGGCGGCGGACTTCCTCAGTCGCACCACTGTCGACCCCGGCGAGTGGTCTCTTCACCCGGAGGTATTCGAGGCCATTTGCCTTCGTTGGGGCATACCGGACGTGGACCTCATGGCCTCCAAGTTCAATCACAAGGTCCCCGCCTATCTGTCCAGGGCCAGGGATCCGGGAGCTTGCGGAGCCGACGCCCTCGTTCTTCCTTGGCGAGGCTTCGCGCGTCCATACATATTCCCTCCCATCCCACTCCTGCCCAAGGTCCTTCGGAAGATCGCGGCGGAAGGCGTCTCGGTGATTCTGGTTGCTCCGGACTGGCCCCGCCGGTCTTGGTATGCCGACCTCATGCTGCTCCTGGCAGACGCGCCCTGGCCGCTGCCCGCCAGGGAAGATCTTCTCTCTCAGGGACCGATCTTCCACCCGCGTTTAAGGTCCCTACGTTTGACGGCGTGGTTGTTGAGACCACCGTCCTGACACGTAGGGGTTTTTCTGCGGACGTCGTCCGCACCATGATCCGCGCCCGTAAGCCGTCCTCTTCTAGGATCTATTATAGGACCTGGAGGACCTATTTGGGGTTCTGTGCCGATCTGGGGATTCCTCCGCTCCGCTTTTCTCTCCCCACCGTTTTGTCCTTCCTGCAGAGCGGACTTGCCCAAGGTCTGGGTCTTAGTTCTTTGAAGGGTCAGGTGTCTGCGCTGTCCATTTTGTTTCAGCGCCCACTGGCCCCCCTTGGTCCTGTCAAGACCTTCCTTCAGGGCGTGGCTCACGCGGTTCCCCCGTACCGCCCTCCGGTACCGCCCTGGGACCTGAACCTGGTTCTCTCAGCGCTCCAGGCTTCTCCTTTCGAGCCTCTGCGGACGGTTTCCTTGCGACTTCTGTCCTGCAAGGTTATTTTCCTTGTGGCCGTCACCTCTCTTCGGAGGGTGTCCGAATTGGCTGCACTCTCCTGTCTGGAACCTTTCCTAGTGTTCCACCAAGACAAGGTGGTCCTTCGTCCGGTCCCTTCCTTCCTTCCTAAGGTGGTCTCCGTCTTTCATCTGAACGAGGACATCGTTCTCCCCTCTTTGTGCCCTTCCCCTTCCCACCCCCGGGAGAGGGAGCTTCATCGCCTGGACGTTGTCAGGGCGCTCAAGGTTTACCTGGAAGTAACCAGCTCTTTCAGGCATTCTGACTCGCTCTTTGTGGTTCCGGAGGGGTCGCGCAGAGGGATGGCGGCATCCAAAGTTGCTATCGCCCGTTTTGTCAAGATGGCTGTTACTGAGGCTTATCTCGCCAAGGGCAAGGTTCCGCCCCTCGGTGTTACCGCTCACTCCACTAGAGCGGTCGGGGCTTCCTGGGCTCAGAGGAATCGGGCTTCTACGGAGCAGATTTGCAAGGCGGCCACTTGGTCCTCCTTGCACACCTTCACCAAGTTCTACAGGGTGCATACTCATGCGTCGGCTGACGCTGCTTTAGGCCGTCTGGTGTTGCAGGCGGCAGTTGATTGATGCCTCCGGTGTTGGTCTAGTTTGTTCTGGTCCCTCCCTTCTGGGACTGCTCTGGAACGTCCCATGGTTTCCTGTGTCCCCCAAGGAATATGGGCGAGAAAAGGAGACTTTTGTATTACTTACCAGTAAAGTCTCTTTCTCGCTCTTCCTTGGGGGACACAGCACCCGCCCTTCATTTGGGTTACAGTTGTGGTTCCGGCTTGGTTGCCCCCGTTGGGGCTTGACGGTTCTTTTTTCCGGTTGGTGGTTATCTTTCACTACTTGGACACGCAACTGGCAGTCTCTTCTCCAGGCTGAAGGGTATAGCTGATGGAGGAGGGGCTTACAGCTTTCACTTAGTGTCACGCCTCCTAGGGAGCAGAGCTATACCCATGGTTTCCTGTGTCCCCCAAGGAAGAGCGAGAAAGAGACTTTACTGGTAAGTAATACAAAAGTCTCCTTTTAATTACACACAAGTCACAGAAGATGCTGAGAGTGGTCCCCGTTCACGTCTCTCCATCTTTGGGCAGGTCAGAGTCTGTTGGCTGATACTACATGTGATGCTGCGGATAGTGTTTGTGACGTTTTCCTTGAGTTCCTCCAGGGGATGTGGATTGCTAGCGGACACTTTCTGTTTTAAATTTCCCCACATATAAAAATCACATGTGGGCAAGTCTGGGGAACGTGGTGGTCATAACCCCTCGCTCACCGCTCACTCCTCCGTAAACTGTTCATGAACCTGTCCAGTGAGATCTTGTTAGAGAAAGCAGGACAATTTTTTTTTTCCCTGCAGCATCAGTGTTGAAGAGCTGCCAGCCGTATCCGCCACCATAATCCCACCTGCCCAAAGATGCAGAGACGTGAACAGGGACCACTTCCAGCCTCTTCTGTGACTTGTAGGTAATAAAAAAAAAATAATAAATATATATATATATAATAAACAACTTGCTAGGTCATTTTGTCATACTGTCGCTAGAGGGGGGCTACTTTTTTGTTGGCCACCCTGTATAGGGGTCCATTCACACGTCCGCATCCGTTCGGCAATTTTGCGGAACAGGTGCAGACCCATTCATTTTCAATGGGGCCGGAATGTGCTGTCCGCATCTGCATTTGTGGATCCGCAAAAAAAAAATAGAACATGTCCTATTCTTGTCCAAGAAAAAGGCATTTTCTATGAGAGTGCTGGCGATGTGCGGTCCGCAAAATGCGGAACGCACATTGCTGGTGTCCGTGTTTTGCGGATCTGCAAAACACATACGGACGTGTGAATGGACCCTAATCAAGACGTTTTCACTGTGCATCCCTGCACTACCGCCATAGCCTCTTGCTGTCTTTGGTCACACACGGTGCGCGTGTAATTTACAGTGTAAGTAAGACAAAGGGAACAGCCTCCTCTCCTGACATGTCTAATAGTAAATACCTGTATTCCTAAAATCATCTCTGCGTTGTGCTGTTCCTCAGCTATTCCTCAGAGAAATGTATGAATAAACTGGGTGTTACCATTCCCTTTGTCAATCGGGTGTGTCCCTACACAGTCTGACACTGGCAACAATGATTGGCTGGTGTCATACTGTGCAGGGTGACACCCCCAATGCTAACACCAGTTTGTCAATTTTTTTTCTCCAATTTCCACAAGGAAGGGCACAATCTAGTGGCCTTGAGGTGTCCTCAATGGCTGTCGGCCAAACTCTCCTTGGCTGAGCATGCGTGTGTGCTCAGTGGGAGAGAAGGGAGTTGGCGGCTACCAGGCACCTCTGGCTATGGCTTATCACCCTTGTGAACAAAGGATCGGGCATGTTGAAATCCAGCATGTCTGATTCTTTCTAGGAAGAGTCAACGCAACCTCATACGCATAAGATAGTTGGACGGCCTCGCCAAAATTAGTTTTTAGACCGGTATTTTTAGACAAACGTGCTCTTATAGGTATGAATAGCTTGAGAAAATAATAAAGCTTCAGAAGGATTTGTTTCATTGGGAATGCAAGAATTTCCTAGGACTGAAAGGTCCTCTTTGGGGCCATTCACACAGTTTTGCACAGGCTGACTTTGGCACAGTCAAAAAGCCACTGTGCAGCTGCTCAGAAAATCAGCCGGTTGTTTCTTGTAGCCATAAACAGAGTCCTTTTTGGGTGGAAATTCCTGTCAATTTTAGACTGCAAGAAATGCGGTGTGAATGCCCCCTCTAAGTGCATTAACTTCTTTTGTCCACAAGGTGTCACTATAGAAATCTGCCCTCTCCGCTGCTAATGGGGACACCTGGTGGCCATCATAAAAATTACAACTGTCATTTTATAACTTGGAATTGGCTTTACTTTCTTATTCCCTTTTTGGCAATATATTACCCCGTCCCCTCTCCCCCTAATATTCTTGTAAAGACCGAACTCCTTCTACTCACCCGTCCATTGGAGCACCAGTAAAGGCCAATTACAAATCCACTATTTCATCTTTAAGCCTTTCTTTCAGAATTTACACTGACAAATATCCATCTCCCTTTGGTTTCTGGTTTGGGGCCAATGTCTGACACAAATATTGCAAAAGGATTTAGTGACGATCGGGATGAGCTTCTAAATGCTTCGTTTTATGCAGATTTGTAATTGCAGCAGCCTCCAGGCCCTGGGAGATATTAACATGCAAGCTCCATACCTCGTCCGCCTTGTTGATTGGGTCTCTCCATCATTACTCTGCGCCGTGGATTTATTATAAAGACAAACACGCCAGGGCGGTGACAAGCTGAATTACGGCATGATCCATCCCCGATGGCCCGAGTGCCTTGATACAGTAATAAATATCTGCATGGGTGGGGGTGGGGATGCCCTGTCCTTACATCTGTGCTCAGCAGGGGGAACTTATTTTCTGTATATTCTTAGCATAGGAATTGGAGCACTGCTGGACCGTGTGCAGAAGACTTCTAGAACTCCTCAGTCTCTAGGGTCCTACTGACAGGATGCACGTTGCTGGTAGTAGTCCTAGATCTGTAGTAGCCCGCGTGCTGAAATATGGGGCAGCATATGTGGCTGTTCACGGTTCCTAAGGGCTTCCTTGTGTGTAGCGCAGTTCTAAAGAGAAGCCGATATGTGCTGATTATGTTTGCAAGGATTTTCCATCTGGATGTTGCAGTCGGAAAATCTGCAACGTTTTACAGTAGCAGCAAAGTGGATGAGATATATGTGGATATTCACCACGCATTTCACCCTTTGCAGTGCACAGCGGGAAATCCTCTGCAAAATATTCAAAAAATCCACATATGCCTCAGGAAATTTTGCTATAGATTTCTCACGGATTTTGCCACGAGAACACTGCAAAATCTGCTGCAGTTTACATCCTGGACACACCTTTAAAAGGAGCGGTCACCTTGCATTCCCATGTAATAATTCTGGAGCATCTATACTTATCATAGTATGTAGTGCCATTCCTCTATTGTTACTACTGGAAGTTTATGAATAAATTGCCAGCAGTCTGTAATGAAGGTCCAGATGGGTGTTACCAGTACGGGTGTGTCCCTGTACAGTCTGACACTGTCCAATCAGTGCTGACAGTGTCAGACTGTGCAGGGACCCCGCTTTCCCCCACCATCCAGATGGTCTTTCATTGCAGACTGCTGGAAATGTATTCATACACTGCTAGTAGGAATAAAAAAGAAATGACACAACATAGTCATAATAGCAGATGCTCATCCCACTTTCCCACACTCCCTAGTAATAAATCTATCTAGTTATGCAATTGTACAGAGAGGGAAAATAGAGAGAGATTAAGTCCCCTAGAATGGCAGCTTCTTCTTGCAGAGAGTCCCTGTGCAATACATGGGGGTCCTAAGCAGGACTACCCCATCTAGGATGTCATCAGTATCTGATCGGTGGGGGTCCAACACCCGGGACACTCCGCCAATCAGCTGAGACGGCACCGATGTTCCTGTGAGCGCCGTGGCCCTTTCTCAGCGCTCCAAGCACAGTGCCGTCCATTGTATAGTGGCCATGCTTTGTATTGCGCTCAGCCTCATTCACTTCTATGGGGCTGAGCTGCTCCTCGGCCACATGACAGATGAAGGTGACATCACTGGCCTAGGGAAAGCAGCTAGTAAGCCACGTCGCTACTGCACGCACTGCTGCCCTCTCGAACAGCGGGGGTCCCAGGTGTCGGACCCCCACCGATCAGAAACTGGCAACCTATCCTCTCGGAAAACCTCTTTAATTGACAGGGCTGGATATCTCACCCGGCCCTGACAATCTCATAATTGCACTGCTACTCCGAGTAGTGGCGCAAGCACGGTGACTTTGCTTCTGCCACTGGAGCGGTGACTGCACACTCCCATGTAGTGACGTGTGAACAGCCGCTGCTCTGGAAGCGTAAGCAAAACATATGAAGTCGCGCAGCTGCTCAGAGCAATGATGCAGGCACGAGAATGTCAGGGCTGGGTAGTCCCATAGAGGTGAATGGAGCAGTGGCTGCTCTTGCACTCTTCATTTATTTAAATGGTACTACCGAAAATAGCCGAGCGCAGTTGCTCGCCTATTTTTAGAACTCCCATAGAAATAAATGCAGAGCACGCTGCCCATGTGCGGTCCGCTGTCATTCACTTTCCCAGTTTTAGAGATAGGTGCAGGTCTCAGAGGTGAAACACTTATATATATATATATCTCTTTGATGGTATATACTAGCCATATGTTATGAAAGTCCCAGATAAAATAACCCTTTTGCTGGCTGGATTCATTTTTCCATCACATTATACACGGCTCGTTTCCATGGTTATGACCACTCTGCAATGCAGTAGCAGTGGTCGTGCTTGCACACTATAGGAAAAAGTGCCGGACTCTGTGGTGTCCAGGACAGTCAGAGCGCACACAGGCACGCATGCGCAGCAACTCCCGTCTCGGCCAACTGGTATCTGCGCTGCAGTGGTGGCCATAACCACTGGATACAGGCTGTGTATAATGTGATGGAAAAATAAGTCTAGTCAGCAATGGAGGCAACATGGGGAATCACAATACATTAGTAAGTGCCTTTTATTAACTTTCTCTACATGATGAATGTCATTTGCTGAAGTTGTACAACCCCCATTTTGTATGGTGGCATTTTCAAAACTTGTAGAGGAGCCATAAAAAAGGGCCATACACAGAGTGTGCGCCATATAAAACGCCACTGATCCTAAAAAACGTACAAAAAAGGGCAAAAAATAAAACGCTGTATAGCATAATAGATGGGTACAGAGTTTTTGAATCAAGATTTCAGCTGTTTCTTTGCAAACCCAAACAATACACGGTTGCTTAGGACGAATACACAAGCTGCATGCATACACGCATCGCCGTGGTATGTATCACTGCGTGTTCCTCCTGGTTGTGCTTGGTAAGCAGGTACACGGGACACGGTCGTCTCTGAGGCGCTCTTACATTGACAAGGAAGCGCCATCATTTATTCATTTCACCTGACACTAGTTATCACCAGTAGCCCCCCTGAAGGGGACCCCCAGAGCTCCGCTTCCAGCAAGGACATCCAGCACATCCTGCCTGTCAGCGCATCTGATCCACCTCCAGCCTAGATCTGAAAAAATGAATTGCCACTGCTAGAGATAATCTTATTCCTTCCTTAAATGTTATTAGCTTACATGTAATTATCACTTAACTTCGCTTGTCTAGCTGGAATTATACAGCGTCAGATGCCCGGATGGCGGCGCCGGCTGTGTTAATACATATTTCTCACCTGTCTTGTCTCAGTGACCCGTATTGTAGCAGCAGCTGGAGGAAATTATCTGAACGATGCAAGTTTTTTTTTGTTCCACTGTTCCTTTGACATGATTAATATTTACATGGATGAGCGGCGGCCGGTCACGTCATCATTTCAAGAAGTAGAAATAGGGATGGCGTCACCTGAAGCCGAGGTTTTTACATCCTTCTCACTAATGCCACTGTTTATAGTATGGAGATACTGTATTTGCTGTCTGCCTGTCATAACTATCCATCTCGTATCTATCTGTCTATCTCAAGTTTATCTATCTCACTTCCCTTTTCCCTTCAGTCTTCCCTCTCTTCTTTCCCTTTCCTATCAATCTTCACTTCCCTCTTCCCTTACTTCCTTCCTTCCCTCTCTCTCTTTGCTCTGTATCCTTGTCCCTCGCCCCGCTCTCTAGCCTTGTCCCTCGCCCCGCTCTCTAGCCTTGTCCCTCGCCCCGCTCTCTAGCCTTGTCCCTCGCCCCGCTCTCTAGCCTTGTCCCTCGCCCCGCTCTCTAGCCTTGTCCCTCGCCCCGCTCTCTAGCCTTGTCCCTCGCCCCGCTCTCTAGCCTTGTCCCTCGCCCCGCTCTCTAGCCTTGTCCCTCGCCCCGCTCTCTAGCCTTGTCCCTCGCCCCGCTCTCTAGCCTTGTCCCTCGCCCCGCTCTCTAGCCTTGTCCCTCGCCCCGCTCTCTAGCCTTGTCCCTCGCCCCGCTCTCTAGCCTTGTCCCTCGCCCCGCTCTCTAGCCTTGTCCCTCGCCCCGCTCTCTAGCCTTGTCCCTCGCCCCGCTCTCTAGCCTTGTCCCTCGCCCCGCTCTCTAGCCTTGTCCCTCGCCCCGCTCTCTAGCCTTGTCCCTCGCCCCGCTCTCTAGCCTTGTCCCTCTCTTTCACTAACCTCACTTTCTCACCTGTGGACATCCCAGAGGAGGTTCTCCTGCCTGTATATTGAGCAGACGCGCTGCATGGACCGGCTGCCACTCCAGTAGACTTGATGCCACCATGTGTTTCCCTATCAGGCACTGCTGTACAACCCAATAGCTTTGTTATTAACAAATGTGGTAAAGTGGGGTGACAACCCCCAGGGGGCGCTCTGATTGACGCCATACTGGCTTTCCCACAAGCAGCTATGGATTACTTTTTAACAACCTAACGCCATAGGACGCCTCAAGAACTTTTACTATTCTCTGCACATCGCCCAATCACGCTTTTCAGAAAACAAAAATCCTTTCAACATCAAGCGCTGGCACCGCAGCAGTTTTCATTTTGATGTTGCTCTAAATTTTGGCTGTAAATTCCGCAAACGTTGAGTTACTTAAAATCCAGTCTTTTTAATTGCGGTAATTGCTTGCCGTCGGTACCAGCGCTTTGGACGGTAACCGCACTCTTGAAGTGCATCATGATTAAAAAGAAGCTGCGAGCGAGTCTAATCAGGGCGGTTCTGAGATGTACGCAGAGAGGATTAGGCCCTTTGAAATCGGGCTCGGTAATGTATTTCCAGCTGGTTGAGCTGACAGCGCTTCCCTTTTGAAGATAGATCTTATCCGGAAATGTATCTACCTAATAGAACAATGAAATTAATTCTGAGAGATGAGGCCTTGCACGGGATTTGCGGAGCAACTAATAGGATTGCAGACCAGCTCTGGGCGGTTATCTCTAGGAGTTTAATCCCAAAACGGATAAAGGCTTTCTTCGATTTTACAGTGGAAAATAAATAAAATTCTGTGAAAACACAATTTTTTATATATAAAAAAAAATGAATAAGTCAAACTTCAGGGATTAACGAACGATACGATTGTTGAGGAGATTAGAGGAAGCATGAGGGTTGGTAGAGTGTGGATGCACAGGGGGAGGCAGCGAGATTCCGGCGATTCATCTTACCGCGTTTGAAATGCACGATGCGAAGCAGCGGTAACAGGAATTCAAGCTGCACGCTTTCACGTATTTGCCTCCTTTTGCGGAAGGTGAAGAAGGCCTGAGCTGAACACGAACAGTAAAGATGTCGTCTTGTAAACTGTGTTTACATCAAGACCATTATTTAAAATTAAAGAAGACCCCAAACCCCCAACTCAATTGGCCAGCTCCCTAAAATCCAGAGCCCCCTGGAAGCAGAGCCCTAAAATCCATTTAGCCCCCGGGAGCCGAGCCCTAAAATTTGTTTAGCCCTCTGGGAGCAGGGCGCTAAAATGAGCTTAGCCCCCCTCTGTGCTGAGCCCAAAAATACGTTTAGCCCCCTGGGAGGCGAGCTCTAAAATCAATGCAAAACCCTGGCACAAAAAAGCTGTTCGCATTTCCCAGCCCTCTTCACTCCAGGCAGCGCTGCTTATCATGTCCTGACGCCGTCCGATGTTGGGATCTTGTGTTGTGGGTCCTGGCAGTAGTTCTGCTAGATGCGTTGGAGGAGACCCTGCTCTCTTCCAGGGCGTTGGGGGGGGTCTGTGGGATCTTGACTGCTGAGATTCCCAGTCTGGATTGGGATCACTGTCTGATAGGAGTATTAACATATTGACATTTATGGCATATCCACAGGATTACACCATAACTGTTCCAATAGGCGCGGGTTCTCCCTCTGGGCCCCACACTTATCTTGAGAAGAGGGGTCCCATGACCCCAGTCTTGCAGCTGCAGTGAGTGGAGAGGTGACCGTGCATGTCTGTGTCTATGGGAATTCCAAAAATAGGCGAGTAAGCATGCTCAGTGACTGGGAAATATAAAACCAGATAATGTACATTATAGGTGGTCAGCTAAACTATTAGGGGTATGTCTGACAACAATGCCAATAAAACCAGCAGAATAGTGAGTGCAGCTCTGGAGTATAATACAGAATAAGTAATGTAATTTATGTACACAGTGACTCCACCAGCAGAATAGTGAGTGCAGCTCTAGTGTATAATGCAGGATGTAACTCAGGATCAGTACAGGATAAGTAATGTATGTACACAGTGACTGCACCAGCAGAATAGTGAGTGCAGCTCTGGAGTATAATACAGGATGTTACTCAGGATCAGTACAGGATAAGTAATGTATGTACACAGTGACTGCACCAGCAGAATAGTGAGTACAGCTCTGGAGTATAATACAGGATGTAACTCAGGATCAGTACAGGATAAGTAATGTATGTACACAGTGACTCCAGCAGCAGAATAGTGAGTGCAGCTCTGGAGTATAATACAGGATGTAACTCGGGATCAGTACAGGATAAGTAATGTATGTACACAGTGACTCCACCAGCAGAATAGTGAGTGCAGCTCTGGAGTATAATACAGGATGTAACTCAGGATCAGTACAGGATAAGTAATGTATGTACACAGTGACTGCACCAGCAGAATAGTGAGTGCAGCTCTGGAGTATAATACAGGATGTAACTCAGGATCAGTACAGAGCTACTAGAATTTTATATGCTTTTTCACCTTTCATCAAACCTATTAAATGCCTTCATAAAGCTCAGATAATTGACAGTGTTCGCCATTCATCGCCTTCTGATACTTTTGGAGCACTGCTGTATATAACTCTATAACGATATCCTTGCTCCCCCTTGATTTGTTTCTGTTGGATGTGAATGAACCATCGCAACCAAGGGATTAACCCTTTCTCCAGTTCGCCAGTCTGTGGTTTTAGCGGATGCAGCTGCAGATGTCGTTGCGTTTCTCCCTGTGTAATATAGTTATTAGATGTGCGCTGAGTGCTGTTAATATTCACTATTACAAATGCGAAGTATCGGCTCTTAGAATGACCCAGTTCTTGTATTTGGGGCGTGAAATAGCTGGTGGCGTTCAATGTACAAGCAGGTGAGACTGAAGATGCCAGCAAAAAGTTATGAAAATACAAAAAATTATGTAAAACTAATTCCTGTGCTGTAAATCCTGCCGGCTAAAAGGGATATGTGTGAAGAGTTGGATTTACAGCTGTGGGCCGGGAGGTGGAAGCGCGAGCATCCTGCCGCCTAAAAGATGTCCAGCGCTGATACATTTACGAGGCCGTACGAGGCAGAACTTGGCAGATTGAGAGAGGGATCTAATGAATCTTTCTGGACCTGAGATCTGGCCACCAGCAGCTTTCCCTTTATATATTTATGTAGACAGAACCAAAAATATGGTTGACATTTAATTTGCATGAAGATCTGAGTCACTGCCGTCCGGCAGCCCAATATGAACATCTCAAAATGTTCTCAGTTTAATTTGTAGCAAATATACAATTCCGTCTCCGAGACGTAGTGTCCGGTCAGGAGAGAAGAAGGGTTTTGTTATTGGGGATGGTGCAGAATGGTTGGACTTCTGGAGTGGACCGAACGTTTAGGGATTGCCTCGTAGGTCTGTAGTCCCTCGGGGAAATGCAGCCAGGGGGTTTGGGGCTCTGCAGCGGCAAAAAGAGCTCGACTCCCTTTAAGAAGATATATTCTAGATGAGCACAAATTTCTGGACCAAAAATGTAAAATAGTGTTTGGCTGTGGATGCCATGTTGATCGGCTGATCACAGGATGTCCTGCTGATAGGATCAGTAATAGACTCGGTAGCAGGCATTCATTTTCCCTGCAGCGCCTCCACAGGAGAAATTTGGCATTACGCCATTGTAATTTAAATCAATGACCTATCCTTTTTAGATAAAGACTGGTTGAGTCATCCAGAGCAGGAGAGAGACGCTCTTTGTAGCTGCCCTCTCCTCTAGCTGATGGATCCAGGGATCAGCAACCTGAAACTACAACTCCCAGAGTGCTCCATTCACTTCTGGGGGAGTTATAAGAACAGCTGAGCATGTTTGCATGCTGGGAGTTGTAGTTTCACAGCAGCTGGTGTGCCGCAGGTTGCTGTCTCCTGTGATAGATGCTTGTTTAGTCATCGCTTCTGCCCCCTTCCCCATACACATGCATGCTTGGCCGAGTGTGCAGGTGTTCAGTATAGGGAAAGGGGAGTAAGCTTACGCCGGACACCTTTGTCGGAGGTGTATCTTGCTGAGAACGATGGGTCAGGCATGATCCAACATGCCCCCCATCTGCCTTCAAGGGACAGTTGGGAGGACTGCATACACATTAGCTAATTGGTTGGTTCCCACAAAAATCGGAAGTTGCAGCCAACATACATCTAATGTGCATGAGCTTCTCTAAAATAAATGTAGTCGTTGTGTCTTCGGCCTCTCTGGCACCTGATGGTCACCAGTAATTGCTAGAAGATCCAGCATAGTATTACATGGGCAGGCAATCTGGTAAAACATGCTTGCATTGATTCTGACAAAGGGAGATTATATCTTTACAGTAGCTTTCCTGCCAGGGACACCCACGCCTGATGACGTCCAAATAGTTCAACCCCTTTTAAAATGGTTGTCCCCCGAAAAAATATTCCACATTTTTTCAAACCAGCACCGGGATCTGAATCCTTTTGTAATTGCATGTAATTAAAAATGTTGTACAGCCACTGAGCCATCCAATAAAATGTATCTGTATAGCGCCACCTGCTGTTTGTCTTGTTTCATATTTCTGTCAACCTCGCTGAAGTGGACGCACATGCTCCGTTCCATCCTTCAGCTACCTCCTGAGCTGTTAGACGGAGAGAGCTGCAGCAGAAAGGAACTTCCCCGGGCTGCCAGCTGGATATAAATCTAGCAGAGCAAATGAGGCAATAAAAGGCGAGGCGGGGGGGGGGGGGGGGTCACAAGTGAGGTACAGGGCTGGTTCTGGCTTTGTTAGGGCTCCTGCACACAAACGTATTTTTTTTTCCATGTCTGTTTTTTTATATATATATTTTTTTTTTTGCGGCTTGTATGCGGAACCATTCTCTTCAATGGGGCCGGAAAAACGGAAATGACTCCGTGTGCATGTCCGCTTGCCCATTCCGCAAAAAAAAACATGTCCTTTTATTGTCTGCATTACGGACAAAGATAGGACTGTTCCATTACGGGCTGGTATCTGTGTTTTGCGGATCCGCAATTTGCGCACTGTAAAACAGTGAGCACCTAGAAGGAGATTGTCATGTACTATATGATGTGTCATTTATTTATTTTTACATAAATTATGGAATAACCCCTTTTAATTAGGGTCATGATGCTTGTAGCGTGGACCTCTGACTCCCCCAGTGCGTATCCAAATATTATAATTGCATTATATTAGCAGCTGACTGGAAGCTGAACCAGTGCCACCTGGGAAGTGCAGAGTTGCATGATTTAGTTTTTCCCTCTCTTCCACCCCTTCTCCTTCTCTCCCGGTTCAGTTGATTTGTCAAAGGCATTTACAGCAGTCTCGCGTTCCCCGTTTCTGCTCTTCTCCGACTGTTATCTTGTCGCTCTGAAGGTTAATTTGCGTTCGGGGGGTTTGTGCAGATTTCAGCAGCTGATGTTCTCGCAGCGACTGTAATGGCTGGTGAAGCTCGGCACGTTATTGTGGTACCGTCCCCCACCCCCTCCCGTTGCACCGTTTTCCATCCTGCACTTTCTGAGAAAATAAAGCTTTTATATTTCTTTGAAGTCGGAAATTTGTCCTGTCTGCTCAGATCCCAATTTTTCAAAGCGGACGCGTTGAACGTACTTGTAGTCGCATAAAATGATAATGTCGCTTTCTTCACCGTAAGCAGATTCTGAGCTGGTAAGAAATGACTCTTCAACCTTTAAGATGTCAGCTATCAGGTTTGTGAAAAATTTTAGGGCTGTTCAGGCTTGAAGGAATCATAAATACACCGAAATTCACCTTTCTCATCATAGCAGAAACCAGCAGCATCGAACGCTTGTGCTAAGGGAGTCTTAGCCTCTAGCATGGTCCAATGACCAAGGAAAAACTGAAGACATTAAATGACCAGGGGTTAAGTTAGTATTTGCTTTATACAGCGGTCCCTCAAGTTACAATATTAATTGGTTCCGGGACGACCATTGTATGTTGAAACCATTGTAACTTGTGTAATATGTTCCAAAGCCCCAGAATGTCATCCAAGATAAGAGAAAATAAAGATTTAAGAAAAATAAGCAGATAACTAAGACAGATAAAACAAGTCCTTACATATAACTAGTAACTAATACAGCTATTTTACCAGAGAAGTGACCTTAATTGGGTGGATCGGAGTCTGAAGCATTGTATATTGAATCTATTGTATCCCGAGGCCATTGTATCTTGAGGGACCACTGTAGAAAGGATGGGAACCTCATTCTGTAGAGGTTTCATAAGCAGCCGTGCAAAGATTTCTCTTGTGCTGACCAGGAAAGCTCAATCTAGAGAACAGGTGCACCGCAGAAGAAGGTTTGGCGGATGGGTGAGGAGGTAGGAGGGCGGATGGGTGAGGAGGTAGGAGGGCGGATGGGTGAGGAGGTAGGAGGGCGGATGGGTGAGGAGGTAGGAGGGCGGATGGGTGAGGAGGTAGGAGGGCGGATGGGTGAGGAGGTAGGAGGGCGGATGGGTGAGGAGGTAGGAGGGCGGATGGGTGAGGAGGTAGGAGGGCGGGTGGGTGAGGAGGTAGGAGGGCGGGTGGGTGAGGAGGTAGGAGGGCGGGTGGGTGAGGAGGTAGGAGGGCGGGTGGGTGAGGAGGTAGGAGGATGCCGAACTGTCCATAGCCTTCGCGGATAAAAAAATAAATAAATAAAGCGGTGCTGGCAGATAAGGTCGTATAAGCTTTATATGTCAAGATCTGTCTTTAATACAAAGCTTTTCAGCCTTGCTTAGAGATGGTGGAGCTGCTGTACCGTGAATGTGTTGGCTCAAGCTGGACTAATGCGCCTAATCAATAGTATCCTGGTATGAGCAGCTCCTTCTTATATCACGGCCCTTCGGTTATTCTTAGATCCGTGGAATCTGCCAGGAAACATAACGACTGTAGAACTAGAGTTCTAGATGGGTCCATGGTGATAAGTGGGCCAACACTGAAACCAGGCGAGGTATGTCACTTGGAACCTGATCAGTCTACTCTGCACTTAAAAACTATCATGGGAGAGCAGTCGGTGTCTACCGGGATCTTCTGGTGGCACTCCGAGGAAGAGAGGAGGGTTTTACTGGTGTAGAAGCAATGCATTTCGTGATCGCACGGATCCCTTCGTCAGGTAACACACCCCATGATTACTTCACAGATTACTGTCACTTAAAAAGTTATTTTGGCGGTAAAAAGTAGGGGGGAGATTAGGAAGGGGAGGGGGAGTCTACCATTTCTTCTCCCTACCCCCCGCCCCTTTTATTGCCAAAATACCTTTTTTTAAGTGATAGTAATCTGTAATCGTGGTGATCAGCACCATCTCGAAACGCGTTGTTTCTACACCAATAAAACCCTCCTCTTAATTCACATCAGATCCTCTCTTCTTTGTAACACCGTCAGTAGATCCTGCATTTTTCTTCCTGGTACAGTTGTCTTCTGTGTATTTCGGGGCCGCGTGGACGCCAGAGGGATGACGACGGCCTCCAAGGTCTCACATGCCTGTAGAGATGTCCTGCCCTCAGTTAGGCGAGTAGCCGCTCCCTCTGCGTTCACCCGCTCTGTGCAACCGTCCTGCCCCTTTCCGTGTCTCTCTCCTCAATAGGTGTCTACAGCCTGTGCTGAAATAATTAAAAAGGGCAAATAAATGTTGATCTACCAAATCTACCCTGGACAGAAAAACTTGATAATGACCCAATTTATACTTAGTTGAATACAACGCTAGTGGTTCTAACTGCGCCGGTTCATCATGTGCCACGAGAAAACCTCGGCTTCCAAGTTCTGTTTAAAGCCAGATGTAAACCTGCTCCATGTCGCTTTATTTATTTATTTATTTATTTATTTATTTTTAAATAATTTCTTAGATCATAATTATTCTTGCCCCAATAAATATAGATCTCTGATGCCCCTGCGAGGGTTAATAACCTAGCCTCACTATGATCGATCTGAAAATGGAGAATGAGCTTGACCTGAATATTAATATATAGCCAAATTCATGCCGTTCCTTTGTGTGTTCTGATTGTGCCCCGGGCTGTCCACAGTGACATAGATTAATATGGAGATTACACCTGATTTATCCGGCATCTGCCTGACGCCCTTTTGACCAGGACCTGCGTGGCGTACGGCACACGTTTGCCGCTTGTAAGGGCACCCAGCCACGACAATGATTGGTGTCTTTCTCCTCTACCTCTCCCAAAACCGTCACATCATTAATTTCGGCGCTGTCCCCTGCACCCTCCCCCCCTTTCCCTCTCTTCACAGGCCTTATCTAGGGCCACCTGCACGTGTGTCGGGGAGATAGCTCAGTGACTTCTTCCTTGGGATTTAAGTACTGGGCAATAGCTTACTCAGAGTCCCATTCTCTAGATGACTGCTCGGACATGATGTAGGAACCTTATCTTAAGGCTGACACACATTGGACATTAATAGAAAAACATGTGTCCGTGGTGTGTGCAGAATCTCAATGAGGTTCTCCGTGCCTCGTGCGCTTTCTCTCCCACCGGCCGGATCAGTCAAGTGCAGTCTTCAGTGTGTGCGCGTGCCACTGGCTTTAGTTTTGGTCTTCCCATAATGCCACCTGGTTTGTGACGGTGGAGTAAATGGCATAGACTGGTTTAGTTTGACTTTTTTTAACTTCTCGGTGAGGAGGAAATGTAGTCACAACTACTACATTGTATTATATATTGTTATACCGCAAAGGTGTGTAGTATACAGTGCATTGGGAGAGTCTTCAGACCCTTTCACTTTTTTTTTATATTTTGAGATGTTGCAGACTTTTTTTTAAAAATGCTAAATTTTCTCCCATCATTCTGCACTCGGTACTAATTTACTGAAAAAGAAAAACGAATATCTTGCATTGACATAAGTCTTCAGCCCCTTTGCTCGGGACATAAGTCGTAAGCCCCTTTGGGCAGTGATTGCAGCCTCCAGTCTTAGGGATGATGCCACAAGGTTTACACCTGAATTTGGGGATTTTTCTGCCATTCTTCTCTCAGATCCTCTCCAGCTTTGTCAGGTTGGATGGGGGCCATCGGTGGACAGACATTTTCAGATCTCTCCAGAGACGTTCCAGTCAGGGCTCTAGCTGGGCCATTCAAGGACATAGCCAGAGTTGTCCCTAAGCCTCTCCTGTGTTGTCTTGGTTGTGTGCTTAGGGTCATTGTCTTGTTGGAAGGGTCTGAGCCAGAGCTCTGGATCAGGTTCTCATTAAGAATCTCTCTGTACTTTGCTCCATTCAGCTTTCCCTCAACCCTGAACCAGTCTTCCTGTCCCAGCCACTGGGCAATACCCCCACAGCATAATGCTGCCACCATCATGCTTCACTATAGGGATGGTATTGGGCCAGACACTTACAATTGAGGCCAAAAAGTTCAATCATGGTTTAAACCCTTAGGGACCCATGACGTACCGGTACGGCATGAATCCCGAGTCCTTAAGGACCCATGACGTACCGGTACGTCATCTATAGTTACGATCGCCGCCCGGCGGTGATCGGAACACGGTGCCTGCTCAAATCATTGAGCAGGCACCACGGCTAAATGTGCGGGGGAGGGGGGGGGTCTCATAACCCCCCCCCCCTGTGTCGGCGATCGCCGCAAACCGCAGGTCAATTCAGACCTGCGGTTTGCAGCTTTTTATTGTGCGGGCGGCGGTAGTCGGCGGTGCCATCGGGTCCCCATGGGGCTGTGGGGGGGACCCGATGGCATGGTAGGCAGCGCCATGCCTTCCTGAGGCATTTGTGCTACCTTCCAGTGACGAGCCTGTGAGATCCAGCCCCCTGGATCTCACAGGCTGGAAGCTGTATGAGTAATACACACAGTATTACTCATACAGCCAATGCATTCCAATACAGAAGCATTGGAATGCATTGTAAAGGATTAGACCCCCAAAAGTCCCAAAGTGGGACAAAAAAATAAAGTTAAAAAAAGTTGAAAAAATTAAAGTTTGCCCCCCAAAAAATGTAAAGATTCAAGTAAAAATAAACCAACGTCATTTTCCCCAAATAAAGTTAAAAAAAATTGGTAAAAAATAGGGGGGGCAAAAAAGCATACATATTAGGTATCGCCGCGTCCGTATCGACCGGCTCTATAAACATATCACATGACCTAACCCCTCAGATGAAAACCGTAAAAAATAAAAATAAAAACTGTGCTAAATAAACCATTTTTATGTCACCTTACATCACAAAAAGTACAACAGCAAGCGATCAAAAAGGCGTTTGCCCACCAAAATAGTACCAATCTAACAGTCACCTCATCCCGCAAAAAATTAGCCCCTACCTGTGACAATCGCCCAAAAAATAAAAAAAACTATGGCTCAGAATATGGAGTCAATAAAACATAATTTTTTTAGTTTTAAAAAAGCTGTTATTGTGTAAAACTTACATAAATAAGAAAAAAGTATACATATTGGGTATCGCCGCGTCCGTATCGACCGGTTCTATAAAAATATCACATGACCTAACCCCTCAGATGAACACCGTAAAAAATTTTAAATAAAAACTGCTAAATAAACAATTTTTTGTCACCTTACATCACAAAAAGTGTAATAGCAATTGATCAAAAAGTCACACGCACTCCAAAATAGTGCCAATAAAACCGTCACCTCATCCCGCAAAAATCATACCCTACCCAAGGTAATCGCCCTAAAACTGAAAATATTATGGCTCTCAGACTATGGAAACACTAAAATATGATTTTTTTTTTTTTTTTTGCTTCAAAAATGAAATTATTGTGTAAAACTTACATAAATAAAAAAAAAAGTATACATATTAGGTATCGCCGCATCCGTGACAACCTGGTCTATAAAAATATCACATGATCTAACCTGTCAGATGAATGTTGTAAATAACAAAAAATAAAAATGGTGCCAGGACAGCTATTTCTTGTTATCTTGCCTCACAAAAAGTGTAATATAGAGCAACCAAAAATCATATGTACCCTAAACTAGTACCAACAATACTGCCACCCTATCCCGTAGTTTCTATAATGGGGCCATTTTTTTGAGTTTCTACTCTAGGGGTGCATCAGAAGGCTTCAAATGGGACATGGTGTAAAAAAAAAAACAGTCCAGCAATATCTGCCTTCCAAAAACCGTATGGAATTCCTTTCCTTCTGCGCCCTGCCGTGTGCCCGTACAGTAGTTTTACGACCACATATGGGGTGTTTCTGTAAACTACAGGATCAGGGCCATAAATATTGAGTTTGGTTTGGCTGTCGACCCTTGCTTTGTAACTGGAAAAAAAATTATTAAAATGGAAAATCTGCCAAAAAAGTGAAATTTTTTAATTGTATCTCTATTTTCCATTAATTCTTGTGGAACACCTAAAGAGTTAACAAAGTTTGTAAAATCTGTTTTGAATACCTTGAGGGGTAAAGTTTATAGAATGGGGTCATTTTTGGGTGGTTTCTATTATGTAAGCCTCGCAAAGTGACTTCAGACCTGAACTGGTCCCTAAAAATTGGGTTTTTGAAGATTTGCTTCTAAGCCTTGTAACATCCCCAAAAAATAAAATATCATTCCCAAAATGATCCAAACATGAAGTAGACATATGAGGAATGTAAAGTAATAACTATTTTTGGAGGTATTACTATGTATTATAGAAGTAGAGAAATTGAAACTTGGAAATTTGCAAATTTTTTTATTTTTTTTTGGTATTTTTTTTATAAATAAAAATGAATTTTTTTGACTTTATTTTACCAGTGTCATGAAGTACAATATGTGACGAAAAAACAGTCTCAGAATGGCCTGGATAAGTCAAAGCGTTTTAAAGTTATCACCACTTAAAGTGACACTGGTCAGATTTGCAAAAAATGGCCAAGTCCGTAAGGTGAAATAGGGCTGAGTCCTTAAGGGGTTAATCAAAGCAGATAATCTTCTTTCTCCCAGTCTGAGAGTCTTTTAGGTGTTTTTTTGTTGTTGCAAACTTCCACGTGTCTTTTACTGAGTAGAGGCTTCTTTCTGGAAACTCTGCCATAAAGCCCATGTTGTTGGAGCCTGCAGTGATAGTTGACCTTCTAGGAGTTTTTTACCATCTGCCCACAATATCATTGAAGCTCAACCAGAGTGGCCATTGGGTTTTTGGTCATCTCTCTTACCAAGGCCTTTCTCCACGATTACTTTGGTGGAGTGGCCAGCTCTAGGAAGAGTCCTGGTTGTTCAAACTTCTTCCATTTAGATTTATGGAGGCCACTGTGGTTTTGGAATTTTCAATAGAGCAGACCTGTTTCGTCCGCGTCTCCAGATCTGTGTCTCCATATAATTCTTTCTCTGAGCTCTACAGGCAGTTGTTTCATCCTCAAGGCTTGGTTTTTGCTCTGATATGCATTGTCAGCTGTTAGATATTATATGAACAGGGCTGTGTCATTCCAAATCATGTCCAATCACCTGAATTTACCACTGGTGACTCTAATCAACGTGAAGAAACATCTCTGAGATGATCCAGAGAATCGGGAAGCCCCAGAGTGAAATGTCAAGTGTAATAGCAAAGAGTCTGAATACTTATATCCAGGCGAAATTTTAGATTTGATTTCAGATTGATGGGGGAATTTTTTGATCAAGGAAATATATAGTGTAATACTGCTCCTATGTACAAGAATATAACTACTATAATACTGCCTCCCATGTACAAGAATATAACTACTATAATACTGCCTCCCATGTACAAGAATATAACTACTATAATACTGCCTCCTATGTACAAGAATATAACTACTATAATACTGCCTCCCATGTACAATACTATAACTACTATAATACTGCTCCTATGTACCAGAATATAACTACTATAATACTGTCTCCTATGTACAAGAATAGAACTACTATAATACTGTCTCCTATGTACAAGAATAGAACTACTATAATACTGCCTCCTATGTACCAGAATAGAACTACTAGAATACTGCGCCTATGTACCAGAATATAACTACTATAATACTGCTTCCTATGTACAAGAATATAACTACTATAATACTGCTCCTGTATACAAGGATATAACTACTATAATACTGCTCCTATGTACAAGGATATAACTACTATAATACTGCTTCCTATGTACAAGAATATAACTACTATAATACTGCTCCTATGTACAAGAATATAACTACCATAATACTGCTCCTATATACAAGAATATAACTACTATAATACTGCTCCTATGTACAAGAATATAACTACTATAATACTGCCTCCTATGTACAGGAATATAACTACTATAATACTGCTCCCATGTACAAGAATATAACTACTATAATACTGCTCCTGTATACAAGGATATAACTACTATAATACTGCTCCTATGTACAAGAATATAACTACTATAATACTGCTCCTATGTACAAGAATATAACTACTATAATACTGCTCCTATGTACAAGAATATAACTACTATAATACTGCTCCTATGTACAAGAATATAACTACTATAATACTGCTCCTATATACAAGAATATAACTACTATAATACTGCTTCCTATGTACAAGAATATAACTACTATAATACTGCTCCTATGTACAAGAATATAACTACTATAATACTGCTTCCTATGTACCAGAATATAACTACAAAAAATATATAATATAATTATTTAGTTTGGTGTGTTTTTAGAAGAGCTCACTCGTATTGGGATATATTATGTTTATTTTATAGTTACTGTTATTGATTGTCATTTTGTCTTATGAACCAATAAGAAGTGCTCATGATCGCCGTCTCTGGATACAGGGATCTGCTCAGGAGGTGTCATGTGTCCCCAAATCTCGCCTCCTCACTGACTCTGACTGGTAATATATCTATGTCTATAAATAATATCTGTGATATCTGATCACAGCACCCGGACGCCCGGCTCGTACAGTATATATTCTAATTAAAAACACTTGAGGTTTCCTGTCAGAGCAGAAGAGTGATGGTATATCTCTTGTAAGTCAAGTGGAAGCAGTCAAGAGGTTTTCACATTGTATACATAATTAAATGGAAAAATAGCCAGTAGTTAACAATGATAGGACAGGCCATTAAAATGTGAACGATTTCATATTGCGCTGCACACAAGTGATTCTCCTGCCTGTAAGTCCAGTCAGATATTCATTAATTGTTGTGTATTAAGCACTATCATATTCTGTAGTGCCATACGTAAAAGTCACTCGCCTCTATTCTTGTCTCCCAGTGGAGTTTGCAATCTACAGTAAGACTTGTAACATCTGTGCACTTGATCCATCCATGGATGTAACAGATCTCTGTGCCTGATCAAAACTGATCCAATCAAATATGTTCTTGAGCTGTGCTCCTGATCTGACTATTAGGTGTGTTTTGAGCTCTATGCCTGATTTGATCCTTTTGGGTTTTGAGCTCTGTGCCCAATTCGACCCTGGGTGCATTACAGCTGTGTCCCTAATCCAGCAGTGGATTTACCTAATCTATGTGTTTCATCCAACTGTGGGTGCACCTTAGCTCAGTGTCAGATCCAAATACTTAAGCTCTGCCCCTATTCTGACGAGAGATGTACCTTTTCTACGTTCTTGATCCATCTATGGATGTACCTGACATATGTGCCTGATCTGTAATTGATGCAATGTTTTATGACCCTGAGCTCTGATCTTCCCCTGGTTGTACTCAAGTTTTGTCCTTAAACTTATCAAGGCTATACCTGATGTTTGTGCCAGATCCTACCATGGATGTATCTGATGCCGTCTGGTGTGTTCATAAATTCTGTGCCTGATGTATCCTGGGATGTACTAGAGAGCTACACTTATTCTGACTCTTGTCATTTCTGAGATTTGAACCTAATGCACGCCAAAAAACTACTATAAATTAATAGCCTGATTAAGAACCTGGGATGTGCCTGGACTCTGTCTGCTGTACTTGAGCTGTGTGCCTGAACTCTGATATTGGGTGGGCTGTAGATGAGCTGTGTGCCTGATCTCACTTCTAATGTTTTTGTACCATATTTTGACTCTATGTATCTTACTTCTGCGCTTAATCTGACAATTGGTGTACCTGAGCTTTGTGCCTGATGTGACGTAGGACGTACCGAAGATCTACTTCTGCTTTAGCTTGGATTGTGTAACTGTGTCTGCAATTGGTTTTCTATAGGAATTGACACAGAATAGCTATTTAATCTCCTTGAAGCGTGATTATCATGTGAAGTCACACAATGTCACAATTTAAACTCATTGTGAAAACTTTAATGATTTATCACTTTCACAGATTTCACTTGGCCGGGCTATTATTCCCACATTTATGAGATTTTTGGTCCTTTTTTTTTTTTTTTTTTTTTTTTTACACCTGAAATGCTCATATTTCCTGTGTCTGATGAATCGTGTGCCATTAATCTTACAACGTCCACACATAGGTACCTATACGCCCTAGCTCCTTTTCTCTTTCTTCTTCTTTTTTTTTTTTTTTTCTCCTTTCTTTCTTTAATGATTTCAAAGACTAAATGGCTTCTTCGGCGCCTGAGAATATGTGCATACATGACCACAATAATATTAACATTTGACAGACCTTTTGATCACAGGAATACCTGCCGCAACACTAGAAAGTAATTGTTGTGGTCGTATGTTGTTACATGGTACTAGAGACAACGCATCGTTATTCATTTCTGACCCAAAAAACTGATTGATTGTCCCATAGACATTAATCTACAGGAATACTGCTCCTATGTACAAGAATATAACTACTATAATACTGCTCCTATGTACAAGAATATAACTACTATAATACTGCCTCCTATGTACAAGAATATAACTACTATAATACTGCCTCCTATGTGCAAGAATATAACTACTATAATACTGCCCCCTATGTACAAAAATATAACTACTATAATACTGCCTCCTATGTACAAGAATATAACTGCTATAATACTGCTCCTATGTACAAGAATATAACTACTAGAATACTGCTCCTATGCACAAGAATATCACTACTATAATACTGCTCCTATGTACAAGAATATAACTACTATAGGGGGGCGGAGCCTGGCTGCAGACCTAGCAGGACACATGTAGGAGAGCTCTCCTCCTTACCACTCTGCTAACTGGTAAATTCAGCGGTCTAATTTGCTCAAGAATGGGAAAAGTCGGTAGATATATACCCAGAGAGAAACCTGAAGTCAGCAAACCGGAGCGCGGTGCCTCCGACATGGATAAATATCTCAACAAGAAAACTACAGCTCCTGTGCCGGCCGGTCCTAAGATGGTGCTGCCGGAACTAGATGTCTGGGGCAGGGATTCGGAGGGAGAAGATGAAGCTGCTGCAGAGCACACAGCAGGCCCCACATCACAAAGTGCTGCCCCGATATCCAGGCAGTTCCTGCAGCAGGCTTTATCAGCAGCCCTGGCCCCAGTGGTTCAGGATCTGCAGGAGATTAAAGCTGACCTGAAGCATATCGGCACGAGGGTGGAAACACTGGAAAGTAACCAGGCGTCCATCTCGAATTACATCAGAGCTGCAAGCGATCACACCATGGCTCTGGCAGCCTCACTGGACACAGCATACTCCCTCATAGAAGACCAGGAGAATCGGAATAGGAGGAAAAACCTCCGGATCCGCGGCCTGCCTGAAAGCACCCCACATGAAGGCTTACCAGAAGCTGCCGGCGCCATCTTCTCCCTGCTCCTGGGAAGCTCCAGAGCGGCCGAGATTCAAATAGAAAGAATCCATAGAGCGCTCAGGCCGAAGCCAAAAGAGAAGGAGAACCCCAGAGACGTGGTATGCGGTCTCCTGAGGTATGTGGACACCGCTGCCCTAATGCAGGCTGCCAGAAATATGAAGGAGATCATATATGAGGGGGCTAAAATCTCTATCTACCAGGACCTGGCATCCTCCACATTGAATAAAAGGAGGGCGCTGCGGCCCCTCACTGACCATCTGCGCCATCACAAGGTGCCATATAAATGGCTATTCCCCTTCGGCCTCACATTTGCTGTAGATGGGAAGCGCTGCACCATTCGCCTGCCACAAGATCTCCAGGCGGCCTGGGAGCTGCTGCAAACAGATCCACTAGATGTACCATCATGGCTGCCGTCTGCTGAGATGGGAACACAGCTGCCAGATCTCCCAGAGGCCTCAGGATGGCTTAAAGCTCCACAGAAGAAGAGGAACCAGCACAGATCTAGAGACACTTGAAGTCCTAGAGACTATACAGAGGAGTTATCTTACCTCAGATGAAGTTCTCCACAGACATCATAGAGGGACAGGTTCTTACTTGATTATATCACATCTTAAGTCTGCAAGTATACCTGTCTGTCATGAGTCCTGAATTGTTCCCGTTCTTGTTGTAATCTGCAGAGCAGACATTCTGCTTTGCAATGTTATTTTACTGCATTCAACCTAGACCATAATATGTAAGGTGCTATCCCGCACCAGTTCAGCAGGTGGCGCAATGTGGACACCATTATGAAGATATGGTTCCACTTTGTACCCCCCCTACCTACCAGGGTTATCTTGGCACAGACCTTGTACATGTGCCTGATTAAATGGCTGCTCATGCCCGCTTCACTGCAGCTAAGTGACCTGCTGCGGTGTTGCTGGCATGGGAGCCATTGCACTGTTATACTTGTCATGTTGACAGAAACTTTAGTTGTGATGTTACTTGTTCACTCCCTAGATACGGTCGATGTGAATAACTGGAGTTCTCCGGCTCCAAAGTCACCCCATTTTCTCAATGATGTCGTCAATTAAATGTACAACGTATAATGTAAGGGGCTTTAACACCCCACAAAAGCGCTCTCAGGTCATCCGTCTGCTAAAAAAGAACAATACAGATATTTGCTTCTTTCAGGAGCTGCATTTTAGAGAAACAAATGTACCTAAAATTCAGAACCCATACTTCCAACACTGGTATTTCAGTGCCTTTGAGAAAGCAAAAAGAGGAGTGGGTATTGCAATTTCTAGAAAAGTACCATTTACATTGATATCTACCCTGACGGACCCTGAGGGCCGCTTCATTTTCGTGAAAGGCCTCATAGGTACACAAAAAGTCACACTCGCTAGTTTGTACAGCCCTAACCGTGGCCAGAAACAATGGATCAAGATCACACTAAGTAAACTAGATCTGTTTGCAGAGGGGATTAGATTGATTGGGGGAGACCTCAATGTCACACTGAATCCTTTGATTGATGCTTCTGACGGCTCCTCCCAATTGACCCAATCAGCACTGGGGTGCATCAATAGGTACATATCAGACATGAATCTGCTGGACGTCTGGCGACTAGCCCACCCAGATACTAGGGACTTCACCTTCTTCTCGGCCCCACACAAATCATATAAAAGATTAGACTATATCCTACTGTCAAGCAATGCCGTGGATATGGTGGACTCGGCCGACATAGGTGTTGTGTCCGTCTCTGACCACGCCCCAGTCTCTGCTGCCCTCAGATTTTCCAGCCTGCCTGCCTCAGTTAGACAGTGGCGCTTAAATGAGACGCTGCTAGATAGACAAGCAGATACCTCAATCCTGGAGCAGAAACTAAAGGACTTCTTTATAGATAATGCGACACCAGGTATGCCCCAGACGACACTGTGGGAGACGCACAAGGTGGTTATCCGGGGAGAGTTAATAGCCTTAGGTAGTAGGGTTAAAAAAGAGAAACAAAAGATCCTACACGATCTCTTGGTTCAGATAGCAGATAAAGAAGCGGTCCATAAACGGTCTAGAGCAATAAAAGTCCAGACTGAACTGACCCAGCTAAGATCACAACTAAAAGACCATTTAAACATTCAAAACGCAAAGGCTTATCAATATGCCCAATTTAAACACTACTCACACGGGGATAAAGGTTCTAAACTGACGTCCTCCCTTATTAAACAAAGGAAAGAGTCCATGTTCATACCCAATATCAAATCCAGTACTGGAAATATGCTGCATAAAACAGCTGACATTGCAGAAGAATTTCAAAAATTCTATAAGCAACTATACGGCCTGTCAGACCCTAATCACCCAGATCCATCAATACCAGAAGCAACAGACTTGTTTTTGAAAGGCCTCAATCTACCCCAGATAACCTCCCAAGAAAGTGACACATTATTAGAGCCAGTCACCGAACTAGAAGTGAAAAAGTTACTAGCCTCTATGCCCATGGGTAAAAGTCCTGGCCCAGATGGCTTTCCAGTGGGCTATTATAAAAAATTCTCAGATATATTAATACCCCACCTGGTAACGTGGTGCAATGCACTCCTAAATGGTGAAACCCTTCATAAACAATCACTGGAGGCCACGGTAACCATCCTCCCCAAACCGGGGAAAGATCCCCTTCTCTGCGGTAGTTTTAGGCCAATCTCGTTACTTAACGTAGATATAAAAATATGGGCCAAACTTCTGGCGACACGTCTGGGAAATCTACTTCCTAAACTTATCCACCCTGACCAATCTGGCTTTGTTCCAGGGAGGGAAGGGAATCATAATTCCTGTAGGTTAATCACAGCAATACAGTGGGCCAAAAAGAAAAACCTCCCCTTGGCGCTGCTCAGTGTGGATGCGGAGAAGGCCTTCGACCGGGTGAGCTGGGACTTTATGAGGAGGACTCTACTGAGGTTTGGAATCCCGACGAGATTTCAGGAGGCAGTCATGTCGTTGTACAAGGATCCGAGTGCTAGAATCAGGGTCAATGGCACATTGTCCCCATCCTTCCCTATTCGCAACGGGACACGTCAGGGCTGCCCCCTATCTCCTGCCTTATATATATTGGTCATGGAGACCCTTCTTCAGGCCATTAGAGACCATGTAAATATACGTGGTGTGAAAACAGAAAATGACGCCATAGAATACATTAACGTGGCATATGCTGACGATCTACTGATCATGGTTTCTAACCCGGTCGAGGCCTTCCCGCATCTTTTGACACTGTTTGAAGAGTATGGTAGGCTATCAAACTACAAAATGAATTATACCAAGTCAGAAGCTTTAAACGTTAATGCTCCGGCGAGCTCCATAGCCATTTTGAAATCAAATACACCATTTAAATGGCAGTCCTCCTGTGTTTCCTACCTAGGAGTTAAGATTTCCGCCTGCACGGAAGATTTATTCCGGCTTAATTATACTCCCCTAATATCAGAGGTCCAAAACCTGCTCCAATCGCTACGCCTCCCTTATTCCTCTTGGATGGGAAGGAAGAATATACTAAAAGCGTTTGTCCTCCCAAAAATTATGTACGTACTACAGATGTTGCCAATATTTTTACCTAACTCATATTTTACAAGGATTCGCAGGCTTTTTATGACTTACCTATGGGGCGGCAAGAAGGCTAGGGCTCCTCACCAGAGGCTGATACTGGGGCGTGGTCATGGAGGTATAGCACTGCCGGATGTCCAGACATATTACAGGGCCATACACCTGAGGAGGTGGTTGCAGCTTTATTCCCCTGTCTACCGCACATTGGGCACGGAACTGGAACTAATGCAGCTCACCCAACCACAGAAAGCAGCACTATGGGGTCAGGCAAATGCATCACTCCATTCACATGTCCTCTTAAAGGGCACTAGCCTGGTCATTAAACAGCTCAACAAGACACATGGGCTCCTACAGAACCCCCCTAGTATAATGCCAGCAGATCTCATACCACACTCGATTCAGCCTCCAGGATCTCAGGTCTCGCAGATTTGGCACAGATTAAGAGATTTCTCCACAGCTGACTTTATAGGAAAGGTAAACGGCACTTTACCGGATCAACATCCCCTTAGCTTAGCCTGGAGTACATTTAACTTTCTAGACCTAATAACTATAAAATCTGCTGGGAAACAACTAACTACTCAGAAGTCATGTGTAATGACCCCGACATGGTTGGAAAAATTAGCAACCCCCCCTTCCCCTCAACGCAAATTGATATCCACTATATATTTGGCCTTGATCTCACCACAACGTCGCATTACTCCACAATATGTCCACACCTGGGCTAATGACCTTAAGGTTACCTTTTCGGAGACAGATATTCTCCGTATGCACGCACACTCGCATGGCTTCTCCCGCTGCGTGAAGATCCAAGAGCACTCATATAAGGTCCTCACACAGTGGTACCTCACCCCTAAACAACTATTTCTTAGTGGTCTGAGTGATCACGACAGGTGTTGGAGGTGTGGGGAAGAGAGTGGCACTCTTCTACACATTTTTTGGTCCTGTTCTAAAATAAGAGGATACTGGGATGACGTCTCTCGGACCATTAATGAAATTCTAAACACTAACCTGACATTAACCCCAGAGTTGGTTCTTTTATGGCTTCCAACAAAAGAACTATCGCCATCAAGGAACAAACTTGTTATACACTTGATTCAAGCTGCCCGTCTACTTATCCCCCAAAAGTGGCTGAGTAAAGAACCCCCCACCACCTCTCAGTGGTTAAGCAAACTAGATCACGTTCATCGTATGGAAGAGCTAGCGGGCTGGGAACTTAGGGCACATGAGAAGCACAAAAAGCTATGGGCCCCATGGATTACATATAGATATGCGAATGGTACACCAACATCTTAAACAATTTTCAACAGACAAACAACTTTGAAAATGTCCCCCCAGATAGGAACGACACATTAGTGAGAATAGAGGGTGCTAAACCTTCTTCCTCCCTTTGGAATCATCAAAGGTTATCTTAACAGCCTCAGACCGTATCTGTCCAGTTCTAAGGACACCCCCGTCCCCCCCCCCGTCCCCCATCCTCCCCCCCCCCTTTTTATATGTTTGTTTGATCTACCTACATCAGGTCACACACCAAATGTCAATTAGTTGGTTCTAGATGACCTTGCTCTGAAGACATGCACTTTATATATGTCATATGTATACTATGCACTATACTGTCAAAGTACGCTTTAGACTTGTCTGTAATAACTCTGATTTGTGCATCAATGTATGTAAACATCTCTTTTGATATGCGTTTCAATAAAAAGACAATTGACAAAGAATATAACTACTATAATACTGCTCCTATGTACAAGAATATAACTACTATAATACTGCTCCTATGTACAAAAATATAACTACTATAATACTGCCTCCTATGTACAAGAATATAACTGCTATAATACTGCTTCTATGTACAAGAATATAACTACTAGAATACTGCTCCTATGTACAAGAATATAACTACTAGAATACTGCCCCCTATGTACAAAAATATAACTACTAGAATACTGCTCCTATGTACAAGAATATAACTACTATAATACTGCCTCCTATGTACAAGAATATAACTACTATAATACTGCCTCCTATGTACAAGAATATGACTACTATAATACTGCTCCTATGTACAAGAATATAACTACTAGAATACTGCTCCTATGTACAAGAATATAACTACTATAATACTGCCCCCTATGTACAAAAATATAACTACTAGAATACTGCTCCTATGTACAAGAATATAACTACTATAATACTGCCTCCTATGTACAAGAATATGACTACTATAATACTGCTCCTATGTACAAGAATATAACTACTATAATACTGCCTCCTATGTACAAGAATATAACTACTATAATACTGCTCCTATGTACAAGAATATGACTACTATAATACTGCTCCTATGTACAAGAATATAACTACTATAATACTGCCTCCTATGTACAAGACTATAACTACTATAATACTGCTCCTATGTACAAGAATATAACTACTATAATACTGCCTCCTATGTACAAGAATATGACTACTATAATACTGCTCCTATGTACAAGAATATAACTACTATAATACTGCCTCCTATGTACAAGACTATAACTACTATAATACTGCTCCTATGTACAAGAATATCACTACTATAATACTGCTCCTATGTACAAGAATATCACTACTATAATACTGCTCCTATGTACAAGAATATAACTACTATAATACTGCTCCTATGTACAAGAATATAACTACTATAATACTGCTCCTATGTACAAGAATATAACTACTATAATACTGCTCCTATGTACAAGAATATAACTACTATAATACTGCTCCTATGTACAAGAATATAACTACTATAATACTGCTCCTATGTACAAGAATATATCTACTATAATACTGCTCCTATGTACAAGAATATATCTACTATAATACTGCTCCTATGTACAAGAATATAACTACTATAGATAACTACTATAGGGGGCGGAGCCTGGCTGCAGACCTAGCAGGACACATGTAGGAGAGCTCTCCTCCTTACCACTCTGCTAACTGGTAAATTCAGCGGTCTAATTTGCTCAAGAATGGGAAAAGTCGGTAGATATATACCCAGAGAGAAACCTGAAGTCAGCAAACCGGAGCGCGGTGCCTCAGACATGGATAAATATCTCAACAAGAAAACTACAGCTCCTGTGCCGGCCGGTCCTAAGATGGTGCTGCCGGAACTAGATGTCTGGGGCAGGGATTCGGAGGGAGAAGATGAAGCTGCTGCAGAGCACACAGCAGGCCCCACATCACAAAGTGCTGCCCCGATATCCAGGCAGTTCCTGCAGCAGGCTTTATCAGCAGCCCTGGCCCCAGTGATTCAGGATCTGCAGGAGATTAAAGCTGACCTGAAGCATATCGGCACGAGGGTGGAAACACTGGAAAGTAACCAGGCGTCCATCTCGAATTACATCAGAGCTGCAAGCGATACCACCATGGCTCTGGCAGCCTCACTGGACACTGCATACTCCCTCATAGAAGACCAGGAGAATCGGAATAGGAGGAAAAACCTCCGCATCCGCGGCCTGCCTGAAAGCACCCCACATGAAGGCTTACCAGAAGCTGCTGGCGCCATCTTCTCCCTGCTCCTGGGAAGCTCCAGAGCGGCCGAGATTCAAATAGAAAGAATCCATAGAGCGCTCAGGCCGAAGCCAAAAGAGAAGGAGAACCCCAGAGACGTGGTATGCGGTCTCCTGAGGTATGTGGACACTGCTGCCCTAATGCAAGCTGCCAGAAATATGAAGGAGATCATATATGAGGGGGCTAAAATCTCTATCTACCAGGACCTGGCATCCTCCACATTGAATAAAAGGAGGGCGCTGCGGCCCCTCACTGACCATCTGCGCCATCACAAGGTGCCATATAAATGGCTATTCCCCTTCGGCCTCACATTTGCTGTAGATGGGAAGCGCTGCACCATTCGCCTGCCACAAGATCTCCAGGCGGCCTGGGAGCTGCTGCAAACAGATCCACTAGATGTACCATCATGGCTGCCGTCTGCTGAGATGGGAACACAGCTGCCAGATCTCCCAGAGGCCTCAGGATGGCTTAAAGCTCCACAGAAGAAGAGGAACCAGCACAGATCAAGAGACACTTGAAGTCCTAGAGACTATACAGAGGAGTTATCTTACCTCAGATGAAGTTCTCCACAGACATCATAGAGGGACAGGTTCTTACTTGATTATATCACATCTTAAGTCTGCAAGTATACCTGTCTGTCATGAGTCCTGAATTGTTCCCGTTCTTGTTGTAATCTGCAGAGCAGACATTCTGCTTTGCAATGTTATTTTACTGCATTCAACCTAGACCATAATATGTAAGGTGCTATCCCGCACCAGTTCAGCAGGTGGCGCAATGTGGACACCATTATGAAGATATGGTTCCACTTTGTACCCCCCCTACCTACCAGGGTTATCTTGGCACAGACCTGGTACATGTGCCTGATTAAATGGCTGTTCATGCCCGCTTCACTGCAGCTAAGTGACCTGCTGCGGTGTTGCTGGCATGGGAGCCATTGCACTGTTATACTTGTCATGTTGACAGAAACTTTAGTTGTGATGTTACTTGTTCACTCCCTAGATACGGTCGATGTGAATAACTGGAGTTCTCCGGCTCCAAAGTCACCCCATTTTCTCAATGATGTCGTCAATTAAATGTACAACGTATAATGTAAGGGGCTTTAACACCCCACAAAAGCGCTCTCAGGTCATCCGTCTGCTAAAAAAGAACAATACAGATATTTGCTTCTTTCAGGAGCTGCATTTTAGAGAAACAAATGTACCTAAAATTCAGAACCCATACTTCCAACACTGGTATTTCAGTGCCTTTGAGAAAGCAAAAAGAGGAGTGGGTATTGCAATTTCTAGAAAAGTACCATTTACATTGATATCTACCCTGACGGACCCTGAGGGCCGCTTCATTTTCGTGAAAGGCCTCATAGGTACACAAAAAGTCACACTCGCTAGTTTGTACAGCCCTAACCGTGGCCAGAAACAATGGATCAAGATCACACTAAGTAAACTAGATCTGTTTGCAGAGGGGATTAGATTGATTGGGGGAGACCTCAATGTCACACTGAATCCTTTGATTGATTCTTCTGACGGCTCCTCCCAATTGACCCAATCAGCACTGGGGTGCATCAATAGGTACATATCAGACATGAATCTGCTGGACGTCTGGCGACTAGCCCACCCAGATACTAGGGACTTCACCTTCTTCTCGGCCCCACACAAATCATATAAAAGATTAGACTATATCCTACTGTCAAGCAATGCCGTGGATATGGTGGACTCGGCCGACATAGGTGTTGTGTCCGTCTCTGACCACGCCCCAGTCTCTGCTGCCCTCAGATTTTCCAGCCTGCCTGCCTCAGTTAGACAGTGGCGCTTAAACGAGACGCTGCTAGATAGACAAGCAGATACCTCAATCCTGGAGCAGAAACTAAAGGACTTCTTTATAGATAATGCGACACCAGGTATGCCCCAGACGACACTGTGGGAGACGCACAAGGTGGTTATCCGGGGAGAGTTAATAGCCTTAGGTAGTAGGGTTAAAAAAGAGAAACAAAAGATCCTACACGATCTCTTGGTTCAGATAGCAGATAAAGAAGCGGTCCATAAACGGTCTAGAGCAATAAAAGTCCAGACTGAACTGACCCAGCTAAGATCACAACTAAAAGACCATTTAAACATTCAAAACGCAAAGGCTTATCAATATGCCCAATTTAAACACTACTCACACGGGGATAAAGGTTCTAAACTGACGTCCTCCCTTATTAAACAAAGGAAAGAGTCCATGTTCATACCCAATATCAAATCCAGTACTGGAAATATGCTGCATAAAACAGCTGACATTGCAGAAGAATTTCAAAAATTCTATAAGCAACTATACGGCCTGTCAGACCCTAATCACCCAGATCCATCAATACCAGAAGCAACAGACTTGTTTTTGAAAGGCCTCAATCTACCCCAGATAACCTCCCAAGAAAGTGACACATTATTAGAGCCAGTCACCGAACTAGAAGTGAAAAAGTTACTAGCCTCTATGCCCATGGGTAAAAGTCCTGGCCCAGATGGCTTTCCAGTGGGCTATTATAAAAAATTCTCAGATATATTAATACCCCACCTGGTAACGTGGTGCAATGCACTCCTAAATGGTGAAACCCTTCATAAACAATCACTGGAGGCCACGGTAACCATCCTCCCCAAACCGGGGAAAGATCCCCTTCTCTGCGGTAGTTTTAGGCCAATCTCGTTACTTAACGTAGATATAAAAATATGGGCCAAACTTCTGGCGACACGTCTGGGAAATCTACTTCCTAAACTTATCCACCCTGACCAATCTGGCTTTGTTCCAGGGAGGGAAGGGAATCATAATTCCTGTAGGTTAATCACAGCAATACAGTGGGCCAAAAAGAAAAACCTCCCCTTGGCGCTGCTCAGTGTGGATGCGGAGAAGGCCTTCGACCGGGTGAGCTGGGACTTTATGAGGAGGACTCTACTGAGGTTTGGAATCCCGACGAGATTTCAGGAGGCAGTCATGTCGTTGTACAAGGATCCGAGTGCTAGAATCAGGGTCAATGGCACATTGTCCCCATCCTTCCCTATTCGCAACGGGACACGTCAGGGCTGCCCCCTATCTCCTGCCTTATATATATTGGTCATGGAGACCCTTCTTCAGGCCATTAGAGACCATGTAAATATACGTGGTGTGAAAACAGAAAATGACGCCATAGAATACATTAACGTGGCATATGCTGACGATCTACTGATCATGGTTTCTAACCCGGTCGAGGCCTTCCCGCATCTTTTGACACTGTTTGAAGAGTATGGTAGGCTATCAAACTACAAAATGAATTATACCAAGTCAGAAGCTTTAAACGTTAATGCTCCGGCGAGCTCCATAGCCATTTTGAAATCAAATACACCATTTAAATGGCAGTCCTCCTGTGTTTCCTACCTAGGAGTTAAGATTTCCGCCTGCACGGAAGATTTATTCCGGCTTAATTATACTCCCCTAATATCAGAGGTCCAAAACCTGCTCCAATCGCTACGCCTCCCTTATTCCTCTTGGATGGGAAGGAAGAATATACTAAAAGCGTTTGTCCTCCCAAAAATTATGTACGTACTACAGATGTTGCCAATATTTTTACCTAACTCATATTTTACAAGGATTCGCAGGCTTTTTATGACTTACCTATGGGGCGGCAAGAAGGCTAGGGCTCCTCACCAGAGGCTGATACTGGGGCGTGGTCATGGAGGTATAGCACTGCCGGATGTCCAGACATATTACAGGGCCATACACCTGAGGAGGTGGTTGCAGCTTTATTCCCCTGTCTACCGCACATTGGGCACGGAACTGGAACTAATGCAGCTCACCCAACCACAGAAAGCAGCACTATGGGGTCAGGCAAATGCATCACTCCATTCACATGTCCTCTTAAAGGGCACTAGCCTGGTCATTAAACAGCTCAACAAGACACATGGGCTCCTACAGAACCCCCCTAGTATAATGCCAGCAGATCTCATACCACACTCGATTCAGCCTCCAGGATCTCAGGTCTCGCAGATTTGGCACAGATTAAGAGATTTCTCCACAGCTGACTTTATAGGAAAGGTAAACGGCACTTTACCGGATCAACATCCCCTTAGCTTAGCCTGGAGTACATTTAACTTTCTAGACCTAATAACTATAAAATCTGCTGGGAAACAACTAACTACTCAGAAGTCATGTGTAATGACCCCGACATGGTTGGAAAAATTAGCAACCCCCCCTTCCCCTCAACGCAAATTGATATCCACTATATATTTGGCCTTGATCTCACCACAACGTCGCATTACTCCACAATATGTCCACACCTGGGCTAATGACCTTAAGGTTACCTTTTCGGAGACAGATATTCTCCGTATGCACGCACACTCGCATGGCTTCTCCCGCTGCGTGAAGATCCAAGAGCACTCATATAAGGTCCTCACACAGTGGTACCTCACCCCTAAACAACTATTTCTTAGTGGTCTGAGTGATCACGACAGGTGTTGGAGGTGTGGGGAAGAGAGTTGCACTCTTCTACACATTTTTTGGTCCTGTTCTAAAATAAGAGGATACTGGGATGACGTCTCTCGGACCATTAATGAAATTCTAAACACTAACCTGACATTAACCCCAGAGTTGGTTCTTTTATGGCTTCCAACAAAAGAACTATCGCCATCAAGGAACAAACTTGTTATACACTTGATTCAAGCTGCCCGTCTACTTATCCCCCAAAAGTGGCTGAGTAAAGAACCCCCCACCACCTCTCAGTGGTTAAGCAAACTAGATCACGTTCATCGTATGGAAGAGCTAGCGGGCTGGGAACTTAGGGCACATGAGAAGCACAAAAAGCTATGGGCCCCATGGATTACATATAGATATGCGAATGGTACACCAACATCTTAAACAATTTTCAACAGACAAACAACTTTGAAAATGTCCCCCCAGATAGGAACGACACATTAGTGAGAATAGAGGGTGCTAAACCTTCTTCCTCCCTTTGGAATCATCAAAGGTTATCTTAACAGCCTCAGACCGTATCTGTCCAGTTCTAAGGACACCCCCGTCCCCCCCCCCCGTCCCCCATCCTCCCCCCCCCCTTTTTATATGTTTGTTTGATCTACCTACATCAGGTCACACACCAAATGTCAATTAGTTGGTTCTAGATGACCTTGCTCTGAAGACATGCACTTTATATATGTCATATGTATACTATGCACTATACTGTCAAAGTACGCTTTAGACTTGTCTGTAATAACTCTGATTTGTGCATCAATGTATGTAAACATCTCTTTTGATATGCGTTTCAATAAAAAGACAATTGACAAAGAATATAACTACTATAATACTGCCTCCTATGTACAAGAATATAACTACTATAATACTGCCTCCTATGTACAAGAATATAACTACTATAATACTGCTCCTATGTACAAGAATATAACTACTATAATACTGCCTCCTATGTACAAGAATATAACTACTATAATACTGCCCCTATGTACAGGAATATAACTACTATAATACTGCTCCTATGTACAGGGATATAACTACTATAATACTGCCTCCTATGTACAAGAATATAACTACTATAATACTGCCTCCTATGTACAAGAATATAACTACTATAATACTGCTCCTATGTACAAGAATATAACTACTATAATACTGCTCCTATGTACAAGAATATAACTACTATAATACTGCTCCTATGTACAAGAATATAACTACTATAATACTGCTCCTATGTACAAGAATATAACTACTATAATACTGCCTCCTATGTACAAGAATATAACTACTATAATACTGCCTCCTATGTACTAGAATATACCTACTATAATACTGCTCCTACAATTGTTTTAAAGGAGTTGTATCACTTCAGCAAATGGCATTTATCATGTAGAGAAAGTTAATACAAGGCACTTACTCATGTATTGTGATTCTTCATGTTGCTTCCTTTGCTGGCTGGATTCTTTTTTCCATCACATTATACACTGCTTGTTTCCATGGTTACAACCGCCCTGTAATCCATCAGTGCTTGCACACTATAGAAAAAGGTGTCGGCCTCTGTCGTTGCTGGGACTGTGGGAGCGCACGTAGGCTGGTGTTTTTCCTGTAGTGTGCAAGCACGACCACTTCTGCTGGATTGCAGGGTGGTCGTAACCCCTGGAAACGAGCCGTATATAATGTGATGGAAAAATGAATCCAGCCTGAAAAGGAAGCAATATGGAGAATCATAATGCATTAGGGAGTGGCTTGTATTAACTTTCTCCACATGATCAATGCTATTTGCTGAAGTGACCAAACCCCTTTAAACCTGTATATAGGAACATTCTACAACCCCTGGTATTCAGGGGTTAATGTCGGCGCGGTCCGGTCAGGCCATGAATGTTTAATCTGTTTATTTGCTCCTCTTTGAATATCGGAATTTGAAATCTGTTCTAATTGTTCCTGGAATCTGAAGCTATTTGCCCGATCCGGGCTCCTCCACCGCTGAATTATTTATATGGACTTTCCTCATAACATGTGAATATTAAATCTCATCCCACACATCTTATCATAATTTATATGGCTCTCATCATCCTCCCGATGCCGGCTATAATCCCAGCGTCAGACTCGGTCCCACCGTCCATATGTCTCTTGTTACATTGTATCCGTCAGCTTTGTGATTCTCATAAATTGCATCAGAATTCCCCGGGTGTTGCACTTGACAAATGACCAGCTCTATGCAGTTCTGGCAATGCATTTAATCTAAACTACAACCCCCACCCTCCTCCTCACTACCCAAAACAATAAAATGTGCCCTTTCATTTTGCATCTTGTTCATCAGTCCCCATTCTCTTAAAGCGGGGAGCTCTAGGGGGGATCGGCGTCTCCTAGCAACGTAGTAACTCACAGACAGAAGGGACCATGGCGTTCCGCCCCCCCTCCCCCGTGGTTTGGGCTCCGTTCCAATAGATGGGAAATATCACAATGTGTTATATGAGCCTCGTACACGGATCGCTTCTTCGCCAATGAATCGCAATAAGCATTTTGTGTTGACTCAGTACTTGACCTCCGACCTCTGCCCGTTTCCTGGAGGTTGATTAGCTTAATTGAGGGTGCGATATTACAGCGTATGGTAGATATTGATTGTTTGGCGGATTATACTTTGTAACTACTTTCGTTGCCAGTCGTGTTTACATCACAATGGATACTTTTTATGTTGTCATTTTTGTTCATTCAACTTTATTTGTATCATTTTTGTTAACAAATGTATATCCTTTTGTGAATTGGAAACAATACAGATGGTCGGTGGTCAGTGGTTAGAGGGGTTTATTACCCCTTGCCAGGAGTAGAGGTGTCATGGCGCACCCCAAACTGAGGGGAAGTAAGCCCATAGCTGTTATTACAGAGATTTAAAGGGTACCTATCCCTTTAACTAACCTTTGACCTGTCATAGTGATGTTTTGGAAGTTTAGCCCGGTGTTGGGTCCAGATGCTGAGATCCTCAGTGATCACTCTGATCGCTGCACCTCTTCATTTCTGTTCAACTCTCCTCAATAATATAGCGGGCAATGTACGGACTCCTAGAAAGTCTGTGGCCTCTTTAATTGTGTACACTGCTTTCTGGCGGAGTGAGCAGAATCGAAGGGGCACAGCGGAGAGGAGCACTTCTGCTGCTATCTTCTAGTGATCAATTCTGCTCTCGGCACCCGAACCTCCAAACGAGCAAAATATGTTGAGCACTAGGTACCTCCTTTTAAGAGGATATTCACACACAGCAGACTTGTTTCACAGATTTCTGCGACTTAAAGGCTATATACACCTTCAGGGGCAATTTTTTTTGTTGTTGTAATTTCGTTGTACTCATTTGGGGCTAAAAATCATTTTTTCAATTGGTCTTTATTAAAAATATTGAGCCGTTCTGTCACAAAGGGTTAACAGTTTTTCTAGCTGTATCACTGGTATTTTCACTTTCACTTTGTGCCCAAACCTTATCTCTAAACTACTAAGGGGTCATAAACACTTATCCAAGCCACATTCTTAGGGCTTGTTCACACGACCGTATGTATTTTGCGGTCTGCAAAAAACGGATCCGCAAAAAATACGCATGACATCCGTGTGCATTCCGTATTTTGCTGGATGGAACAGCTGGCCCCTAATAGAACAGCACTATCCTTGTCCGTAATGCGGAGTCGGACAATAATAGGACGTTCTATTTTTTGGCCTAACGTAAATGCGGACATACGGAAACGGAATGCACGCGGAGTAACTTCCATTTTTTTTGCTTATCCATTGAAATGAATGGCCGTATACGGTCCGCCAAAAAAACGAAACGGACACGGAAAGAAAATACGTTTGTGTGCTTGAGGCCTTAGGCTTTGTTCACATCAGCGTTCAGCCTTTCTGTTCTTCTGCTTCGTTATAGGAGCAGAAGAACGGAAAGGACGGATTGGGAACATAACTGAGTCAAGCATGCAGGACTTTTGTCTTCGTTTTTAAAAATCATCTTCTGTGCAAAAACCTAAAGGATCCCATTACAGTCTATGGGGTCCATAGGCTCAGCTATGTGCCTAATGCGTCCTTTTCGTTATAACGGAGCAGAAGAACGGAAAGGCTGAATTCTGATGTGAACTCGGCCTTATCAGTAAGATAAGAACTGAGCTATAATGAGTGTTTCTAAGGTCTTAGAGCAGAGATAAGGAGCTCTTCAGCTCCCTCCCTGAGAGAGAATTCAGATCCTGCTAGTAGAGCATCTCAGCTCTGTACAGAGAGAAAGACTCCATATTTTTTAATAAAGACCAATTGGAAAAAAGATTTTTACCTCATAATGAGTACTATGCACTAATAAAAAAAAATGCCCCCAAAGGTGTACAAAGCCTTTAAAAGTCAGTTCCTTAAATCGGACCACGGTTGCTTTGTTGACAAGGACATGGATTTCTTCAAGCTACGTTCAGATGAATGGGATAGTCAGACATTTCTGCAACAAATCTACCACATATGAATACACCCGTGTAGTTTAATCATTTCCAGGAGTATAAAGCTGCCTATAGATTTTAACCGTGTACACAGATTGTTCCTCATTAACTACTCAGCTCAGTGAACGATGGAGCTTTTAAAGGGGAGCTGCCACCTTTCCTGTTTAGTCAGTACTTGCATCCCCCATGCAGTAAAAATGTTGGCACATCCTTTCTTACAACTGTATATTGTGCTGTTCCTCTGTTATTCCTACTATAAATCTATTAGTAAATTTCCAACTGTGTGTTACTATTCTCTTTGTCAGAAGGGGGGCGTCCCTGCACAGTCTACTACTGGCAACACGAACTGGACCGTGTCAGGCTGTGCAGGGACACTCTCCCCCCAAATGGTAACACCCAGTTGTTCATTGATTCATGAACGTCTGACGGGAATAATAGAGGAATGGCACAACGTAGTCATAAGGATAGTGTTCCTGAATTGTTATTACACTGGGAATGCCGGCAGTTACAGAGACGGTTCATGTGGTGGATTTATTTGATTTCTTGGCATGTGGACGCTGCACTCACCCGCCACCTACCCACCTAACTGAGCTGTAAATGGAATTTTTAGAAACGCGACAGGAAGGTGACACATTCCAATGCTCCTTTGTGCAGTTCTCCCCTTTCACCACTAGATGGCAGGCGAAGGACGCGGCTGCGCTGACAATTTCTACTTTAATTTCAAGGAGAGTAATAACAGGGAGAGACCCAGAAATGTTGACTCTGGCTTCTGCTATTTACACGCCTGACTTCGAAGGCTTCAAACAGCTGCTTTGTTCCATGAGGCACTTAACCATTTGGCTGATAGCGAGGTCCACAGAGTATATGCATTCGCAGGTATTCTTACTTATTTATTTCATCCGGCAATATATTCAGCGTGCTGTCACGTCAACACGTGTAGCGCAGCAAGCCTCCGCTGTATAAGCCACTTCATACATACAGATGTCTCTCTACCCCTTAAAGGGCACTTGACGCCTTCATGCTGCAAGTCCCAACCAAGGGTCGCCATTTCCCTGTAACCTAAGGTAACAACTGTGAATGGACCCGCTCCAGCAATCTGCACTTGCAACAAGTCACCCGGGCGTGCTGGGTTTTTTAGTTTCCCGGCAGCTTTAGGTGATGAATGTTTTAAAGGGGTTGTGTCACTTCAGCAAATGGCATTTATCATGTAGAGAAAGTGAATATATTGTGAATGTCCATGTTGCTTCCTTTACCCATGTCCATCACATTATATACTGCTCTGTGTTACCACCACCCTGCAATCCACCAGTGGCGGTCGTGCTTACACACTGTAGGAAAAAGTGCCGGCCTCTCTGGTGTCCAGGACTGTGCAAGCACGGCCACCGCGGCTGGATCGCAGGGTGGTCGTAACCCCTGGAAACGAGCAGTGTATAATATGATAGAAAAATGAATCCAGCCAGCAACGGAGGCAATATGGAGAATCACAATACATTAGTAACTGCCTTGTATTGTCTTTCTCTACATGATACGATAGAATAGAAATGGCTTTCTTCCCTGCCTATCACAAGAGGAGTAGAGCCTCAGCAGTACATGGCAGCATAGCTGAGAAGACTCCTCCTGCAGGGAAAGTAAAGAAGGAACTATATTGTCAACTGCCAGAGGGGGAAGGAGACTGATTCTTTCCATAGCCTGCACCAAAGGGGCGCATGGAAACAAAAACAAATAATAATTAAAAAGTTTTTTTATTTTTTTATTCAGTAAGCTGCTTTAATACATAGATTTACAAAACTTTGGGTGTGAAATGATTAATGGGTAACCCCTTTAGGGGAGTTTCACTATAAATGCCTATATAGAGGTCCATTAATATGGCACCCTAAAAGTTTTTTTTTTTTTAGGACCTCTTTCACAGGCCAATTGACAATATACAAGTAATTTCCCAGGATTTTGATATTGATGGCCTATCCACAGGATAGATGGGGTTCCGACTCCTGGCACCGCCGCCGACCAGCCTTTCTAAGAGGCTGCTGTGCTCCGGTGATCGCTGCAGCCTCCTCACAGCTTGCTAAGCACAGCGCCATCCATTGTATACTGGCTGTGCTTGGTACTGCAATATATCCATTTATAAGCCATGTGGCCGATGAATGTGACATCACTGGCCTAGGAAGAGGTTGCAGTACTTAAGGAGCGCTGCGGCCTCTTCAAACAGCTGCTCGTCGGGGGGGTGCCGGGAGTCGGACCCTCACCGACTAGATATTGATGAACGATCCTTAGTACGGGCCTTTAAAAGATACAAAAGAGAGAGGAGAACGAACGATTGTTGGACTAGTGTGAAAGAGCCCTTAAATATTGATGAATTATTTTCAGTATAGGTCATTGATTGGTGGCCGTCCAACTCCGGGAACCCCCACCTCTTTATATCTATCCTAAAGGAAGGTCACAATGATGGTGATGAATTATCATGTGAGTGTATATACTGTATGTATATCTATCTATTATTTATCTATCTATATAAATTGCATTTTACGTTCATTTATCAGAAAAATTTGCACTACTAAGGGCTCATTCACGCAACCATAAGCTGTCCGTGCCCATATTGCGGACCGCAAAGCCACTGACTTGAAGGGGTCCGCAATCCATAAGATACAGCGTGGTGCAGAACGGAGGCACAGATTGGAAGCACTACAAAGCGCCTCCGATCCATGCCTCTGCACTGCAAAAATAGGACACCCAGTCTTTTCCTGTATATTGCGGATCGCGGAAGCATTCAAGTCAGTGGCTCCCCACCGCAATACCGGATTCACACGGCTGTTGCCTATGCGCTGCGGACTGCAAATTGCGTTCTGCAGCACGGGACGCACTTGATCATCATGTTCTTTCTATAAATGGATAGTTTGGCAGACTGTTGCCTGCAATGTTCTCTGAATGCCCGGCTCTGCCCACCTTCCTATAAACCCCCGTCTGTGCCAGGGTCTATGTAGGTGTCTGAGGCATCATCATGTGTAAAAAAAGAAAGAAAAAAAGGCTTTGAATGAAAGCCAAACCCCACTGCCAATTAATCATTCCTGCGCCTGTGCCCGCCCCCCGCGTATCAGATAAGCTGGGATACTGTATTTCAGAAGTTTTCGTTCCCCATTCATTAACGAGATATTGTCTGAATTCTTCAGCATTCGCATTAGGGACATTATAAAAATGTAATTAATCTCCCTTCATAATAATAATAATAATGTATTTTTATTCCTGAGCAGTAGCTAATAATTGGCTGTTTGCTCGGTGGGAAGATTAAGGTGAATTCAGCTGAATGTCAACTTCAAAGACCGGTATTCTGTACAGAGAATGGAGAGTTTCGAGGCCACGCAGTGGATAAAACAAATGCTGCTCGCCTGATTGTTAAAGGAGCACAGGAACCCTATAATTGGAATGTACAGAAATGAAGGTAGAAACATATTGTTCAGTTACCTTGACATTCCTCCGCAACTCCAGTCACAATTAATATTATCTTCAGTTCCTAAGTTACATGTTATATACATCTAAAAATACTGCAACCATTTGCTACAAAACTTATTGCATATGTAAGAGAATATAACTCCTATAATACTGCCTCCTATGTACAAGAATATAACTACTATAATACTGCTCCTCTGTACAAGAATATAACTACTATAATACTGCCTCCTATGTACAAGAATATAACTACTATAATACTGCCTCCTATGTACAAGAATATAACTACTATAATACTGCTCCTATGTACAAGAATATAACTACTATAATACTGCTCCTATGTACAAGAATATAACTACTATAATACTGCCTCCTATGTACAAGGATATAACTACTATAATACTGCTCCTATGTACAGGAATATAACTACTATAATACTGCTCCTATGTACAAGAATATAACTACTATAATACTGCTCCTATGTACAAGAATATAACTACTATAATACTGCTTCTATGTACAAGAATATAACTACTATAATACTGCCTCCTATGTACAAGAATATAACTACTATAATACTGCCTCCTATGTACAAGAATATAACCACTATAATACTGCCTCCTATGTACAAGAATATAACCACTATAATACTGCCTCCTATGTACAAGAATATAACTACTATAATATTGCTTCTATGTACAAGAATATAACTACTATAATACTGCCTCCTATGTACAAGAATATAACTACTATAATACTACCTCCTATGTACAAGAATATAACTCCTATAATACTGCCTCCTATGTACAAGAATATAACTACTATAATACTGCCTCCTATGTACAAGGAGATAACTACTATAATACTGCCTCCTATGTACAAGACTATAACTACTATAATACTGCCTCCTATGTACAAGAATATAACTACTATAATACTGCCTCCTATGTACAGGAATATAACTACTATAATACTGCCTCCTATGTACAAGAATATAACTACTATAATACTGCCTCCTATGTACAAGAATATAACTACTATAATACTGCCTCCTATGTACAAGAATATAACTACTATAATACTGCCTCCTATGTACAGGAATATAACTACTATAATACTGCCTCCTATGTACAAGAATATAACTACTATAATACTGCCTCCTATGTACAAGAATATAACTACTATAATACTGCTCCTATGTACAAGAATATAACTACTATAATACTGCTCCTATGTACAAGAATATAACTACTATAATACTGCTCCTATGTACAAGAATATAACTACTATAATACTGCTCCTATGTACAAGAATATAACTACTATAATACTGCCTCCTATGTACAAGAATATAACTACTATAATACTGCCTCCTATGTACAAGAATATAACTACTATAATACTGCCTCCTATGTACATAGGAGCAGTATTATAGTAGTTATATTCTTGTACATAGGAGGCAGTATTATAGTAGTTATATTCTTGTACACTGCTGTAGGTCAGCCATAGGTTAGGGCTACACGACGACATGTGTCGCGCGACAATTTTTATAATGATAGTCTATGGTGTTGCGCTGCGACATGTGACATACTGCGACGCAACAGTCGCAGAAAAATCCATCTCAGATGGATATTTTGCATCTGTCGTGTCGCAGTCGCAGCATGTCACATGTCGCAGTGCGACATTATAGCCTATCATTATAAAAATTGTTGAGACAAAATGTCGCGCGACACATGTCGTCGTGTAGCCCTAGCATTAAAGGGGCGGGCACTGTGGAGTTCACTGTTAAAGGGGCGGGCACTGTGGAGGTCACTGTTATGGGGGATACTGTCTATCTTTTAACGACACACACAAACATTAAATGAAATAGATGAAATATACCCGTGTGTAGCCGGGTCCTTCAGCTAGTGTGTATATATATATATATAATGTTTAATGTAATGCACAGATGCTTGTTCAGGAACACTGGGGAAATGTTCCATTGGTTTCTCTTCTTGTCCTTCTGCTTAGTACTATAGTTTGGAGAATTTTCCTTTTTTGTTGCTCCCTTCTGGCATCATCCCTGATCTGCTAATGATTCCTCACAGTCAGTGCATGTCCTCTGAGATCCTCCTGGTGAAGCCGCGTTCACTGACAGATATCATCCTGGGGGATAAAGTGCAAAACACACTTCCCATCTCCCTGAAGACTCTTTAATGCATTCGTAGTAATTAGTCCACTAATGTGTCATTTAACTGACTCCGTTATGATTGTCATCTGCAGCTAGATACCAGGCACGGGGAGATTTCATTTTCACTATTTTTTTATTTTATTTTTTTCCGTCTTGATAATGAGGCCTCATTGCTCCGAGAAGTTTTTTCTTGTTCCGTTTTTTCCTCGGCTGATGTTGTGACAAGTTTTCTTCTCCGTGTGATGTATTTTTAGAGTTTATTCTCTTGAACATGAATTCCCCCCACGGGTGGATGACTGCCTTCATCAGGATGATGCCGACCCCTGCGCCCCCATCAGGAGTGATGCTTCAAATACAAGCACCTGCTAAGTATACGTAAAGGGATACAGTAGATAGAGAGGGGGTTGCACACCACGTCTGGAGAGCTTCTGGATTCCCTTTGTAATAGCAAAGGCATCTTGTCCTAGAACTTTGCATTGTGCCATTCCTCCATTATTCCTGCTGGATATCTGTGGATAAATTGACCATTGGGCCTTAAAGGGCGTCTTGTACCTATGGCACTGGCTGACCTGTTACATGTGCACTTGGCAGCTGAAGGCATCTGTCTTGGTCCCATGTTCATATGTGCCCGCATTGCTGAGAAAAATGAAGTTTGAATATATGCAAATGAGCCTCTAAGAGCAACAGGGGCGGTACCATTACACCTAGAGGCTCTGCTCTCTCTGCACTCTACAGGACCAGGCAGTGTAAATATCATCACACCTGGACCTGTCAATCAAAGCACAGAGGGCGCAGCAGTTGCAGAGAGATCACAGCCTCTAGGTGTAATGGTAACGCCCCCATTGCTCCTAGGGGTTCATTTGCATATATTAAAACCTAATTTTTCTCAGCAATGTGGGCACATATTAACATGGGACCAACACAGATGCCTTCACATGTGACAGGTCAGCCGGTGTCATAGGTACAAGACGCCCTTTAACGCCCAATGGTCAATTTATCCACAGATGTCCAGGAGGAATAATGGAGGAATGGCACAATAGGTTTGCCCTGCACTGATTGGATAGTGTAAAATTGTATATGGACACATACTATAAAGATTGGGAATGTTAATATATTTGTGCATTTACAGGAGGAACAACAGGGGAACCATGCAATGCAAACTTCTAAGCACACTCGCTCTAGGATGGTAATTTCATGAGAACTGCAGGCCTTCACTCAGAGATGTCAGCAGAGCTGACGGATCTCGCTTGTCACTCACTCCTCTGATCATTCTGGTGGCAGGGTTTGTTACAGTGTATCAGGATGGTTACGAGCTGTCAGCCTATAGTCCAGGGAGGAGAGCTTAGTGGATACCAGCTCATAAAGGGTCCTGCACAAACCCATCAGCTGTTTGAGCAGGATCGCAAAGTCGGTTCCCATTCATTGCCTGATGGCAAAGTGCTTGAAAACGTGAAATTGAAAATCAAAGGGAGCAATTTTTTTTTTTTTTGTTTTGCGCCAGTTTTCTGGGATTAAAAACACATTTTGATTCCTGTTTTGTGCATAAGTTTGGAACTTTATTTTCACTTTTATTTCGCTTTGACGGTTTGTATAAGATGGGCGGAGCGTCCTCCCCTGGCCCCTTCTGCTTTACTAAAATTGTCATCAGAAACTGTCAAAAATTATGACTCGATTCTCCCCCCCCAGCTCGTCGCGGGTTTGGATTTTCTTCTCCAGTGCACGGACCGTCAGAAGATGCGCCAGATTTGGCCTGTGCCTCCTTCTAAATTCGGCGCAACTTACCGCCGCGCAATTCTGATGAAGGCTGGGGTATGAAGCACCTTCAGAAATTCTCTACGATGTAGGACTGAGGTAGATGGGGTTGGTTTGGGGCTACAGGGGCGCCCATGGACATGTCTGTCTTAGAGCATCCTACAGCTGGCGATATATTATGTTTTCCCCGCATGGTTGCTGTTGTGTTTAGGTCATATGGCGGGTTTAACTTTTTTTTTTTTTTTTTTTTTTTTTACAGTTTATGAATTTCTCGGCTGTTGCGTCCCGTTTGTTTTACTGCGACGTCTGTCGTTGCGCCGTTCCCGTGGAGCTGAGCGATCCCCTCCAGAGCAGTCATGCGTAAAGGACCAGCAACCAACGAGGCAGACGGAACCAGCAGCAATTTTCACCTTTTTCTTTTCAGATAATTTTAAGTATTTTTTCTTTTTGTTTTTCGCCGCATTCAGGGAGCCGGTAATTATTCAATTATTCACTCAGCAAATTGTAAATGAATGTTCATGGGTTCTGCTGAATGACATAATTGCGATTTAAAAAGGGCGATTAATCATAAGACGCCTTCACGTGGTTCCTGTTCCTTTATGTTATACAGCAAGAGGGTCGGTTAACCCCCTGCGCGCCGTTTAGGAGCCTATTAGACGTATAGGGGGCCGATGTCTGATGCCTGACCTTCACTGAAGTTGCTCTTCTATTTCTCTGTGGTTTTTAAACTCTACTTTCGGCCGAGGATGCATGTGGCTGCCATAGGGAGATAGGGACGTATCTGGCAGCGCCGACTGAGATCGGGCAGGTTAGAGTGACCTGTCCGCTGATGAGGGCGTCAGGGAGACTGTGAGGAGGAAGAACCGAGGTACAGAACAGAAGGAGGAAGGTCTGCAGCAGCACAGAGTATTTCAGGAGGTGAGCTGATCTTAAGGGAGGGGGGGGGAGAGTGTGTGATGATGACAAAACAGTGGTGATGTCAGGAGAATAGAGACAAGTTAGAGATCACAGATGGACATAATTAGCAGAAGGAGCAAAGTCTGCAGCAGCACAGAGTATTTCAGGAGGTGAGCTGATCTTAAGAGGAGGGGGGGGGGGGAGTGTGTGATGACAAAACAGTGGTATTACAAGGGCGATGTCAGGAGAATCGAGACCTGCAGCAGCACAGAGTATTTCAGGAAGTTAAAGCTAATTTTGAGGGAGGCAGTGCATGGGTGGAGGTTGTAGAGATGATGATGATGGGATGGATAATCACCAGGAGTTAAGAAGCAGCAGAAGATCACAGGCTGCGATGCCTACTAGAAGCAGCTGTGTGTCCAGCAGCACAGAGTACTTAAGGAAAGAGATGAGGCAATCATCTAGGGAGGCAGTGACCTGTCCACTCACGCTGTGGTGAAAGCAACTGGGTAGTCAGGAAAGCAGGAGGACAATAGACAAGTTGGACTGAGATGCACAGTAGAAGGTGCAGCTTATCCAGCAGCGCAGAGTATTTCAGGAGAGCAATAATCTGATGTTAAAAAGCAGTCACCTGTCCACTTAAAGAAGTCAACTGGACTACTTTACTGACACCTCAGGGGGTAACCTACACTCAGACGGCAGCGATTTAGAGATATGGGCAAGGACTGTGTAATGGTCGCAACGCCAGTCATGGAGGGGCCAGACTGAGGACCCCCACTGTCTCCATATGTGACATGGGGAACAGCGATGACAAGTGGGAGGTCGCAGACTGAGAGCTGGGTCCCATGGTAGCGCAGAGTATTTCAGGATGGCTCACGCTGTGAGAGGCAACGAGCTGTCCAGTTATGTGATGAGATCAGTGAGGTGAGGGAGGCTAGTCACAGACCTGCATAATGAAAGGGGCATGGTCTAACTGCAGCACAGAGTATTTCAGGAGATAAATGTCTTGATTTTGTGGAAAGCACTGCCTTGCCTTGATTTTTGAGGACAGGGGAGCAGGGTGTGTGCCCATGAGTATATAGGGGCACGTACACTGTATGGGTGGATTCGGGGTACGGACTATTGATGCAGCCTGGCATGAGGCTCTTGGCTCTCTGACCGCCATGCCTTGCGCTTTCCTTGGCGCTACGGAAGTAAAGGGCCACTTTATATCTCGCTGTGTATAAAAGCCGCCAGGCATGCATGGAAGCCGGTTGTCTTCTGCGCGGCCCCTATTATGTCTGTCCTGATATGGGGGGGAGGGCGGCAGTGGTGGAAATAATGGAGGATTTCAGGACGGCTTCTCGTTGGTGATCATTCAGTTTGCTCTAGTGTGTGAATGTGCGCTGGAAATCAGGGGAAAGCAGCTGTAATGACCCCGAGAGCTGAAATCCTCCTTCATTACCCAGGACTACTGCAGTTTAGAGCACCCATGTATAAAGATTGGGAGAGGATAAACGGCCATTATCGGCACATCTGTATCTGTCACATCAGATCATCAACGTCGCCGACGCTTAACCCTTTGTCCTGCCAGCGAAGGGGGTGAGCACCCACCGAGGGTCTTCCCGGAGCCCGGAATGTAGTATAACTACAGGATTATACCGTGTGCGGGTACATACTGTAAGTCTACACAGGAGCTGTATTCACAGAACAGTAGACTTTCATTAACCCTTTCCCGTACCTGTCGTGATAAAACCTCATCAAGGTCAGGTCGTCGAGCCACCTTGGCTGTGCCCGTGCAATCACTGGAGGCCAAGTGAACGCTCGTAATACCCACCCGGGGTCAGGGAAAACGCTGATCCCAGCAGTTAAAAGGTTTTTATGAGATTTTGATATTGATTACCTATCCTCATGATACGCCATCGATATCTGAGGGGGGGGGGGGGGGGTCTAACTCCTGGCAACTCCACCGATCATCTGTTTGAAGAGGCCGCGACGCCTAGGTGACATCACGTTCATCATCGGACACATGTCCTAGGCGCAGCTCAGTCCCATTCAAGTAAATGGTGCTGAGCTGCAATACCAAGGACGGCCACTATACAATGGACGGCGCTGTGATGAGGCTGTGGTCCCCGCCGATCTGATATTGATGACCTATTATGAGGACAGGTCATTAATATAGAGGACCCAGAAAAGATCTTTAACCCTTACAGTGCCGCTGATCCTGACCCCTTAGAGTTATTCATTCCAGAATGGCATCATCAAAAATTTTATGGCCTCCTGAACACCATCCGTTTTTTGCCTTAAAGAGATTATCCAATAGTAGAAATACCCCCCACCCCTCAATGCCCGGGCCCCTCTTATAGATGATACTTACCTAGTCCCCAGCACCCCCGTCCCTCCGGATCCCTGCATGGCCGCCATTTTTATCTTTATTATCGCGGTTGACGCTAGGGAGGCTGGTCACCATCGCGGTCTGCTATTGGCTGCTCACCCAGTCGCCCGATGTTTTGATCCGCGCGACGGGGAGATGCAGCAGCGGCCGTGCAGGGATCCAGGGGGGCGCAGGTGACGGGGAGCAGGTAAGTATCATCTATAAGAGGGGCCCCTGGCATTGTGAGGGGGGGTATTTCTACTATTCTGCCCATTTTGGTCACGAAATTGACAAGTCGTCGGTTAATCGGGACTTGGTCAGGCGGCGAGACTTGCGGGTCTTCGGCACTTGGGCGTGCTCCACTTTCGCCTCTATTTCTTTGCCTGTCCTCGCCTGTAATATTTCACTGCCTTATTTCCTGTAAAGGCCGCGATGATGCTAATGTCGATTTGATAAGGTTCCTTTGCTTTTTCTCACTCTTTAATTTGAAATGTCTGTAATTTTGCGCTTCATGGACTTGAGCAGAGAATTAGCGAGGGAGAGACGGGCCGGGCGGGAGGTGGGTGGGCGGCGGGGAGTCTTCTCCGTCTCCGCAGATTGCCTCAGTGGAGTGTAAAGGTGTGAAGGATGATGAATGCTGATGGCCGGGAACTCGTCGGATCTGGTAATTCAGGAAAGGTGCTGCAAATAGGTAGCCGCGGTTTTGCACCCATCTTACAGGACATCCCTGGGGGGCAGTTAGTCGGCGGCACATTGACTCAGTCGGGCATGGCGGTGTGATGATTTACCACGTATGTGGTGATGTGTCCCGAACTTCACACTGGATACCATTTGTGTAATTACAAAGAGCGTCGCCATCTCTCTTCTTTAGCACCTGCCCCTCCCCGGCGTCTGGCAGGTTTTGATAAATGCGGCTTTTAAGTTGAGGATTGATTAACTGGGTTAGTAAATCCGGGCCGGGGAGCTGGCGCTTCATGCAGATTTCTAACGCCCCCGTCAGGCTTCCTTTCAGATATTTTCACGCTAATTTATGAAAGTAATATAAATTCCATTTTATTTTTCTATGTGATTTATATGAAGGGATTTTTATGTTTTTCGGTTCATAAATATCTGCTGCTGACGGAAGAAGTCCCGGCTGTGGGTCTGACCGGCGCGATCAATATATAGCGTTATAATGACTGCTCCTGATGTAACAGTAAAATGGTCGGGATTATAGGGAAGCTTGGAACCCAGTTCCTCCCTCAGGCCGCCTCTGTTTTACAAGTAGCACATGACATAATTGTAGAAATACAAGAATTCTGGGGAAATCTTACATTTATGGTCTAGATAAATTAGGGCATGAAGAGGCATGCTGCAGTTGCAGAGAGAGCAGAGCCTCTAGGTGTAATGGTAACGCCCCCGTTGCTCCTAGAGCCTCATTTGCATATATTAAAACATAATCTTTCTCAGTAATCCGGGCACATATGAACATGGGACCAACACAGACGCCTTCAGCTGCCAAGCGCACATGTAACAGTTCAGCCGGTGTCATAGGGACAAAACTGCTGACAGATGCCGTTGAAACAAAAACAAGTCTGTGTAGCAGAGAGAGGCAGTCTATGGTATAGCAAATAAGTCATTCTGAAACCTTATGAGTTTTTTTTAGCCATGTGCATTTACCATAAAGGTCAGCCACCCAAAGGAAAAGTTTAAGTGTTTTCTTCGTAAACTCGTAGGAAATCTCAGGTCAACTCTTGTTTGTCCAGCAGCCGTCCCTCCTACCCCCAGTACACATGCATGCTGGGTTCGACTGAGCGTGCATGTGTTTTCCAATGCCAGATACCCAAGAAATCAAAAGGATCGGGCATGTTGATATCCAGAATTCCCGATCTCCCTTTCCCCTCCAAAATTTGTTGTCGGGCGAGAGTCTCAATATTCGCCATACACTGGTTTGGCTAACTTTCTTCTGTTTTGTATAGCAACCTAAAAGGAGTTATCTGGGATCTAAATATTAATGGCTTTCGATCAGCTGTTTAAAGGGGCTGCACCACTCAGGCAAGTTCATAGTGTTCCTAGTACAGCGCCATGTATTGTTTAGTGGCAGCGCTTGGTATTGCAGCTCTGTCTTATTCACTTCAATGGGTCTGACCTACAGAAAGGCCATGTGACTGACGGACGTGACTTCACAGGTCGAGGAAGAGGCTGCAATGCTTGGGTCCATCTAAGGCTACTTTCACACTCGCGTTTGGTGCGGATCCGTCATGGATCTGCACAGACGGATCCGTTCAGATAATACAACCATCTGCATCCGTTCAGAACGGATCCGTTTGTATTATCTGTAACATTGCCTAGACGGATCCGTCTTGAACACCATTGAAAGTCAATGTGGGACAGATCCGTTTTCTATTGTGCCAGATTGTGTCATAGAAAACGGATCCGTCCCTATTGACTTACATTGTGCGCCAGGACTGATCCGTTTGGCTCCGCTTCATCAGACGGACACCAAAACGCTGCAGGCAGCCTCCAGAGCGGAATGGAGACGGAACGGAGGCAAACTGATGCATTCTGAGCGGATCCTTTTCCATTCAGAATGCATTAGGGCAAAACTGATCCGTTTTGGACCGCTCGTGAGAGCCCTGAACGGATCTCGCAAACGGAAAGCCAAAACGCCAGTGTGAAAGTAGACTAATTCAATAGTAAAGCAGTTTGCAGTAAGCTCCCCCTAGTGGTGGCTACTGTCATTTAACTGTCTGTGCAGTAGATTTAGACCTTTGTATCAGAGCATTAATAGAATATCGGCCCTAAAGTTGACAAGCTCGGTCGATCCATAGGTCAAACTAAAAATGTTCAAAAATATTCTGACCTTTCTTTTAAAGATTATAACATTTTACTTTTCTTTAGCTTTTTTTGTTCAAAGTCCCAATGTCTCTTCCTTATGCTTCAATTGGCAATTTTAGACAGCCGCGCTCTTGGAGAACTAGACGTCTAACCTCCTATGAAAGGTCTAACCACCGCGCAAATCTTCCACAGCAAAGCCTGTCAGAAGCCTCCTCGCCGGCTGATATTTTTGTCCCTTTTCTATCATTTCTAGGTCGGGTTATGAATACATTAGCCCCCCCCCCCCCCCACTTCAAAAAAAATTTCACAAAAGATATATATTTTTTCTTCCTAATTCAAAGTTTGTACATTTGGTATTTTTATCTTTTTTATTCCGGAAGGGAGTTTAAAACCCGAATGTGGCGATGAAATAATCCAGGTCTCAGGTGTGCGGGGGACTTATGCCTTGGCCTCGTCCAGCACCTGCAGCGCGGCTTCCCAGATGTCGCCTTTCGAGCCTTTTGTCGAAGCCGCGCGTTCGCTCTCGCTGCCAGTATACGGAACAATCGCTGCTTCTCTTTTCTGTTCCTTAAGCTCTCTCTACTTTGGATGAACACAGGGATTTGTGCTCAATAAATCACTGACATTTTCCTTTTTTTCTCTCTTTCTTCTCCTTTTCTTCTTTCCCTCTCCCCTTTTTCATTTTGCAAAGCCTGCGGATTTGGATGAATGGGTAAGCACTGTTTTGTCTTGTGTCCCTGCTTCTTTCACTTGTCATATTGCCACGGCATTCCTTCTCCCACTCCACTTGCTATGTACATGTTTTTACTGGAAAGGTGGAGTAGATGCAATGGAGGCGGCTAGTTGGTCCTTGGGTTCTCTCCAACACTGCTTCCGGGCACACAGATCAGACGGAGAGCCATGTAAATATGTATTGTTGGAGTACTTTTTATCCTCCGGATAGGTCATCAATATCTGATCGGCGGAGGTCTTATTCCCGGGACTGTAGCGCTCCCGTGTCAGCGTTCGCCGCAAACCGCAGGTCAATTCAGACCTGCGGTTTGCGGCTTTTCAATGTTGGGGCGGCTGGCGGCGGTGCGATCGGGTCCCCGTGGGGCTGTAGGGGGGACCCGATGGCATGGAAGGCAGCGCGATGCCTTCCTGTGACGAGCCTGTGAGATCCAGTCCCTTGGATCTCACAGGCCGGAAGCTGTATGAGTAATACACACAGTATTGGAATGCATTGTAAAAGGGATTAGACCCCCAAAAGTTGAAGTCCCAAAGTGGGACAAAAAATAAAGTAAAAAAAAGGTTGAAAAAATAAAGTTTTCCGCCCAAAAAAATCAAAAGTTTCAAGTAAAAATTTAAAAAAACACGTAATTTTCCCCAAATAAAGTAAAAAAAAAATTGGTAAAAAATAGGGGGGAAAAAAGTACACATATTAGGTATCGCCACGTCCGTATCGACCGGTTCTATAAACATGTCACATGACCTAACCCCTCAGATGAACACCGTAAAAAATAAAAACTGTGCTAAATAAACAATTTTTTAGTCACCTTAAATCACAAAAAGTACAACCGTAAGCAATCAAAAAGGCGTTTGCCCACCAAAATAGTACTAATCTAACCGTCACCTCATCCTGCAAAAAATGAGCCCCTACCTAAGACAAATTGCCCAAAAAATAAAAAAACTATGGCTCAGAATATGGAGACACTAAGACATCATTTCTTTTTGTTTTAAAAAAGCTGTAATTGTGTAAAACTTAAGTAAATTAAAAAAAGTATACATACTAGGTATCGCTGCGTCCGTATTGACCGGCTCTATAAAATTATCACATGACCTAACCCCTCAGATGAACACCGTAAAAAAAAATTAAAAAAAGTAATAAAAAGCAATTTTTTTTTGTCATCTTACGTCACAAAAAGTGTAATAGCAAGCGATCAAAAAGTCATATGCACCCCAAAATAGTGCGAATTAAACTGCGATCTCATCCCGCAATAAATGACACTCTAGCTAAGATAATCGCACCAAAAACTGAAAAAACTATGGCTCTCAGACTATGGAGACACTATGGAGATTTTTTTTTTGTTTCAAAAATGAAATCATTGTGTAAAACTTACATAAATAAAAAAATTGTATACATATTAGGTATCGCCGCGTCCGTGACAACCTGCTTTATAAAAAAAAACACATGATCTAACCTGTCAGATGAATGTTGCAAATAAAAAAATAAATAAAAAAAATGTGCCGAAACAGCCATTTCTTGTTACCTTGCCTCACAAAAAGTGTAATATAGAGCAACCAAAAATCATATGTACCCTAAACTAGTACAAATAAAACTTCCACCCTATCCCGTAGTTTCTAAAATGGGGTAACTTTTTTGGAGTTTCTACTCTAGGGGTGCATCAGGGAGGCTTCAAATGGGACATGGTGTAAAAAAAAACAGTCCAGCAAAATCTGCCTTCCAAAAACCGTATGGCATTCCTTTCCTTCTGCGCCCTGCCGTGTGCCCGTACAGCAGTTTACGACCACATATGGGGTGTTTCTGTAAACTACAGAATCGGGGCCATAAATATTGAGTTTTGTTTGGCTGTTAACGCTTGCTTTGTAACTGGAAAGAAAATATTAAAATGGAAATTCTGCCAAAAAAGTGAAATTTTGAAATTGTATCTCTATTTTCCATTAATTCTTGTGGAACACCTTAAGGGTTAAGGCTACTTTCACACTTGCGTTTTTCTTTTCCGGCATAGAGTTCCGTCACAGGGGCTCTATACCGGAAAATAACTGATCAGGCATATCCCCATGCACTCTGAATGGAGAGTAATCCGTTCAGTTTGCATCAGGATGTCTTCAGTTCAGTCGTTTTGACTGATCAGGCAAAAGAGAAAACCGTAGCATGCTACGGTTTTATCTCCGGCGAAAAAAACTGAAGACTTGCCTGAATGCCGGATCCGGCATTTTTTTCCATAGGAATGTATTAGTGCCGGATCCGGCATTCAAAATACCGGAATGCCGGATCCGTCCTTCCGGTCTGCGCATGCGCAGACCTTTAAAAATGAAAAAAAAAAAAAAAAAACGGATCCGTTTTGCCTGATGACACCGGAAAAACGGATCCGGTATTGCAATGCATTTTTCTGACTGATCAGGCATTTTTCTGACTGATCAGGATCCTGATCAGTCTGAAAAATGCCTGATCAGTCAGAAAAAATGACATCCGTTTGCATACAGTTTGCCTGATCAGGCAGTCAGTTCAGGCAACGGAACTGCCTGCCGGAATCAAACAACGCAAGTGTGAAAGTACCCTAACACTGTAAAATCTGTTTTTAAATACCTTGAGGGGTGTAGTTTTTAGAATGGGGTCATTTTTGGGTGGTTTCTATTATGTAAGCCTCACAAAGTGACTTCAGACCTGAACTGGTCCTTGAAAAGTGTGTTTTTGAAAATTTCTGAGAAATTTCAAGATTTACTTCTAAGCCTTGTAACGTCCCCCAAAAATAAAATGTCATTCCCAAAATGATCCCAACATGAAGTAGACATATGGGGAATGTTAAGTAATAACTATTTTTGGAGGTATTACTATGTATTATAGAAGTAGAGAAATTGAAACTTGGAAATTTGCTAAGTTTTCCAAATTTTTTATTTTTTTTTATAAAAAAAAAAAATATATTTACTCTATTTCCCAGTGTCATGAAGTACAATATGTGATGAAAAAACTATCTCAGAATGGCCTGGATAAGTCAAAGGGTTTTAAAGTTATCACCACTTAAAGTGACACTGGTCCCCCGTGTCGGCGATCGCCGCAAACCGCAGGTCAATTCAGACCTGCGGTTTGCGGCTTTTACCTGGTGCGGCGGCGGTGACATCATGTCCCCATGGTGCTGTGGGGGGGACCCGATGGCATGGAAGGCAGCTCGATGCCTAAGGAAGGCAGCTCGATGCCTTCCGGTGAAGAGCCTGTGAGATCCAGCCCCCTGGATCTCACAGGCCGGAAGCTGTATGAGTAATGTAAACAGTATTACTCATACAGCCAATGCATTCCAATACAGAAGTATTGGAATGCATTGTAAAGGATTAGACCCCCAAAAGTTCAAGTCCCAAAGTGGGACAAAAAAAAAGTTGAAAAAATAAAGTCCCCCCCCAAAAAATTAAAAGTTTCAAGTAAAAATAAACAAAAACTTAATTTTCCCCAAATAAAGTAAAAAAAAAATGGTAAAAAATAGGGGGAAAAAAAGTATACATATTGGGTATCGCCGCGTCCGTATCGTCCTGCTCTATAAACCTATAACATGACCTAACCCCTCAGATGAACACCGTAAAAAATAAAAACTGTGCTAAATAAACAATTTTTTTGTCACCTTACATCACAAAAAGTACAACAGCAAGCGATCAAAAAGGCGTTTGCCCACCAAAATAGTACCAATCTAACCGTCGCCTCATCCCGCAAAAAATGAGCCTCTACCTGAGACAATCGCCCAAAAAAAAACCAAAAAAACTATGGCTCAGAATATGGAGACACTAAGATCATTTTTTTTTGTTTTAAAAAAGCTGTTATTGTGTAAAACTTACATAAATAAAAAAAAAACGTATACATATTAGGTATCGCCGCGTCCATATCGAACAGCTCTATAAAAATATCACATGACCTAACCCCTCAGATGAACACCGTAAATTTTTTTAATAAAAAACATTTTTTGTCACCTTACATTACAAAAAGTGTAATAGCAAGCGATCAAAAAGTCACACGCACCCCAAAATAGTGCCAATAAAACAGTCATCTCATCCCGCAAAAATTATAGCCTACCCAAGGTAATCGCCCAAAAACTGAAAAAATTATGGCTCTCAGACTATGGAAACACTAAAACGTGATTTTTTTTTTTTGCTTCAAAAAAGAAATCCTTGTGTAAAACGTACATAAATAAAAAAAAGTATACATATTAGGTATCGCCGCATCCGTGACAACCTGGTCTATAAAAATATCACATGATCTAACCTGTCAGATGAATGTTGTAAATAACAAAAAATAAAAACAGCTATTTCTTGTTATCTTGCCTCACAAAAAGTGTAATATAGAGCAACCAAAAATGTACCCTAAACTAGTACCAACAAAACTGCCACCCTATCCCCTAGTTTCTAAAATGGGGTCACTTTTTTGCAGTTTCTACTCTAGGGGTGCATCAGGGGGGCTTCAAATGGGACATGGTGTCAAAAAAAACAGTTCAGCAAAATCTGCCTTCCAAAAACCGTATGGCTTTCCTTTCCTTCTGCGCCCTGCCGTGTGCCCGTACAGCGGTTTACGACCACATATGGGGTGTTTCTGTAAACTACAGAATCAGGGCCATAAATATTGAGTTTGGTTTGGCTGTTAACCCTTGCTTTGTAACTGGAAAAAAAATATTAAAATGGAAAATCTGCCAAAAAAGTGAAATTTTGAAATTGTATCTCTATTTTCCATTTATTCTTGTGGAACACCTAAAGGGTTAACAAAATTTGTAAAATCAGTTTTGAATACCTTGAGGGGTGTAGTTTATAGAATGGGGTCATTTTTGGGTGGTTTCTATTATGTAAGCCTCGCAAAGTGACTTCAGACCTGAACTGGTCCCTAAAAATTGGGTTTTTGAAAATTTCTGAAAAATTTCAAGATTTGCTTCTAAACTTCTAAGCCTTGTAACATCCCCAAAAAATAAAATATCATTCCCAAAATGATCCAAACATGAAGTAGACATATGGGGAATGTAAAGTAATAACCATTACTATGTATTATAGAAGTAAAGAAATTGAAACTTGGAAATTTGCAATTTTTTACAAATGTTTGGTAAATTTGGTATTTTTTTATAAATAAAAATTTAATTTGTTTTACTTCATTTTACCAGTGTCATGAAGTACAATATGTGACGAAAAACAGTCTCAGAATGGCCTGGATAAGTCAAAGCGTTTTAAAGTTATCACCACTTAAAGTGACACTGGTCAGATTAGCAAAAAATGGCCAAGTCCGTAAGGTGAAATATGGCTGTGTCCTTAAGGGGTTAAGGAGTTAAGGGTGTGCACACTTATGCAAGCATATTATTAAATTTTTTATTTTTTTTCTTCCCTCCACCTAAAAGATTTTATTTTGTTTTTCAGTTGTACAGTTTATAGGTCACATTAAAGGTGGAAAAAGTTCTGAAATGATTTATCTTTGTCTCATTTTTTTTACAGCACAGAAACCTGACATTTTAACAGGGGTGTGTAGACTTTTTATATCCACTGTATATATAGAATAGACTTCAGACATCTGCAGCCTGACCACCTACCTAACCCCCTTGTGGCTGAATGTGCTGAGTGGATATGAGATGATGATCAGGGACACGAGCTGTTCTTGTTAATTGCTGGTGCAGGCTTCACACCCCCGACACCTTTTTGGCACCGGCCGGCGATTACCAAGAATAACCTTCCTGCTGGATGGAGTCTGCAAGCTGCAGATCACAGGTCACTTTCCCTGATGAGTTCTCGCATACATAATCTTCATTAAATCCTGCAGCATTTTTTATTTTTTTTTATTTTCTTCCCAGTCAAGGCAGGAAAGGTTAGACACTGTCTGGTTTCCCTTGTCGCTGAGCTGCCGCACAACAGCCCAGATTCCCAGTTTCACACACCTGGACTTCCCAGTTAAAGGGGTTGTCTCTCACTTCAGTAAGTTGCATTTATCATGTAGAGAAAGTTAATACAAGCCACATACTAATGTATTGTGATTAGGGATGAGCGAATCGACTTCGGATGAAACATGCGAAGTCGATTCGCATAAAACTTTGTTCCAATACTGTACGGAGCAGGAACTCCGTACAGTATTAGAATGTATTGGCTCCGATGAGCCGAAGTTGCAAGACTTCGGGTGATAACTTCATAAATGAATCTGTACTGTAAAAAAACATTTCCCGAACTCTGGTTCGGTTCCAAGGTACCACTTGGAACAGAACCAGAGTTCGGGAAATGTTTTTTAACAGTACAAATTAAAGGGGTATTCCCATCACATACAATGGGGGCATATCTCTAGGATATGCCCCCATTGTCTGATAGGTGCGGATCCCACCTCTGGGACCCGCACCTGCAACGAGAATGGAGCAGGGAGAGCTGTGGCTGGAGGACCCCAGATTTCCCGGGGTCTGTCCACCACCAAGCGCTGCTCCCATGGAAGTGAATGGGAGTGCAGCGCGAACGCGCGGCCCGTGCTCCCATTCATTTCTATGGGGCAGACGGAAATAGCCGAGCCAGCGCTCGACTATTTTCGGCGGCCCCATAGAAATGAATGAAGGGCTACTGCGCATGCGCAGTGCGCCCTCTTTTAATTTCCCCGCTCGGTTCTCATTGTAGGTGCGGATCCCAGAGGTTGGACCCGCACCTATCAGACAATGGGGCATATCCTAGAGATATGCCCCATTGTCTGAGATGGTAAAACCCCTTTAATTTATGAAGTCATTACCCTAAGTCTCGCAAGACTTCGCGAAGCAATAACTTCGGCTCATCGGAGCCAATACATTCTAATACTGTACGGAGGTCCTGCTTCATCCGAAGACTATTCCCTAGCCGGGACCATGGGAGCTCACATAGGCTGGTGCTTTTTCCTATATTGTGCAAGCACGACCACCACTGATGGATTGCAAGGTGGTCTGTAACCATGGAAACGAGCAGTGTATAATGTGCTGGAAAAGGAATCCAGCCAGCAAAGGAGGCAATATGGATAATCACAATACAATAGTAAGTGGCTTGTATTAACTTTCTCTACATGATAAATGCCACTTACTGAAGTGAGAGACAACCCCTTTAACGCCACGATTCACAACCCATCACTGTTTAAGGGGGATTCATAGGATTCTCACCATTGTTGGCACAATTAAAAATGCACAAATTACACGGGAGCCGCAAGCTGGCAAAAAGAGATGTGCTCTGCTGCCCTTTTCAATCTCTATGGGACTGATGGAGCTGGCAGTGTACAGGGCTGGTCTATCGCCATCCGTCCCATTGACTTTGAATGCACTGGTAGTGTGCATGTGCGACCACTGCTCCATTCACATGGGGGGATATGGGCGTGTAGTTGATTGGTATAATCGGGAGGTCCGAGCGACACACGTCCCCCCTATGTGAATGGAGTGGTGAGCATGCGTGACTGAGACATAGAAGTGGAGTGCTTGTTCATACATGCGCACCACCACTCCATGGTGGTGGGGGGTTCTACTGGTCAGACCACCAATGACCTGTCTTGTGGATCGGTGATAAATGTTTTTTTGTGGGTCAACCCTATGGCATGCAGTATACGGTACAAAGAGGACCTGCACAGTCACCTGCCGTATATATGTATTACACATGAAATGACTTCTGCTTTGTGCCGTTCCTCTGTTATTCCTCCTGGGAACGTATGTATAAATTGACAGCTGTGCGTTCCCATGTCCCTTGTCAGTAAGGCGTCTCCCTACACTGGTTAGAGAGTATCCGTGTGTGTGTAGGGGCAAGCTCTGCCGAATAAAAGTGAATGGTAACACCCGTTTGTCTATTTTTGTATATGTTTTCTGGAGGAATAAGAGAGGACCTGCACAAAGCAGTTCTAAGAACAGGTGACAGAGTGTGACGGAGTAATTTATAGAGTCAGTTTGCAGTAGGTTTGTGTCTGCAGAGAGTCTCCTCTGTCATGGCGAGACGTCCTCGTCACTAATGATTTGCCGTCTGACACTTGAGACCCCACCACCGTTTTGGGGCGATCTGAGCCCCGCATCCTGATCTGAATTAGAGAAGGCATCCCATATCCCAAACGCTCTTTGCTCAGGTCCTCCTCCACTGAAGCATGCCTGGCCTCCAGGTCTTCTGCAGGAACCTGTCAGGCTCATTGAGCGTCAGATGAAGCTGACATTTAGAATACGGCAAACCAGACAGGACTTTTATTTATTTATTTTCCTTGCCAGATACGCTCAACCTAAAGTTCTCGAAGCGTCCCCGTTTATCCATCGCATGCTGCTCTTGGGACGGATACGGGAAGCAGTCAGCCTTCACATACAATCTTTCTTCCTAACGACCCCTGCCAGCTTTAGGAAGATGGCTCCCGACCCCCGGGGATCACTTGCGTCCAGGCCGCTTTATCATTTTCCAATGCCATTTTCACCCCAACGCCTTCGTAGTTTTTAAATGTTCAGGCTCGTGTCTAGGTCTTTCCCATAAAGCGTCGCTGTGGCGTGAAGGTGCCCAAATGTTATGTATAGTGCCGCCTCATTGTACACTTCTTGGAAGGTCAGAGTCATCAGATCACATCATTTTCATACTTGTGTACACCTGCGATGTAGGAGAAGAAGAAGAGTACCACGAGGGGCGTAGGTCCACACACGTTAGCGTAGAAACCATACTGTAACAGTGAATACAAGGAGGGAAATGCTTGCGGCCAACAGAGGGGCCCTACCCTAATTGCTTTGCGTACAGTCGCCATTCTTTTGGCGTGCCTGGCCATGCGGAGAACTGCAGCTGGCCCCATTCACTTTGAATGCAGCCGTGATTCAATCCCCTGCACAGCCAGTTGAGCACACGCCACTATGAGGGGACTGCAGCTCTGAATTTGTGCTGTGGCCCCTTTATTCTTAGGAGTAGTAGTGATCCTCTAAAAAAAAAAAAAAAAGTTGCCTGCCCACACCCACCACTAGGGGGAGCTTATATAGTTACTGCATGCACATTGATAGTTCTATAGGTGTTAAATAAGTCTGTATGCAGTGAGCCCCCCCTTGTGGTGGCTGCAATTAAAACAATGGAGTTATTATTATATAAAAGCAATATTAATGTCTGGGCGATACAGATATGAGGAGGGTTCTCGTATGTAATACGAAACAAAAGCAAGCACGATAAGCACGGACTAACATAGTGACAGACTGGTACAGAGGGGGAAGCCGCAAAGGATTACCGTCTGAAAGGGAAATGGAAGGAAACCGTAGGGGAGCGTAGAAGCTGCTCAGGTGGCGTTTTAGAGGCACTAGGGTTATTGTAGGCATTCCTGAAGAGGGGAGTTTCAGGTTGATTTGGGAAACTCATGTTAGCTGGAGGATTGAATTTAAGGGCTCATGCACACAACCGTGTCGTTTTTTGCGGTCTGCAAATTGCGTATTCGCAAAAAACGGAGGCTGTCTGTGTGCCTTCCGCAATTTGTAGAACGGAACAGGAGGCCTATTAAAGAGATGCCTATTCTTGTCTGCAAAACGGACAAGAATAGGACATGTCTCATAATTTTTGCGGGGTCATGGAACGGAGCAACGGATGCGGAAAGCACACAGAGTGCTGTTCGCATGTTTTGCGGACCCATTGAAATGAATGGTTCCGTAGACGGACCATATATACGGAATCAAAATACGGTCCGTATACGGAACGCAAAAAACGTTCGTGTGCATGAGCCCTAAGAGTATGAGGGAAGCATGGGAGAAATCTTGTAGGTGATTATGTGAGGAGAACGTTAGAGGAGATGAGAGGTTTTGGGAAGTTTAGAGATTAAATGTGGGGCGGTATCAGGAGATTAGGTCAGAGATGTATGTAATTGTGCAAATTAACTATTTGAGCCTGGTAGGGTTGATGACGCTGATTAAAACGATACCTGTCTTATGTCTGTCGGTGGTATCGTTCCAGAGAAAAATGAACTTTTAAAATTATTCAAATTAACTATTGGAGCACCAAGAGGCGGGCTTATGTGCTTTGAGCACCGCTCCAGTGATGCCCCTGGTGCTCCATAATGACGCCTCTTTGCTTTTCATCTCACCCCCCTGCCTTTAGATTGACAGCGCTGGACTGCATTCATGTCCAGAACGGCACGTGTGCACAACACCTTCAGCTTCATCCAGACGAGCGAAGATGTGCAGTCTAGCGCTGTCAATCTAAAGGCAGGGTGGTGAGATGAAAAGCAAAGAGGCGTCATTATGGAGCACCAGGGGCATCACTGGAGCGGTGCTCAAAGCGCATAAGCCTGCCTCTTGGTGCTCCAATAGTTCATTAGAATAATTTAAAAAAGTTCATTTTTCTCTGGAACGATACCACCGACAGACATAAGACAGGTATCGTTTTAATCAGCGTCATCAGCCCTACCAGACTATATGACTGGTTAGGGTAGGGATGATCCTGGTGACAGAGCCTAGACTAGACAAGATATTACATGTAGGGAGGTATCAGGAGATGAGGTCAGGGATGTATGGAGGGGACCGGTTGTGGGGAGATATCAGGAGATTAGGTCAGAGGTGTATGAACGGACACTAGAAATGTTTTTGAGTTGGAGGTGGTGAGGACACTGATGTGCGGTTTGTAGTACAGGGCGGAATCAAAGGTTTTCCTGAGGAAGTGGACTGGAGCCATTAACGGTGGTTGATGGGGGTGGGGGCTGAATAACATGGGGGAATGAGGATGACTTCAGTTTTCTCCATGTTGAGTTTTAGCAGGAGATATAACCCTTAGGCCTCTTTCACACGGGCGTCATGTTTTTTTGCCCGGATAAGATGCGGGTGCGTTGCGGGAAAATGCACGATTTTTCCGCGCGAGTGCAAAACATTGTAATGCGTTTTGCACGCGCGTGAGAAAAATCGGCATGTTTGGTACCCAAACCCGAACTACTTCACAGAAGTTCGTGTTTGGGTTAGGTGTTCTGTAGATTGTATTATTTTCCCTTATAACATGGTTATAAGGGAAAATAATAGCATTCTTAATACAGAATGCTTAGTACAATAGGGCTGGAGGGGTTAAAAAAAGAATATATATTTTTTTTAACTCCCCTTAATCAACTTGATCGCGCAGCCCGGCTTCTCTTCTGTCTTCATCTTTGCTGTGCACAGGAATAGGACCTTTGATGACGTCACTGCGTTCATCACATGGTCCATCACATGATCGTTTACCATGGTGATAGATCATGTGACGGACCATGTGATGAGCACAGTGACGTCATCAAAGGTCCTATTCCTGTGCACAGCAAAGATGAAGACAGAAGAGATGCCGGCTGCGCGATCAAGTGGATTAAGGTGAGTTAAATTATATATTTTTTTTTAACCCCTCCAGCCCCATTGTACTAAGCATTCTGTATTAAGAATGCTATTATTTTCCCTCATAACCATGTTATAAGGGAAAATAAAAATGATCGGGGCTCCATCCCGATCGTCTCCTAGCAATCGTGCCTGAAAATCGCACAGCATCCGCACTTGCTTGCGGATGCTTGCGATTTTCACGCAGCCCCATTCACTTCTATGGGGCCTGTGTTGCGTGAAAAACGCACAAAATAGAGCTTACTGCGATTTTTCACGCAACGCACAAGTGATGCGTGAAAATCACCGCTCATGTACACAGCCCTATAGAAATGAATGGGTCCGGATTCAGTGCGGGTGCAATGCGTTCACCTCACGCATTGCACCCGCGCGGAAAACTCGCCCGTGTGAAAGGGGCCTTAAGGTTTAATATTGAAATCCACACCGAATTTTGGACTAAGATAAAATAAAGTGTTGTCGCTGTGCGCTATAGGGGACACCTCGAGTGGCATAAAAGGTGGGGAGATGTCATATATGTGTGAGATGGGAGTACCGCTTTAAGCATAAAATATTCTTTATTTGACTGGTTTATTTTGTTTTCTGCTCTCTTAGGCCAAAGAAATTCAACGCAAAGACGAAGAGCTTAAAATACTTGATGCTTTTCACAAAGAGCAACTGGCAAGCATTGAGAAGAAGGTAAGTGTTCCCCAGAGGAACAATATGGAGCCTAGGAATATTGGAACAGATTTTGAGAGGAAACTGAATATATCCTCACGAAATGATGCTGTAGGGCATTTTAAAAGGGCTTTACCAACTTGATGGTGCAATTATATTCACTTAGTAGCATTTGCTCCATGCTGTGAGATATTAGAAGAGACAAATAGCTAAAATAACTAAAGAAGTTTGCCTAAACAGGGATTGTCTCTGTATCTGTAGTGGGAACCTGCTAGCTAATATGGTCCTGTGATCACAGCAGCCTCTGCACTGTTCCAACCCTCTGCAGGGATGGTAAATGTGGCAAGTTTAATATGTGATGATATGGCAGCTGTTCATGCTTAGCGCTGCTCCACTCCTCCCATGCCTGCCGCTTTTTTCACCCGCTCCAGGTTTCCGGTGGTCCAGACCTGCCAATGTCCCTCTACCCCTGCTTAGTGGGCCCTAGTTGCTAGAATGGCGCTGATCTCCTTCCCATGCAGGCTGAGTCCTGATTCCTGCTGGCTCTGCTTCTCATTGTCCATAGGGTGCACGCACATGCTCTGTCTGGCTCTTAAAGGGCCAGCGCACATGCACTTTTTATCTTCTCTAGACTATGACTGGCCACTGTGGAGTATTTTAGACACCTTACCTTGTGGGCAAGGTGCATGAGAAATATGTTCTAGTACTCTAGTGTCCTGCTTTGCTGGTCATGTACCGATTTCTGACCTGACCTCTTCCTGATCACCGTACTGACCCTAAGCTGCCCGCCCTGACCTTGAACAGTTTATTGGATTTTACAAATTCTGCCTCGCTGACCTCAACCTGTCCCTGTGCCTTATCCTTCAGTGCTCTGCATTGGTGTTTCTTTACCCCCGTGGGTCAACAGTCACTTGTACAGAAACTGCTCCAAGAGCTAAGAGCCTGGTAGTTTGCAGACTCCAGTTTCCTTTATTAAAGGATGAAGACCAAGGGTGGCTACATAGAGAACGCCCAAGCCAAATTTTTTTCAGGTTACGTAGTGGATCCACATTCGCTTTGTAACAGGTGATAGACTTGTAGGCACAGTGTCCGGGGCCGGGCTGCAGCTCCACTGCATGTGTGACAGTACAGACTATGATAACGTCCGGTTTGTGAATGAAAAATAAAGGAAACGTCTGTAGCGCAACCAGCTGAGCTTTAAGGGAATTCTTTACATCTTGTTAGTGATATATCTTAGTCTTTCCAGAATTTCTGCAGCGTTTTTTTACTTGTCATAACTTTCGCCCACTATTTTAAATTTTTGCAGTTTCCTTACATAATAAAAAAAATGCATCAAAGTAAAACGTCAGCCGTGGCAACTCCATGCTGTGATTGGCTGATTAATGTGTTGTGTAAACAGAGAAATAGATCAAAGGACTGTAGCTGCTGTTTAGGGAACACAATTGCGCAGTCTGTAGGCTTCTTACTGCATTTATTTTTTAGGCTCCATTCACACGTCCGCAAAATGGGTCCTCATCCTTTCCGCAATTTTGCGGAATGGGTGCGAACCCATTTATTCTCTATGGGGACGGAATGGATGCGGACAGCACACCGTGTGCTGTCTGCAGCCGCAATTGCGGAGCGCGGCCCCGATTTTGGGTCCGCAGCTCCGCAAAAAGATAGAGCATGTCCTATTCTTGTCCGCAGCTTGCGGACAAGAATAGGCATTTCTAAGGGGGTGACGGGCGGGTGTGAATGTAGCCTTATACTAATAATAATAATTTGTATAGCGGCAACTTATTTCGCAGCGCTTTCCAACCAGGGGTTCATGTACACATTGCAAGGAATTTCTGCAAGTATTTAAATATAGCGTCCTCCTCTTATGTTCCTCCTCAGTATTTTGTAAAATGGAGAAAAAACATAGACTTGTGAAAACTGCAGTTTTTTCTGTACTCCACTGTGATAACTTGTATTTACAGGCCCATATTGTTAGGCTTTGACACATTCCTTCAATATTTCTCTCAGGTGCAGTGTAACGATGGAGGTGTGTATGTGTTCCTAATTAACCGAAGGAGCAGTATTATAGTAGTTATATTCCTGTACATAGGAGCAGTATTATAGAAGTTATATTCTTGTACATAGGAGCAGTTTTATAGTAGTTATATTCTTGTACATAGGAGGCAGTATTATAGTAGTTATATTCTTGTACATAGGAGCAGTATTATAGTAGTTATATTCTTGTACATAGGAGCAGTATTATAGTAGTTATATTCTTGTACATAGGAGCAGTATTATAGTAGTTATATTCTTGTACATAGGAGCAGTATTATAGTAGTTATATTCTTGTACATAGGAGCAGTATTATAGTAGTTATATTCTTGTACATAGGAGCAGTATTATAGTAGTTATATTTTTGTACATAGGAGCAGTATTATAGTAGTTATATTCTTGTACATAGGAGGCAGTATTATAGTAGTTATATTCTTGTACATAGGAGCAGTATTATAGTAGTTATATTCTTGTACATAGGAGCAGTATTATAGTAGTTATATTCTTGTACATAGGAGCAGTATTATAGTAGTTATATTCTTGTACATAGGAGCAGTATTATAGTAGTTATATTCTTGTACATAGGAGCAGTATTATAGTAGTTATATTCTTGTACATAGGAGCAGTATTATAGTAGTTATATTCTTGTACATAGGAGCAGTATTATAGTAGTTATATTCTTGTACATAGGAGCAGTATTATAGTAGTTATATTCTTGTACATAGGAGCAGTATTATAGTAGTTATATTCTTGTACATAGGAGCAGTATTATAGTAGTTATATTCTTGTACATAGGAGCAGTATTATAGTAGTTATATTTTTGTACATAGGAGCAGTATTATAGTAGTTATATTCTTGTACATAGGAGGCAGTATTATAGTAGTTATATTCTTGTACATAGGAGCAGTATTATAGTAGTTATATTCTTGTACATAGGAGCAGTATTATAGTAGTTATATTCTTGTACATAGGAGCAGTATTATAGTAGTTATATTCTTGTACATAGGAGCAGTATTATAGTAGTTATATTCTTGTACATAGGAGCAGTATTATAGTAGTTATATTCTTGTACATAGGAGCAGTATTATAGTAGTTATATTCTTGTACATAGGAGCAGTATTATAGTAGTTATATTCTTGTACATAGGAGCAGTATTATAGTAGTTATATTCTTGTACATAGGAGCAGTATTATAGTAGTTATATTCTTGTACATAGGAGCAGTATTATAGTAGTTATATTTTTGTACATAGGAGCAGTATTATAGTAGTTATATTCTTGTACATAGGAGGCAGTATTATAGCAGTTATATTCTTGTACATAGGAGCAGTATTATAGTAGTTATATTCTTGTACATAGGAGGCGGTATTATAGTAGTTATATTCTTTGTCAATTGTCTTTTTATTGAAAAGCATATCAAAAGAGATGTTTACATACATTGATGCACAAATCAGAGTTATTACAGACAAGTCTAAAGCGTACTTTGACAGTATAGTGCATAGTATACATATGACATATATAAAGTGCATGTCTTCAGAGCAAGGTCATCTAGAACCAACTAATTGACATTTGGTGTGTGACCTGATGTAGGTAGGTCAAACAAACATATAAAAAGGGGGGGGAGGATGGGGGATGGGGGGGGGTGTCCTTAGAACTGGACAGATACGGTCTGCGGCTGTTAAGATAACCTTTGATGATTCCAAAGGGAGGAAGAAGGTTTAGCACCCTCCATTCTCACTAATGTGTCGTTCCTGTCTGGGGGGACATTTTCAAAGTTGTTTGTCTGTTGAAAATTGTTTAAGATGTTGGTGTACCATTTGCATATCTATATGTAATCCATGGGGCCCATAGCTTTTTGTGCTTCTCATGTGCCCTAAGTTCCCAGCCCGCTAGCTCTTCCATACGATGAACGTGATCTAGTTTGCTTAACCACTGAGAGGTGGTGGGGGGGTCTTTACTCAGCCACTTTTGGGGGATAAGTAGACGGGCAGCTTGAATCAAGTGTATAACAAGTTTGTTCCTTGATGGCGATAGTTCTTTTGTTGGAAGCCATAAAAGAACCAACTCTGGGGTTAATGTCAGGTTAGTGTTTAGAATTTCATTAATGGTCCGAGAGATGTCATCCCAGTATCCTCTTATTTTAGAACAGGACCAAAAAATGTGTAGAAGAGTGCCACTCTCTTCCCCACACCTCCAACACCTGTCATGGTCACTCAGACCACTAAGAAATAGTTGTTTAGGGGTGAGGTACCACTGTGTGAGGACCTTATATGAGTGCTCTTGGATCTTCACGCAGCGGGAGAAGCCATGCGAGTGTGCGTGCATACGGAGAATATCTGTCTCCGAAAAGGTAACCTTAAGGTCATTAGCCCAGGTGTGGACATATTGTGGAGTAATGCGACGTTGTGGTGAGATCAAGGCCAAATATATAGTGGATATCAATTTGCGTTGAGGGGAAGGGGGGGTTGCTAATTTTTCAAACCATGTCGGGGTCATTACACATGACTTCTGAGTAGTTAGTTGTTTCCCAGCAGATTTTATAGTTATTAGGTCTAGAAAGTTAAATGTACTCCAGGCTAAGCTAAGGGGATGTTGATCCGGTAAAGTGCCGTTTACCTTTCCTATAAAGTCAGCTGTGGAGAAACCTCTTAATCTGCGCCAAATCTGCGAGACCTGAGATCCTGGAGGCTGAATCGAGTGTGGTATGAGATCTGCTGGCATTATACTAGGGGGGTTCTGTAGGAGCCCATGTGTCTTGTTGAGCTGTTTAATGACCAGGCTAGTGCCCTTTAAGAGGACATGTGAATGGAGTGATGCATTTGCCTGACCCCATAGTGCTGCTTTCTGTGGTTGGGTGAGCTGCATTAGTTCCAGTTCCGTGCCCAATGTGCGGTAGACAGGGGAATAAAGCTGCAACCACCTCCTCAGGTGAATAGCCCTGTAATATGTCTGGACATCCGGCAGTGCTATACCTCCATGACCACGCCCCAGTATCAGCCTCTGGTGAGGAGCCCTAGCCTTCTTGCCGCCCCATAGGTAAGTCATAAAAAGCCTGCGAATCCTTGTAAAATATGAGTTAGGTAAAAATATTGGCAACATCTGTAGTACGTACATAATTTTTGGGAGGACAAACGCTTTTAGTATATTCTTCCTTCCCATCCAAGAGGAATAAGGGAGGCGTAGCGATTGGAGCAGGTTTTGGACCTCTGATATTAGGGGAGTATAATTAAGCCGGAATAAATCTTCCGTGCAGGCGGAAATCCTAACTCCTAGGTAGGAAACACAGGAGGACTGCCATTTAAATGGTGTATTTGATTTCAAAATGGCTATGGAGCTCGCCGGAGCATTAACGTTTAAAGCTTCTGACTTGGTATAATTCATTTTGTAGTTTGATAGCCTACCATACTCTTTAAACAATGTCAAAAGATGCGGGAAGGCCTCGACCGGGTTAGAAACCATGATCAGTAGATCGTCAGCATATGCCACGTTAATGTATTCTATGGCGTCATTTTCTGTTTTCACACCACGTATATTTACATGGTCTCTAATGGCCTGAAGAAGGGTCTCCATGACCAATATATATAAGGCAGGAGATAGGGGGCAGCCCTGACGTGTCCCGTTGCGAATAGGGAAGGATGGGGACAATGTGCCATTGACCCTGATTCTAGCACTCGGATCCTTGTACAACGACATGACTGCCTCCTGAAATCTCGTCGGGATTCCAAACCTCAGTAGAGTCCTCCTCATAAAGTCCCAGCTCACCCGGTCGAAGGCCTTCTCCGCATCCACACTGAGCAGCGCCAAGGGGAGGTTTTTCTTTTTGGCCCACTGTATTGCTGTGATTAACCTACAGGAATTATGATTCCCTTCCCTCCCTGGAACAAAGCCAGATTGGTCAGGGTGGATAAGTTTAGGAAGTAGATTTCCCAGACGTGTCGCCAGAAGTTTGGCCCATATTTTTATATCTACGTTAAGTAACGAGATTGGCCTAAAACTACCGCAGAGAAGGGGATCTTTCCCCGGTTTGGGGAGGATGGTTACCGTGGCCTCCAGTGATTGTTTATGAAGGGTTTCACCATTTAGGAGTGCATTGCACCACGTTACCAGGTGGGGTATTAGTATATCTGAGAATTTTTTATAATAGCCCACTGGAAAGCCATCTGGGCCAGGACTTTTACCCATGGGCATAGAGGCTAGTAACTTTTTCACTTCTAGTTCGGTGACTGGCTCTAATAATGTGTCACTTTCTTGGGAGGTTATCTGGGGTAGATTGAGACCTCTCAAAAACAAGTCTGTTGCTTCTGGTATTGATGGATCTGGGTGATTAGGGTCTGACAGGCCGTATAGTTGCTTATAGAATTTTTGAAATTCTTCTGCAATGTCAGCTGTTTTATGCAGCATATTTCCAGTACTGGATTTGATATTGGGTATGAACATGGACTCTTTCCTTTGTTTAATAAGGGAGGACGTCAGTTTAGAACCTTTATCCCCGTGTGAGTAGTGTTTAAATTGGGCATATTGATAAGCCTTTGCGTTTTGAATGTTTAAATGGTCTTTTAGTTGTGATCTTAGCTGGGTCAGTTCAGTCTGGACTTTTATTGCTCTAGACCGTTTATGGACCGCTTCTTTATCTGCTATCTGAACCAAGAGATCGTGTAGGATCTTTTGTTTCTCTTTTTTAACCCTACTACCTAAGGCTATTAACTCTCCCCGGATAACCACCTTGTGCGTCTCCCACAGTGTCGTCTGGGGCATACCTGGTGTCGCATTATCTATAAAGAAGTCCTTTAATTTTTGCTCCAGGATTGAGATATCTGCTTGTCTATCTAGCAGCGTCTCATTTAAGCGCCACTGTCTAACTGAGGCAGGCAAGCTGGAAAATCTGAGGGCAGCAGAGACTGGGGCGTGGTCAGAGACGGACACAACACCTATGTCAGCCGAGTCCACCATATCCACGGCATTGCTTGACAGTAGGATATAGTCTAATCTTTTATATGATTTGTGTGGGGCCGAGAAGAAGGTGAAGTCCCTAGTATCTGGGTGGGCTAGTCGCCAGATGTCCAGCAGGTTCATGTCTGATATGTACCTATTGATGCACCCCAGTGCTGATTGGGTCAATTGGGAGGAGCCGTCAGAAGCATCAATCAAAGGATTCAGTGTGACATTGAGGTCTCCCCCAATCAATCTAATCCCCTCTGCAAACAGATCTAGTTTACTTAGTGTGATCTTGATTCATTGTTTCTGGCCACGGTTAGGGCTGTACAAACTAGCGAGTGTGACCTTTTGTGTACCTATGAGGCCTTTCACGAAAATGAAGCGGCCCTCAGGGTCCGTCAGGGTAGATATCAATGTAAATGGTACTTTTCTAGAAATTGCAATACCCACTCCTCTTTTTGCTTTCTCAAAGGCACTGAAATACCAGTGTTGGAAGTATGGGTTCTGAATTTTGGGTACATTTGTTTCTCTAAAATGCAGCTCCTGAAAGAAGCAAATATCTGTATTGTTCTTTTTTAGCAGACGGATGACCTGAGAGCGCTTTTGTGGGGTGTTAAAGCCCCTTACATTGTACGTTGTACATTTAATTGACGACATCATTGAGAAAATGGGGTGACTTTGGAACCGGAGAACTCCAGTTATTCACATCGGCCGTATCTAGGGAGTGAACAAGTAACATCACAACTAAAGTTTCTGTCAACATGACAAGTATAACAGTGCAATGACTCCCATGCCAGCAACACCGCAGCAGGTCACTTAGCTGCAGTGAAGCGGGCATGAACAGCCATTTAATCAGGCACATGTACCAGGTCTGTGCCAAGATAACCCTGGTAGGTAGGGGGGGTACAAAGTGGAACCATATCTTCATAATGGTGTCCACATTGCGCCACCTGCTGAACTGGTGCGGGATAGCACCTTACATATTATGGTCTAGGTTGAATGCAGTAAAATAACATTGCAAAGCAGAATGTCTGCTCTGCAGATTACAACAAGAACGGGAACAATTCAGGACTCATGACAGACAGGTATACTTGCAGACTTAAGATGTGATATAATCAAGTAAGAACCTGTCCCTCTATGATGTCTGTGGAGAACTTCATCTGAGGTAAGATAACTCCTCTGTATAGTCTCTAGGACTTCAAGTGTCTCTAGATCTGTGCTGGTTCCTCTTCTTCTGTGGAGCTCTAAGCCATCCTGAGGCCTCTGGGAGATCTGGCAGCTGTGTTCCCATCTCTGCAGACGGCAGCCATGATGGTACATCTAGTGGATCTGTTTGCAGCAGCTCCCAGGCCGCCTGGAGATCTTGTGGCAGGCGAATGGTGCAGCGCTTCCCATCTACAGCAAATGTGAGGCCGAAGGGGAATAGCCATTTATATGGCACCTTGTGATGGCGCAGATGGTCAGTGAGGGGCCGCAGCGCCCTCCTTTTATTCAATGTGGAGGATGCCAGGTCCTGATATATAGAGATTTTAGCCCCCTCATATATGATCTCCTTCATATTTCTGGCAGCCTGCATTAGAGCAGCAGTGTCCACATACCTCAGGAGACCGCATACCACGTCTCTGGGGTTCTCTCTCTCTTTTGGCTTCGGCCTGAGCGCTCTACGGATTCTTTCTATTTGAATCCCCGCCGCTCTGGAGCTTCCCAGGAGCAGGGAGAAGATGGCGCCGGCAGCTTCTGGTAAGCCTTCATGTGGGGTGCTTTCAGGCAGGCCGCGGATCCGGAGGTTTTTCCTCCTATTCCGGTTCTCCTGGTCTTCTATGAGGGAGTATGCAGTGTCCAGTGAGGCTGCCAGAGCCATGGTGGTGTCGCTTGCAGCTCTGATGTAATTCGAGATGGACGCCTGGTTACTTTCCAGTGTTTCCACCCTCGTGCCGATATGCTTCAGGTCAGCTTTAATCTCCTGCAGATCCTGAATCACTGGGGCCAGGGCTGCTGATAAAGCCTGCTGCAGGAACTGCCTGGATATCGGGGCAGCACTTTGTGATGTGGGGCCTGCTGTGTGCTCTGCAGCAGCTTCATCTTCTCCCTCCGAATCCCTGCCCCAGTCATCTAGTTCCGGCAGCACCATCTTAGGACCGGCCGGCACAGGAGCTGTAGTTTTCTTGTTGAGATATTTATCCATGTCGGAGGCACCGCGCTCCGGTTTGCTGACTTCAGGTTTCTCTCTGGGTATATATCTACCGACTTTTCCCATTCTTGAGCAAATTAGACCGCTGAATTTACCAGTTAGCAGAGTGGTAAGGAGGAGAGCTCTCCTACATGTGTCCTGCTAGGTCTGCAGCCAGGCTCCGCCCCTATAGTAGTTATATTCTTGTACATAGGAGCAGTATTACAGTAGTTATATTCTTGTACATAGGAGCAGTATTATAGCAGTTATATTCTTGTACATAGGAGGCAGTATTATAGTAGTTATATTCTTGTACATAGGAGCAGTATTACAGTAGTTATATTCTTGTACATAGGAGCAGTATTATAGCAGTTATATTCTTGTACATAGGGGGCAGTATTACAGTAGTTATATTCTTGTACATAGGAGGCAGTATTATAGTAGTTATATTCTTATACATAGGAGCAGTATTATAGTAGTTATATTCTTGTACATAGGAGCAGTATTATAGTAGTTATATTCTTGTACATAGTAGCAGTATTATAGTAGTTATATTCTTGTACATAGGAGCAGTATTATATTAGTTATATTCTTGTACATAGGAGCAGTATTATAGTAGTTATATTCTTGTACATAGGAGCAGTATTATAGTAGTTATATTCTTAACCAAAACTCTTTTTTTTGAGAGTGCAAAAGGTCTGTTCCAAAAATACGTATCAGTATATAGCCATGTGCAAATGGCAGCAGTAGAATGGGTACAAATATTCTTACAGACCATATCATATCTACTAACATAGTGAGTATGAACAAATTTAGTTAACACAAAACAAAAGAAAAAGACACGGACAAGAGTGGGGAATTGGGAGGAGGGGTAGAGTGGGGTGGGTAGAGGAGGGGAGGAAGTTCTTCCAATTCACTCGGGGTTGCGATACTTCTCCCAAGGTCGCCACAGTTCGAGAAATTTGGAACGTGTGCGCGTTTCCCAGTGGGCTAACTCCTCAAATCTAAACAGTTGGTCTGTTTTCTCGGTCCACATCAACATTGAGGGTGGCGAATCATTCTTCCAGAGGAAGGGTATCAACATACGTGCTGCAGTAAGAAGCATGGTTGGGAGGTCAGCCTTGGCAGGAGTAAGGGAATCATTGGGACACCAGAGGAGAACTAGTTTTGCATCCAAACGCACCTCAGAGGCGCATATCTGGTTAATTTTGTTCTCTATTTGAGACCAGAAGGGGCGTATTTTACTGCAGGACCACCATATGTGTGACAAGGAGCCGACTTCTGTTCCACACCTCCAGCACTGCTCCGGAACATCCGGGTTGAGCCTATGTAGGAATTCTGGTGTTTTGTACCAGCGGGTCAATAGTTTGTAAGAATTCTCTTGTATTTTGATGCATCGGTTGAAGCCATGTGAATGAGCTAAGATAAAGGCCTTCTCCGGCTCAGTCAATTGGATTTTGAGTTCCTTTTCCCAGGCAGACACAAAGTGCAGTGCTGGAGGAGCAGAAGAGAGCAGCTCCCTGTAGAGTGTCGAGAAGGGCTTTTTCGGTAACTCGGGAACACAAAGCTTCTTCTCAAGCCAAGTAGGTGTATCATTAGTAAGGGGAGGTAGCTTAAGGGCTTTAATATCACGACCAAATGCCCCAATAGAAAGGAAGGAGAGGGCTTTAACCCTCGGCAGATCGTGGATCTTGTCCCATGCCAAGTCCCCAGATGTAGAAGCGATATCTTGTAAGGTGAGGTCAGATAGTATGCTCCAGACTCCGGAGGGTCTGAGTATATCGGGGTGAATATAGTTCTGTAGTAGATGCAGGGAAGGTGGATATTAGGGAACCTAAGGTCTTGGGATTTATATAGTTTGGCCCATTCCACCAACATGCCTTTCCAAATGGGAGAGGCATATGCGTTATTCGGGGTGCATGTGCGGATTCCCCATAGGATAAGTCCTTCTTTGTAGGTGATAAGAGCACGCTCAAGTTGTACGCAAAGATTCGGGGGTTGGCGGGAGAGGAGAGAAAAGCACCTGTTCAGGAGCGACGCTGTATAATAAGTTTGGATGTCGGGCATACCAAAGCCCCCAAATCTCTTTTCTCTTGTCAATATTGAGTAAGCTATCCTAGAGGATTTGCCCGCCCACATGAACAAAGAGAACATACGGCGTATCTCCACAAAAAAGGAGCGAGGGAGCCAAATTGGTAGTGTTTGTATTAAATATAGAAGTTTGGGTACAATGAAGGCTTTAAGGAAGTTCTTCCTGCCTATCCAAGAGATGAAGGGGAGTTTAAGGGACTGTAGATGTGTTCTAATATCTTTGAGTAGGGGGCCGTAGTTAAGATTAAATAGGTCATCTTGGTTAGCTGAGATTCGTATCCCTAAGAACGTAATATCACGGTGGGCCCAAGCAAAGGAGGTGGTGCGTTTGAGGTTCTTGACTATATAGGATTTGCATGAAACATTCAGGGCCATGGATTTGCTATAATTAATTTTGAAATTAGAGATCCATCCGAACTCTTCGAACAGAAAATGGAGCCGTGGGAAAGAAATCGTGGGGTTGGTGGTCATAATTAGCAGATCATCGGCAAATGCTGCGGTGGTATTCATACAAGAACCCATCCTGATACCCTCAATGTCAGGGTCTTGTCTGATCTTGCATAGCAGGGTTTCCATTACTATGACAAAAAGAGACGGGGAGAGGGGGCATCCCTGCCTAGTGCCATTGGATATGGCAAAGGCTGGTGAAAGAGTGCCGTTGACCTTGACTCTGGCAGAAGGGGACGAGTATAAAGAGAAAATAGCCGCGATAAACTGATCGGGGAAGCCAAATTTCGACAGTGCCGCAGACATATACTGCCAACTGACCCTGTCGAAGGCCTTTTCCGCATCTGTGCTGAGCAAGGCTAGCGGAGTTGAAGTGCTCCGCGCCCAATTCATGAGGTGGAGGAGGCGGACGGTATTTTCGTTCCCCTGTCTGCCAGAGACAAACCCAACCTGCTCCCTATGGATGATATCGGGGAGAATCTGCTGGATCCGCTGAGCCAAGATCTTAGCCCACCATTTTACGTCCGTATTAAGGAGGGAGATTGGGCGATAACTACCACAATTTAGGGGATCTTTGTTCTCTTTATGAATAATCGTAATGTGGGCCGAAAGCGATTGGGGGGGAAGTTGACCTCCGTTCAGAAGGTGATTACACATGGAGCGGAAGTGGGGGACTAGGATATCTTGAAAATTTTTATAGTACGTAATGGAGAAGCCGTCAGGTCCAGGGCTCTTCCCTGAGGGAATTGAGGCCAGTACTTTCCGCGCTTCAGAATCTGTTATTGGGGCTACTAGCTGGGTTGCCTGGGACTGGGTGATATTAGGGAGATGTAGGGAGGAGAGGAATTTTTCCGTGGCGTCCGTGAGGGTATTAGACGACTGATTCGAGGGGGGTGGAAGATTATAGAGCTCCGTATAAAAGGTACTAAAGGCCTTCGCAATGTCAAGAGTGGACTTCAGGTGGGTTCCTTTAGCATCTTTGATAGCAGAGATAAAAGAGTCAGAGTGTTGTTTTTTAACTAGCGCTGCCATAAGTTTGTTCCCTTTATCGCCATGAGCGTACGATTTAAATCTGGAGCGTAGGAGCAGTTTGGCCGATGTTACATTTAGTAAGTTCTTAAGTTTAGTTCTTGCATCACTAAGTTCAGTGGCACAACTAAGTGCCTGTGATTGTTTGTGCGTAAGTTCGAGCGACTGAATTTGGGACATAAGGGTGGCAATGGCTTGAGAGCGCTGTTTTTTAACATGGGAGCCGAGGGCGATAAGTTCACCACGGATCACCGCTTTATGGGTTTCCCATACAATCGGTGGTGAGGGAGGTGTAAGGCCTGCATTATTCCGCTGGAAGAACTCGGACAGTGAGGAAGCTAGTTTCTGGGAGTTGGCTTGGTCTAAAATGAGGGTGTCATTGAGGCGCCAATTCCATTCCCTTTTTGGAAGAGTAGTCAAGGTGAAATGTATAAAAATTGGGGAGTGATCCGACAGAGTAATATTACCTATTTTAGCACGCAGGAGCAGTTGGGCATGATTTGAGGATAAGAAGTGGTCTAGTCTATGGTATGAGGACTTGGCATGGGAGAAGAAGGTATAATCCCTACCAGAGGGGTTTAGAGTGCGCCATGTGTCAAACACACCTAATTTTTTCAAGGCTAGTTTCAAACGCCTTAGACGTACGTGTGTAATAGCCGATTTCCCGGAGGAGGAGTCTAAGCTAGGATCTAGGGATACATTAAAATCTCCCCCTAAAATGACAATGCCTTCTTTGAAGGAGGATAGGAGCGTGAGGGTCTGAATCAGCCATTGGACCTGTCCCCTATTTGGAGCATAAACGTTAGCTAGTGTGATCTGGGTGTCAGCTATTGCGCCCTTCACAAACCAGTACCGACCATCCGGGTCTGAGGAAGAAGCCGAGACTACGAAGGGTAGTTGCTTGTGAATAGCTATGCTAACACCTCTGCTAGCCGAGCTATGTGTGCTGTGGTACCATTGCGAGAATTTTTTGGGTGGTAGGTTAGGTATCTTACCCGACCGGAAGTGGGTCTCTTGAATGAATGCTATGGAGACTTTGTCTTTCTGCAGTAGAGATAGGATTTGTGATCTCTTGCATGGCTCATTGAGACCTCTAACGTTGAAAGAAGAAACTATGACTTCAGCCATCCCCGGGCGGTAGTTGGGTACATTGCATATCAACAGTTGTAGACCAGTCGAGCATGGAAGAAGGAGGGAAGGACACAGTGGGAGAAGGGAGGACACAGACAAAATGAACAAAACATCTGCAAGTAAAGAAAAAGAAAGTTAAATGCAATAACCAGCATAAAACACAGAGAGATGAAAGCTCCACAGGGCGCCCGATGTTAAAGCGATCCTTTTTCATGACGACGGACAGCCGGGATCCAACGGGCGGGGGGTCTCGTGGAGCACTTGAGGGCCAGAAGGAGGCCATCAGGGGGTAGGGTCGTGAACCAGGTTAGATGCTGGTTAAACCCCAGCTTCTCGTGAGGGGAGGGGGAGGTAATGTGAACTGTAAAACTTTAGCAATAACAAAGTCCCAAATAGAACGTAGAGGGAAAGTCTCTATCGTGCTGTAACAAGGGACGTCATCTGGGTGTCATCAGGGGTCACTGGCTGGGTGACCGCCGAAGGAAGTGCCCTTATAGTGGGCTGTAGAATTGGTGTCCCATAAGCGTCATATCATCTCTGCGGTGCGGAGGAAATTCGGAAGTGGCGGGAAGATGACGTTCCCGGTTGGGTCTGGGAGCTTTACCCGAGGTGACAGTGTTCCACTGGGCCGAGCTTGGAGGCGAGGGTATAGGCTCTCCCTGGTCGGCGGGCATCCAGGACGGTATCTCCATAGGTGAAATACCCATGTGATCCCAGGCAGCATTTAGATCCTGAAGGGAGCGTATAGTAATCTGTCTCCCGTTCTTCATAACGGCCAGGCCGAATGGGTAAAGCCATCTGAACTGGATGGCAGAGGCCTTGAGGGCATCTAGAAGTGGCCGGAGAATTCGGCGTTTCGCCAACGTAGTAGGAGCCAGGTCTTGAAAAAACAAGATCGGTGTGCCTTCAAATTCCAGGCGTTCTGCTTCTCTACTTGCCTTCAGCAGAGCCGCAGTGTCCACATAGCTTAGAAGGCCACAGATGACATCTCTCGGCGGATCAGAGCCTTTAGGCTTAGGTCTCAAAGCTCTGTGTATCCTCTCAATTGTTATTTTCGCTGCTCTGTCTGTTCCCAGAAGATTCGCAAAAATTTCGCATGCGATTTTTTTCCAGAGCTTCCGATGCGAATGATTCAGGTAGGCCCCGGATCCGGATGTTTCGTCTGCGGCTGCGGTTTTCTTGATCTTCGATGCGAAGCAAAGCATCATTAAGCAAGCCATTATGCGAATTTAATGCCGCGCATATTTCTCCCTCGTGGCGAATAATCGCATCATGCGAATTTTCTAAGTTCGCCACCCGCTGCCCCATGCTGCGCAGATCTACCTTGATCTCTGCTAGGTCTTGTCGCAGGGGAGCCAGAGCGGAGTCCAGGACCTCCCGAAGTGCCTTCTTTGAAAGAGTTCCACTCCGTTTTCGGGCTCTGTAATCTGAGATGTCAGAAGCGCTTCCTGCTTCAGAATAGTCTTCTCCCTCAGATTGCTGAGATGCAGCCGGCGCCATCTTGGGAGTCTCAGCCACACGGGTCTTGGGCTGCTTCTTCAGGTATTGCTCCATGTCTGGCTGTTTGGAGCGGACCTGGGTGGTCTCTAAAGGGTCCTTGGTGCGGTCTCTCCCCGCTTTGCCCATTTGCGCAGGTAAAAAGGTGCTTTTAATGGGGTTAATCACCAGCTAGTTGGAGGAGCTCAGCAACAGGCAGCCATTCAGCAAGGCAGCCAAGCTCCGCCCCCCAGTAGTTATATTCCTGTACATAGGAGCAGTATTATAGTAGTTATATCCTTGTACATAGGAGCAGTATTATAGTAGTTATATTCTTGTACATAGGAGGCAGTATTATAGTAGTTATATTCTTGTACATAGGAGGCAGTATTATAGTAGTTATATTCTTGTACATAGGAGGCAGTATTATAGTAGTTATATTCCTGTACATAGGAGGCAGTATTATAGTAGTTATAGTCTTGTACATAGGAGCAGTATTATAGTAGTTATATTCTTGTACATAGGAGCAGTATTATAGTAGTTATATTCTTGTACATAGGAGGCAGTATTATAGTAGTTATATTCCTGTACATAGGAGGTAGTATTATAGTAGTTATATTCTTGTACATAGGAGGCAGTATTATAGTAGTTATAGTCTTGTACATAGGAGCAGTATTATAGTAGTTATATTCTTGTACATAGGAGCAGTATTATAGTAATTATATTCTTGTACATAGGAGGCAGTATTATAGTTGTTATATTCTTGTACATAGGAGCAGTATTATAGTAGTTATATTCTTGTACATAAGAGCAGTATTATAGTAGTTATATTCTTGTACATAGGAGGCAGTATTATAGTAGTTATAGTCTTGTACATAGGAGCAGTATTATAGTAGTTATATTCTTGTACATAGGAGGCAGTATTATAGTTGTTATATTCTTGTACATAGGAGCAGTATTATAGTAGTTATATTCTTGTACATAAGAGCAGTATTATAGTAGTTATATTCTTGTACATAGGAGGCAGTATTATAGTAGTTATATTCCTGTACATAGGAGCAGTATTATAGTAGTTATATTCTTGTACATAGGAGGCAGTATTATAGTAGTTATATTCTTGTACATAGGAGGCAGTATTATAGTAGTTATATTCCTGTACATAGGAGGCAGTATTATAGTAGTTATAGTCTTGTACATAGGAGCAGTATTATAGTAGTTATATTCTTGTACATAGGAGCAGTATTATAGTAGTTATATTCTTGTACATAGGAGGCAGTATTATAGTAGTTATATTCCTGTACATAGGAGGCAGTATTATAGTAGTTATTGTCTTGTACATAGGAGCAGTATTATAGTAGTTATATTCTTGTACATAGGAGCAGTATTATAGTAGTTATATTCTTGTATATAGGTGCAGTATTATAGTAGTTATATTCCTGTACATAGGAGGCAGTATTATAGTAGTTATAGTCTTGTACATAGGAGGCAGTATTATAGTAGTTATATTCTTGTACATAGGAGGCAGTATTATAGTAGTTATATTCCTGTACATAGGAGGCAGTATTATAGTAGTTATAGTCTTGTACATAGGAGGCAGTATTATAGTAGTAATATTCTTGTACATAGGAGGCAGTATTATAGTAGTTATAGTCTTGTACATAGGAGGTAGTATTATAGTAGTTATATTCTTGTACATAGGAGCAGTATTATAGTAGTTATATTCTTGTACATAGGAGCAGTATTATAGTAGTTATATTCTTGTACATAGGAGCAGTATTATAGTAGTTATATTCTTGTACATAGGAGGCAGTATTATAGTAGTTATATTACTGTACATAGTAGTTCTGTACAAGGGTATATGTGAACCAGAATCGTGGAAAGTTTTCAGTCCCGTTCTGTACAGTATTATTTAGCAGGCGACGCTGACGACAGAAAAAAAAAAAACTCCTTACAGGATAAAGAGAGTATGAAATACGTGTTGTCTCCTGAGGCCTGATGGGAGTAATATTGGAAATAAAAAAAAATATTAAACTTCCCTTTAATTCCCCCTTTACCCCGTGACTCTGTAGCCGCGTTCCCCATTTTACAGCCATCCAGTGACTGGCGGCGAGACAACCTCGGAGCCACAGGTTGAAGGCCGCGCGGTTTATCAGCTAACTTTGTTTTTAGCACAGGAAATCCAAAAGTGCGTTTATTAGGTCTGTAAACTGTGGAAAGGGTTTATTTGGCAGCGAGGGGAAATGAAAAATCCAGACGGCGGTTCTCATAATCCCACAATAAAGCTTAATTCTGTCAAAAAGCGAAGGGAACAAGAAGCTTCTTTCTTTTTGTGGTTTCCATTCTTATAAATGAAAGCCGTAGACGCAGCGCACTCCTTCTTTTTTATTAGCTACTGCTTTTATATAATTTCACTTTCATTTACAGAAGGTACACAGACCTTGACATTTTCTGTTTCTATAGTCACAACCATGAAGCGTCTCTTAATACTTATTGTATTTTTCCTCCTTTCCGTTCCCCTCCCCTGTCCGCCATCACGTCGCCTCCTCGTCCCCTTATTTTTTATGCACTTTCAGGTAAACATAACCCAGTCACCCCGAAGTCCGAAGTACTTGGCGTTTTCAGGGAACATGGGAAAAAAAAAACATAGCTATAAAACCCTGGCTGCTAATTAATGCTCAGGCGCACGGCTTAATGCTGTCACGCTATACATTTTGTCATGTTCATTTATATTTTGTTCTTTCGCTCTTCTCAGTGGGAGGAATGAGGCTCGGTTGATTGAAAGGGCATTCAAGGATTAAATGGGTTTCCATATATTCTGCAAAATATTCTTCTTCGTGGCGTCTATTTCCTTCCACCGGTAATGATTCTGCAATTTGTCATCTTTGGGAGCCTTTAATAAAGTTTGTTGAAAGACCTAATTGGGTTTGCGAACTTCTTGATGGGTGGCATTGATATTGATTGTCCCATGGTGGGTAGGATATTGGGGCTCTCAAAATCAAGGAGACTACACCGTCCCGTGCGGGTGCTCTCCATTCATCACTATGGGAGCCCCGAAAATAGTCAAGCGAGTGCACCCGGCTGTTTTCCGAAGTGCCATAGCAGTGAATGGAGGGCACCAACTCTCCATTCACTGCTATGGGACTGCCGAAAATAGCCAAGCCTGCGCTTGGTTATTTTCGGATCTTCCATAGCGGTAAACAGATGGTGGCCGCTCATGCTCAGCCTTAGGGCTCATTCAGACGGCCGTATGCTGTCCGCAAAAATACTGAATGCTATCTGTTTTTTTTTTGCGGATCCGCAAAAAAAACGGATAGCATTCTGTATTTTTGCGGACCAATAGACTTCAATGGGGCCATGTCCTGATTTTCACGGACAAGTATAAGACATGTTTTATTTGTTTTGCGGAACCGTGGAATAGAAAAGGGCCCCCTAGAAGTGAATGGGTCAGCATTAGTGTTGAGCGAACTTGTGTTTCAAGTTCGGCTTCTAAAGTTCGGGGTCGGGTTATCGAAGAATCGCGTTATGGATTCCGCTACCACGGACCATAACTTATGGTCCGTGGTAGCGGAATCCATAACGCGATTCTTCGATAACCCGACCCCGAACTTTAGACGCCGAACTTGAAACACAAATTCACTCAACACTAGTCAGCATCTAATCCGCAAAAAAAATTGCGGATAGCATACGGCCGTCTGAAGGAGCCCTTAAAGTCGTCTTTAAAGGGATACTTCCATTTGGGACACTGATGGCCTATGAATAGAATATGCCATCAATGTCCGATACGGTGCAGGTCCTAGAAATGGGACCTGCACCGTATCGGACTTTGATGGCATATCCTATTCATAGGCCATCAGTGTCCCAAATGGAAGTATCCCTTTACAGATGACTCTCAGGCCATGTTTTCCCCTTCTGCAGTCACATTGCTTGCCCTAAAGTGTCTCGTAGATTTACACATTCATTGTAGAGGGAAATCCAGCCCCATCATTAGTTTCCGCCTGAACGGTTCACAGACTGCTCTAAAACCTCATTTTAATGGGTTTGTATAGGTTTACAAAGAGACGGCTGCTTTATTCTGTAAACAGCGCCACTCATGTCCACAGGTGGTGTGAGGTATTGCAGTGGAGACCCAGTCTCTTCATTGGAGCTGAGCTGCAATATTGGACACAACCTGTGGATGGGAGCGGCACAGTTTCGGTAAATAGCAGCCATATTCTCTACAACTTCAGGGGTTGGTCTGTGGACAATGTATAACTAATCTGCATTTATCACTTATTTCTGTGGTAGATCTGAATGTTGAGACCCCCCTATCAGTGGGTTCCCAAGTCTGTGACCATAGCTCCTTTCACTTCTATGGGAACCACTGTAGTTGGCAGTCCCTTACGAATGAATGGAGCAGCGGTCATGCATGCACCCATCGCTTCATTCACACTGGGGACTCGGGGGGTCCCCCATTCTTGTGGTCGATGGGGCTGCCAGCGATCATACGCTTGTCTACTCTCCTGTGGTTGGTGAAAAATGCTGTACGTGGGCCGACCCCTTCAGAGCGCCACCACACATAACATCTAAGCTGTGGATTTCCCATAGTGAAACTGCGTGTGTTAAATTTGCGATTTTATTTTCTGCCGTGGAATGCCATTCATTTCATATTCTTCTATGAAGTTCCCCATCTTGATATTGCGGTGTAAGGACCCCCTTGTTTTCCTCTATAACCGCACAGCTCCATGAGATATTACAGGCTCTTAACGTTTTCCGGTCCGGTAGCACAGCACAAAGTATTGATGGTCTCTTCTAGTCGTTTATTTCTTCAATGCGTAATTAAGCTTTTGATTCTTTGTAGCAGCTGGCAGCCATTCTTTACTGTCACCAGCAAAAGGAGGGGAGATTGACAAGGCGTCCGAAAAGTGCGATCCGAAACGCGTTCTGTCAGGAGATGGAATGAAGAGCAGGAGTCCATTTGTGAAAAATTTACATACAGAAAAATAGCTATTAAGTCACCCCTGAAAGTTACGATTCACCTTGCAGCCAGATCGTGTTAGGGAATTGCAAAAAAGCGAATTCCCAGATACGGTATTTAACCAACGGCTGCCTTTACAAAAATCTCTGCAGAGATGTGAGAAGATGTAAAGCAGAATTAAAGGGGTTATGCAAAGCTGTAACCCCCACCCCCCAACAATGCCTGGGCCGCTCGTACAGACAGGACTTACCTGGTCCCCGACGCCTGTGTCCTCCCAAATCCCTTAACGGCCGTGACCCGCTCCTCTTGCGTCTAGGGTGATGTCACACGTGATGCAATGGGGCAGGTCACTGTTGCGGCCAGTTATTGGCTGCGCCCACCATTGCCGGATGTTGATGATGTGATCTGCACGACGGGGAGATGCAGCGACAGCCATGGAGGGATCCGGGAGGGCACAGGTGTTGGGGACCAGGTAAGTATTGTCTGTATGAGGGGCCAGGGCATTAAGCGGAGAGTTACAGCTTTGGACTACCCCTTTAAAGGAGTTGTTCACCCTTGGGGATCTTTTCTGCAGACCGCCCAGTATGGCTGGACCCATGATGGGATTCATACTTATGTGATCCCTGCTGCTGTGTCCCGGCTCCGTCGTTCCACCTCCGTCACCACAGGTCTGCTCTCATCAGGTGACTCATTGACCTGATACATAGATGACACATCACTGCTGCGGCCAGTCATTGGCTGCAGTGGCCACATGACCCTTTCTATGCCTGCAGGGTCTCTGTAATTTTTCGCAAACCTCTTCAGTCACCAAAATGTCCTGCTAGTCTAAAACAGTAAATAGAAGAGAGGGAGGAGGGGGATGCAGCTGCAGTATCTCTCATTCATTGTGCTGTGAGAGGGGAGGAGGAGCAGTTATGGAAAGACTTCTTATTTTGTGGTGCACCTTAATACTGGTGGTACCTATCAACTCTGGGTGTGACTCTTTACGAGACCCAAGATCCTTGTATAGCACAGCCTACAGCAAAGCTAATGAAAGTGAACTGGGTTACCTTGCGTCCTGCAAGTTACTGTGACCTGGCAGTCGCAATAAATCCTGGATGCTTGGCTTCGTAGTGGTTTTTAGGTCACGGCAGCTTGTAGGTCACAACGCATTCCTGTTCACCTTCATTAGCTTCAATGCAGGCTGTGCTGTACCGGGATCTTTGGCGTGATGTTTGTTGAAGCCAAAGTTATCTTAGCCTCAGCCTAAAACCATCTTAGAAGAGTGATATTAAAATGCCCTAAAAAGCCTCCTATAAGTGTTCTTCTGGCAGGTCATCTTTAAATTCCCTCTGGAAAGTAAACAGGGGCCATATACTCTTTTGCTGTCATGATGCTGATTTTGCAAGATACGGGCTGCCATAACCGCTAAGTGCATTCTGCTGATTGCCACTACTAAGGTGCTGGATAGAGCTTCCCATCCTAGGACCTTCTGAGAGCTGCACGCCAATCTTGTTGGAAAACAGAAGGTTCATGCTCACCATCAGCTGGTGAGATCTGGTTCCTGGGCCTGTGGTGGTCCTCCTGGTGGGCAGGGGGCAACCTTCGGCTCTCCAGCTGCTGTGAAACTACAACTCCCAGCATGCACACTTGCTCATCTGTTCTTATAGCTCCCATGGAAGTGAGAGAGGAATTCTGAGAGTTGTAGTTTCAGAACACCTGGCGCGCCGGAGGTTGCCTATCCCTATTGTAGGCAGTGACCATAGCATTCGGCCACCTGCCGCCATCACGGTTGGAGAGCTCCAACAAGAGACACTCCACCAATTTGCAAGCAGCAAAACCCGGTGGATTTACTCGTCCTCCAACTATAGAAAATCCTAAAAACTGAACTTTTTGAGTTGATAATGAATTTATCCAATTACATGATGTTACAGTATGAATACCCCATGAATGACGGACGGTAAGTGGGGGATGGGAGACTTGTCTTCAGCATTTCTAACAATTCATGAAGCGCAGTTGTATTTTCCGACAGTTGGCATTGGCTGCTATGCATCGTTGTCCTTATCATCACAAGCATACAGCAGGCTTGGCTCCATCCGCTGTTCTGCGCGGTGCTGCTGTGACTGACAGACGTCTCCTCCTCCGTATCTCCTCCTGAAGATTTCTCTCTGTAAGAGCTGTATTTAGGCTGCAAGTCGATTATTTCTGTTTTTGACTCGCTGTTATAAAGTTGAGTAATGGACCCGTAGAATTTTACATTTGTTGGCACCTCTTTGGTGTTCATGGACATGTCCTTACCTGATATCCTTGTAACTAGTGTTGAGGGAACTTGTTTTTTAAGTTCTGCGTCCAAAGTTCGGGTTATCGAAGAATCCCGTTGTGGATTCCAAATTACGTTATGGTCCGTGGTAGCGGAATCCATAACGGGATTCTTCGATAACCAGAACTTTGGATGCAGAACTTAAAAAACAAGTTCGCCCAACACTACTTGTGACCCTTTTTTCGGGACTTGACCCTTCTTCCAGGAAGGAGTCCTCTGTAGCGCTACTTTACATTGGGCACTATTGTGGCTCTGAGTTGCAGCGTTTATGATGGAAACGTGTACAAGGACCGATCAGCTATAACATTTAAGGGGTTGTCCAAAAAATTTTTTCAGCGCTCAGTTGATGCTTTGAAGGCAGGGAATGTTGACAAGCATAAGGCTCTTACAGATTCTGACATAAATCAAATTGTGATATCTAAATGACTTGGTTAGGAGCATCTCCAAAGCGGCCAGTCTTGTCGGGTGTTCATGGTATAGAGTGGTAAGTACCAGTTGTCTTTCCTTGGACCGAAGCTGGTCCAAGGAAAGACAACTGGTGAACCGGCACCAGGGCATGGGTGCCCAAGGCTCGTTGATGTGTTTGGAGTTGGAGGGGGGGAAGGTTAAGGCTAGCCTCTCTGGTCAGATCCCACAGAAAAAAAAAAAAAATGCTGGTGATGATAGAAAGGTATCAGGACATCGCAGCATGCTGTTTACGGGAGGTGTAGCCGCAGACCGGTAAGAATGCCCATGATGACTCCTGTGCACATCAAAAATGACCTATTATGGGCATATGAACATCAAAACTGGACCATGAAGCAATAGAAGAAGATGGCCTGGTCTGATGAATCACATTACATCATGTGGATGACCGGGTACATGCGTCGCTTACCTGGGGAAGAGATGGCACCAGGTGCACTGTGGGAAGAAGGTGGCCTGGTCTGATGAATCACATTATATCATATGGATGGCAGGGTGCGTGCGTCACTTACCTGGGGAAGAGATGGTACCAGGTGCACTATGGGAAGAAGACAAGCTGGCAGAGGCTGTGTGAAGCTCTGGACAATGTTCCTCTGGAACCTTGTGTCTGGCATCATACGGATGTGATACGTACCACCTACCTAATGTTACACAGACAGGGGGCTCCTTCATGGTGGCAGTGCCCTATTTTATCAGGATAATGCCCCTGCCACACTGCAAAAACCATCCAGGAATGAGGAACAAGGTGATCACTTGTCTCCACATTCCCAGATCACAATCTAATCCTCATCTGAGGAATGTTCTGGAAAAGTCCAATTCATGGAGACCACACCGAGCAACCTACAGGATCTACATGCCAGATACCACAGGACACCTCGGAGGTCTTGTGGAGTCCATGCCTTAAAGGATAACTGTCACATTTAGACCCTAATTTTAATTTTCATATATGTAGTTACTAATAACATGATATTCCAGAATCAGTTACTATTAGACTGACTTACCCCATATTTAATAAGATTCAGCCCTTAGCAACCAGTCTGCATAAAACTGCAATTTCACTATTCAGTTAAGATGGCCGCCACTGCCCGCCTCACCCTGAGCCTAATCCCGCCTGCCCTCACTAGCCAGTAACAATAGCCCCCCAAAAGTGTCAGTAACCAGAGCCCTCCCACCCTAAAGGGTTAATCTCCTGCAGCACAAAGGGGTCCTCTCACCACATGTTGCTCTCATTTATACACTGAGCAGACGGCAGATCTCCCTTCCCTGGTCTGCGCTGCTTCCACTCTGCATTCTCCAGCTCTGCTGAGTGAGGGAGCGTCTGCCAAGCGCAGGGACAGGGAGAAGTGCACACAGCCCAGGCACTGTTATCAGCTGCTGGGGAGGACCTGGCTTTAATCATTTACTTACAGTCCCTGGCTGTCTCTAATGTGACCTTGCACGCCGTCTGCTTCTGCGTCCTCCGTCCTTCAACAGATAGACGGACCATGCCTAGCAACCCTATTTTAAGCACAGGTAAAAGTAGGCAGTACAGGGAACAAAAATGTGGAATCAAGGGGTAATTGAATACACAGTGAAAAGTTGAAATAAGGCCACCAAGGTGATATTAATCACCACAATCCAATACTCAAAAAAAATAATTATCCTTTAACCCCTTAATAACCACCCATATGTGTTTTTACGGGGGTCACTAAGGGGCCTTAGGCTGGGCCACCACTTTTTTTACGGCGGCCCAGTCTAAGTGGTGCACGGGTCCAGCGGGGAGCGGGGACCCAACTTTCACATAAGAGCCGCAGCCCTGCTCTACCAGCCCGGACCGTGAGGAGTGCCGATCCGGGCTGTTTAACACTTTACATGCCGCGGGCAATGGCACCCGCTGCATGTAAAGTGCTGACAGAGGGAGCGGACTTCCTCTGTCTCACCTTGGCACCCTGCAAATGCGATCACGGGGTGCTGGTGTGTGTGTGTGTGTGAAGCCTGCCTGGGGTCTGATGTAGGCCCCAGACCAGCCTTCAGTAATTTCAGAATAGCATTGCCATTAAAATGCAATGCACTATAGGGATAGTGCATTGCATTTTAAAAGCAATCAAAAAACTGTCTGTTATAGTCCCCTTGTGGGACTATTAAGTGGTAAAAAAAAAACGTATTCAATAAAAAAATCCCATTAAAAAAAAATTACGCTTTTTTCCCCCATTGAAAATACGCTTTTCAATGAAAAAAATTGCAAACAATTTTTTTCTCTATATGTTTGGTATTGCCGTGTCCGTAATGACCCGGACTACATAAATATCATGTAAATTATCCCCTACGGTGAACGCCGTAAAAAAATAAAATAAAAAAAAAGACAGAATTGCTAATTTATTCTTAGTTGCCACCGAAAAAAACATAATAGCAAGCGATCAAAAAGCGCCATTTACTCCAAAATTATACCAATAAAAAATACAAGTCGTCCCGCAAAAAAAATCAAGCCCTCACACAACTCCATAGAAAGAAAAATTAAACGCAGTGGCAGTATTTCTGTTTTCCCATCTCCCTCCCAGAAAGAGTTAATAAAAGTTAATCATAAAGTTATGTGTACCCCAAAATGGCGCCATTAAAAACTACAACTTGTCCCGCAAAAAAACAAACCCTCACAAAGCTATATAGACTGAAAAATAAAAAAGTTATAGCTCTTGGAATGCAACGATGAAAAAAGGAAGAAAAAGGGGTTAATGAGTCGGGGCACATGGAGAATCTGTATGATATGAGGCAGGTGGTTCTAATGTTATGGCTGATCAGTATCTGTCCCTGATAAGTAAGTTCTCTGAAGTTTCCCTTTAAGACACGGATCTGGAAGCTTCTGCCACAGAGTAAACTTTTTGGATAGATCAGAACCAGATTCGCATTTTTATTTTTTTTCTCTCGTTGCTTTAAGGGACAAGTCACCTGGATAATAACGCTCAGAACTTTTCAGATTTCCCTGAAGGACTCTATAAATGGCGGATTTCAGCATTTATACATTTATAGAGGAAATGACCCGAGCCGTTTCCTTACTGGAAATGATACAGAACCGTCTCACTCGTAATCGAAATCTCTCTGTGGATGTCAGATTTCAATAAATTAGGCAATGCCTTCATTTCCTCTCCATTCCTTTGGAGGCCGCAGCCATTACTGCATTCATATAACAAGCGATGACTCCGGAGGAGAGAAGCGAGCCGGGTCCTTGTCTTGGCGCACTGGTTATAAGACCCCCCCCCCCCCTCCCCTTCTTCCCCAGCAATGTGGAATGGAGACTGATTGTAGACTTTGCAGGTTTCCTTCAGGGATGCGAGTGCTAATCATCTTGGCGGCTCGTCCTTGGGATGAAATGATATGATAATTTCTTTTCCCGTCTCTGGAGGAGGGTAAAATTAGGATTCACGTTTGTTCCTCTCCTATAGAGAGATCATTATCCTGCTAGAGAAGGTTCACACAGAGACTCTCCTCTTGGTCTTGGAAAATGCTTAATTGAAAATACACGCGGTGCTCCCTCGACCCTGCGCTGAATACTCCGGCTAATGGCGCTCGCACGTCTACGTCCTGCGCGTCTGTTCCATCCGTGGAGATCAAACTGGCGTCTAGGTGATATGTGGGGGTTTGAGAGAAGATCATCGGCAATCAAATGTCTTCTGCGGTTGCTTCAAGGCCCCTAAAGCTTGGCATATCCCACATAAAAGAGATCCATGCTGTAGGTTGGCAAATTAGAGACTCTTGCGTTTTGAGCTTCTAGGAGCAACGGGGGCGTTGCCATTACACTTAGAGGCTCTGCTCTCTCTGCATCGGTCGTTCCCTCACCACTTTGACAGGACCAGGGACTGTAAAAGTCATCATGCCTGCCCTTGTCAAAGTGCAGAGGGCGCGGCAGTTGCAGAGAGAGCAGAGCCTCTAGGTGTAATGGTAACGCCCCCGTTGCTCCTGGAAGCTCATTTGCATATAGTAAAACATTTTCTTAGCAATGCGGGCCCATATGAACATGGGACCAACATAGATGCCTTCAGCTGCCAGCCAGTGTCATAGGGACAAAACTGCTGACAGACGCCAATTAACTAGAGGTTTAAAAAATTCAGCTTTAACCCCTTCCCATGCCTCGTCCTAATAGTACGTGAAGGGCCTTAGATAGGTAGGTACTACTGTGGTAGGGCGTCTGCAGAGTGCTCACACAGAGGTCTCCAGCAGGAGGGTGTAGTTGTTAATACACAGCCGTGCTCTTGATGAATTGTTCCAGGATTGTTGAAAGATTTGAACTTATTAATTAACCACTAAAGCGCTGTGATCCAGCCTGATGACAGCACAGAAGGAGAGGGGACCACCTTTTAGTCATGGTTGCCGGCCCCAGTGACACGATCTGGTGTCATTATGGAGCCGGTTTGATCAGACAGCAGTGTGTCCTATCAGAAGGCAGCGCTGCTGACTCAATATTTCGAAACTATTTTAAAAGAGCCGTTTTCAGATGTCCTTTTGTCCATGTACAGAACTATTACAAGGTCCTGTCCTGCATTATGCAGACAACCCATTCATTTCAGTGGGCAACAGGTGATGTTTTATTTTCTCTGTGGAGACGCTGCAGGGAAATATAACATTTACTACCAAATGTTTACCACTGATTACAGCTGATGGTCCCTGCAGGGGACTTTGTGATCAACCTATTGTCAAGGACATTTCTAACTAGTAGTGGAGAATCCCTTACATTTTTTTATACCCATGTAATTGCTTGTGGGACAAAAATCTAAAGGTTATATCTTTCAATCAAATGGAAGCTAAAGTTCGTATGCCTGAAGCTGTAAAAAAAACATTGGTCTTTTTGATGAATTCCAAAAGGAAGGACACAAGCTTCTATGGAAGCTACCCAAAATGTTCCCCCTTGTATCTCAAAGTCAAAAGCTTCTTCTACATGTTCATCTTTCTTTCTCTTCCCGAAAACAATGCTTCTGGTACTGACCTCATCTTAGTTAGCGTCATGGCGGACATCAGACTGGCAATAGCAGGACACAGGAAGGTAATATCTTCAGGACTAGGAGCAGTGGAGGACATTACCATCAGCAAACCAGGCAACCCCTACTAGCCACATGCAGTTGGCTGGAAAAAAAACTACATCTAAAGGGGTGGACATACCGCCTGTGAAGCTAGTACAGCTGCACAGGGGCCCAAGGGGAAGGGACAGTAGCAAAAGGCTGCACTGCTAAACTGAGAGTGGGGCTTATTGGTTTGGGAATGGAGTTTAGCATGCTGACAGGGCAGAGATTAGCTGTGCGAGTATGGGATTTAGCAGGCTGACAGGGCAGAGATTAGCTGTGCGGGGGTGGGATTTAGCAGGGTGACATTGCAGAGATTAGCTGTGCGGGGGTGGGATTTAGCAGGGTGACATTGCAGAGATTAGCTGTGCGGGGGTGGGATTTAGCAGGGTGACATTGCAGAGATGAGCTGTGCGGGGGTGGGATTTAGCAGGGTGACAGAGCAGAGATTAGCTGTGTGGGGGTGGGATTTAGCAGGGTGACAGGGCAGAGATTAGCTGTGCGGGGGTGGGATTTAGCAGGGTAACTGGGCAGAGATTAGCTGTTGCCGGGGTGGGATTTAGCAGGGTGACAGGGCAGAGATTAGCTGTGCAGGGTGGAACTTTGCAGGCTGTTAGGGCAGAGATTAGCTGTGCGGGGGTGGGATTTAGCAGGGTGACAGGGCAGAGATTAGCTGTGCGGGGGTGGAACTTTGCAGGCTGTTAGGGCAGAGATTAGCTGTGCGGGGGTGGGATTTAGCAGGGTGACAGGGCAGAGATTAGCTGTGCGGGGGTGGGATTTAGCAGGGTGACAGGGCAGAGATTAGTGGGGTGGTCGGAGTTTACCAGTGCAGAGGTGGAGTTAACTGTGTTATTGGGGCTCCCAGATATACATTTCCCTGGGGCCCCTAGAACCTCATGTATGGCTTGAATTTCTCAGGCCTCATATCCATTGAAAACTTTTAATTTTTTTTATTTCTTTTTTGTCCCTTTTGATGTGACATTGCTTTTACCACCTCCAGCCCATCTCCATCTTGGGCACTTTTTACTGATGATAGAATATTTGGTACTTTTATATATTTGACTCCCCCTGTCATTTTCATTAGATTTTGTGCACATCTCATCAGCCGGAAAGGGGCCGGCCATGATTGGACGGGATAAAAAGCCGGCTTAGGGCACCATCTCACTAATTTCGCCATTAAGAAATATTTTCTGAATCCCATAAACTTCAGTGGAAGTGGGAAGAGCGAGAGCCGCGTTTGCTTTCAAAGCATTAGCAGAGAAAATGGCTGGTAATTCGATGAACTCGAGAAACATTTCTATTAGGATAAATAAAACGTAGCAGATGTCAGATGGCACTCGGCTCCGTCTATGCCCATCTAAGTGCCTGCTTGACTGATGTACAGTACATTACATCAAATTACATGGCGCTTGCATGCAAATAGCTACTAAGTATTTGCCTCTTTATTCCCTGTATTTCCTCTTTATTTTATTTTAAATTGTGTCTTTGGAGTAAAATACATTCCTTGACTCTTCCCCCACCACCTCCGATCTTCTTTATGGCTCCTCTTTTACAGCCTTCCCATAAAGCCATCGCTTCTCTGATATGAGGAGTTTAAGCACCCTAATTAACAGCAGCAAGCAAACTGCAGGCGGCAAGGGTTCCTGCCTCCGCTTAGAGCCCAAGGGATCGGGAAGAGCAGCCTGTAAGGAATCGGCTACTTATACCCCTCTGCCGGGCTCATGTTAACTGTTCAAGGGGCTTTTTTGGCTATAAAAGGCAATTATATCTAATTTGTGGATTAATCGAGCAATTTTGTGTTATTACTCGTGTTACAAGCCCAAATCTAGTGCCGTGCTCTTGCATTGGTTATGTATTTCAAGTTCGAGTCCTGGGAGGGGTATAATTATAATGGTATTGGTGCAGATGTCCACCTCAGTGAAAGAGAACATGCTACATATTGAATATATCTTCATAAAAACGTTAAGATCCTTTATATCCTGCATTATATTCCAGAGCTGCACTCATTATTCTGCTGGTGAAGTCACTGTGTACATACATTACATATCCTGTACTGATCCTGAGTTACATCCTGTATTATACTCGAGAGCTGCACTCACTATTCTGCTGGTGCAGTCACTGTGTACATACGTTACTTATCCTGTACTGATCCTGAGTTACATCCTGTATTATACTCCAGAGCTGCACTCACTATTCTGCTGGTGCAGTCACTGTGTACATACATTACATATCCTGTACTGATTCTGAGTTACATCCTGTATTATACTCCAGAGCTACACTCACTATTCTGCTGGTGCAGTCACTGTGTACATACATTACTTATCCTGTACTGATCCTGAGTTACATCCTATATTATACTCCAGAGCTGCACTCACTGTTCTGCTGCTGTAGTCACTGTGTACATACATTACTTATCCTGTACTGATCCTGAGTTACATCCTGTATTATACTCCAGAGCTGCACTCACTATTCTGCTGGTGCAGTCACTGTGTACATACATTACTTATCCTGTACTGATCCTGAGTTACATCCTGTATTATACTCCAGAGCTGCACTCACTATTCTGCTGGTGGAGTCACTGTGTACATACATTACTTATCCTGTACTGATCCTGAGTTACATCCTGTATTATACTCCAGAGCTGCACTCACTATTCTGCTGGTGCAGTCACTGTGTACATACATTACTTATCCTGTACTGATCCTGAGTTACATCCTGTATTATACTCCAGAGCTGCACTCACTATTCTGCTGGTGCAGTCACTGTGTATATACATTACTTATCCTGTACTGATCCTGAGTTATATCCTGTATTATACTCCAGAGCTGCACTCACTATTCTGCTGGTGCAGTCACTGTATACATACATTACTTATCCTGTACTGATCCTGAGTTACATCCTGTATTATACTCCAGAGCTGCACTCACTGTTCTGCTGCTGTAGTCACTGTGTACATACATTACTTATCCTGTACTGATCCTGAGTTACATCCTGTATTATACTCCAGAGCTGCACTCACTGTTCTGCTGCTGTAGTCACTGTGTACATCTTGTTACATTGGGATTTCGCTGTCTTTGGGCTCAGCCAGCCCGGACATGATTGTTCACATTTGGCAGAAGCTCCTTCTCTCCGGGTCCTTGCCTCACTGGGACACATCACTGTTTAGTCTTCGGTACAGCACCTCACTGCGTCTGTTCAGCTGCACCTTGTGGAAACCTCCATTTTTGTCATGGGTCACACTTGGTCCTCCGGCATCTCCTAAATGCTGATCTAAGCTTAATTCTGACCAGATAGACGTTCATCAGTTTTGCTTTGGTTATAAATGAGCTTGGATCGGCGTTCAGGAGATGCTGGAGATCCAGCCCGCAGAGAACCGGACTAGTGCATTGTTCTGCAGCATGTGCACTATGCCAATTCATAGAAGGCTGCAGAATAACGTCCACTGTAAAATCCATAGTTCTTTGTTTTTATAAAAATCAATTTCTAAAATATTTTAGCCCAAAAGACAAATAAAAAATGCCCCAAACATGTCCGTAGCCTTCGGGAAATGCAGTGCTGATGGAGGCTGTCGGAGCAGCCATGTTGGTTACCATCCAGCTGTCATCAACACAGATCACAGCTACAGGCAGTTTTGATGACGTCACAATACGATCTCTGGTTTACAATGTCCTGCTGCTCAGAAATAGCCCCCTCCCGGCCATGAAGTGGTTAATGCGCAGAGTCCCTCACAATGACTGGGGTGGAGGGGATATTTTCTGTAAATGCCCTGATCTGGTGTTTCTCAGCAGAAGATAAACTAAAGCAGAAAGAAGAACCGTCCGGGAATGAAAAGGTTTTCTCTTTGCCTCGGGCTCCATCCTGATGCTCTGAATTATCCAGAGCGGTTTGCAGGGAGGCCTGCGTACCTGTACCTGTCACACCGCATTGATCGCACAGCAGCCGCAACCGTCAGACCTGTGCCGAGGAGTTCATACTCGCCTGACGTGAACATTTCTATCACATTCCTGGTGCTAGAACTATATCTATGGATGCACTGTGCACACCTGTGGCAAAACTATGACTTCCTGCACGCCCTGGCATGGACACCCACTCTGTGTCGAGTTAATAGAGGGGGCGTTCCCCCTGTTCAGGATCCTCCATCTCTTGGCCAGAGAGGTTACAAAGACAGTCTCTCGCTCTGGAGGACCTGTCCAGGGCCGTCTTTAATATTGATTGGACCCTGGGCAAAAATTTATTTGGGCCCCCTGCATCCCGCCTTCCCACACCTTAGCAGGCAATCACGCCCTCCACCACAACACACACACAGAAAATCCACACATCTGGTAGAGTACAGTGAATGACTGTAAATACTTCCAGTTCTGAAGACTCCAGCGGCTCAGGATCAGTGTTCTGGGCAGCTGGGCTCAGGCTGGAAGTGGGCATCGCTCTGCAGGAAGGAGACCAGGGCTCGGCTTACCCTAGTGTTACAGTGCACCCCAGCACCCCACAGTATGCAGTATAGCACCCTATAGTATACAGCAACCCACAGTATGCAGTTTAGCACCCTATAGTATACAGCACCCCACAGTATGCAGTATAGCACCCTATAGTATACAGCAACCCACAGTATGCAGTATAGCACCCTATAGTATACAGCACCACACAGTATGCAGTATAGCACCCCACACTATACAGTACCCCACAGTATATAGTAGAGCAGTATAGGAGCCCACAGTATACAACACCTCACAGTATGCAGTATAGCACCTCACCGTATACAGCACCCCAAACTATACACGATACAGCACCCCACACTATACAGACCTCCACACTATACAATACAGCAGTATAGCACTCCACAATATACAGCACCCACAGTATACAGCCCCCCACAGTATACAGTACAGCAGTATAGCACTCCACAATATACAGCACTCCACAGTATACAGCCCCCCACAGTATACAGTACAGCAGTATAGCACCCAACAATATACAGTCCCCCACAGTTTACAGTACAGCAGTATAGCACTCCACAATATACAGCACCCACAGTATACAGCCCCCCACAGTATACAGTACAGCAGTATAGCACTCCACAATATACAGCACCCACCGTATACAGGCCCCTACAGTATACAGGCCCCTACAGTATACAGCCCCCCACAGTATACAGGCCCCCACACTATACAGCACCCCACTATACAGTAGTTTACAGTATATTAGCATAACAGCCCCAGTCACATTTTTCTGATGTAATCTTCACAATAAAAGCTCCACAGTTAAGGCAAACTTCTCCTGCAACACTCCTGGTAGGACCTTGATGACCTCATAGCCATGTGACCAGTAATATTGCTAGGTTACTGGTCACATGGTGATGTCATCTAAGGTCCTAGAGAATCATAGCTCTCACAGTACGCTGCCTGGAGTGCCGGCAGGCATGGCATGGCAGCACCCCCTGTGTAGCTGACAGCCTGACACCTGGGGCAGTGGCTAGCAGGGCTCAAGAGGCAGATGCCTTGGGCCCCCCAGGAGCAACTGGGCCCGGGGCAGCTGCCCCTTTTGCCTCTTGTTAAAGACTGCCCTGGACCTGTCCAATCTTGCATTACCCAGACCAACCACTGATGTGAATGGACAGTGTGTAATACTTCATTTCACCTGTGGTGGCGCTGCAAGGAAACACACCACCATGTCTCTCTCTACCGATTCCAGCCAGTTCCCAGTAGCTTTATGATGAGCTTATTATCAAGAGGCCCTTCTAACAAATGGACATTTTCTAGAGAGGGAACCCCTTTATGAAGCATGCAAAAAAAAAAAAAGGCAAGCTCGCTCTCTGCTGTCTCTCCTGACCCCCAAACATGTACGCTTGGCTCAGCCGAGAATGCATGCGTTCTCAAAGGAGAGAGTGGCGTAACATCGGCGCAGGACATCTCGGGTAGTGTCATCTCCCCTGAGTACAAAAGGATCGGGCATGTTGACATCAATTTGACTCATTCTTACCTCCTTGACATCTGCCATCAGCAGAGAACTGGGAGACCCCAGACACACTTACACAATGTAGCTGATATTGCGTATGGGCAGCTTTAAAGGGGTCTTTGTTATTGATGGCATATCACTTGGTTATAGGTGAGGGTCCCACCACTGAGATCCCCTCTAGGACAGGACCTCCAAAGTGAACAGAGAGCAGACATGCATGTGTGGCCAACCTCTGTTCACTTCTATGAGAATTCCGAAAATAGCTGAGCTCCCATAGCGGTGAACAGAGCGGTGGCCGCGCTTGCCTGGTTTGCTCTCAGTTGACTATTTACAGCACTCCCATAGTGCAGAATGAATAGCACGCCGATCGTGGGCCGTTTGCTTTCCTTCAATTGGGGGGGGGGGGGGCACTGTTTGTGGAGATAGGAGTGGGTCCCAGAGGTGACTATAGGCCATCAGTGTCCCAGATGGGCCAACCCCTTCTACAGATAGGGGACTCTAGATCTGAGGAGACCCTTGTAATAACTTTTTAAAATTACTTTTAATATTTCCCAATATTTGTCTATTTTTACTCAGATTAGCAGTGGTATAGGTTAAGCCCTCTCAGCTATACAGATGCTGCTCTTTTGTACTTGCCATGCTTTATATCGCAGCCCTGCTTGTTCTGCTTTGCTAGGGGTTGTGCAAGAATGGGGCGAGAGGGGGGCGCTTTGGGAAAACCACCCCCATTTAGCTCCCCTTACTTCATGACTCAAGCGCGGCATCAAACGGAGCACCGCAGGCCTGGAGGACAAAGAGCGAGGCGCCAGCGGCCGGGAAGCAGGTCCGGCACATCCCCTTTAAGGCCCCTTTCCTGCCTCCAAAATAAACCAAACAGTGTTATTGGAGCCCACGTTGTCCCTCTCCTGTGACATCATTCGCCCCTTTTTCAGAACTGCACAAAGAATTAAAATCATTTTCTGAAATAGATTAATTCTCTCCTTGTCTTTTCTTTTTCCTCCTGAATGTCGTCCCTTTGAGAAATCAGACGTTATGAAAGATGGTAGCAACCGAAAAAAAAAAAAAAACCTATTTGATTTTTGATTTGTGGCGCTCCCAGAGACGAGGAGTCTCGCACCTACTTATTCACATCATTTAATTTTTAATGACAAATTTAATTAACAGTTCAAAGGGTCTGTATGATGAGCTGTCACGCTCCAGAGGGGCAGAGCCGGAGTTTAAAGCCGTTCTCGTTTTTGAGGGTGACAGTGCCAGCTTGTTTTACTTCCCATCACTTTGCAGGACTTTTACTAGAGCGGTCAGGGACTGGCATAGAGTACCCACTGCCAAGCATCATATGAAAGCTGGTACTAGAAGTAACATGCCTCATGTATGGGGTTGTCAGAATACTCCAATTCATTTTTCTTATTTCACATCTCTGCTTGCGGTCAGAACTCCTGCAGACCTAATGGGTATCACAGCTGAAGGTTTGGTACAGTTGTATCCATAATAGACAATCAGTTGTGAAGTAACAGCTCCCCCCCTAACTCCAAACTGATACATCTTACCTGCAGTGTTATACATTGTAACAACCCATCAGGACAGGAGAGAGATGTGTGCTGCGGAAGTGTTTATCTCATAGAGGATTGTATAGACTCGATACAATTGTAACAAACCCTCCCCTGTGAGAAGGGGAGGCATATCGGTAGAATATGCCCCCACTGTCTGATAGGTGCGGGTCCCAGAAAATAGAGCAGGGAAGGTGGTGGCTGGAGGACCTCGGGTTTTCCCAGGTACGGCCACCACCAAGCGCCCCCCGTAGTAGTGAATGAGAGCGCACCGCGCTTGCGCGGCCACCGCTCCCATTCATTTCTAAATGAAGGGAGGGCAGCTGTGCATGCACAGTGCTCCCTCCACAACTTTCAGGGCTCAGTTCTCGGTGTAGGTGCAGGCCCCAGAGGTGGGACCCTCACCTATCAGACAATGGGAGCATATCCTAGCGATGTGCCCCCATTGTATGAGATGGGAAAACCCCTTTAAGTACATATGTCCTTATCCTGAGAGGAGGGCAGAGAATATGGCATTTTTACTTGTCAATTTAGCTTGAGCTAGTGACATGTCAACCTTTTAAAGAAGTATTCCCATATTAAGTGATGATTTAATGTATGATTGGGGGGGTCCTAGAGGAAGGACCACCACTGATCCTGAGAATGTAGAGGGTGCAGCTCTGCAGTAACCATTGGACCGAGCGGGGGAGTTCTGGAGCTGCTGCAGAAAAGCTGATCATCAAGGGTGTCGGGTGTCAGACCCCTGCTGATCACTTATCGATGACTTATCCAAAAAATAGGCCATCAATATAAGGACTCTGGACAGTTGAGTAATCCGTTGATATAGGTAACCAACATAAACTTTTTGGGCAAAACTCTTCCGACCGCTGACGTCTCATCTCTTTATAACACAGAAGGTGATGATTTGAGACCGGACTCAGAGCCTCCCATAGATGAGTAACACGACTGTACATGTGTCTAAAGTGAAGGCCGCAGATGGCGCTTGTGACGGGAGAGCGCTGCGGAGGTGTCATTGCTCTCATCACAAACTTAAAGGGAACCTGTCATCAACTTAATTTTTTTTTAACTCGTTTTATTGAAGCATAACAAGTAAGGCATGTCACAGGTACATACTGATCGTCATCGTACCGATTAGTATAACATGTACGGTACATAAAGTAACAGCCAATATACATTCCATATATAAAATATTAGGCATAAATATAAGTGTGACTTTGTCCCACAACTTCCACTCAATAAAGTTAACATTTTTACTCTATGAAGTATTCTCCTCTCCATATCGTGTATTATGTGGGTGGTCATGTGAAAGTTGGATAGCGTCAGTGGTGATGAGCGCCAACTTCCCCATACTTTCCAGAATTTTCCAGGACATTTCCTATTTTGGAATATTATATTCACTAAACGAATGACCCGGTTTTACCAAAGATCTGCCATCCATCTGAGCGCTATAGCTTTCCTAGCAAGGAATAAGCCTTCCCTCAGAAAAATACTAGTATGGTGTGTCCACATCTCGTCCTCCAATATCCCTAGTATGCATCTTTTGGGGCATACCGACAATGGATTTGGGACCATGGTGGAAAAAAGATTTATATTTTCTTGCCAATAGTATTTAATGTAGCTGCAGTCCCATATCATGTGCCAAAAATCTGCGTTTGCTTGTGCACATCTGTGCCCGTGTGCCCATTTAGTATAGTCTGGTAGGGGTCAGATAGCTCCTATGTAGTATAAATAGTTGTGTTAATCTATTGTTAAGCGATGGTGAGACTCCTATGGGCGCTTCCAAAGCCCCCCCCCCCCCCCCCCCCCCCCCCCCTCTTCTGGGGTAAGTTGGGGAATGCACGCTTTCCATTTATCTTCCACAGCCAGTGGGTACAAAGCCATTCGGCTGCCCAGGAGGTGTGTGTGTATATGGCAGATATGATGCCTTTTGGACCTTGTGTATTGAGTATACTTATTAGTGGGTATGTGGAAATAGCTCGCTTGGTGCTCTGAAATTGTGCTTGGAGAGCATGTCGTACCTGCAAGTATCTAAAGAAATGAGTACGTATGATTCCATATTTTTTCTGCAGCTGAGTAAATGAGCATAATGTCCCATTATTATACATATCCTTTAAGGTAAGTATCCCATATTCTTTCCAAATTTATGTCCCCTCCAGTGTTTGCAGGTGCGGAAACAGCAGATTGTCCCACAGTGGTATGACATCCGCCAAATCCTTATGATGTTGGAATTTCGTAGCATTCCATACCTGGTGTGCAAGTCTATGTATTTGTAGGGCCTGCTTGGGGAACAATCTTATATTCTCCAATATCGGCCACATGGTGGTAAGATTATAGTAATGTTGTAGGTAATATTCAGCGTTTGGTGGCATAGTCCGGGTCACCCAGGTTATCAAAACTCTTAACTGTCCAGCTAGAAAGTAGAAGTAAAAGTCAGGCAATGCTGTGCTCTTCTAATATAGCTGGATGTGGACCTGCCCTGGATGAAGCCTGTCTGATCCTCATGTACTATAGAAGTTATCACTTTATTCAATCTGTTGGCCAGTATTTTGTTAAGTATTTTGTAATCTATGTTTAACAGGGAGATGGGCCTATAAGATCCACATTCCAGCGTGTATCGGGTTTTAGTAGTACTACTATTGACACATCGTACAATGATTCAGGGAGATGACCCTGTTTTAGTGATGTTTTGTACATTTTATGTAGTTGCGGTCCCAAAATATCTATGTACTTGGAGTACAGCTCCAGCGGAATACCATCTGGGCCAGGAGATTTCCCCAGGTTCAGTCCTTTAATGGCCACCTTAACCTCCTCTAGCGTTATCTCTTCATCTAGGCGTTCCCTATCCTGAATGCTTAACTGTCAGTACATTATCTCCTGATGATAGTAAATGTACTGAATCGTAGATTTATACAAATCTTGGTAAAATTCTTTGAATCTATTTGTGCTAGTGGACGATACCATTAGCATCGTCCACTAGCACACCGTCAGTAGTGTGTAGGCGCAACACTGACGGCGCCGCCATATTTCTATGTACTACATGTGCCAGTACTTTCCTGGCTTTATTGCCTAGCTCAAATGTTTGCTGTTTGAGAGAATATTTTACGTTCTCATTTTTCCTTAAGGTATATCATATATTGGCTCCCTTTTTGCATCCAATCCCTCCTATTATCATCTGTGGGATCAGAGAGCGGCTCTCCGCTTCTTTGCATTGGTCACTTAAAGGGGTTGTCCGGGTTCAGAGCTGAACCAGACATACCCTTATTTTCACCCAGGTAGCCCCCCTGATGTTAGCATCAGGGCATCTCATGCTCCGATGCGCTCCCTTGCCCTGCGCTAGATCTAGATCTTTTGTTTATAATAACACACTGCCGGTGAAAGCTTCCGCCCGGCAGTGTGTTTGGTGACGTCATCGGCTCTGATGGATGGGCTTCAGCGCTGCCCTAGCCGTTTTACTGGCTAGGGCAGCGATAAATCCCGCCCATCAGTGCTGGTGACGTCACCGGACTTCCTGGCAGCCCCATGGAGAGCCCCGGTACGTCACCGGATCTCAAAAAAATGCCTTTTCCCTGAAGATATGAACTAATGCTGTGATCAGTGTCCGTTAGCTTTGTGTTATGTAAGGTTGCAAGCATATTACTATACCAGGAGCCCCTTGTACATACCCTGTTTCCCCGAAAATAAGACGGTGTCTTATATTAATTTTTGCTCCAAAAGGTTCGCTAGGTCTTATTTTCAGGGGATGTCTTATTTTTCCATGAAGAAAAATACGGTACACATTTATTGTTGAAAAAAAAAAAAGGAAATCAGGGTGGGGAGGGGGATCACTTAAAATGGCACAGGGGGATCAGAAGGGGGAATCAAAATGGTACAGGAGAATCAGAGGGGGGGGGGGATTACTATAGCATTCTAGTACCCCCTTCTGATCCTCCTGTGTCATTTTGATTCCCCCCTCTGATCACCCTGTGTCATTTTGATTCCCTTCTCTGATCACCCTGTGTCATTTTAATTACCGTTTTTAGTCTCCCTCCCCCATCTTCACCAGACATCCCCCACCTTCCATCAGATATTCCCCCCCTACCTGTCACCCCGTCCCCTGTGTGTCCGTGCCAGCCAAGTTGTGAGACTCCATCAGGGCAGAGCGAGCAGCAGGCGGAAGAAGGCGGCAGCTTGTCCTGGCGGCGGCCAATCAGTGAGCTCCTTACATTCTGGGGTGGCTTGCTTTATAATTGGGGAGGCATTATGTCCGGCCGATGCTTTATAATCGGGGAGGCCTTATTTTCGGGGGGATGCCTTATATTACAGTGATAGGCAAAACTAGAGGTAGGTCTTATTTTTGGGGGATGTCTTATTTTCGGGGAAACAGGGTAGTGTGCGGGTCCTTCGCTGAAGAAAGACGATGTAAAGCCCCTCTGAAGTCCCGGTATCTCTCAATTAGTAGGTCTGATCCCTCCGAATGTGGCTGGGTCTGATCCCTCTGAATGGGGCTGGGTCTGATCCCTCTGAATGGGGCTGGGTCTGATCCCTCTGAATGGGGCTGGGTCTGATCCCTCTGAATGGGGCTGGGTCTGATCCCTCTGAGTGGGGCTGGGTCTGATCCCTCTGAGTGGGGCTGGGTCTGATCCCTCTGAGTGGGGCTGGGTCTGATCCCTCTGAGTGGGGCTGGGTCTGATCCCTCTGAGTGGGGCTGGGTCTGATCCCTCTGAGTGGGGCTGGGTCTGATCCCTCTGAGTGGGGCTGGGTCTGATCCCTCTGAATGGGGCTGGGTCTGATCCCTCTGAATGGGGCTGGGTCTGATCCCTCTGAATGGGGCTGGGTCTGATCCCTCTGAGTGGGGCTGGGTCTGATCCCTCTGAGTGGGGCTGGGTCTGATCCCTCTGAGTGGGGCTGGGTCTGATCCCTCTGAGTGGGGCTGGGTCTGATCCCTCTGAATGGGGCTGGGTCTGATCCCTCTGAGTGGGGCTGGGTCTGATCCCTCTGAATGGGGCTGGGTCTGATCCCTCTGAGTGGGGCTGGGTCTGATCCCTCTGAATGGGGCTGGGTCTGATCCCTCTGAGTGGGGCTGGGTCTGATCCCTCTGAGTGGGGCTGGGTCTGATCCCTCTGAGTGGGGCTGGGTCTGATCCCTCTGAATGGGGCTGGGTCTGATCCCTCTGAATGGGGCTGGGTCTGATCCCTCTGAGTGGGGCTGGGTCTGATCCCTCTGAGTGGGGCTGGGTCTGATCCCTCTGAGTGGGGCTGGGTCTGATCCCTCTGAGTGGGGCTGGGTCTGATCCCTCTGAGTGGGGCTGGGTCTGATCCCTCTGAGTGGGGCTGGGTCTGATCCCTCTGAGTGGGGCTGGGTCTGATCCCTCTGAGTGGGGCTGGGTCTGATCCCTCTGAGTGGGGCTGGGTCTGATCCCTCTGAATGGGGCTGGGTCTGATCCCTCTGAATGGGGCTGGGTCTGATCCCTCTGAATGGGGCTGGGTCTGATCCCTCTGAATGGGGCTGGGTCTGATCCCTCTGAATGGGGCTGGGTCTGATCCCTCTGAATGGGGCTGGGTCTGATCCCTCTGAATGGGGCTGGGTCTGATCCCTCTGAATGGGGCTGGGTCTGATCCCTCTGAATGGGGCTGGGTCTGATCCCTCTGAATGGGGCTGGGTCTGATCCCTCTGAATGGGGCTGGGTCTGATCCCTCTGAATGGGGCTGGGTCTGATCCCTCTGCTCTTTTCGGCATACCTAGGCTCCGGACGTTATTTATTCTGGCCCTGTTCTCCAGATCGTCACATTTCTGCCTCCATAAATCCACTGAGCCCTCAATGGCCTGTACCCTGGCTGTCAGGGGTCTTGTGAGGTCTTCCAGGGCTGGGACCCGCTCTTCATTATGGCGGACTCTCTCTCTCTCTGTTGCTGAACATCATGGCGCAAAAGTCCCAGGTTGACTCTGACCTCTTCTATTTTGCCAGTTAGCGATGACTGGCATGCTGAAATAGCCGCCATCAGTTGTTCATGAACTGTTTTCAGGGTAAGCTCCGGTTCTGCGGTATCCTCTGTCAGAGTTTGCTGTGCTGACTGCCCTCGAGTTTGGGAAGCACGAGGTGAGGCGGCTGCAGCGGCGCCATGTTGAGCCTCCTGCCTGGCATATTCTTTCAGGCACTCCGCTGCTGCCTGCGCTTTACTCAGGCTCATTTCTTGCCTCCTTGATTTCCTCCTCCTATGGTATACTGACCAAGCTATGGTGGCGGGTTAATATGTACCAGGATGGCGCAGGGTGATAATCGGGAGCCGGAGCAGACCTTAGACAGGTCCGATCATGTCAGCTGTTGGCCACGCCCCCTGTCATCGACTTTATGCTGACCTCACTGAGGATAGCATAAAATAGTGACAGAAATGCTGATGTCAGCGGTGTGTCGCTCATGAGCTAAAAGTAAGTGGTTGCCGAGGACCAGCATCATAATCATTGCAGCTCAGGCCCTGAAAAGAGTCAGATCTACCTGAGAAGAGTCCTGGTTATTCGTAATCTCATGCTCTCCCGCCATCTGCTGATGATTGGCAGTTCTCTCCTAGAGAGAAAGGGAGAAAACTAGGTAGAAGCCGGTCAGTCATCAGCAGGAGAGCAGGACTTCATGAATAACCAGGACTCTTCTCAGGAGGCCGGGACTCTTTTCCAGGCCTAGTCTGCAATGGTTGTGATGTTGGTTCTCGGCAACCACTTACTTTTAACTTATAAATGACAGACGGCTGAAATCATCTCTCCTGTCTCTACGTTATTCTGCCGTTAGTATGGGCAGCATGAAGTTGATGACAGGTTCCCTTTAACAGAAAAGCAGCAAGTGTAAAATGGATAGGCGAATTCTGCAGAGGTACCAAGGCTGTATCGTTCTATACATATACTCCTCTCCAGGGACGTAACAAGCAACCATAGAAAAAATTGGAATGTGGCCCCATTCCACCATGACTGCTTTCAACAACTTTTTTTAGAAAAGCTTATGTTTGGTTTTCCTAATGCACGTGGCTAAGGCACACAGTGATGTCACAGTACAGAGATAATAAACATAGTGATGTCACAGTACAGGGATAAGAAACATAGTGATGTCACAGTACAGGGATAAGAAACATAGTGATGTCACAGTACAGGGATAATAAACACATTGATGTCACAGTACAGGGATAATAAACACAGAGATGTCACAGTACAGAGATAATAAACACAGTGATGTCACAGTACAGAGATAATAAACACAGAGATGTCACAGTACAGAGATAATAAACACAGTGATGTCACAGTACAGGGATAATAAACACAGTGATGTCACAGTACAGGGATAATAAACACAGTGATGTCACAGTACATGGATAATAAGCAAAGGGATGTCACAGTACAGGGATAGTGCACACAGTGATGTCACAGTACAGGGATAATAAACACAGTGATGTCACAGTACAGGGATAATAAACACAGTGATGTCACAGTACAGAGATAATAAACACAGATGTCACAGTACAGAGATAATAAACACAGTGATGTCACAGTACAGGGATAATAAACACAGTGATGTCACAGTACAGGGATAATAAACACAGTGATGTCACAGTACATGGATAATAAGCAAAGGGATGTCACAGTACAGGGATAGTGCACACAGTGATGTCACAGTACAGGGATAATAAACACAGTGATGTCACAGTACAGGGATAATAAACACAGTGATGTCACAGTACAGAGATAATAAACACAGTGATGTCACAGTACAGAGATAATAAACACAGTGATGTCACAGTACAGAGATAATAAACACAGTGATGTCACAGTACAGGGATAATAAACACAGTGATGTCACAGTACAGGGATAATAAGCAAAGGGATGTCACAGTACAGGGATAGTGCACACAGTGATGTCACAGTACAGGGATAGTGCACACAGTGATGTCACAGTACAGGGATAGTGCACACAGTGATGTCACAGTACAGGGATAGTGCACACAGTGATGTCACAGCACAGGGATAGTGCACACAGTGATGTCACAGCACAGGGATAGTGCACACAGTGATGTCACAGCACAGGGATAGTGCACACAGTGATGTCACAGCACAGGGATAGTGCACACAGTGATGTTGCGCAGAAGGAATAATGCAAGCGGAAGTAACCTTGAGGCTCCATAGTAAAACTCAGAATGGGCACATATTAAATTGTCCATAATACCTTATATACATTTTATCACCAAGTGCACTTTATGTCTGAGTGGAGATGGACCCCCTTAGTTGTTGGGCCCCAGCGCTATGCCTGCTACCCTGGTAGCTACGCCCGACTAGGTAACGGCAATCCTGACCGCTCTTCTCTCTAATGCTCGGACAGTTGCACTGATCAGACACCTCCAGCCTCAGCTCTGTGATATTTAGAGGGGTCAATGAGATTATAAAACATGGCTGCCTTTTTCCAGATTCAACACAACTCGTATTCATGGCTGTGTGGTATAGAAGTCCTAGGAATAAGCTGCAATACCAGACATGCTCATAAGCAAACATGGTGCTGTTTTTCTTTTCTGATCGAATTAACCTTTTAATTATTTTTATTTCTTTATTTATTTTTATTTTTTCCTATAGGTCAATTTATCATTTTTTTTTTTTTTAAAAAAGGGTTTTCACATGAGGTCCTAGAAGGGGTCCCTTTGTTCAGATCCCCCTCCTCTAATAGCGGTTAGCCGCAGCACATCTGCTCGTGTATCACCATTATTTACACCTGAACCTAAAGTCTTTTGCTGCCCTGTGAAGTTCAGTCTATTGCTCTCTGGTATCGCCCTATGAAGGGCAGATGGTACTTACTGTTCGATAGGACGACTGACCGCAGATGCAGAAACCCCCCCACCCCTTAATCAGTACTTTACATCTGATATCTCCAGGACGTACAGTATATCTGAATTAGCAACTTTTTTTTTTTTTTTTCTATACCTGCCCTTTAAGGGATAGCGGGGTCTGTCCTTGCTTCTCAATTAAAAAGCTCCCCCCCAAGTTTAACCTTTCCACTGCCAGGCAGAAATGAGCAAGAATGGAAATGATGCTGCTGCGTTATAATCACCCCGGGGTGCTATCATGCCCCCATTGTTAAGCCCCCTGTGGGGTCCCGCTGCTTCACCCTTCCCTCGTCTTATAAATAGTAAGAACAGGTTGTGGAAGCATCGCCTGATTGCTGTCTGTTGTGCATGCCCTGCGGTGACAGTGACAGAGTGACAGCTGACAGCGAGCACTGCGCAGGAATGACCAGGAAATGGGCCGTCACATTGTAACCTCCATCTCCTGTGCTGCAAGTCTGGGGCAGGTGCTCCATCTGCAGCGCGAGCCGTAGACATGAGAGCTCACCCAGCGCCCTACGTGTACACCGAGGACAATGACACGGACTGGCCAATGTGGATGATAGTTGTCTCGTTTTTATGTCCAGCTGCACTTAAAAGTGTTGTCTTCGAGATTCCAGGAACAGCAGCAACCAGCTGAAGCCACAGGGGAAAGGTAGTGCATCATGGAGGGGGTGAGGTTTCACGGTTCTACTGATGGATGTCCGAAAACATCACCAAGATGGCTGTTCTGTGTCCAGTGTAAAGAAACTGATAATAGCCACTAGACAAGCAGGGAATTCAGAGAGATTTCAGCTCTGAAGTCCGAGGAATTGTGAATGCAGCTCTGGAGTATAATACAGGATGTAACTCAGGATCAGTACAGGATAAGTAATGTATGTACACAGTGACTGCACCAGCAGAATAGTGAGTGCAGCTCTGGAGTATAATACAGGATGTTACTCAGGATCAGTACAGGATAAGTAATGTATGTACACAGTGACTGCACCAGCAGAATAGTGAGTGCAGCTCTGGAGTATAATACAGGATGTAACTCAGGATCAGTACAGGATAAGTAATGTATGTACACAGTGACTGCACCAGCAGAATAGTGAGTGCATCTCTGGAGTATAATACAGGATGTAACTCAGGATCAGTACAGGATAAGTAATGTATGTACACAGTGACTCCACCAGCAGAATAGTGAGTGCAGCTCTGGAGTATAATACAGGATGTAACTCAGGATCAGTACAGGATAAGTAATGTACAGTCGTGGCCAAAAGTTTTGAGAATGACACAAATATTAGTTTTCACAAAGTTTGCTGCTAAACTGCTTTTGGATCTTTGTTTCAGTTGTTTCTGTGATGTAGTGAAATATAATTACACGCACTTCATACGTTTCAAAGGCTTTTATCGACAATTACATGACATTTATGCAAAGAGTCAGTATTTGCAGTGTTGGCCCTTCTTTTTCAGGACCTCTGCAATCCGACTGGGCATGCTTTCAATCAACTTCTGGGCCAATCCCTGACTGATAGCAACCCATTCTTTCATAATCACTTCTTGGAGTTTGTCAGAATTAGTGGGTTTTTGTTTGTCCACCCGCCTCTTGAGGATTGACCACAAGTTCTCAATGGGATTAAGATCTGGGGAGTTTCCAGGCCATGGACCCAAAATGTCAACGTTTTGGTCCCCGAGCCACTTAGTTATCACTTTTGCCTTATGGCACGGTGCTCCATCGTGCTGGAAAATGCATGCTTCTTCACCAAACTGTTGTTGAATTGTTGGAAGAAGTTGCTGTTGGAGGGTGTTTTGGTGCCATTCTTTATTCATGGCTGTGTTTTTGGGCACAATTGGAGTGAGCCCACTCCCTTGGATGAGAAGCAACCCCACACATGAATGGTCTCAGGATGCTTTACTGTTGGCATGACACAGGACTGATGGCAGCGCTCACCTTTTCTTCTCTGGACAAGCCTTTTTCCAGATGCCCCAAACAATCGGAAAGAGGCTTCATCGGAGAATATGACTTTGCCCCAGTCCTCAGCCGTCCATTCACCATACTTTCTGCAGAAGATCAATCTGTCCCTGATGTTTATTTTGGAGAGAAGTGGCTTCTTTGCTGCCCTTCTTGACACCAGGCCATCTTCCAAAAGTCTTGGCCTCACTGTGCGTGCAGATGCGCTCACACCTGCCTGCTGCCATTCCTGAGCAAGCTCTGCACTGGTGGCACTCCGATCCCGCAGCTGAATCCTCTTTAGGAGACGATCCTGGCGCTTGCTGGACTTTCTTGGACGCCCCCGAAGCCTTCTTAACAAGAATTGAACCTCTTTCCTTGAAGTTCTTGATGATCCTATAAATTGTTGATTGAGATGCAATCTTAGTAGCCACAATATCCTTGCCTGTGAAGCCATTTTTTGCAACGCAATGATGGCTGCACGCGTTTCTTTGCAGGTCACCATGGTTAACAATGGAGGAACAATGATTTCAAGCATCACCCTCCTTTTAACATGTCAAGTCTGCCATTTTAACCCAATCAGCCTGACATAATGATCTCCAGCCTTGTGCTCGTCAACATTCTCACCTGAGTTAACAAGACGATTACTGAAATGATCTCAGCAGGTCCTTTAATGACAGCAATGAAATGCAGTGGAAAGTTTTTTTGGGATTAAGTTAATTTTCATGGCAAAGAAGGACTATGCAATTCATCTGATCACTCTTCATAACATTCTGGAGTATATGCAAATTGCTATTATAAAAACTTAAGCACCAACTTTTCCAATTTCCAATATTTATCTAATTCTCAAAACTTTTGGCCACGACTGTACACAGTGACTGCACCAGCAGAATAGTGAGTGCAGCTCTGGAGTATAATACAGGATGTAACTCAGGATCAGTACAGGATAAGTAATGTATGTACACAGTGACTGCACCAGCAGAATAGTGAGTGCAGCTCTGGAGTATAATACAGGATGTTACTCAGGATCAGTACAGGATAAGTAATGTATGTACACAGTGACTGCACCAGCAGAATAGTGAGTGCAGCTCTGGAGTATAACACAGGATGTAACTCAGTATCAGTACAGGATAAGTAATGTATGTACACAGTGACTGCACCAGCAGAATAGTGAGTGCAGCTCTGGAGTATAATACAGGATGTAACTCAGGATCAGTACAGGATAAGTAATGTATGTACACAGTGACTGACTTTTTATGTGTATTAATTCCATGTATAATCTGGTAATATGATGTTGAAGGATGAATCGATCCTTTAAGGATTAGGATGAGGTCATGATGACAGGGGACATAACCTGTAACATGTTTTGACTAAAGAATAAATATTTTTTAATTATTATTTTTTTTTCATCTTTTTCTAGAACCTGGAAATCTACAAGTTGACGGCTGAACAGTTCCACACTGCAGCGACCAATGCGGAGTTCCGAGTGAAGTACGTCACCATCTTCTTCATATTCCTTAAGATGTTTTTTTCCTACACTTATTTGCATTTAGGGCTCTTTCACACCTGCGTTATTGTCTTCCGGCATAGAGTTCCGTCGTCGGGGCTCTATGCCGGAAGAATCCTGATCAGGATTATCCCAATGCATTCTGAATGGAGAGAAATCCGTTCAGGATGCATCAGGATGTCTTCAGTTCCGGAACGGAACGTTTTTTGGCCGGAGAAAATACCGCAGCATGCTGCGCTTTTTGCTCCGGCCAAAAATCCGGAACACTTGCCGCAAGGCCGGATCCGGAATTAATGCCCATTGGAAGGCATTGATCCGGATCCGGCCTTAAGCTAAACGTCGTTTCGGCGCATTGCCGGAGCCGACATTTAGCTTTTTCTGAATAGCGTCCCGGCAGCCATGGTAACCAAAGTCCTGGCAGCCATGGTAAGTGTAGCGGGGAGCGGGGGAGCAGTGTACTTACCGTCCGTGCGGCTCCCCGGGCGCTCCAGAGTGACGTCAGTGCGCCCCAAGCGCATGGATCATGTGATCGCATGGATCACGTCATCCATGCGCATGGGGCGCTCTGACGTCATTCTGGAGCGCCCCGGGAGCCGCATGGACTGGAAGTATACCGCTCCCCGCTCCTACTATGGCAACCAGGACTTTAATAGCGTCCTGGCTGCCATAGTAACACTGAACGCATTTGGAAGACGGTTCCGTCTTCAAATGCTTTCAGTACACTTGCGTTTTTCCGGATCCGGCGGGCACCTCCGGCAACGGAAGTGCATGCCGGATCCCAACAACGCAAGTGTGAAAGAGGCCTTACTCACCAGATGGCCCAAATATTCAGGCATTTTGTTGTGAAACGTCAACATAGCTGAGATGTTGATGAAGTGCCTCAGTTACCATGTGGTAAGTATCTGAGGACTCCATGGAGCCCAGATGTTCGGACGTCCATGGCTTTGCATTGGGAGATGACCGTACCGGTTGAAAATCTTCCATAATGGATAGTTTCCTTAGGAAAATGATTATGCTGATTAGATAATTATGTTCCTGTAATAATTGACTGCTTCCTTGATTAAGACACATGCATCATTCTTTTAATCAGTGATAACCTGCAGTATTTGAAGGCTGGCGGCTCCCCCCGTCATAGATGTGCAGGATGCCTATTTATAATAATGAAAGGACATTTGCAGTAACACGTTTAATTACTCTCCTGTGGTACTCATCGCAGTCGCCATCAAAGGTAATAAATGGAGAGTCCGATGGCCACGTATGTGATGCCTTCAGACGGCTTCCTGTTCTCTTCCTTTCTTTTCCCAGCCTTGAGGGATAATTATTATATCTACAGGTTGTTTAAAGGGACCTTGTGGGACAGAAGTGGGCCATAAACGTCTGATCCTCCCATACACATGCACGGTTGGTTCGGCCAAGCGTGCATATGTTTTCAATGGGGAGTAAGTCGCTGTCAGACTCCTTGCTGGAGCTTTTTTTTTTACCCTGAGAGCAAAAGGATTGGGCATGTCAAAATCTAACATGCCCATCCCTTCCTTCCCCTGACATTCGTATATGGGGAGAGGTAGGAGGACCCCATACACATTAGGTGTTTGGCTACTCCCACCAAATTCGGTGGGTTCATCTGACATTAATCTGGTTTGCCTCCCCTTTGACCCCAAGAGCTGGACATCCTCTACAACCACTATAGATCCACCCATGGGAAATAAGGTTACTAATGTAATAACCGGTACATGGGGCAATGACTGCTTTTGGACCCCTTGGCCCCATGGGTTTCATGCTTTCCTGCCCTATATGAAAAGAGTGATGATAATTCATGGAATGATGTGGTACATGGAAGTCTTTACAAGACAAGTGGGTCTTTGGGCGATGAGGTATCTGCCTTTTTTTAAGCTCCTGGCCACCTTCAATGTGCCATTTATACTGCTGGCACCAGGTCCTGGACATGACTGCTTTCTCTGCTTCCCTCTTCTCATAGCTTCACCCTTGGGAGATAAGGTTACTAAGGTAATAAAAATAATAAGGTTACTGATGTAATAATTGGAACACCTACAGACACTTCTAACCTTTTGGATTCCCCAGCCTCATGGGTTGCATGTTTTTCTGCCCTCTATGATTTTTTTTTGGGAAAATTTTTCATGGGATACTGTGACACATGGAAGGCTTTACAAGACTAGTAAAGTCTTTGGGTGATGAGGCTGGGTCTGTTTTTAAGCTCCTAGGTCACCTTTATGTATGTTACTGGGTTCTTATTTTGTGTCCCTTCTGGCACCAATCCCTGTATACCACTTCTGCTTCCCTGTATAGGTTCACCCATGGGAGATAAAGTTATTAGTTTGATAATTGGTGCATGTGGCAGGCACTTCTTACCTTTTGAACCCTTCTGCCTAGTGGGATTCCTATCCCCTGTGTTTTTTTGGGGATTATAAATAGGATGCTGTGACACATTGGAAGGGTTCACAAGACGGAATTGCCACACATGCTGGAGTCACAAGACCATAGTATAGTATACAAACTACAGATTGGCGTGGTATTAAAAAGCAGGAAGTACTCAGCCCCATATGCAGTGGTGCATCTATAACGGGGGGCAGATCCTGCACTTGTGGCCCGTTTCTAATGGCAATCCCCAGCAAAAATGCATACAATGGAGGATGCCTGCAGCGGAACACAAGTACCACAATGGACATCCTACACAGGATAGCAATTGTGTGGATGTGATAAGCAGTCAAAATAACATAACAAAAACAAAGACAGGTGCACTCTGCGGTCTTACTAACCCTCGTACTGGTGTAAAATTGAGAATTAGCCAACATATCCTGCTTGGAGGACATGTCTGAGCCCGAGCACCGCGCCAAGGTTTCTCAAGTAGCTCGGGAACCTAACGCTAAACCTACCTGGGCCGCATGGGCAATACCAGGAGCCAGTGGGCGAATTACAGGCGCGCAAGGTCCGACTCAAAGCAATCTCCCAGTAACCTCCGGCATGTGACCATGCATACAATGGGAGGAGGCAGAGAGCTCTGAGCCCCACCCAAGACTGGCTGATATAGCCTGGGCCTCACATGTGCACCAGAATGCTACCTGTGGATGGAAATAAAGGCACATTCAAACTACAAGTTTCTACTCCTCCAAAGATTCAAAATACAAACTACAAATTGGCGTGGTATTAAAAAGCAGGAAGTGCTCAACCCCATATGCAGTGGTGCATCTATACCGGGGGGGGGGCAGCAGATCCTGCACTTGCATGGTCACATGCTGGAGGTTACTGGGAGATTGCTTTGAGTGGGACCTTGCGCGCCTGTAATTCGCCCACTGGCTCCTGGTATTGCCCATACGGCCCAGGTAGGTTTAGCGTTAGGTCCCGAGCTACTTGAGAAACCTTGGCGCGGTGCTCTGGCTCAGACATGTCCTCCAAGCAGGATATGTTGGCTAATTCTCAATTTTACGCCAGTACGAGGGTTTAGTAAGAACGCAGAGTGCACCTGTCTTTGTTTTTGTTATGTCATAGTATACCCTAGTGCAGGAAAAGTGTGCCTAATGTGGGTGTATTACAGGGCCACGGAACATTTAGTGTCATCTAAATGAAATGTAATACGTAAATGTGGAGTTTTCATCTGGTGTCTCGTGCGGGGTGTAAGCACCGTCTTAGGGAAGGGCGCATGTGGATCAGGAGCTGGATTTGTTGATAAAACTATAATTTTGAGCACGCCTGACCATGTGACGCTATATCGATGACATCACAACTGGGTGCTGACCTCATAACTTCCTTTCTTTTGCAGGATTTTACCCCAATGTTATTACTTTTATAATACAGTGTCTGTAGCGGTACTGGGGTGATGTAATTTAGTTTCCTTAAGCCTTCTCACGTTCTTCGCTCGCTCTCAGAATCGCCATTACTGTGCACATGAAATTGTGCAGATTGAGGTTTTTCTAGGCCGGGAGTGCAGCCCTCAAGAATCCTTGACCCCAGCTAAAAGGCACATGGATAAGTAGATGCTCCCGGTAAGGAATCAGCCTCCACACAAAACCCCTCGTTCCTTCTGAGACCCTCGCTTTTAGCACATGGCCGCATCTTCAGCTGATTAACCCTTCGTGCGCACACCGGCATGCACAACCCTCTCCATGCCCCCCGATACCACCGCATTGCACAAAAGAAGCGTCGGGAGAGGAGGTTGCCAAGCAACTAAGTTACACCAGTAGTCATAGAAGCAAATGAAGAGCGGGTTTATGGACCGCGGTCCCCGCTAGTGGTTAATTGTATCTTAACCCTTGTGCAGCAGCGCACGACAAAAGGTCCTCGAAAGTCATTTAAATGAATGAAATCCGTAGTTCAGAGCCCACATCTCCCAGCGGTCAGGTCGGAGGAGGAGGCTCCCGTTGCTAGGTTTCTTCCTGGCGTTGTTTTCTTTATCCCCTTTTTCTTTTTGCTTCCGAGACGGAAATCTTCCAAGAATTGGCCACAAAAAGTAATTTGTTGTTTAGCTGACGCCATAAACCTGCACGCATTGTGTCGGTGTGCGCTAGATGTTAGGAGTTGCTTGTAAAACATATTGTCCATGTTCTGGGATGTTCTAGAAGTACCCAAAAAAATAAAAAGATTTTAAAAATACATTTTTTACTATCCTACCCTCAGTTTTCCCATAGCTCCTCTTCTCTGTTGCGGGCAGGTGCTGGCGAGTGTCATCACCCATTTTACCATGGTCGTCTGTACAGGGAGTGCAGAATTATTAGGCAAGTTGTATTTTTGAGGATTAATTTTATTATTGAACAACAACCATGTTCTCAATGAACCCAAAAAACTCATTAATATCAAAGCTGAATATTTTTGGAAGTAGTTTTTAGTTTGTTTTTAGTTTTAGCTATTTTAGGGGGATATCTGTGTGTGCAGGTGACTATTACTGTGCATAATTATTAGGCAACTTAACAAAAAACAAATATATACCCATTTCAATTATTTATTTTTACCAGTGAAACCAATATAACATCTCAACATTCACAAATATACATTTCTGACATTCAAAAACAAAACAAAAACAAATCAGTGACCAATATAGCCACCTTTCTTTGCACGGACACTCAAAAGCCTGCCATCCATGGATTCTGTCAGTGTTTTGATCTGTTCACCATCAACATTGCGTGCAGCAGCAACCACAGCCTCCCAGACACTGTTCAGAGAGGTGTACTGTTTTCCCTCCTTGTAAATCTCACATTTGATGATGGACCACAGGTTCTCAATGGGGTTCAGATCAGGTGAACAAGGAGGCCATGTCATTAGATTTTCTTCTTTTATACCCTTTCTTGCCAGCCACGCTGTGGAGTACTTGGACGCGTGTGATGGAGCATTGTCCTGCATGAAAATCATGTTTTTCTTGAAGGATGCAGACTTCTTCCTGTACCACTGCTTGAAGAAGGTGTCTTCCAGAAACTGGCAGTAGGACTGGGAGTTGAGCTTGACTCCATCCTCAACCCGAAAAGGCCCCACAAGCTCATCTTTGATGATACCAGCCCAAACCAGTACTCCACCTCCACCTTGCTGGCGTCTGAGTCGGACTGGAGCTCTCTGCCCTTTACCAATCCAGCCATGGGCCCATCCATCTGGCCCATCAAGACTCACTCTCATTTCATCAGTCCATAAAACCTTAGAAAAATCAGTCTTGAGATATTTCTTGGCCCAGTCTTGACGTTTCAGCTTGTGTGTCTTGTTCAGTGGTGGTCGTCTTTCAGCCTTTCTTACCTTGGCCATGTCTCTGAGTATTGCACACCTTGTGCTTTTGGGCACTCCAGTGATGTTGCAGCTCTGAAATATGGCCAAACTGGTGGCAAGTGGCATATTGGCAGCTGCACGCTTGACTTTTCTCAGTTCATGGGCAGTTATTTTGCGCCTTGGTTTTTCCACACGCTTCTTGCGACCCTGTTGACTATTTTGAATGAAACGCTTGATTGTTCGATGATCACGCTTCAGAAGCTTTGCAATTTTAAGAGTGCTGCATCCCTCTGCAAGATATCTCACTATTTTTGACTTTTCTGAGCCTGTCAAGTCCTTCTTTTGACCCATTTTGCCAAAGGAAAGGAAGTTGCCTAATAATTATGCACACCTAATATAGGGTGTTGATGTCATTAGACCACACCGCTTCTCATTACAGAGATGCACATCACCTAATATGCTTAATTGGTAGTAGGCTTTCGAGCCTATACAGCTTGGAGTAAGACAACATGCATAAAGAGGATGATGTGGTCAAAATACTCATTTGCTTAATAATTCTGCACGCAGTGTATAGTCTAAAGTTGGCCATAGACATTGTGCCGAATCGGCTCATTCCTGAAGGACTGGACGACCCCTGTAATGTGTATGGGGTTTCCCACCTCTACCCTGATGGGGGAAAGATGGATCGGGGTGTTGGATACCCTCGAGGAAGATAGGCTAACCCCCAGATTTTTTTAATATTTTTATTTTATTTCCAATGGATAGGATCTTCCCTTTAATGATACAGGCTGAGATGGCGATTGTCATGGCGTGACTCGCCAAAGATTGCTCACTAATGTGTATGGAGGCATCCCGACTTTTACTGGACAGCAGATGTTGGGGGGAGAAGGAGGAAGGGGTATGTCGGATTTAAACCTTCCTGAGCCTTTATTCCTGTGGTATTTCACACAGCCGCCAAAGTTGCTTATTACCATCTCCCTACTGAGTTCACATAAATGCTTGACCAAGCTCAGGGTGCTTGTGTATTTGAGGAGAGGGGACATCTCCTGGCCCCCTTTTTATATGGATTAATCGGCAAGAAACGTTCTTCTACACCCCACCGATTGACCGAGGAACGAGCAAACTCTTTTCTTGGCTGATAGGATAATTTATGCGAGCATTAAATTCGCTCACTGTCTACATAATATATGGTCTATGGGGGAGGAACAATCGTAGTAATGATCATTCATCCCCCATACGGTTTTGATCAGCCCCACTAAAGACTGTTTAAACAAGCTGCGATTGTCTTGTTTTATTGTTGATCGGCACTCGTTACAGACTGGACCGTCTAAAACAGGGATCTCAAACTGCGGCCCTCCAGCTGTTGCAAAACTACAACTCCCACAATGCCCGGACAGCCTGCAGGTATCAGCCTACAGCAGGGCATTGTGGGAGTTGTAGTTTTGCAACAGCTGGAGGGCCGGAGTTTGAGATGCCTGATCTAAAAGGACTCTTAGACTATCTAATCCCCCTGTCACTGGAGAGAAGACTACAGACTCCGTCACCATGACTGATCTCGGCTTTGTGGTAACAGATAATATTGTTTGGATGGAAATCATCTTGGCAATGTCCTAAACAACCATTAAAGTGAATCCTCCCCTCATATTACCATGTTCTTTTCAGGTTTAACTTTCTGTGCTGATTCATTTCTGAATATTTCGTTACGGCGACTGGAGCTCTGCTTTTCTGTTGGAGCCCCACGACCTCCAGGTATCCATAGAGTTGAATGATAAATTTCTGCAATCACCAGGGGTGTAGAAAATGTCTATAGTAAGCACCAGAGCTCCCCCTAGTGGTGGCCGACTTTTTTTTTTTTTTTTTTTTTATATATATTTTTTTTATTTACTCTATGCATAGGATTTGGAGCTCTATAATAGTAGCTATAATTTAAAGATATATAAAAAAAATTGTCGGCAAAGAGATTTGAACATACCGAAAAAAAAAAGTTTAGGGGTGGATATTCACTTTCCTTAGGATATGTCATCAATATCTGATTGTGGGTTACTGACTCCTGACAACCCTGCTGATCAGCTGTTTGAAGGAGCAGCGGCACTCGGACTACAGCTGCAGCCTCTCTTGAGTATACCAAGCACAGCGCCATGCATTGTATGGTGGCTGTGCTTGGTATTGCATCGCAGTTCCATTCACTTGCACAAAGGTCATGTGACCGATAGATGTGGCGGCACTCGGGTAAATTAAGCAGTTGATGGATGGGGATGCTAGGAGCCAGAACCCCACCGATCAGTTATTGATGACCTTTCATAATGATAAGTTATAAATATTAAAATCCCGGAAACCCCCTTTAAGAGACTGGGATGTTGCTATACTTGTCAATACAGATTTATAGGTCACTCAGAGTCTATGGAAAGCTGTGTTAACAGTTCAGGAGGCTCATGTGCCTTCTGTACCAGATCTGCTTTATTATTTCAGTGCGGCATGGCCTGTAATTCTCATCCTGCTATGACCTAGAGGAATACACGAAGGCAACAACACTTAACATCCAAGCGATAAAAAACGCGATTTTCATTTATTCTGATCATTTGCGCTTAACATTATAAGCAAAAAGGGCAAGTAAATGCAGTGGAAGCACGGCACCTTAGTAAGGTGCGTTTCCTAGAAGGAAAGGTTGAGGCACTGATAAGCTGCTCTTGAGTCCGACTATACGGACACGGTGTGGGGCAGTAACTGTAGCCGAGAGTTCGGTAATTCGGACTATTACAGGTGAGATACAGGAAATATAGATACAGGACTGAGAGGTTGTGACCACAGTGATGGGATGTGCTAGGTCCACTTCTGCATGCGAGGTGCTGCTCTGCTGTCGGTGCAGGTATGACTAAAGGTTTGTTCACACAGCGTTTGCAAGATGATTTTCGGAATATACCTGCAAAGGATGTCACAGTATAGGCATCCGTCACCCATAAATTTTGCCCCCATACAGTATAACGTCTCCTTGTGGCTGCCCCCATACAGTATAACGTCTCCTTGTGGCTGCCCCCATACAGTATAACGTCTCCTTGTGGCTGCCCCCATACAGTATAACGTCTCCTTGTGGCTGCCCCCATACAGTATAACGTCTCCTTGTGGCTGCCCCCATACAGTATAACGTCTCCTTGTGGCTGCCCCCATACAGTATAACGTCTCCTTGTGGCTGCCCCCATACAGTATAACGTCTCCTTGTGGCTGCCCCCATACAGTATAACGTCTCCTTGTGGCTGCCCCCATACAGTATAACGTCTCCTTGTGGCTGCCCCCATACAGTATAACGTCTCCTTGTGGCTGCCCCCATACAGTATAACGTCTCCTTGTGGCTGCCCCCATACAGTATAACGTCTCCTTGTGGCTGCCCCCATACAGTATAACGTCTCCTTGTGGCTGCCCCCATACAGTATAACGTCTCCTTGTGGCTGCCCCTATACAGTATAACGTCTCCTTGTGGCTGCCCCTATACAGTATAACATCTCCTTGTGGTTTTTTTCTTTTAAACGGGTATTTATCGCGATATACAGTTGCAAGAAAAAGTATGTGAACCCTTTGGAATGATATGGATTTCTGCACAAATTGGTCAAAAATGTGATCTGATCTTCATCTAAGTCACAACAATAGACAATCACAGTCTGCTTAAACTAATAACACACAAAGAATTAAATGTTACCTTGTAAACATTCACAGTGCAGGTGGAAAAAGTATGTGAACCCTTGGATTTAATAACTGGTTGAACCTCCTTTGGCAGCAATAACTTCAACCAAACGTTTCCTGTAGTTGCAGATCAGACGTGCACAACGGTCAGGAGTATTTCTTGACTATTCTTCTTTACAGAACTGTTTCAGTTCAGCAATATTCTTGGCATGTCTGGTGTGAATCGCTTTCTTGAGGTCATGCCACAGCATCTCAATCAGGTTGAGGTCAGGACTCTGACTGGGCCACTCCAGAAGGCGTATTTTCTTCTGTTTAAGCCATTCTGTTGTTGATTTACTTCTATGCTTTGGGTCGTTGTCCTGTTGCAACACCCATCTTCTGTTGAGCTTCAGCTGGTGGACAGATGGCCTTAAGTTCTCCTGCAAAATGTCTTGATAAACTTGGGAATTCATTTTTCCTTCGATGATGGCAATCCGTCCAGGCCCTGACGCAGCAAAGCAGCCCCAAACCATGATGCCCCCACCACCATACTTCACAGTTGGGATGAGGTTTTGAGGTTGGTGTGCTGTGCCTTTTTCTCCACACATAGTGTTGTGTGTTTCTTCCAAACAACTCAACTTTGGTTCCATCTGTCCACAGAGTATTTTGCCAGTACTGCTGTGGAACATCCAGGGGCTCTTGTGCAAACTGTAAACGTGCAGCAATGTTTTTTTGGACAGCAGTGGCTTCCTCTGTGGTATCCTCCCATGAAATCCATTCTTGTTTAGTCTTTTACGTATCGTAGATTCGCAAACAGGGATGTTAGCATATGCCGGAGACTTTTGTAAGTCTTTAGCTGACACTCTAGGATTCTTCTTCACCTCGTTGAGCAGTCTGCGCTGTGCTCTTGCAGTCATCTTTACAGGACGGCCTCTCCTAGGGAGAGTAGCAGCAGTGCTGAACTTTCTCCATTTATAGACAATTTGTCTTACCGTGGACCGATGAACAGCAAGGCTTTTGGAGATACTTTTATAACCCTTTCCAGCTTTATGCAAGTCAACAATTCTTAATCGTAGGTCTTTTGAGAGCTCTTTTGTGCGAGGCATCATTCACATCAGGCAATGCTTCTTGTGAAAAGCAAACCCAGAACTGGTGTGTTTTTTATAGGGCAGGGCAGCTGTAACTAACACCTCCAATCTCATCGCATTGATTGGACTCCAGTTGGCCGACACCTGACTCTAATTAGCTCTTGGAGATGTCATTAGTCTAGGGGTTCACATGTGTTCAATAAAAACATGGTAACATTTAATTCTTTGTGTGTTATTAGTTTAAGCCGACTGTGATTGTCTATTGTTGTGACTTAGGCTACTTTCACACCTGCGTTAGGTGCGGATCCGTCTGGTATCTGCACAGACGGATCCGCACCTATAATGCAAACGCTTAGATCCGTTCAGAACGGATCCGTTTGCATTACCATGAACAAAAAAAAAAAATGCATGATAATGCAAACGGATCCGTTTTGACTTTACATTGAAAGTCAATGGGGGACGGATCCGTTTGAAAATTGAGCCATATTGTGTCAACTTCAAACGGATCCGTCCCCATTGACTTACATTGTAAGTCTGGACGGATCCGTTTGCCTCCGCACGGCCAGGCGGACACCCGAACGCTGCAAGCTGCGTTCAGGGGTCCGCCTGCTGAGCGGAGGACAAACGGTGCCAAACTGATGCATTCTGAGCGGATCCGCATCCACTCAGAATGCATTAGGGCTGGACGGATCCGTTCGGGGCCGCTTGTGAGAGCCTTCAAACGGAACTCACAAGCGGAGCCCCGAACGCTAGTGTGAAAGTAGCCTAAGATGAAGATCAGATCACATTTTATGACCAATTTGTGCAGAAATCCATATCATTCCAAAGAGTTCACATACTTTTTCTTGCAACTGTATATCGTTATCGTGATAAATTTTTTTAATATCGTCTGAATATTTTTTATATCGCCCAACCCTAGTTTGGACGCAAAGAAGGGGGCCTAATTTGCCCCCCCCCCCCCCATTTTAAAAATGTACTTTTTTAAACAAAATTTTTATTGCTTTGTCAAATCCTATTATTTTATGTATACAACTTCTGTCCAAGACCTATGTGTCTCCATGGTTACAGACTACAAACAAATCCTATATAGTCTGATACTATAGTCATGTGTTGCCATCTTCGATCTTTCTCCTCTTCTACAGTCTGTATGTTATCAAGAAGAGAGGGCAGTTGGAGATGGAGTACCACGTGACTGTGCAGGATCAGACTTCACAGGGTTTGTTTGCAGTCTGTAACCATGGAGACGCTTTCAGATTTTTTTTGACTTTAGGAAAATTTTATTATAACGGAATCTATTATAACACTAGAGCATTTCAAAAAACAGTAGTCCATGATGGGATGGGGCTGTGACAACAAGGAAGTGGAGGTCCCAAAATGGCGGTAAACCAGGGATAACCTCTTAGAGCAAGCATCATTTCATTTTCAAGTAATTTTGACACCATTTGACTGACAGACAACTGCAGTGAGACCCAATATCTTCAGTTTAGGGAAATTTGAAGTAGGTTTGTCCAGAATGGACAACCCCTTTAAAGGGTAGGGAGTCTTGTGGCATGGGCCCCTCTAATGGATTGCACAGAGATTCGGGCCTCGTGCTCTGCCTTGTCCACAATTTGTGCCGCACTTGCATATTGCACTTTGTTCACCGCCATCAATGGAATTGATTTGCGGAACAGGCGCACGGAACTGCAAAAAAAATAAAATAAATGGATGGCCCCATAGAAATGAATAGATCAGTGCGCTATTTATCTGTGGGAAGGAAAGAAAAAAAAAAAAACGGATAGCACACTGAAGAAATATACAGTCATGTGAATGAGCGCTACAGAATAAAAAACTTTATTGAAACTGACAAACAACCTTTTTAATGGCTGATTTTGCGACTCTTCAGGTCAGCCTCGCCGCTGTATGACTCCCAGGCAAGCAATCAATATATTTTTTCTCTTGTTTGCCATACTCCTTCTTCGCGTCTCTCCTTTTGTACGCAGCCCCTGGCACCGGTAAAACCATCCAGACAATAAACAGTCTTTTTTTTTTTTTTTTTTTTTTTTTTTTTTTATATTCTTTCCTAAATTCACTGAGTCTCTGCACTTTGCCTATTCTCAGTGCTCAGGGATCCATGACTCAGTCTCTGCTTTAGAAAGGACAGTTCTTTAATCCCCCCCAGCCACAGGGAATAAAATGCCATTTCATTTCCAGCTCTATTAATGTGCTGGATCCGAGGATAAAGCATGGCTCCCAAAAGGCTCCGGCCAAATGTTTTGCGTCCCCTTTGTCTCCTTTTGAGTGTTACATTTAGATTAGTTTGCCATGGATTAAACCTTATTACTGCTGCTGAATCAGTAAAATAAAATCAGTGAAGAGGTTGGAGCTTATTGCAGACGGTACAAAAACTACTCTTAAAGTGCTCTGTGCTTTTTATGCCCCCTTCACCCCCCCCCCCTCCACATTATTTTTTTTCCTTTTGCGTCTTATCTTTTCCCCGTCTCGCACTGGGCTTGCGCGGCGTGTACGTGTTAGTATGTATGCTTTTCATTATTACTTTGTAAAAGGTAAGCGCTGTAGAGAGAGGATTAAGAAGTTGTTAAGCGATAAAATTATTCAGAGCTAAATTATGTTTTTCCGTCCTCGCGTCTCATTATGAATGGATGGCTGAGCCTTCTTTCGAGAGGCTGTGTTTTTCTCTCTATTTATTTTCCCCTTTTAATTGTGCGCAGAGTTAGAGCATATAGAAGCCTCTTGGATGTCGGGGGAAGGCTGAGCGCTTTCCAACTAGTATGGAAAAAATAAGTTGGGTTTTTATGTGAAGGGAAAGTAATGAACACTCGAGGGTTATTTTTCCAATTTTTTTTTTTTTTTTTTTTTTTTTTTTACATTTCTTGGAAAAAGAATCCTCTAAAACCTTTATTTTTTTTTGTGAATTACAAGTAGCGGATTTAAAAACCCTTGTCAAAACCAAAGCTCAAGGATCTGTTGGTGCCTCCGTGCATATTCTTGTAGAATCGGTGAATGAGATTCTGCTGGGACTTCCTGCTGAGGGAGAGGCAGATAGAGCTGCTCCTTCCCAGTCTAGACTATTAGCTGTTATACCATTAAACTGGTAAAACAAAAACTTGGTGGCGCCAACAGTAGATCCCAGGTACATTGCTAATATATTAGCATTTATTTATTTTACTTGTGGTAGAGATGGAGGGTGGGGCTAATGTACGTCTTGCCCTCTGTAAGAACTACCTATTCTTGTCCACAAAATGGACAAGAATAGGACATGTTCTTTTTTTTTTTTTTTTTTTCTCGAAACTGCGGAGCGACGTACGAATGCGGACAGCACACAGTGTGCTGTCTGCAACTTTTGCGCCCTTATTGAAATGAATGGATCTGTACCTAATCCACAAGAAATGCAGATTGGATGCAGACTGAAACCACGTGAGAATTAGGTCTTTACACTCATTTTTGTCACCAGTGTTTTTTGTTTTGTTTTTTGACCAAAAAAAAATAAGCCTCCGAAAAAAGTTTGACTTTTTCTGCATTTTATATGGCGTTTTTTTTAAGCATTTTTGCCCATATAGTGTGTTTTCGCAACTGGTGTTACTTAATGGGTGTTTTTTTATGCGTAGCAGCTTTTTTTTTTTTTTACTAAAATTTGAACAAACCTCCCAATTAGAGTTGAGCGAGTTTGGAAACTCTGTTATCTAATATATAAAGCTGAGTGTGTGTGTGTGTATGTCCGCTAAAGGAATCCGTACCCTCGCATTTACAATCACGAAATTTGGCACATAGGTACATCAGGTGGAACCCGGGAAGGTTTTAGACCAGGTCTCAGCTCTCTAGGAAGTACTGTTATTGAGATTTTCCCCAAAAATGCATTAGCCAATAGAAGCTTGGTCACATGACCATTATCAGCCAATAGAAGCTTGCAGGTCCTCCAGTCTCCACATATATAGTTTTACTTCAGGTTTCCATAACAACCCAGCCATTTATCTTCACTGCTGTAGGAGAGGTTTAAGGCTTGGTTCACACCTGAGCGTATTCGGTATGCACATTTTACAGGCGTTTTTGAGGCGTATTTTGGGGCGTTTTTGTATTTAGGAAACGCTCGTAATACGCGCGTTTGTGTGATTGACAACAGAGGCATCCAATGAAAAACTGCCTTGAGGTGTCCAATGAAAAGAGACGCAGCTGGGTATGACATAGTTATAGGGGATCTGTGGAGGACACTGTTATGGGGGGGATCTGTGGATGATGCACTGTTATGGGGGATCTGTGAAGGACACTGTTATGGGGGATCTGTGGAGGACACTGTTATGGGGGATCTGTGGAGGACACTGTTATGGGGGATCTGTGGAGGACACTTATGGGGGATCTGTGGAGGACACTGTTATGGGGGATCTGTGGAGGACACTGTTATGGGGGGGATCTGTGTATGATGCACTGTGATGGGGGATCTGTGGAGGACACTGTTATGGGGGGATCTGTGGATGATGCACTGTTATGGGGGATCTGTGGAGGACACTGTTATGGGGGATCTGTGGAGGACACTTATGGGGGATCTGTGGAGGACACTGTTATGGGGGGGATCTGTGGAGGACACTGTTATGGGGGGGATCTGTGGAGGACACTGTTATGGGGGATCTGTGGAGGACACTTATGGGGGGATCTCTGGAGGACACTGTTATGGGGGGGTCTGTGGAGGACACTGTTATGGGGGATCTGTGGAGGACACTGTTATGGGGGATCTGTGGAGGACACTGTTATGGGGGATCTGTGGAGGACACTGTTATGGGGGATCTGTGGAGGACACTGTTATGGGGGATCTGTGGAGGACACTGTTATGGGGGATCTGTGGAGGACACTGTTATGGGGGATCTGTGGAGGACACTGTTATGGGGGATCTGTGGAGGACACTGTTATTTGGGATCTGTGGAGGACACTGTTATGGGGGATCTGTGGAGGACACTTATGGGGGATCTGTGGAGGACACTTATGGGGGATCTGTGGATGACGCTGTTATAGGAGATGTGTGCTATGACACATAGGGCCATGAGGGGGGCCAGCATAAGACACACACATAGCATCTTATGCTGGTCCCCCTCATGGCCCTATGTGTCCCCTCATGTGTCCTAAACTGCGCACATAACTGGCTTTGTGTGTAAAGTATTTTACTACTGTCTAAAACAAGCTCTCTCCTATTGATAAAATGGCCAGCCTCTGTACTCACTTTCACTATGAATGCATGGTAGCGAGCTGGCCGGCGCGTGACTGGCGTCACTGTCACGCTCCTCCCACTTAATTCAGGAAGCAGGAGCGTGACTAAGTGACTGCCGCTCGCTGCAGTTCATTCAGAGAAAGTGAGTACAGAGGCTGGCCATTTAATCAATAGGACAGAGCTTGTTTTACCAGTAGTAAAATACTTGATATATCGTGCAGCAGGACGAAACGCACGTACGTACGGGCGTTTTTACAAGAAACGCCCATTGTCGCGCGTCTATGGGCGGGAACGTGCGACAATACGCCCCAAAGAAGCTCCTGTTCTATCTTGGGGCGTAGGGCGTTTTACAGCGCGTTCCTACGCGCTGTAAAACGCTCAGGTGAGAACCATTCCCATAGGGAATAATTGGTTCTTGCCTGTTGAGCGTTTTACAGCGCGTAGGAACGCGCTGTAAAACGCTCAGGTGTGAACCCAGCCTAAAGGTAATCTGTCACCAGGATAATCGCTATTGAAGTAAAGCCGTGGCCTAATAGCACTTAGTACCTTATTTCAAGATGTGCATTTGTTCCAGCAATAGATGTTTTTATCCTCCTGAAAATCCAGTTTATTTGGTATGCAAATGGGGGGGTGGTATGCTGTGAAAGCCACTGTTAAAGGGGAAGGCTGCTGTAAAGGTCAAAGTTAAGGGGGTGGGCTGCTATAGAGGTCCAATTTTAAAGGAACGGGGCACTTTGGGGGGGGGTCAGTGTTAAGGGGTGTGGGGGGTGTGGAGGTCACTGTTTTGGGGGTGGGGTGGTGTGGAGGTCACTGTTATAGTGGATAGTGTTGATATCTTTTAGCGACACACACAAACATTAAATGAAATAGATTAAATATTCCGGAGCGAAGCCGCGTCCTTCAGCGAATGTATAATAATTTGGAACAGAGCATTTAGTTTTTTTCATTTGTGGAAAAAAATACTGTTATCGTTGGGAGCAGAGATGAGCGATCCTGCCTATTGGCAGGTTCGAGTTTGGGTTCGGGGGTTTAAGTGAATTACGTAATGGATTCCGTTCTTACGGAATCCATCACGTAATTCAGTGCCGGCATGCCGCATAATACAAGTGTATAGCCAGCTCCGAGGGTTACCTTCTGCTGGCCATACACTTGTATTATGACGGCATCCAAAACGGAATGCCTCTAAAGGAATGTCCGCATTGAAGTACGTGATGGATTCCTTGAGAACGGAATCCATTACGTACTGTAATTCACTTAAACCCCGAACCCAAACTCAAACCTGCCAATAGGCAGGATCGCTCATCTCTACTCCCAATGATAACAGTAGTTTTTCTCAAAAATGACAAAAAAACAAAATGCTCAGTTCCAAATTATTCTGCATTACAGAGTTTCCAAACATTTTAAAGGTCGTAAAGAACTGAAAATGGTCATTTGTTGAATTTGCAGCGTGAAGAGGTCACAGTTACTGAATGTTACGCGTTAACACAGGACCCCTTCTTTGATATCACCTTCACAATTCTTGCATCCATTGACCTCGTGAGTTTTTGGAGAGTTTCTGCTTGTTTCTTTGCAGGAGTTCAGAATAGCCTCCCAGAGCTGCTGTTGATGTGAACAGACTCCCACCCTCATAGATCTTTTTCTTGAGGTTGCTCCAAAGTTTTCCATAGGGTTGAGGTCAGGGGAGGATGAGGCCACACCATGAGTATCTCTCCTTTTATGCCCATAGCAGCCAATGACTCGGAGGTCTTCTTTGCAGCATGAAGATAGCGCATTGTCAGCATGAAGATGAATTTTCTACGGAAGGCACGGCTCTTCTTTTTGTACTACAGAAGAAAGTGGTCAGTCAGAAACTTGATATACATTGCCGAGTTCATTTTCACACCTTTAGGGACCCTAAAGGGGCCTACCAGCTCTCTCGCCATGATTTTGGCCCAAAACATGACTCTGCCACCTCCTTGCTGCCGTTGCAGCCTTTTTGGGACATGGTGGCCATCCATCCACTACTCCAGGGGTCAGCAACCTTCGGCACTCCAGCTGTTGCAAAACTACAATTCCCAGCATGCTCCATTCATTTCTGTGAGAGTTCTGGGAAGAGCAGAGGAAGTATGCATGCTGGGAGTTGTAGTTTCACAACATCTGTAGTGCCGGAGGTTGCCTACCCCTGCACTACTCCATCCACCTGGACCATCCAGGGCTGCACAGCACTCATCACTAAACAAGACTGTTTGAAGATGAGTCTTCATGTCTGTCTGGGCCCACTGCAACTGTTCTGCCTGTGAGCGCTGGTTAGGGGTGGCCGTATAATAGGTTTCTGCACAACTGCAGCCACCGGAGGATCCTACACCTTCAGGTTCACAGGACTCCAGAGGCACCAGCAGCTTCATGTACCTGTTTGCGGCTTTGTAATGGCTTTTTAGCAGCTGCTCTCCCAATCCGATGAATCTGTCTGGCAGAAACCTTCCTCATTCTACCTTTATGTGCAGGAGCCCGTCCGTGCTCTGAATCGGCCACAAATCTCCTCACAATACAATGGTCGCACTTGCGTTTTCATGAACGATCTAATGTTTTCATACCTTGTCCGAGGCATTGCACTATTTGACGCTTTTCGACAGCAGAGATCCTTTTTTTTCCCCTCCAAATTGCTTGAAACCCGTGGCCTGCTTAATAATGCGCAGCGTCCTTCAAAAGTAGCCTTCCTTTAATTGGGCTCACCTGGAAAACTAATCGTGACAGAGGTCTGAGATCGATTTCAGTGATCCAAGGAGCCTGGGGCACAAGACCATCCATGAGTTTCATTGAAAAACAAAAAATTACATCTTTATGACACTTCAATCCAACTTGCATAATAATTTGCAACGTGGTGTAGAGCAGTATGGTGGGGGGAGCCATGTGACACGCCCAAAAAAAATTGAAAAAACACCAGACCAAGAGCTTGCTGCGATTTGAAAAAAATGCCATTAACCCAAAAAGATACTAAAAGGAAACGGCACTACAAAAAAAAATGCATTTTTTTCCCCTGCATCCCATAGACTGCCATGCAACAAACAACAAAATGCATTACAATGGCAAAACCTCTCAAAAACACCCTCTTTTCTACCTCTAGGCCTACGAAACCTTTTTTTTTTATTGTAAACGGCCAGGCCATGGTATCGGAGGCGAATGGCGGTCTGTTGGACATTGGTAGAAGAGTAGTCACTGATTTGTTTTTCTCTACAAGAGCCAGGACCCGACAGACAGTCTGAGCGGTTTGTACGACGGCTCCATCAGAAGCGGCACTTGAGAAATCACTTGTTTACAATGGACTGCAGTGACCTGATTGGTAATTACCCGCCCCAGGCGAGGCCGGGGTCCTTCTCCCAGCTAACAGGCCATTAATTCAGCTGTGTCCTTCTCTCTGGAATAATAATTGCTGCCTGCTCTTGGTCGATTGTGAGGATTTGGAGTCGGTTTCTGGGTGTGAAGCGTGCGATTCCTGTTCAGCAGATGTCTGAACCAGGGGTAATGCAAGTTGAGAGCTTTGCAGTTCTTCTCCGTTTGGCAGGGGCGTAACGTGACTTTTCTAGAACCGGCCTCCACAGACCGTGTGCTATTTATAATGATGTCGTCTTATGCAGCACAGGGGTTACGTGGCCCCCTCAGGTGCTAGGGCCCGGGTGCTGCTGCTGCTTCTGCATTCCCTATTGTTACCCCCTATCTTTCGGACTCCGTCCCAGTTTTGGCTTTGAACTGGACCTCATGAAGTCTACAGGTGGCCATTTACAGGTCAGGTTAATGTCTGTTGAACCCGAAGATTTTGGTGGGACTGTCCAGCCATTGTGAGGGAATAGTGATCCAAAGCATATGGCCATAAAACGAAGTTCAGAAATGGTGTAATTGTCACGTGTTTGTGAGGTTTGCACCCCCTCCCCCCCCCCCCCCCCAAAAAAAAAAAAAATCCTTCGGTTTAAGGCCTCATGCACACGACCGTTCCGCAAAATGGGGTTCCGTTGTTCCGTGATCCGTTTCCGTTTTTGTTTCCGTGCGTCTTCCTTTATTTTTGGAGGATCACCAGACATGAAGGAAAGTAAAAAAAAAATCTAAGTCAAGTTTGCCATGCAAATGATAGGAAAAAAACGGACGCGGATGACAATCTTGTGTGCCTCCGCGTTTTTTCACGGTCCCATTGACTTAATGGGTCCGCGAACCGTTTTCCGTGAAAAAAATAGGACAGGTTATATTTTTTGGACGGACTGGAACCACGGATCACGGATGCGGATGACAAACAGTGCATTAGCCGAGTTTTCAACGGACCCATTGAAAGTTCATGGGTCCGCAGAAAATCACAAACAACGGACACGGAATAAAACAACGGTCGTGTGCATGAGGCTTTTATCAAAACAGTCTGTTCATTGAGCTTTTTGGTGCTGGAATAAAATGTCAGAACTGCACTAAAAACTGACACTAAGGGCTCATGCACACGACCATATGTATTTTGCGGTCCGCAAAATTTTGCGTATGACGTCCATGTGCATTCCATATTTTGCGGAACGGAACAGCTGGCCCCTAATAGAATAGTTCCTATCCTTGTCCGTGATGCGGACAACAATAGGACATGTTCTATTCTTTTGCGGAACGGACATATGAAACGTAATGCACACGGAGGAACTTCCGTTTTTTTTCTTTTTGCGTACCGATTGAAATAAATGGTTCTGCATACGGTCCGCAAAAAAAAATGGAATGGACACGGAAAGAAAATAAGTTTGTGTGCATGAGCCCTAAGGCCTCATGCACACGACCGTATGTATTTTGCGGTCCACAAAAATACGGATCCGCAAAAAATATGGATGATGTCTGTGTGCATTCCATATTTTGCGGAATTGAACAGCCGGCCCCTAATAGAACAGCCCTATCCTTGTCCGTGACGCGGACAATAATAGGACATGTTCTATTTTTTTGCAGAACGGAAATAAGGACATACGGAAATAGAATGCACACGGAATGACTTCCGTTTTTTTTGTGGGCACATTGAAATGAATGTAAAAAAAAAAAACGGAACAGACACAGAAAGAAAATACGTTCATTTGCATGAGGCCTAAATGATAGATGAGGGGATATGTGACGAGCTGGGTGACCGCGCCCTGTGAGCCGCTGTGTAGAGGACAATGGAGAGAACATCAAGCAACCTCCGATAGAAAGATGATGACTAAATCTTGCTGATATTTGTAAGATTATTTTTAGGTAAAGTGGGTAACTGATAATCTGGTGACAATGGCGTCTGCCGTGGGGGGCAGGGGGATATTAGGCAGCGATTAATCTCTTGAAGATGTATTGGAAGCAGGAAAATGGGCAAAAGTAAGGACCAAATTGTGACGTGTAGACAACTGCATCAGAACATCTCCAAGGCCGGCCTTGATCCTGGTATGGAGTGGTAAGCACCTACCAAAAGTGGTCCAAGGAAAGACAACCAGTGAGCCGGCAACAGGGTCATGGTCAGGGCTGATTTATATGCATGAGGAATAGTCCGGCTCGTCTAGTCCAATCCCACAGAAGAGCTACTGTAGAGCAAATGGCTGGCGATGATAAAAAGGTGTTAGAATAATATTGAGCACAGGCGGTGTAGTGCACAGGCGGTCAGCCAAATCACGAGGCGCCATATTTGTGCATTTAATGATGTTTCCTGCCTCCCCCCCCCCCATTGTCTCTCCTGACTCTAGCCCACGTGTTATTATCTCCAGCACCCTGGACAGCAGCCATTCCTTCCCTTTTGTATCTGTCATCGTTCGCTAGCCGAGCAGATGCTCAACGGTATCAGAGACAATCTGGCTCTGCAGCCAACCTTCAGCACGTTCCCCCTTCCATCAGCCGCTTTAATGGGCTGTCTGGCTCTACAAGTCCCCGGCCGGATGATTAAATGCAGAGAGCTCCTCGCGTTAATAGAGGTTTCATTAACCGGCCCAGTCTTGTCGCTCCAACAAGTGCGTCTGATTCCAGTATTTAGCCCTCGTCGCCCATCCCGGAGATTGCAGCTTCCATAAGCCCTTTATTACACCTGTGATCCAAATGGCCTCTACTTCAAATGGTAGACATAAAGTGCTCGGCGCCGGCGGCTTGGCTGGATTTCTCTTTTTGATTTAGCCGTCCCTTATGCAGTTATAATAATGGCCGGACTTCTTCGTCATTGGTTTCTTAAATGTAGAAGTGCTGAGCGGTCTGGAAGGGTCGAGACTCGCCATTAGGGGCGATCACTGCAGCCAGTATTACAGGCACGGGGGGTGTACATCGAAAACCACGCCACCCCTGTCCATGGGTTGTGTCTGGTATTGCAGCTCAGCTCCATTGAAGTGATTATTGCCGAGCTGCAATACCGCACACATCCTGGTGTGGCACTGTTTTACTAACACAGGACCTGTGGTCACGCTGTAGGGATTGCTGCCACAGCTGATTGCCGGGGGACCTCCTGTGAGGAGCTTATTTTTAGAAGGGGTCTTTCTAATTAAAGGGGTTAGTAAAAAAGTGGACATTCCCTTTAACCCTTAGCGACTTCCATTGTATATATGTATATGGCGCTCCCACCAAGGGGTTAGTGCGATCTGCCAGCTCCTGCGCCACCAGCAGTTTTGAGGCTGTAAATTGGCATACATCTGCTCATTCCTTTTATCTGTTCCTGGGAAAGCTGGGTGACAACCAATACGGCCGCCATTACAGCTGCTGCCACTCAGCTTCCATTGATTCCTTAGCAGCAATATCTCGCCGCTTAAAGTTGTGCTGGAATATGTCTCTGCACGAGGAGCGGAGGAACAACCCTCATGGGGCCATAGTGGCAGTCACCCAGCTTTCCTAGGAACAGATATATAATAATGCATGACTGATTGGAGTTTAAAACGTGAGACAATGATGTGCACATATAGGTAAGTAAAGCTTGCAAAAGAGCCCCCCACCCAGCTACTGTAGATACATAGTTTGCCACAGAATCAATATATATTATAGTGTAATTATCTGTAATTAAACGTGTAATCATTGCATCACTGCCCTGTTTGGCGTCGTTCTCTTAGGTGGCTTAAGGACCCTGTACTAACTGCGACCCCCCCTTGGCTGCTCGCCCGTACTCCCCCCGGACGTGTCTCACTCACTCCTTAGTGGTGGTTACTTGCTCTCCGATCTGGTTTGCTTTATTGGACTGGGAGCATCAGACACTTAATTAAGCGCGAACCTCCCACTCTGCGGACTAGAAGTTGATTATTAACCTCACTTCATGTTTCCTTTATGCATATCAAATGAGGAAAACAATTAGTCAGTTGCATTCAGGCTCGTTAAATCCTTTGTCCCCGTTTTGTAGATGGAATAAGCAATAGGAAAACGAAAAGTACCCGACCCAACTCCACCTGATCTGTGTACATTTACGGCAGGCGGCGCTCGTGTACAGATTTATAGGAGAGAGCGACTGAAAAGAAAAATGTCTGAGCTAAGAATAGGAAATTATTGGGGTGGGGGGGGGAGGGTTTAATTAAGGTAAAGAACATTACTATAGATAATTAGGCCTCTGCTGGTCCCAGTAAAGATGCATAATGGTAATGTCCATTAGCCTTAATACTGCTGCACTGGAGAGACGAATTCCCCTTATCCTGAATTACATCCTGCATTATCCTACAGAGCTGCACTCACTATTCTGCTGGTGCAGTCACTGTGTACATACATTACATTACTTATCCTGTACTGATCCTGAGTTACATCCTGTATTATACTCCAGAGCTGAACTCACTATTCTGCTGGTGCAGTCACTGTGTACATACATTACTTATCCTGTACTGATCCTGAGTTACATCCTGTATTATACTCCAGAGCTGCACTCACTATTCTGCTGGTGCAGTCACTGTGTACATACATTACATTACTTATCCTGTACTGATCCTGAGTTACATCCTGTATTATACTCCAGAGCTGAACTCACTATTCTGCTGGTGCAGTCACTGTGTACATACATTACTTATCCTGTACTGATCCTGAGTTACATCCTGTATTATACTCCAGAGCTGCACTCACTATTCTGCTGGTGCAGTCACTGTGTACATACATTACATTACTTATCCTGTACTGATCCTGAGTTACATCCTGTATTATACTCCAGAGCTGCACTCACTATTCTGCTGGTGCAGTCACTGTGTACATACATTACTTATCCTGTACTGATCCTGAGTTACATCATGTATTATACTCCAGAGCTGCACTCACTATTCTGCTGGTGCAGTCACTGTGTACATACATTACTTATCCTGTACTGATCCTGAGTTACATCCTGTATTATACTCCAGAGCTGCACTCACTATTCTGCTGGTGCAGTCACTGTGTACATACATTACATTACTTATCCTGTATTATACTCCAGAGCTGCACTCACTATTCTGCTGGTGCAGTCACTATGTACATACATTACTTATCCTGTACTGATCCTGAGTTACATCCGGTATTGTTCTCCAGAGCTGCACTCACTATTCTCTCTCTCTCTCTCTCAACCCCTTCTCTCCCGTCTCTTTCACCTTCTCCCCTCTTTAAACTATGGGGGTCATTTATTAAGACTCATTAACTCCTATATCTGGCGGTGGATCCTCTGAAGTTATAATGAGTCGCCGGCCTCTACATAACTACAAGGCATCCAGCGTCAATCTAGATGTATAAAGCTTCCTTGCTCTCTTAGACCATTTTCTACACCTGAACCAGGCGTAGCCACGCCCACCTTTTTGGACCTGGCGTGAGCGGAGAAATGTCTCAGACTAACCGTTGTTCTGCGCCAGAAATGCTCCTAATATAATGTATTTCTGGATATAATAAATGACCCCCGTGTTTCATTTCATTTTTTGTATATTTTTTTGCATTTTGTTCTATCTATTAAAAATAGCAGATAGCGCCCGCCAATCCGTGTTCTCGTGGTAACCCTGGTGTTGCATGTACATAGATATCACCATTGCCTTCCCTTCTGTGTGATGACATTGGTGCGCTCTCAGGACGGTGGAGAGCGGCATCGTTCCCTCAGCGCTCCTTGGAGATGCTTTCCTCCGCTCCGCTTTACCACCGCTATAGCATGCCATCTGTCCCCCCCCTCCTCATTCTCTTGTGCAAAGTGACACAATCAGGTTGAGAGGAGAAGAACCCTCTCTGATTCCACCTGCCCAGGGGACTGTCCTGAATCCGTAACAAGATTAATGAGATGAAAGTCCTGTTTCCACTTCCAGACAAGAGCGTCTCATTGAATTCCACGAGCTGCAGCGGCTTCTGCTGTATTTTTTGAGATCTAACAACCGATTGCACTTAACAAAACCTCTACCTGAGCAATGGACAGACGTGTCCGCAGGTCTCTTTACAGGGCATTTCACCTTTAAAGGGTTTCTGTCACCCCACTAAAGTGATTTTTTTTTTTTGGGGCTAGTTAAATTAGTTATATAGCGATATATGAAAATATAATAGTGTTCCTTACTTTGATCCAGCAGTTTAGTCAAAAAACTAAGTTTTATCATATGCAAATCCGGTCTCTACCAGCAAGTAGGGCGTCTACTTGCTGGTAGCTGCTGCAGAAATCCGCCCCCTCCTCTTGTTGATTGACAGGGCCAGCCGGGATCTCCTCCTCCGGCCAGCCCTGTCGGCATTTCAAAAATCGCGCGCCCGTGTTGAATCTGCGCAGGCACTCTGAGATGAGGAGGCTCGTCTCCTCAGAGCTCCCTCAGTGCGCCTGCGCCGATGACATCATCGAAATAGAAGACGTCATCAGCGCAGGCGCACTGAGGGAGTTCAGAGGAGTCGAGCCTCCTCATCTCAGAGCGCCTGCGCAGATTCAACACGGGCGCGCGATTTTTGAAATGCTGACAGGGCTGGCCGGAGGAGGAGATCCCGGCTGGCCCTGTCAATCAACAAGAGGAGGGGGCGGATTTCTGCAGCAGCTACCAGCAAGTAGACGCCCTACTTGCTGGTAGAGACCGGATTTGCATATGATAAAACTTCGTTTTTTGACTAAACTGCTGGATCAAACTAAGGAACACTATTATATTTTAATATATCGCTATATAACTAATTTAACTAGCCCCAAAAAAAAAAATCACTTTAGTGGGGTGACAGAAACCCTTTAAGGAGGAATAATGCTGCATTTTATCCATTGACAGAAGAATAAACGACACCTCCGACTGCAAAGGAAGATGTAAGACTACTTTCTAGTGTTAATATCAGGGGAATTCCTCTATAGTTCCTCCAGGCAGCTGATGCTATGTGAAAGACACCAGATGCATATTCCTCATGCTGACAATGCCCGTAGACTGACCCTGACGACTATCTAATGTATAAGGGGGTGTTCATACGCTCCTCCATTGGCAGATACAGGACAGACATGCTGGATTTCAACATGCTTGATCCTTTATTCTCACAGGAGAGCTGTCTGGTAGCCACCTATTCCCCTCTCCCCATCGAAAACACATGCACCCTCGGCCGAGCCCAGTCTGCTTGTGTATGAAGGGGACGGGTGGAATAGCTGTTAGACAGATGGGCGTTCCGTCACCAGCATTCTTCAGATGTATGGCCGCCTTGAGAGCCTGGATGAGGGGCAGGCACAAGATTGGGGTTCACAGTTCCTTGATTTGTGCCCCTCCAGTTTCAGCCTGCCGCCCCATTTTGCCATTCGGTGCAATTAGATTTCAGCTTGCCCGATCCTTTTGTTCTCAGGGAGATAAGTCACCGTTGGTGGAGTCTGGCAGCAGCTTTCCTATTCACTGCACGTGCAGGCTCAGCCTAGCTGAGAATGCATGTGTGTGGAGAGTTCAGGAGAGGTAGCTGTTCACCAATAGTTATTTTAAAGGGCATCTGTCAGCAGTTTTGCACCTATGACACTGGCTGCCCTGTTACATGTGCTCCTGGCATCTGAAGACCCATGTTCATATCTGACCTCCTGTTCATATCATAGACCTCCTGTGTTGGTCCCATGTTCATATCTGCCCCCATTACTAAGAAAAATTAAGTTTTAATATATGCAAATTAGCCTCTAGGAGCAACGGGCGCGTTACCGTTAAACCTAGAGGCTCTGCTCTCTCTGCAACTGCCACGCCCTTTGCGCTTTGATTGACAGGTCCAGACAGTGAAAACATCATAATGCCTGCCTGGTCCTGTCAATTAAAGTGCAAAGGGGGCAGCAGTTGCAGAGAGAGCAGAGCCTCTAGGTGTAATGGTAACGCCCCCGTTGCTCCTAGAGGCTAATTTGCATATATTAAAACTTTAATTTTCTCAGCAATGCGGGCACATATGAACATGGGACCAACGCGGATGCCTTCAGCTGCCAAGCGCACATGTAACAGGCCAGCCAGTGTCAAAACTGCTGACAGATGCCCTTTAAGCTTGTGGCTGGATTTAGGCACCAAGAATGCTTGTGGTGTGGCTGACCACTGTTGACCTGAAAATGCATCCATCATCAGGACATGGGCCGTCCCTGATGGGAACCTCTCAGGAGGATATCCCAGAAGAGATCCCCGTAATATCCATTCATTCTTTGGAATTACCATCCATGCAATTCTCTTATCTCTCTGCATTTTACAAATTGTCCTTCAACTAAAAAAAGTCAGAGAGAAACATTGGGAGGCGCAGGGTGCAGCCGTGCAGCCGGTGAAGGGTCCTTCTAAATATCTAAATAATTGAAGAATCGATCTGCACGAGATATGTTATATGTTCCCTGATTACCGACTAACAAGAACAGATAGGCCGCGGCCAGGGGAGATAAGAAGGAAAACGAGACACTAGCGAGATAAGTAGTGAAGACACTGGAGCGCTGCGCCGAGAGGCGGCTTCCATTAAACTTTTAGAATAGTTCGGAATATTGTCTTTGCAAAGAAACCGTTCACATGTGGGGGAAGTGACAGGAAGGTTTTCTTATATCCTTTATTAAGTGAATTTGTATGAAAAAGATGGTTCTGAAGTGTCCCTGAGGTTGGGTTCATATCACGTTTGTCATATGTTTAACAAATCCCCCCCAAAAAACGTATACGTTAACAGATGGAAAACAGGACTCACAGGATGGAAAAGCGCTGTACACCACACTTTTCCATCCTGCATTGTCCAGCAAAAAAATGTATATATATATTATTTTTTTTTACTAGATAACTCTATGGTGACAGATGCAGCAGTATGGGATCTGTCTGAGGCATCTGTTAACATATACGTTTTTTTTTGTGTACATTAAACATGGTGTGAACCCAGCTTTAGATGAGCGCTCTGTAAATGAGCACTGCTAAGAAATGTCTGTCTAAAAGGGGTTATGCCCAGGTCCCTCATACAAGCCTCCCAAGCATCGTAAGTGACGCCAGGGAGGCTCGTCCCTGTCGCAGCCTGCTATTGGCTGCCCCCCACCGTCGCTAGATGTTTTGATCCGCATGACGGAGATGCAGCAGCGGCCGTGCAGGCAGCAGAAGCGACGCGGGTTTCGGGGAGCGGAGTAAGTATGACCAGTATGAGGGGCCCGGGCATTCAGGGGGACATTATAGGGGTTGGATAACCCCTTGCACAGCACAATACTAAATACGCCGGTGGTCACTGCTGCTGAACGCACTCCTCATATACACTGCCCGTCCCAAAAAAAAGTCGCCACCAAAAATATTTCCGCCTTAGCTTTGATTACGGCACGCATTTGCTGTGGCATTGTTTCGATAAGCTTCTGCAATGTCACAAGATTAATTTCCATCTAATTCTGCATTAATTTTTCACCAAGATCTTGCATTGACGATGGTAGAGTCTGACCGCTGCGCAAAGCCTTCTCCAGCACATCCCAAAGATTCTCAATGGGGTTAAGGTCTGGATTCTGTGGTGGCCTAGCCATGTGTGACAATGATGTCTCATGCTCCCTGAACCACTCTTTCACAATTTGAGCCCGATGAATCCTGGCATTGTCATCTTGGAATATGCCCGTGCCATCAGGGAAGAACAAATCCATGGATGGAGTAACCTGGTCATTCAGTATGTTCAGGTAGTCGCTGACCTCATTCTTGGAGCACATACTGTTGCTGAACCTAGACCTGACCAACTGCAGGACCCCAGATCATAGCACTGCCCCCACAGGCTGGTACAGTAGGCACTGGGCATGATGGGGGCATCACTTCATCTGCCTCTCTTCTTACCCTGATGCACCCATCACTCTGAAACAGGGTAAATCTGGACTCATCAGACCACATCACCTTCTTCCATTGCTCCAGAGTCCGATCTTTATGCTCAGTAGCAAATTGAAGCCTTTTTTCTCACTGATTAGTGGTTTTCTTACGGCTTCACAGCTGTTCAGTCCCAATCCCTTGAGTTCCCTTCGCATTGTGCGTGTGGAAATGCTCTTACTTTCACTATTAAACATAGCCCTGAGTTCTACTGTTTTTCTTCAATTTGATTTCACCAAACATTTAAGTGATCGCCGATCATGATCATTCAGGATTTTTTCCCGCCACATTTCTTCCTCGAATACGATGGGCCCCCTCTATCCTTTCAGTTTTTAATAAAGCGTTCGACAGTTCTTAACCCAATTTTAGTCGTTTCTGCAATCTCCTTAGATGTTTTCTCTGCTTGATGCATGCCAATGATCTGACCCTTCTCAAACAGACTAACATCTTTTCCACGACCACGAGATGTGTCTTTCGACATGAATGTTCAAGAAATCAGAAGCAACTCATTGCACCAGTCGGGGTTAAATAGCGTATTGCCAGCTGAAAGATAATCGCCCATGCAGTAATTATCCAACTGGAGGCTCAGAACTATTTGCTTAGTTAAATCCAGGTGGCGACTTTTTTTTTGGGACAGGCAGTGTATATCGATAGAACGGACAATATATACCAGGGGTGGACAACCACCAGCACTCCAGCAGTTGTGACACTACAACTCCCAGCATGCACACTTGATCTGCTCTTCTCAGAACTCTCATAGAAATGAATGAAGCATGCTGGGAATTGTAGTTTTACAACAGGTGGAGTGTTGAGGGTTGCTGACCCCTGATGTATAATATATATACAGACACATACATATATACCGGTGAGCGCTGACCGTGTATGATTGTTCTGCATCCCTGACACACTGAATAACTAACCAGACGCAGGAGCAGTCGGCGCTCGCTATTGTCCGTAAGTATAGAGTCACGGAGAAACTGTTCTACGATATATAGGTGCAAAAGAAAGACCAGCACCTCCAAACTATGCATAAAAAGGGGGGTTCAGGTGCATGCTACCATGACTGCAATGTAAAAGCAAACAAGGACTACAAGTGTCAGCACACTGCTTTATGCACAAAGACGCATGGAAACACTGGTAAAAGTAGATTCCCGTACTGCTACACTTACTATCTTGTAATTTGAAGCTCCTGGATGAAATCCCATAGTGTGAATGACTATACACGGTATGTAAGCACTGCATAAATGATCCTCAGCAGTGTGAAGACACTGAACTAGCAGGGGCTGAAAACGTGATACAACGTCTTGGCTTCTGAGCTGAAAGGAAGCCTACAGAATTTTTAGTTCAGGTTTGGATGTGAATAGGATGTGAATAGTGTACGTCCTGATGTAACATTCGAGCTCACGCGCTTTTCAGAGTAATTTTTTTTATTTAATTTTTTTATTTATCTTATGCTTTTATCAAGGGCGTTCAGGGATTTTGGATTAATCCATAAGAGACACTTCATTGGAATAATTACAGTAAACACCCTTCCGTTTGTGTTTCCACATGGCTCCCCCTCATTTATCCCACCGGAGTCTTGACATACCCACTCTAGTTCGCGCCTCCAAATCCTTCTCTGATTTTGCATTGTGGCCGCCGTTCCCCTCCATGCTCAACAGCCTCTTGTGAGTTAATGATACATCTTCCTGGAATCCCAAGATTGGCAGTGACTAAGATGAATGACTAATTCACTGAGAGCATGCTTTCTGCTTCCAGTAATAAAAAGCTCGCCTCGCATATTCACCCTGCCGCAGATGCCTCTCCTAAGGAGGACGCAGAACGCCGGCTCTCCACACCAAGGCAGAATCACCTGATTGATGTTGACTGTAATAATAAGAGAAGGATATGTTGATGAGATTTCATTTAGGAGAGGATGCACTCCCGGACGTGTCTTCACCGCAGTCTGGCTGGGTTTGGCTTGGTGGAAACTTCTCATGATTCGGCTGGAAATTTTCCCCATTGAATAAAAAAAAAAATATGAGAAAATGTCTTAGGATTGTTCAGGGGTCTGCCAGTCCTGGTACAAAAATGAGACTTTAAAGGGAACTTGTGATAACTAAATGTTTGGACAGCATGGTAGAGAGGAGAATGAGCTGAGCATATATATATATATATATATATATATATATATATATATATATATATATAAAAAGTCAATAGATTTCATTCATTAAAAGCTGCTTATTCTGGGCTTTAGGAGTCCGGTGGGCGGCCCTACTCTGTGATTGACAGGACCGCTCTAAAGCAAAAATTTTTATGAATAAAGTGCAAGTTCCCACTAATATGTATATCAATCTGCTCAACTCCTTCTGATCGCTACCATTCTGCCAGCAGATTGATCTGCGTTTTTAGCATGTTGTGTTCCCTTTAAGCATTTACTGCAGGTAGCTAGAGCTATAGCAGAATAAGTGCCTGCATACAGTTGCAAGAAAAAGTATGTGAACACTTTGGAATGATATGGATTTCTGCACAAATTTGTCATAAAATGTGATCTGATCTACATCTAAGTCACAACAATAGACAATCACAGTCTGCTTAAACTAATAACACACAAAGAATTAAATGTTACCATGTTTTTATTGAACACACCATGTAAACATTCACAGTGCAGGTGGAAACAGTATGTGAACCCCTAGACTAATGACATCTCCAAGAGCTAATTGGAGTGAGGTGTCAGCCAACTGGAGTCCAATCAATGAGATGAGATTGGAGATGTTGGTTACAGCTGCCCTGCCCTATAAAAAACACACACCAGTTCTGGGTTTGCTTTTCACAAGAAGCATTGCCTGATGTGAATGATGCCTCGCACAAAAGAGCTCTCAGAAGACCTACGATTAAGAATTGTTGACTTGTATAAAGCTGGAAAGGGTTATAAAAGTATCTCCAAAAGCCTTGCTGTTCATCAGTCAACGGTAAGACAAATTGTCTATAAATGGAGAAAGTTCAGCACTGCTGCTACTCTCCCTAGGAGCGGCCGTCCTGTAAAGATGACTGCAAGAGCACAGCGCAGACTGCTCAATGAGGTGAAGAAGAATCCTAGAGTGTCAGCTAAAGACTTACAAAAGTCTCTGGCATATGCTAACATCCCTGTTAGCGAATCTACGATACGTAAAACACTAAACAAGAATGGATTTCATGGGAGGATACCACAGAGGAAGCCACTGCTGTCCAAAAAAAACATTGCTGCACGTTTACAGTTTGCACAAGAGCACCTGGATGTTCCACAGCAGTACTGGCAAAATATTCTGTGGACAGATGAAACCAAAGTTGAGTTGTTTGGAAGAAACAAACAACACTATGTGTGGAGAAAAAGAGACACAGCACACCAACCTCAAAACCTCATCCCAACTGTGAAGTATGGTGGTGGGGCATCATGGTTTGGGGCTGCTTTGCTGCGTCAGGGCCTGGACGGATTGCTATCATCAAAGGAACAATGAATTCCCAAGTTTATCAAGACATTTTGCAGGAGAACTTAAGGCCATATGTCCTCCAGCTGAAGTGCAACAGAAGATGGGTGTTGCAACAGGACAACGACCCAAAGCATAGAAGTAAATCAACAACAGAATGGCTTAAACAGAAGAAAATCCGCCTTCTGGAGTGGCCCAGTCAGAGTCCTGACCGCAACCAGATTGAGATGCTGTAGCATGACCTCAAGAAAGCGATTCACACCAGACATCCCAAGAATATTGCTGAACTGAAACAGTTCTGTAAAGAGGAATGGTCCAGAATTACTCCTGACCGTGGTGCACGTCTGATCTGAAACTACAGGAAACGTTTGGTTGAAGTTATTGCAGCCAAAGGAGGTTCAACCAGTTATTAAATCCAAGGGTTCAAATACTTTTTCCACTTGCACTGTGAATGTTTACATGGTGTGTTCAATAAAAACATGGTAACATTTCATTCTTTGTGTGTTATTAGTGTAAGCAGATTGTGATTGTCTATTGTTGTGACTTAGATGAAGATCAGATCACATTTTATGACCAATTTGTGCAGAAATCCATATCATTCCAAAGGGTTCACATACTTTTTCTTGCAACTGTATATATGACTTCCACCTTGCAGGTTAATATTCATAAGTGTATAGGAGGGATCTGCATACTCTTTATGTATGGATTGCCATATTAATGCAGTATTCAGGGAGCTCCTCCTAGTGGTGGCTGCAGGTAGCTAGAATTTTTTCATTTAACTGTTAGGTATGCAATGGATTTGCAGATCTGTAGTAGATGTTTAAAGGTGTATTCCAGAGAATAATATTGATCACCTATCCATAGGTAGGTGATACATCTGTGATGGCTAACCTCCGGCACTGGTAAAACTACGACTCCCAAGATGTACACTTGCTTGGCTGTTCTCAGAAGTCCCTAGAAATAAATGGAGCATGCTGGGAGGCGTAGTTTCACCACATCTGGAGTGCCGGAGGTTAGCCATCACTGTGATACATGCTTGATCTGTGGTGGTTCAACGTTTGGACACCCACTGATAGCTATAAGGTGGGGTCTTTAGTCCACCCCTCCCTCCACTAGAACAACTGTGGTAGGAGGCAGTATATATAGTGACTTAACCTTGTAATCTACATTTATCTAGAACAGGGGGCAGAGGGAGTGCAGTAACACACGACTGCACCATCTGACTACACTGGGCTTGTTTGTAGTCTGTTACCATGGAGACACAGGTCCTAAATAGGAGCTGTCTACACAGCAGTGGGTTAACACATGACACAATAAACATGACTGAAAGATACAACTGCACAGGGCTTCTTTGTTGTCTGTTACCATGGAGATACATAAATCGTTGATGTCTACACAGTAGAGTGTTAACAGACAAAATAATAAACATGATGGAAAGATACGACTACACAGCGCTTCTATGTAGTCTGTTACCATGGAGATATATAGGTCATAATTAGGAGCTGTCTATACAGATCGGTGAATTAATACACAAAACAATAAATGAACACATGACTGAATGATCAGACTCCATAGTTTGTAATGCATAACCACGGAGACGCATAGGTCTGCATAGTGGCTGTATACACACAACTGTGGATGAAGACTATTTACATTTGAGCAATGCAAGAAAAATCATTTGCAAACATTCAGGCCCTCGTATCCTCTAAATGATGGAAAGTCTACATACTTCAGTGAGACATGAGGCACAAAGCGCCTCACCAAGCCAGTGTTTTATTAGTAAATTCATTAATGTCATTTTCATGAACGGCTTATTACAGAAGGTAAAGGCGTTCAGCTATGGAAACAAAGCTGTGTCCCAAATATCTCTGCTTTCCGGCATTTTTTTTGTTCCTTACTGGAAATGAAAAAGAAACCCTTGTAAATTCCTTGAGATCCCAGTTTGCCGGTTTGCACTTAGCTCAGAGTCTAGGCTGATAAATTGAGAAAGGAAATAAATGAACAATCAAATGTATTTCTCTCTGGCAGTACAGAACCGCAGGAGAACCATGATTTATTTACACAGTGTGCTGGCAATCCGCATCGCGAGCAAAATCAGCTTTAAAACAGACACAAAACCAGCAATTTATTCGCGAGGCAGAGTCTTAAAGGGAAATTAGAGGAGGAAAAACATGACTTATATTTAGAGGGAATTTCAATCCGAGCAAATGTTCCTCAAATATCCAATATTCTTCTAGTAAATCCCTGAAAATTGCGCTTATACTTCATGAGGCATTTATACGGTAGACGTTTGGAGGGTGTGCAAAATAAAGATTTTCCATATGGTTTGACTTATATGGCGTGATGTGTCCTCGATTTACATTAATACCCAGTCCAGTCCTATTATTCTGCCCGCCAGCTAATATCCAGAGTAACCGCCGTGTGCGCAGCACGGACAGCAGTAGACTGGTCCGGAGTGACTCCATAAGGTCCTTGTCGGTTGTCACAGGTATCTGGAGCCATGCCGACCGCAGAGCATCCCACAGCTGCTGGAGGGGGCGCGGGGGGAGGATCCATAGAGTGAACACGACCTGCGAGGTGGTCCCATAGCTGCTTGAGGGGGCATGGGGGGAAGATCCATAGAGCGAACACGACCTGCGAGGTGGTCCCACAGCTGCTTGAGGGGGCACGGGGGGAAGATCCATAGAGCGAACACGACCTGCGAGGTGGTCCCACAGCTGCTGGAGGGGGCACAGGGGGTGGATCCTTAGAGTGAACACGACCTGCGAGGTGGTCCCACAGCTGCCGGAGGGGGTACGGGGAAAGGATCCATAGAGCGAACACGACCTGCGAGGTGGTCTCACATATGTCCAATTGGGTTCAAATTTGAGGAATTAGGGGCCAGGGTAGTACTGGGAAGTCTTGGTCATTCGGTCATGCTCTTCCAACCAATGTCTGACATTTCTAGCCGTGTGACATGTCGCATTGTCTTGCTGAAACATCCCATCTGCCCCAGGGAGACAATCAGCATGTAGGGGTGTACCTGATCTGCAAGGATTGAGTCATTCCCATATCGGCAGAGTGTGGCTTCTACATAAATGAGTGGCCCAGAGAATGCCAGGAAAACCTTCCCCCGACCATAACGCTACCCCCACCAGCTTGTGTTCTTCCAGCAATGGCTGCAGGGCGTTCCCTCTCTGATGTTTCTCTGCTGACACACCAATCGGGACTCATTGGACAAGACCACCCTTTACCAATCAGCGGAGGTCCAATTCCAATACTTTCATGAAAATTGAAGCCTTTTTCTGCTGATGCAGCTTCGTTAGCAGAGGAGCAGTGACCGTCCGTCTGCTCCGGAGCCCCAGACGCAGTAGGTTCTCTGAACTGTTGTGTTAGACGCACGTCTGGTGCCCCCGGGTTCATTTTGGCGGAGAGCTGCTCCACTGTAGGGAGTCTTCCGCCCTTGTGCACCTTTGTAGCCGGCATTCACTTCTCACATCAGTGGCACCTGGCGCTCCGCAGTTTCCACATCTCTTATTCATATTGGCGCCATTTGTCCACTCACCGTACACTTTCACCACAGCCGCGCATGAACAGTTCACAAACAGCGCAGGTTCAGAAATGCCGCCACCCAGGGTCCGTGAGCAGATAATCATCCCTTCCTGCAACTTTGATGAAAGCAGCCATGTTTATCGAATTCTGCACAACTCCTTTAAATATTTCAGGTTGTCACAGTCCTGCCCCCTTGGTGATCGAAAAGGGGTTTCCCTGAATGTAAGAGTCGTGTGTCTACGGAGCTGGGTGAAATGACTGAATAACGCCTTTTAAAGCTTAAAGGGGTTTCTGAGACTTTCTATCTGTTGACCTGTCCTCTGGATAGGTCATTAGTATCTGATTGGTGGGGGTCCGACACCCGGGGACTCCTGCTGATCAGCTATTTGAGAAGGCAGCGGCGCTCCTGTAAGCACTGCGGCCTTCTCTCAGCTCACCAAGCACAGCGCCATCCATTGTATGGTGGCTGTGCTTTGTATCACAGCTTAGCCCCATTCGCTAGGACAGCTGCGAGAAGGCACTAACAGGAGTGCAAACAGCTGATCAACAACGGTTCCGGGTTTCGGACCCACATCAGATACTGATGACTTATCCAGAGGATAGGTCAACAGTTAAAAAGTTTTGAAAAACCCACTTTAAAGGTGGTTTTTCTTCTTTGGAGAATCCATACTTGTTAGAAGGGCCCTTTGATAATAAACAGAGTTTCATCCAGCGATCAACTGCAATTCTTGAGGAAACCTGGTTAATGGTGTTTTCCTGCAGCGCCTTCGCTGGAGAAATGAAGTATTACACAGTGTCCTTCTAAATCAATGAGTTGTCAGTGTAAAACAGTACAGGAGAGGTCCTCCAGAGAGAGAGCGATGCTTTTTGGCCAAGATGACCACATACCTCAACAGAGAACTTCCCTCTATCGCCTCCAAATTACCTAACCGGCCGTATAAAAACAAGATTCCTAAACCGCGCAGCCGGTTTTATGTTGGGAATGTTATATTTCGGGCACGTCCTTTCAATGAACTCCATTTCTTTCTTGTGCATTCACTGTTTTCTGTATTCTGTCTCTCTGTATTCCTCACATACCTACAGATTTTTGCCTGATAATCCAGAATGTAAGATAATTTGACACATGATGTGGTTTGCGGTAATAGATTGTGCTGTGCCATGGAGTATAGAGACGCTGCGGCGCTGTCCGTGGTGCTGAATGGTTTTTGTTCATACCCTTTTCCTTTTCTTTCCAGGAAGAGAAGTTACGACCCGGTTTGCATGAATCTTCAGTCTGATATCCTCAAGTGCTACACAGAAAACCGCCAGGAGCTTCTCAACTGCGGCCACCTCGCCAAAGAGTATCGGAGCTGCGTGAGGGAGGCTCAGAAGGTAAGGCTGATGGAGATGTTCGTATCTTTCCTGCCTACACATCTTCATCACCTCCGAAATGAAGGGTTCAGTCCGGCAACATTGGGGATTTACAGGTGTCGGATTATGGGACAGTCATAGAAAGTTCTATCAAACTTACGTCTGAGGCTAACTTTGCCAAAACGGATCCGTCTTGAACACCATTGAAAGTCAGTGGGGGCGGATCCGTTTTGCATTGTGTCAGTGAAAACGGATCCATCCCCATTGACTTACATTGTGTGTCAGGATGGATCCGTTTGCCTCCGCTTTCCGCATGCCCGGTCTGCTTTGTCTTCAAACTGTCTGGATTATTGGTTGCCGGATTAAACAGATTTCACAGTAATTTGATGTCCATTTACAAAGTACAAGTGTCAAGCCGCCGATGTGCTGAAATTCTTCAGCCATGTACTGTGCATGCGCCAAACGTGCCTAGCTCTGTCAAAGCATTGGAGGGCGTAGCTTGGAAAACAGATGAGCGGAGCATAACGTGTAACGGTAACGCCCTCGTTGCACTGAGGGGCTCATTAGCATAAATGTATAACGCCTAGTTCTCTGGATTGGAGGCACATATGAAGATGGGACAAACAGCATGGAAATATGCCGGCAAGCGCACATCTGAATACGGGGAAGGTTTAGGTTCGAGGTATGTGGTGACAGATTCCCTTTAACCCCTTCACAACCTCCATGTGTTCATGTAAAAATTTAAATCATCCCCCTATCCCCAAAATTTAAATTATAAAAAAAAAAAATATTAGGCATTGCTGCATCCAAAAATGCCTGAAATTGTAAAATATAAAAAGTTATCCCATATGATGTAACAGAAAAAAAAAATCAAGAGCCGATTTGCCATTTTTTCATCTCTTACCTTCCCCCAAAATTTGAAAAAAAACTCACATATATTCCAAAATTGCATCAATAAAAACTACAGATCGTCCCGCAAAAATAGAGCTCTGACAAAACTCCGTAGACCTAAATTTATAGTGTAACTGCCATTTCACTACCAACAATTAAATTCCTAACATATGTGATGCTGAAGGGAAGATATTCATGAAGCTTTATTTTTCAGTTTATTTTACCTTTCTGGTGTCTGTATTCAGCCCTTAGCAACTCTATTTCTCTGTGCCTCTATTTCAGCATCTTCCTAAGATTGTCTCTGCTGCACTTCTTGTGATGATCTTTGCCCTTTCTTGAGGCCATCCTGTATTTCCCTCACTTCCCATAACCCCTTGCTCTCCTCACATGAACTAGCAGGACCAGAATGCAGATAACCTCCGCCATGACCCCAGAGCAGTGTTTTTCCTCTCACATACAGCTAATCAGAGACAGACAAAACCAATCAGAATGCAGATAACCTCCCCCACTACCCCAGAGAAGTGTGTATCCTCTCACATACAGCTAACCAGATCAGACAAGACCAATCAGAATGCAGATAACCTCCCCCACTACCCCGGACCAATGTGTATTCTCTCACATACAGCTAACCATAGACAGACAAGACCAATCAGAATGCAGATAACCTCCCCTACTACCCCAGAGCAGTGTATCCTTTAACATACAGCTAACCAGATCAGACAAGACCAATCAGAATGCAGATAACTTCCCCCACTACCCCAGAGCAGTGTGTATCCTCTCACATACACCTAACCAGAGACGAGCCCTGCATTACATGAAATCGGTACGCATTTGTTTTAGCCTCTTAATAGTTACATTAAAAGGTTTTTAGGAACCATTTTGGGGTATATATAGTGTATTAAATAACTTATTATTTTATTTTTAGGGTGAAAGATAAAAAAAACAGAAATTTTTACATTATTTTGTGGAATTTTTTTTACAGCATTCAGTGTGTGGTAATAATAACGTAATTTGATTATGTGGGTCACTACACTGATGATAATGTCATATTTCTACATTTCTAAATATTTTTTTACTACCTTTCTCTCCTCCTGTCAGCTCTGCAGCTGCTTCCTCATTCTCTTCCACACTGACAGGGAGGAAGGGGGCTGCTTTATCTGCTCATATCTTTGGTTTAGTACCAGATATAGGCTTTGCATTGTTTGAAAGCTGATATTTTAAGCTTTCAGACAATACCAGAATGACAGCAATATGTTCAGTACAGGGGAAGATATAACTGAAATCGGGATGCAGTGAGTGCAACTGAAAGTGAAAGTAAAAGCAGGTTTTACCCCCGATTATTCCCGACTCGATTTTAGTGATTTCTTCTCTGTTGCTTGGACTTTAGCTGTCATTCTGGCCTTGAATGTCAGCTTTCAAACAAGACCAGTTGCATGTTTCTAGCTGCTACCATTCAGGAGAAAGCGGCATCTAAAGCAGCATTCCCTCCCCCCTCCACTTTCTGCCCGAGCCCAGGCACTCAGGGCTGTGCTCCTCCTCCCAGTGCTCTCCCAGGCACTCAGGGCTGTGCTCCTCCTCCCAGTCCTCTCCCCTGCAGTCAGGGCTGTGCTCTTCCTCCCTGCACTCAGGGCTGTGCTCCTCCTCCCAGTCCTCTCCCAGGCACTCTGGGCTGTGCTCATCCTCCCAGTCCTCTCCCAGTCACTCAGGGCTGTGCTCCTCCTCCCAGTCCTCTCCCAGGCACTCAGGACTGTGCTCCTCCTCCTAGTCCTCTCCCAGTCACTCAGGGCTGTGCTCCTCCTCCCAGTCACTCAGGGCTGTGCTCCTCCTCCCAGTCACTCAGGGCTGTGCTCCTCCTCCCAGTCACTCTGGGCTGTGCTCCTCCTCCCAGTCACTCTGGGCTGTGCTCCTCCTCCCAGTCACTCTGGGCTGTGCTCCTCCTCCCAGTCCTCTCCCAGTCACTCTGGGCTGTGCTCCTCCTCCCAGTCCTCTCCCAGTCACTCTGGGCTGTGCTCCTCCTCCCAGTCACTCTGGGCTGTGCTCCTCCTCCCAGTCCCCTCCCAGTCACTCTGGGCTGTGCTCCTCCTCCCAGTCCCCTCCCAGTCACTCTGGGCTGTGCTCCTCCTCCCAGTCCCCTCCCAGTCACTCTGGGCTGTGCTCCTCCTCCCAGTCCCCTCCCAGTCACTCTGGGCTGTGCTCCTCCTCCCAGTCCCCTCCCAGTCACTCAGGGCTGTGCTCCTCCTCCCAGTCCCCTCCCAGTCACTCAGGGCTGTGCTCCTCCTCCCAGTCCTCTCCCAGTCACTCTGGGCTGTGCTCCTCCTCCCAGTCCCCTCCCAGTCACTCGGGGCTGTGCTCCTCCTCCCAGTCACTCGGGGCTGTGCTCCTCCTCCCAGTCACTCGGGGCTGTGCTCCTTCTCCCAGTCACTCGGGGCTGTGCTCCTTCTCCCAGTCACTCGGGGCTGTGCTCCTCCTCCCAGTCACTCGGGGCTGTGCTCCTCCCAGTCACTCTGGGCTGTGCTCCTCCTCCCAGTCACTCTGGGCTGTGCTCCTCCTCCCAGTCCCCTCCCCTGCACTCAGGGCTATGCTCCTCCTCCCATTGCTCTTCCAGGCATTCAGGGCTGTGCTCCTCCTCCCAGTCCTCTCCCAGGCACTCGGGGCTGTGCTCCTCCTCCCAGTCCTCTCCCAGGCACTCGGGGCTGTGCTCCTCCTCCCAGGCACTCGGGGCTGTGCTCCTCCTCCCAGGCACTCGGGGCTGTGCTCCTCCTCCCAGTCCTCTCCCAGGCACTCGGGGCTGTGCTCCTCCTCCCAGTCCTCTCCCAGTCACTCGGGGCTGTGCTCCTCCTCCCAGTCCTCTCCCAGTCACTCAGGGCTGTGCTCCTCCTCCCAGTCCCCTCCCCGGCACTCGGGGCTGTGCTCCTCCTCCCAGTCACTCTGGGCTGTGCTCCTCCTCCCAGTCCCCTCCCCTGCACTCAGGGCTATGCTCCTCCTCCCAGTCACTCTGGGCTGTGCTCCTCCTCCCAGTCCCCTCCCAGTCACTCTGGGCTGTGCTCCTCCTCCCAGTCCCCTCCCCAGCACTCAGGGCTGTGCTCCTCCTCCCAGTCCCCTCCCAGTCACTCTGGGCTGTGCTCCTCCTCCCAGTCCCCTCCCAGTCACTCTGGGCTGTGCTCCTCCTCCCAGTCCTCTCCCAGTCACTCTGGGCTGTGCTCCTCCTCCCAGTCCTCTCCCCAGCACTCTGGGCTGTGCTCCTCCTCCCAGTCCCCTCCCCGTCACTCGGGGCTGTGCTCCTCCTCCCAGTCACTCTGGGCTGTGCTCCTCCTCCCAGTCCCCTCCCCTGCACTCAGGGCTATGCTCCTCCTCCCATTGCTCTTCCAGGCATTCAGGGCTATGCTCCTCCTCCCAGTGCTCTCCCAGGCACTCGGGGCTGTGCTCCTCCTCCCAGTCCTCTCCCAGGCACTCGGGGCTGTGCTCCTCCTCCCAGTCCTCTCCCAGGCACTCGGGGCTGTGCTCCTCCTCCCAGTCCTCTCCCAGGCATTCGGGGCTGTGCTCCTCCTCCCATTGCTCTTCCAGGCATTCAGGGCTATGCTCCTCGTCCCATTGCTCTTCCAGGCATTCAGGGCTATGCTCCTCCTCCCAGTCCTCTCCCAGGCACTCGGGGCTGTGCTCCTCCTCCCAGTCCTCTCCCAGGCACTCGGGGCTGTGCTCCTCCTCCCAGTCCTCTCCCAGGCACTCGGGGCTGTGCTCCTCCTCCCAGTCCTCTCCCAGGCACTCGGGGCTGTGCTCCTCCTCCCAGTCCTCTCCCAGTCACTCAGAGCTATGCTCCTCCTCCCATTGCTCTTCCAGGCATTCAGGGCTATGCTCCTCGTCCCATTGCTCTTCCAGGCATTCAGGGCTATGCTCCTCCTCCCAGTCTTCTCCCAGGCACTCGGGGGCTGTGCTCCTCCTCCCAGTCCTCTCCCAGGCACTCGGGGCTGTGCTCCTCCTCCCAGTCCTCTCCCAGTCACTCAGAGCTATGCTCCTCCTCCCATTGCTCTTCCAGGCATTCAGGGCTATGCTCCTCCTCCCATTGCTCTTCCAGGCATTCAGGGCTATGCTCCTCGTCCCAGTGCTCTTCCAGGCATTCAGGGCTATGCTCCTCCTCCCAGTGCTCTCCCCATCTCTTGTTTATATCAGAGAGGAGACGGCTGCACATGACAACGCTGTGAGAAGAGGCTGCTCAATGTGAAAGTGACACACATGTCACTTGGGTGTTATTATGAGGTGAAACTGAAAAAGATTAAATTATAAAGCACAAAAGCATTTATACAGCAGGGTGTACTATACCATTAGGGTATAAAAATATGAAACGGCAGTTACACTTTGAAAAAGTTTTTTTCCAGTTATTATAATTTTTTTTTTTTTACTGTGTTAAAACACAAGAAAAAGTATACAAATGTGATATCGCTGTAATTGCACTGGCTCGTGAAAGGAAGGTAATAGGTCAGTTTGACCACATAGGGAGCAAATTGCGGAAAACCGCGAAAAACGCAACAGTCGTGTTGTGCATGAGGCCTAAACTGCTGCAGACGTTTCCCGCTTGCTAGCAGAGGTCACCTGACTTGTTCCAGCCATCGCCACGTTCCTGACATACAATAGGCAGTAGATTAATTCTGCCTGGAGTGGATCTGTTGGAGGCATCGCTGGATCTGTTTGAGTTGTTTTCATGGGCAATTGAGTGAATATAATTTTTCTGCTCCTTCCTGCCCTTTTCATACAGCCGATGACTACGACGCCGCTTCCCTCATTCAAGGAGTTTTGTTCAGAAAATAGGAAATCACCGCTCGGCTCAGATTTTGTGAGAGTGATCAAAAACTTCAGCAATTCATGGAAGGAATAAGAGATGGACTCTTAAAGGGATATTCCCATCTTGTAAAGTAGTGACATGCCACAAAGATACGTGCTATGAAACTACAGCTCCTAGCATGCAAACATGCTCAATTGTTCTAGAAGTGAATAGAGCATTCTGGGAGTTGTAGTTTCAGAAAAGCTGGAGTGCCGGAGGTTGCTGATCCCTGTACTAAGATAAGACATTGCTTAAAGGGAAATTTTGGCTCTTCGCTAACCAGCCCTGTGGAGGGAATCGTACCACCATACCCACCGCTCGCTTGGTTTCGGGTTCTTTGGTCCACTGTTGTGTTCACCGCATGCCTGTCCCCATAATGGATAAGGATGGCATTTGCTGCTGCAGCCAATGACTGGTTGCAGCGGTGACGTGTCCACCAAGCGAGGGAGGACGCATTGCTTCAGCGGCACACGGACTAGTGTTTCAAAAATAGGAATTCTGTTAGAGTAAAATGCTGCAAACTTATTTAGCATTTTGCTAATTTCTGTTCAAAATGTCACAAAATGTTCAACTTTTTTAGGTCAGAAAACTGTCAGAATTCACACACAACAGATTTGTGCGTCTGTTGCATTTATCCGAGTGGACTTGCAGTAATCCACGCACATTGAACAGATTGTTCAGCTGCATACATTTTTGCAACATGTGTGAATGTAGCCTTAAAGGGGTTGTGCTAGAATGACCATTCATCAGCTGCTGTCTGATAAGACATGATTGCGATGGCCGACAGCAGACACCTGGATTTCCACAGAGCAGCTAGATGAGTGTGTATGTGTGAGCCCCGGTCATCACCCGGCTCCAGCCATAGTTTCTGTTTCCATGTGTTAAGTCCTCACCTGGTGACGCTAAGCTGCTCGTCAGAAAGAGCGGATCTCGAGCAACGTGGACAGGTGCGACTGGTGCAGCAGAGCTGCAAGACTGATGGAGCAGGCTGGTGTAGTGGAGCTGGAGATCTAATACAGAAGACACTGGAGAAGCAGAGAGATGTAGCAGAATATTGGAGGCTGGAGAAGCAGAGAGATGTAGCAGAGTTTTAGCAGCCTACTGGAGACTGATGTAGCAGAGTTGTGGCAGTATACTGAAAACTGGTATAGTAGAGAGGTGTAGCAGAGTTTTAGTAGCATACTGGAGACTGGTGTGGCAGAGTGATGTAGCAGTGTACTAGAGACCATAATAGCATATAAGTGCTTATGAACGGAATAGGTGGGCGTCCAACTTCTGGGACCCCCAGTGGTATCAAAAACACTAATCCATTTTAAATGGCACAACGTTTAAGCATGCACGCAGCCACTTCATTCAAAGCCTGGACTGCTGGAGTACAGCACAATCCCTTAGAGTATGTATGGAGCAGCAGTGCGCATGCTCAGTCTCTCGTCCGTTCTCGATGGATTGCAGATTTTTATTTTTAGTTTCCTTTTTTTTTTAACCACTTGCCGACCTCCCGTTGACCATGTTTGGGGGTTCAGCACTTATCTGTACATGGACCTTTCTGAACGTCCTTGCAGAGATCGTGGCTGCATGCTAATTGTCAGTGACAGCAGGGTATCTCCATAGAGAAAGTGATGGCCACAAAAAGAGAAAGGAGCTCATAGGGTGAGTAGGTAAAAAAAAAACTGTGTCCTCTAAACACAAGGGAGTTAATTATGCTCACCTATTAGGGTTGCACCAAATTGGGCACAACCACAATGAAGGCCAATTAGAGAAATTACAGGTAACTGGTTGGTGCTGCCGAATCTGTCCAAAAGAGCCTTAGGCGGGGGCCAGACCGCCAACCGGGTAAACACTGGTCCAGTTCCAGTCTCCATAGAGAAGGCAGGGACGGCTGGATATAGAGATCAGGGGGTGGCAAAGCGGCTTTCTGCTCGTGTCCTAGTGGTCATGTGATTGCTGGTGTCTGGGTAGCTGCACGAGCTGCTGGGTCCTAGCAGACTCAGATCAGCTGTGCAGTGAGGCATTAAAGTGATGCACAACCTCTCTGGGGTCTGTATCCCCCCTGGCCAATATGTCAGTCCCATTTACAAGAGAAATCAGCAATACATTTTTTTTTTTTTTTTTTTTTTTAAAGTTAATGTTAAATGTCGCCCAAAAGTCTTGCTTGACCCTTATGTGCTGTTAACAGAAGAAAGATTAAAAAACATGAAAAACTTTTTTTTATTTTTTTTATGGTTCTGAAAAATAAAATAGTAAAATAAAATAAAGCCCCATGTATCACTTAATAAAAGGCGCAAAAATTATTGACATAGCTGAACTAAAATAACTGATAATGCACCTGGTCAGGAGGGGTGGGGGTGGGGGGGTAAATGGCCCGGACTTTCTGCAGTGTCAGAGGCTGCCGGGAGGGCGCCTGAGCATTCATGGTCATGCCTGTAAAGCGCTGTGGAATATAGCAGCGCTATATAAGTGCATAAAATAAATAAGTTGTATCTCCTCGTCTGAGTCTAGAAATCCTACAAATAACCTTGAAATAAAATGCAAATGATGACAAATCGACTTTACGGACACAATGTACTTTCCGGCCTGTCACCGCGGATGTGTAAGATGCCCGTTAGTCCAGTGGGTGGCCCGTGCACGGTTAAACAGCACGTACTGACGCCACAGGGGAAGGGGCTGCGTGTCCCTGGAGGGGTCCTGCCAGCCTGTACCAGAAGTCATCTGCGCTTATTGAGCCTGATGTCTGAGGCAGAGGAGCTCTCATTTCCATTAGCATGTCCAGAGAAGCCGTATTCCTGATTAAAGGCGTGCGCAAGAGCCCAGCTGCCAGCGACGCTCCCCGCAGAAGCTCACCGAAAATGAGATGAGAATATTGTCAGCTTGTGTTAGCGGCAGCGCTGCTCGCGGACGCCCCACGGGAATGCAACTTACTTTTCTTCCCTTCCTATTTGTTGTTTACCGAGAAGGTCACCGCTTGTCTTTTTAATCATGACGACTGTAAGATCCACTTACAAAATACATCTCTGCTGCACCGCGGGACCCGCCGCTGAAAGCCCCTGTCAAGTATCGGCGGGGCGCGCTGCGGTCGGATGTAGTTTACCCCTGCAGAGGCCAGTTGTGCCATTACAAGCTGGCCATAAAAATGCAGGAGAGGCTGCGTCTGGGGTACCACCCCCTCTATGGCGTCCTGTAGCCCTGTTAGGGTTTTTGTAGCATGAGATGCTTTCTATTCTTGTTACACGCGTGTTCTGGATGATTTCAGCATGACCTGGGAGACAAAGGTCTTGGTGAATCTTACTGGTGGATCACTGCTTATGTGCAGATCAAATACATCTCACAGCTGGGGACTGGTTACAATGTATCCAGTCCAGACGATCTTCTGTGAGCTAAACACATCAGCAGTACAGATCTCTCTCTCCTGTGCTGACAGTTTGTTACAATGTGTCAGTCCGCAGTCTAGACTCTTCAGCTCGCAAAGGATTGTCCAAACTGGATGGCACAGTGACAAACCTTCAGCTGTTAGAAGTGTTTGGTAGCTGACACCAAACAGAGCTCTTGAAATGCAAAGTATATTAGAAATCGCAGCAGACCCACAGCAATCTATTGAGGAAACTGGCAGCAAGTGATAGTTTCCCCTGCAGCACCTCCACAGGTGAAATGTGGAATTGCATGGTGCCCCTTTCACATGAGCGCACTCAGTCAGTGCAATGTGCTCTCTGTAGGTTTTTCTCCACTTGCCAAATAGGTGACGATTGTGAATAGGGACCCTCATTATTCTGCTCATAATTTCCAGGAGGAATTATTGAGGAGCTCTAATAAAAGATGCCCCAGCGTTTTTAATTCAGTGGGGATGCAAATGTTTTTTTAAAGCAGACCTGTCAGGAGAGCAGCCCAGAACTCTTTAGAATATAGGTTTTGTGTTTGTAGCCTGGACAGATACGCAGGAACGAGTACACAGCCCCGACGACAAGGAGAGCGATAGACTCCGAGCAGGTGGTGGAAGAAATCTGCTAAAATTTTCATCACTGGCTGTAAAGTTATTACAAACTTGTCCCCAAAACGCGTGAAGCTGTAATCTCTGCCTCATGTGCGATCATCAGTAATTAAGTTTAGCGAACATTTACTTTATCATATATTGGGGGGATTTTTATTTATTTTTTACCAAATTTTACTGATAGACGACATTATTCGCACAGAAAGTGTAACTGCAGAAGTGTTGATTATTCAGTGAATCATTTGTATTATTCAAGTATTAAAATTATCTTATGAAATTATTAATGAGCAGAATCCAGACCTGAGCAAAGTGTATAAAAGACTTTATAAAGTGACGAGACAACCTGTACCTACAGTCCTCCTTATATACTGCCAAACCACTGCCACATGGCTGGATAATGGAGGGAAAGACAGTGCAAGAGTGGAGACTCATTCAGGTCCATATTCTTGTACATAGGAGCAGTATTATAGTAGTTATATTCTTGTACATAGGAGCAGTATTATAGTAGTTATATTCTTGTACATAGGAGCAGTATTATAGTAGTTATATTCTTGTACATAGGAGGCAGTATTATAGTAGTTATATTCTTGTACATAGGAGCAGTATTATAGTAGTTATATTCCTGTACATAGGAGCAGTATTATAGTAGTTATATTCTTGTACATAGGAGCAGTAGTATAGTAGTTATATTCCTGTACATAGGAGCAGTATTATAGTAATTATATTCTTGTACATAGGGGCAGTATTATAGTAGTTATATTCTTGTACATAGGAGCAGTATTATAGTAGTTATATTCTTGTACATAGGAGGCAGTATTATAGTAGTTATATTCTTGTACATAGGAGCAGTATTATAGTAGTTATATTCTTGTACATAGGAGGCAGTATTATAGCAGTTATATTCTTGTACATAGAAGCAGTATTATAGTAGTTATATTCTTGAACATAGGAGCAGTATTATAGTAGTAATATTCTTGTATATAGGAGGCAGTATTATAGTAGTTATATTCTTGTACATAGGAGCAGTATTATAGTAGTTATATTCTTGTACATAGGAGGCAGTATTATAGTAGTTATATTCTTGTACATAGGAGGCAGTATTATAGTAGTTATATTCTTGTACATAGGAGCAGTATTATAGTAGTTATATTCTTGTACATAGGGGGCAGTATTATAGTAGTTATATTCTTGTACATAGGAGGCAGTATTATAGTAGTTATATTCTTGTACACAGGAGCAGTATTATAGTAATTATATTCTTGTACATAGGAGCAGTATTATAGTAGATATATTCTTGTACATAGGAGCAGTATTATAGTAGTTATATTCTTGTACATAGGAGCAGTATTATAGTAGTTATATTCTTGTACATAGGAGGCAGTATTATAGTAGTTATATTCTTGTACACAGGAGCAGTATTATAGTAGTTATATTCTTGTACATAGGAGGCAGTATTATAGTAGTTATATTCTTGTACATAGGAGCAGTATTATAGTAGTTATATTCTTGTACGTAGGAGGCAGTATTATAGTAGTTATATCCTTGTACATAGGAGCAGTATTATAGAAGTTATATTCTTGTACATAGGAGGCAGTATTATAGTAGTTATATTCTTGTACATAGGAGCAGTATTATAGTAGTTATATTCTTGTACATAGGAGGCAGTATTATAGTAGTTATATTCTTGTACATAGGAGGCAGTATTATAGTAGTTATATCCTTGTACATAGGGGCAGTATTATAGTAGTTATATTCTTGTACATAGGAGCAGTATTATAGTAGTTATATTCTTGTACATAGGAGCAGTATTATAGTAGATATATTCTTGTACACAGGAGCAGTATTATAGTAGTTATATTCTTGTACATAGGAGGCAGTATTATAGTAGTTATATTCTTGTACATAGGAGGCAGTATTATAGTAGTTATATTCTTGTACGTAGGAGGCAGTATTATAGTAGTTATATCCTTGTACATAGGAGCAGTATTATAGAAGTTATATTCTTGTACATAGGAGGCAGTATTATAGTAGTTATATTCTTGTACATAGGAGCAGTATTATAGAAGTTATATTCTTGTACATAGGAGGCAGTATTATAGTAGTTATATTCTTGTACATAGGAGCAGTATTATAGTAGTTATATTCTTGTACATAGGAGGCAGTATTATAGTAGTTATATTCTTGTACATAGGAGGCAGTATTATAGTAGTTATATCCTTGTACATAGGAGCAGTATTATAGTAGTTATATTCTTGTACATAGGGAATGAAAACCAGAAGTGGAAGATTCTGCCTATGACTAGACATGAAGTGGTTGATTGTACTTTGTTCCTGTGCTATAGAAAAGATGATAAAACAGTGGCCATTATTTGCTAGTCAGCTGAATTTCTGTTTTGTCCTCCAGCAACAATAGAGTTAAATATATAAGGGCCGTGATGGACCCTGTGATGTGTGGAGTGATCTGATTGAGGATGGCTTGATCCTTGCCAGCACCAATTAGCGAGGTTTACTTTGTGTCTCTTAATGTTATTGTGGCTCTCCAGCAGTATATCTTCCCGTGACCCATATATCTTTATTACTCTCTCCCAGTACCACAATGGGATTACCCAAGACAAATTGCTTTCAGTATGCAGGCCCTGCTACTCCGTGTTTGCATTGTGCAGTTCACCTCTAGTGTAATACAGAACAGGCGCTGCTTTATAATGACACTAATTAGAGTTATTTATCAGGATCTCAACTTTGCTGCTCCATAGATGCAAATCTAATCTGTGCGCATGTGAAGACTTTATGTATTCGTAGTAGTGAGGGGCTTCTTTCTGGAGCTCCTGGTCTAAGAATATATTTTTTATTTTTACTTTTTTTTTTTTTTTTTTTGGATAGTGCTGACCTCTCCGTGTCAGATCCTGTCCCTGAGCTCAGTTTCCTTTCCACACTCATTGAATTGGTTTGGATTTAAACCCAGGGTTGTAGGACATCACTGCTGACTACGTATTATAGGACTAGTTTAAAGGGGTAGGCCCGAGAAAAAGATATATAAATTACCAATAGGATAGGTGATCAGTGAGAGTCTGACCGTTGGGTCCTCAACAGTTTTTTTTACCCATTTAAGGCTACTTTCACACTAACGTTTTTCTTTTCCGGTATAGAGTTCCGTCCTAGGGGCTCAATACCAGAAAAGAACTGATCAGTTTTATCCCAATGCCTTCTGAATGGAGAGCAATCTTCAGTTCAGTCTTTTTGACTGATCAGGACAGAGATAAAACTACAGCATGCTGATCCGGCATTTTTTTCCATAGGAATGTATTAGTGCCGGATCCGTCCTTCCGGTCTGCGCATGCGCAGACTGAAAAAAATTAATGCTGGATCCGTTTTTCCGGATTGCATTGCAATGCATTTGTAAGACGGATCAGGATCCTGGTCCGTCTTACAAATGCCATCAGTTGGCATACGTTTTGACGGATCCGGCAGGCAGTTCCGGTGACGCAACTGCTTGCCGGATCACTCTGCCGCAAGTTTGAAAGTACCCTAAGTGTTTTCTGAGACTTTTTTAAACTGATGACCTATGCACCGGATAGGTCATCAGTATCTGATTGGTGGGGGTCCGACACCCGAGACCCCCACCGATGAGCTGTTTGAGAAGGCATCGGCCGTGGCAGTAGCGCTGCGGCCTCCTCCAGCTTACCCTAGGCAAAGTGACGACCTGTTCATCGGTCACGTGGACTAGGCGCAGCTCAGCCCTATTCAAGTGAAAGGGGTTTTCCAAGACTTTGTAACTGATGACCTATCCTCTGGATCTGATCCTCAGTATCTGATAGGTGGAAGTCTGACACCCGGGACCCCCGCCAATCAGCTGTTTGAGAAGGCCGCTGCATTCCCTCTGCGTTTCCTAGGGCGGTGACGACACGTTCATCGGTCACGTAGCCTAGGAGCAGCTCAGCCTCGTAGAAGTGAATTGGTCTGAGCACGATGCCAAACATGACCACTGTACAATGTACGGCGCTGTGCTTGGTGAGCACGGCGAACGCTGCAGCGTACTGTGAGCACCAGTGCCTTATCAAACAGCTGATCATAGGGGGTCCTGGATGTCGGACCCCCACCTATCAAATACTTATGATCTATCCAGAGGATAGGTCATCAGTTCAAAAGTTTCAGAAGACTTCTTTAAAGGGGTTATCCAGGAAAAGATATGCATCAGATCTGCAGGTTTGCGACACCCCGGGGACCCCCGTCTTGAGCGTCGCAGGCCAGTGACTTCACTGTGCATCGGTCACACAGCCTAGTTGCAGCTCGAGCCCCATTCAAGGCAATGGGGCTGAGCTGCAATATCAGTCACAGCCACTATACATTTTATGGCGCTGCCGGGATCCTGCATCCCTCACCAGAGCTTCCGTGAACGTAGCGGTAATCGATAGGGGTACCAAAATTTCTACCCCCGCTGATGTAAGAATAAGGACCTATTCTGATAAGTCATTATATTAAATGTGGTGGTCATAAATTCGCTGTACTGCTTCATTCAGTGCGTATGAGACGGATGGAGAAAGCCAAGCACGATCGCCATCAATGTGTAGAGTTTGAGCAGTGGCGGGCATGCGTGACTACGGTTCCATTCAGTCGGAGGGTGTGAGACCCCAGTTTTCTGATAGGTGAAAGGATAAAGTCCCTTAAAGTGATTGCAGATCACTAGGATAAGTCATGGCTTTATCATCAGTGGGGGTCTGACAATTGGCACGCCAACCGATCCTGAGTGGGCACGATTGCAGTGAAGGGCGGTTACTGCAGTTTTCTGCACGGTTGGGCGGCTGGCAGCTCCCCTGTACAGAGAGGGGGCCGCAGCACTGAATCAGTATGGTGTCCGCTTCATTCTCAGAATCGATGGGGGTCCCAGAGGTGAGACCCCCACTGACCATAAAGTGATGACATGTCCTATTTGCCATCATTTTATAAGATGGAAAAACCTTTTAATCTGCTTTCTCACAGCTGAGGGGTTGTTACAATTACAATACACTGTGATATATATATATATAGATGGTACGTTTTACCTGCGCTGATACATTGTAGCAAGCTATGAGGAGAGAGATTTGTGCTTTGGGGGACTCCGTTCTGGAGACAGGTGTCACCTTTGGAACTCGCTCTGATCTGACATTTGTGGCTATTCATAGAAAACCGTACTTCGTATGTATTCCGTTTCCGTTTTTCCGTTCCGTTAAAAGATAGAACATGTCCTATTATTGCCCGCAACTCCCGTTCCGTGGCTCCATTCAAGTCGATGGGTCTGCAAAAATAACGGAACACATACGGAAATGCATCCGTATGTCTGCCGTATCCGTTCCGTTTTAGCGGGACCATCTATTGAAAAATTTATGCCCAGCCCAATTTTTTCTATGTAATTACTGTATACTGTATATGCCATACAAAATAACAGAACAATGGATCCGTGAAAAACGGACCGCGAAACACTGAAAAAGCCATACGGTCGTGTGAAAGAAGCCTAACTCAGAGACTCCCTCCCCATAACATCTTAATGCCCTGAATGACATCATGTTCTTCTCCTCCGCTCATGCGTCTGCTCCGGCATAAGGAGGGGAAAAATAATCCACCGTACTCAGACAGAGCTTCTGAAAATGTCACCGGCACTGAAGCCTGAAAACCGTTCTCCTCACACAGTGACTTTCAATCTGTAGCTGCAGAAATCCCAAAGTGTTGAGCGCGGGCCCTACAGGGATGTCCTGGGGGTGCCCTAGATCCCCAGCATTACCTGCATTGCCTCACCTGAATGTGCGGAGAGCAATCAATCATGTGCGGGAGGTGCCGGGGGCGCGCAAATGTGTACCAGATGTCAAAACTTGAAGCTGCTGACACCGTCTGTAAATGAACAAGAAAGAGAGGAGATGTATCCACGTCCCGGAGAGACGCCGCAGAGCGGTCACTACTATCCGAGCGCCTTTTCCATATATACGGGAGGCTGCATTATGGTGGCGCTGTCCAGTCCTGATCCACCCCACCCGAGTCTGATTCCTCCGGGTTTTCCAACCTAATCGCGTTCTCTGGTCGCTTTAGTTTCAGTGACACTTGCATGTAAAGTATTTTTTATGGAGCATCTTTAAGGAGTCTTCCGCTGTGCATATTGTTCGGAGCGGCTCGTAACTCAGCTCAGCGGACCGTAGCGCTGGCGGTGGCACGATGTACTTTTGTACCACTTTTAATTTGTGGCTTTGCTTCTCAACTTTATTTTTTCTCCTTTCCCACATCATAAATTTCTCGTCCTTTTGTGATAAGATGGACGATGCTGTCACTATGGGTTGGTAGCTGGGAATATGATATTTAAAGGGACACTAAACCTAAAGTCAACCGTCCCTGCGCTTTGTCATATACCTTCAGTGCTATAAAAACCTCCAGAGACATTGACTAGAGACGAGCGAATTTCATATTTTGAAATTCGTTCACGCTTCGTTTGGTGGTAAAAGCAGAATTGCGTTTATGGATTCCGTTGCCACGGACCATAACGCAATTCTATGACGGAATGCTTAACGGAATGTCTTTAGAGGGATTCCGTTATTCATTCCGTCATAATAGAAGTCTATGGGCTGCAAAACGGATCCGTCCTGTTTCCGTTATGCAGGGGAGTCCTCTCCTATATATCGATAAGACAGGATACTTCCTTAACAATAGGTGTTGCACACAGTTCACATCTCCCCCTCCCTGCACAATGACCTCTGAGCCTCATAATAGACTGTCAATTCCTGTTCTATAGATATCACTTCTCCAGAGTCCTATCATTATCATCACAGGTAGGATAACAGTGACAAGTGATATTAAATATATATATATATATATATATATATATAATTAAATATATATATATATATATATATACAGTACAGACCAAAAGTTTGGACACACCTTCTCATTCAAAGAGTTTTCTTTATTTTCATGACCATGAAGGCATCAAAACTATGAATTAACACATGTGGAATTATATACATAACAAACAAGTGTGAAACAACAGAAAATATGTCATATTCTAGGTTCTTCAAAGTAGCCACCTTTTGCTTTGATTACTGCTTTGCACACTCTTGGCATTTTCTTGATGAGCTTCAAGAGGTAGTCCCCTGAGATGGTCTTCACTTCACAGGTGTGCCCTGTCAGGTTTAATAAGTGGGATTTCTTGCCTTATAAATGGGGTTGGGACCATCAGTGGCGTTGAGGAGAAGTCAGGTGGATACACAGCTGATAGTCCTACTGAATAGACTGTTAGCTGCTTTTTTCTTGCCATAATACAAATTCTAAGTAAAGAAAAACGAGTGGCCATCATTACTTTAAGAAATGAAGGTCAGCCAGTCAGCCCAAAAATTGGGAAAACTTTGAAAGTAAGGGCTATTTGACCATGAAGGAGAGTGATGGGGTGCTGCACCAGATGACCTGGCCTCCACAGTCACCGGACCTGAACCCAATCGAGATGGTTTGGGGTGAGCTGGACCGCAGAGTGAAGGCAAAAGGGCCAACAAGTGCTAAGCATCTCTGGGAACTCCTTCAAGACTGTTGGAAGACCATTTCAGGAGACTACCTCTTGAAGCTCATCAAGAGAATGCCAAGAGTGTGCAAAGCAGTAATCAAAGCAAAAGGTGGCTACTTTGAAGAACCTAGAATATGACATATTTTCAGTTGTTTCACACTTGTTTGTTATGTATATAATTCCACATGTGTTAATTCATAGTTTTGATGCCTTCAGTGTGAATCTACAATTTTCATAGTCATGAAAATAAAGAAAATTCTTTGAATGAGAAGGTGTGTCCAAACTTTTGGTCTGTAGATCTCATGATCTACCCTTGATAATAGGTGATGGAGAAAGTTTGCATCCTCCCCTTCCCTGCACAATTAGCTCTGAGCCTTATATTAAGCAGACATTTCCTGTTCTGTAGATATCTCTTCCCCACTCTCATACCATATATCATCATCATCACAGGCAGGATTACAAGGACGGGTAGCGCCTATGGATATAGATAGCACAGGATCCACCCTTCACGATATGTGATGGACACAGCTCACCTCCTCCTCCCTGAACAGTGACCCCTCCATAGAGTTCACAGAGCATGACCACAAAACTCTCCCTCTAATGTCAATGTGTCATCTCCAGTCTGCAGGTTCCTGTAGTCCACGTGGCTGCTGCAAACATCTAAATGCTGTTAACGGCAGTAGATGCAACATGGCCGCCTCCATAGTCCTGTACAGAAAAAAATAAAAATAAAAAATAAATCTGAAAATTGCAAACCGTTTAGAAACAAAAGAATAAGCATCAGTATCTGGGTTTTAATGAAAAGTGAATAAAATTATGCGTGACACATTCCCTTTAAGTTGCCTCCTTCTGCAGTCACAGTCAGAGCTGCACTGAAGATTCTGCTGGTTCTTGCTCACTCTTAGGCCTCTGCTGTTTCGGTGTCTGCATTGAGCATACTCTACTAGAAATTGTAGTGGGCACGCCTTAAGTTGTATAGAGGTTCGATATATAGAAAAAGGTGAATATTTCACAGTATCCTGGAATTTACTGAGGGATACAGTAGTGATGGATTCCAAGAGGCAGCATGCAGAATTTCGGGGAAAGCTTTGCATGTGACTGGAGTATTAGATAGGACCCGGGCCATCCATATAGTGGAGGGGCGATTAGATTGTTAGCCCACTGTCTCTTCTTGCCTTCCATGCTGCTGTTAATATAGCATAGTTTACCAGACGATGACAGGTTAACTCTAACCATTCTGATAGGTAGCCGTGTAGGAAGAGATCTGGCCACTGCTTTTCTCTGTAGGCTCCACTGCGCCCACATTTTCCATCTGGCCCGATACGTTGGCAGAGGAGTTGTTTTCAGCTCTTCGGTGACAGCTTTCGGCGGCAGTTTTGCTATATGACTTCGTTCAGCAGGAGCGGGCAGCTCTTTTCCTTGCTGAGGAATAAATTCTATCGACGGCAACCATTGTCTTATAGTGTAAACCTTCCAGATATTCTGCCTTACTTCTCCTATAGCGCTGCTGAAATGCATCATGCCTTATACTCCAGTCACTTCCAAAGCTGCATTTGAATAGATTTTCTAAGATCAGGATAAAAGTTTTCCAGTGTTATCCATGGACCGTGCTTGGTGTCGATGCGCAGTCCTATCTGTCCGTCAGTCACTTTTGTGAGCAAAGTGCAGGTCACTGCGCTGTCTTTTTAAAAGCATAAAATTGACATATATATATAATGGGATATTCCAGTTATAACAAGTTATCCTCTTTCCACAGGATAGGGAATCAGATCCCAGCGGTAGGACCCCCACCGATCATGAGAACGGGGGCCCGTACCCTGTGGAGCCCCCCTGAAATGGACTGAGTGGCTGGTCGGAAGTGCCCTCCACCTCTCCATTCATTTCTATGGGAGCGCTGTACTCTGCTATCCATAGAAATTACTGGAGCAGCGGCGCACATTTCCGACCAGCTGCTCTGTCCGTTTCAGGGGGCCTCCACAGGATACGGTGGGGGGTCCTACCACTGGGACTTATAGTTTTGAGCGTAGCGAGCTTTGGATGCTTCATCCGAAGTCGCTTCATTCAAAACTTCGGATTAAGACTGTAGGGAGATTAATCTCTGTACAGTATTAGAATGTATGGGCTCCGATGAGACTAAGTTAGTTATTCACGAAATCGGAGCCCATACATTCTAATACTGTACGGAGACGAATCTACATACAGTATTATTACAAAGTATTGAACGACGCATCTTCAGATGAAGCATCCGAAGCTCGCTTCGCTCAACACCACTGATGGCTATAACCGGAATACCCCTTTAAATCTCCCAAGAGTGAAAACCAACAGAAGGTGATCTGGGCAGACACTGATCCAGCAGGGGCTTCAGGGAGATCACGGAGTCTGAGAGTTACCCGGAAGTCTGCAGATTATTTTCTGAGCTGCAGTACCATACATGACCAGTGGAAAATATGGCGCTGTTTATGCTGGGGAAAAAATATATATTGCTCTTCCCTTCTCCTAACACAAAGCTCATGTCCAACCGCACCACTAGCGTGCGATAGCCCCCGATCACTGGTAGAGGGCGATGTAAATTAGCCCCCCTTTCCCCTTGTTGTCATTTGTTTCCTGCAATTCCTCAGCTTCTCATTTCCAGTAATTATTGCTTTTGCGCGGTACCTGCCTGCCAGATCCGAAGTCTCAAGTGTTCCACTTACCCACAAAGCGGCGGCATCGAGAGGAGCTGGCAGCCGCACGCTTGCTAGGTGACAAAGGGTAATGCAGTCTCTGGCTGTTTTCTGCTCCCTCTATGCTGAGACTGCCAATTAGTTTGGCAGCCCCTGACAATGGCCACCACTTTTTATTTTATTATTACAATTTTTTTTCTGCTTCAGGCCAGTCGTGGACACCTGCGTATTAGAAAGTGGACGCTAAGCGCCAACGCATTTCACACACAAAGCCGTCAGAGGATAATGTCTAAGGGCCATTGTATACCTGACACCAAAGCCGCCAGCGCCATCGTTTTTCTTTTTTTTCTTTCTTTCTACCTAGCGCTTGAAGCAAGGATGAGGAATTTGGTCCCATGCCCATCCCCGTGCCAGCGATGAGTGACTGTAAGCAGACGTGTAGCATACGGGACCGAGCGCATGAAGACTCCTGATATTTACATAGCTGATTAATTATTTTCAGTTTGTTTTCATCTCAGTTGTCACTTTAGATGAAAATATAGTGTGGTAGAGAAGTGCCAAGCGCAGAATATGTTGTACTCGCGCCCGTAAATCTATACGCCATCACAGAGCGAGTTCATTTCACAGGTACCAACTCGTGGAGTACAGGGATGTGCATTCCCTATGCACGCAGCAAATGGGCATGTAGTACCAACAGGTTTTTTTTAAAGGGGCATTCCCAGAAATTTCATAAGCTTTGATGCCGTGCCCACTGGGAGAGGTGGGCATGGCCGCTGAAGGAATCACGCCCCTGCTGCTCCACACGCTCTTGCATTGCAGGCCATCTCAACCTGCTTCCTGCTTCTTACTTCCTTAGGGCATGTGCCCTTAAAAGCACCACCGTACATGGGCTAATCTTACCCCATCCACCGGCAGCGTTCCCTGAGATATATAGGTCACCTTCCTCTCTGGTAATGTGCCTGAGCTCTAGGTTCCTCACTTGTCTAGTTTTCCATGATTGCTGTTATTATGTTCTCCTGTGCCCAAACTCTGTCCAAGTGCCACCTGTCCTGACCTTGCCTTGTCCACTGACCATGTTCTTGCCTGTCCCGTTGGTGCCACCGACCAGTGTCTCTTGACCCACCTGCTACTCCTAGAGGTAGCAGCTTGGTGTCCTCCGCAGCAAAGTCCAGATCACAGTGTGGTTGCGATAGGGTGAGAACCAGGGGTCCACCTCGACAATGCCCTCAAATTCGTTCAGTAGGCACAGTGGGTCCACACTCGCTGAGTTACATTGGCCATTGTAAGTACATGTGCATGTATGGCCACATCTCCTCTGGGAAGAGGTGGTCGCCGTTCCCCCCGTAGTGATCCAGATAATACAGAGAAAGGAGCGCCTGTCCTTGTATATCTATGGCCTTTCTCTGCATAAGTAAATGGGCATTTACACCCCTGTCATCTGGCGGGAGCTCAGGGGTGTCGGGTCTGACTAATCACTAGGATGAGAGGATGCCCTTGGGTCAATGTACTATTCATAACCAAACGTGTGAAAACAATATTGTAGGATGATATTAATTAAGACAATGACTCAGATCAATGAGGCTGATACGCTGTTACATTACTAATTATTCTGGGCTTCACTCGCCTTTTCCTGGAGAGCGGTAAAATGGCTGCAGCGCCACTTTCTAAAGAGCGTTTCTCAAAAAATCCAATGATTACCTGTGAACAAGACGCACAATTCTGAGCCGATTCAGAGTCATTGTGTTCATCTCCATAGATAACAGGTGCTTGGTGACTACCAGTACAATGCACCCAGCTTTCCAGGGACCCCATAGGCACACAGATCTCTACCAGCCTGCAGCATTGCCTCTGACAAGGGTTTAGTCTTCACTGTTAGTTCTGGCATTCTGTTCATGAACCAGGATGGCTCAGGATGGATAATGACTACCTATAGGTTAATGCTACGGAACAGTAAGTGATAATCAATGCTCCATGCTCTAAATCAGTGTTTCCCAACCAGTGTGCCTCCAGCTGTTGCAAAACTACAACTCCCAGCATGCACACACAGCCAAAGGCTGTCCGGGCATGCTGGGAGTTGTAGTTTTGCAACAGCTGGAGGCACACTGGTTGGGAAACACTGCTCTAAATAACTATTAGATGTGGATGGACAGTCGTTAAAGGGGTTGTCCAGTTTAGAAAACCCATTTTTCGTACTTAAAGGGGTTATCTGGTAATAAATATTGATGCGCTATCCCCAGAATTAGGTCATCAATATCATATTGGCGGGGGTCTGACACACGAGACCCCTGACGATCAGCTGTTAGAGGAGGCTAGCACTCTGTGAGCACCGCAGCCTCTTCCTAGGCCAGTGATGTCACCGTACATCGGTCACATCTCCTAGTTGAAGCTTAACCCCATTGACAGCCGCTGTGCTTGGGAGAGATGCCGGGAGCCGGCTATGCTCACCAGAGCTCCCTGTAACAGCTTATCGGCGGGGGGGTGCCAGGACTCAGACCAGCGCCGATAACCCCTTTAAGAAGAGGAGGTCCTGTGTTCAGATTGGAGAGCGGTTACAGAGTGTGTCTCTTAGGCCGAGTTCACACGAACGTGTGTGACCCGTGCTCGTGCACGATTGCCGGCATAGGTCAGCCGCATCGGATCGCGGACCCATTCACTTTAGGCTACTTTCACACCTGCGCTAGGTGCGGATCCATCTGGTATCTGCACAGACGGATCCGTACCTATAAATGCAAACGATGGTATCCGTTCAGTGCGTATCCGTCTGCATAACAGCTTTTTCAGATCTGAGTTTTCACGATCGTGAAAACTCAGATCCGACAGTATATTCTAACATAGAGGCATTCCCATGGTGATGGGGACGCTTCAAGTTAGAATATACTAAGAACTGTGTACATAACTGCCCCCTGCTGCCTGGCAGCACCCGATCTCTTACAGGGGGCTGTGATCCGCACAATTAACCCCTCAGGTGCCGCCCTCCCTCCCCAGTATTAAAAGCATTGGTGGCAGTGGCCACAGGCTTGGAGGAGGACCCTCTTTAATATGTAGTACCCCTACCCACTAGGCAATCAGTCATTATTCACAAATAACACCTCTTTTACCATCCGAAATGATTAGAAAACGTGTGTCCCTTAGCACTAAGCTCATGACCCCTGGCCATCAGGTATAAACTGCGGGGTTGAGTCTCCCTGCAGCGCCACCACAGTTGAGATGAAGCATTACACAGTGCCCATCTAAGTAAATGCATTATTTTTAAAATGCAGAACAGGTCAGGACCTCCAGAGGGAGAGATGCTCTTTGTAACCGCTCCACTAAGGCCAGGAGATAAGGAAAAAGAACAGAGGACCCCCCTCTATAAAATTAAAAAGAGGGTGTATAATTCAGGGCAGACAGTAGAAGTAAGCCAAAATGAGAGAAAAAAGCAATAAGAGGGGTCAAAGAGAGATAAAAGTAGTTATGTTGCATTCTGCCTATAGGGGCAGTAGAGAGCAAGTAGAAGATGTATGGCCATAAATATAGAGGTGTCACTGCAGAGGCAACTTTCTGACTCGTCAGATGTTCCACTACAAGTCCCAGGGTGCTCTGGGTGGTTGGAAAATGCACCGAGCAGGCTGGTGCAAAAATATCATTATTGTTACCTTCAGTGGTGGTGTTTGCACTGTGACATCCCGTTCCTCTCCGCTTGCCATTAGGTAAAACACTGCTGCTCGTGTCCTTCATGGTCCCTGCCCAGAGCCGTGCTGTCACTTTCCATTACCTCTCCCCATCTGGCCCATGCTGCAGCCTGCCAGGATTGTAAGGGCATCAACGAAGTTTAAGCAAGCACGAGAAATCCCATGTTCTTCCATCACTCTCTAAGCACTTTGCTTACAGCGTCTAGTACTAGAGAAATACGTTTAAACTTCAAATTCAAAGTGTCATGAGAAATCCTCAGGGGAGGACACAGAAAAGAGTGAGCGCTAATAGGCAAATCGGGGAAAAGTAACCAACCTGCAGCGCATCGGTCCCAACCGGCAGCTACACGTGTGCCCGGATATATCTATGTACTTAGAAACTGGTGCCTTTCAGAATCTACAAATTCTATCTACAAGTTCTTTATACAGGAATATAACTACTATAATACTGCTCCTATCTACAAGAATATAACTACTATAATACTGCTTCTATGTACAAGAATATACCTACTATAATACTGCCTCCTATGTACAAGAATATAGCTACTATAATACTGCCTCCTATGTACAGGAATATAACTACTATACTACTGCTCCCTATGTACAAGAATATGACTACTATAATACTGCATCCTATGTACAAGAATATAACTACTATAATACTGCCTCCTATGTACAGGAATATAACTACTATAATACTGCCTCCTATGTACAAGAATATAACTACTATAATACTGCCTCCTATGTACAAGAATATAACTACTATAATACTGCTCCTATGTGCAAGAATATAACTGCTATAATACTGCCCCCTATGTACAAGAATATAACTACTATAATACTGCTCCTATGTATAAGAATATAACTACTATAATACTGCCTCCTATGTACAAGAATATAACTACTATAATACTGCCTCCTATGTACAAGAATATAACTACTATAATACTGCTCCTATGTGCAAGAATATAACTACTATAATACTGCCCCCTATGTACACGAATATAACTACTATAATACTGCTCCTATGTACAAGAATATAACTACTATAATACTGCCTCCTATGTACAAGAATATAACTACTATAATACTTCTCCTATGTACAAGAATATAACTACTATAATACTGCTCCTATGTACAAGAATATAACTACTATAATACTGCTCCTATGTACAAGAATATAACTACTATAATACTGCTCCCATGTACAAGAATATAACTACTATAATACTGCCTCCTATGTACAGGAATATAACTACTATAATACTGCTCCTATGTACAAGAATATAACTACTATAATACTGCCTCCTATGTACAAGAATATAACTACTATAATACTGCCTCCTATGTACAGGAATATAACTACTATAATACTGCTCCTATGTACAAGAATATAACTACTATAATACTGCTCCTATGTACAAGAATATAACTACTATAATACTGCTCCTATGTACAGGAATATAACTACTATAATACTGCCTCCTATGTACAAGAATATAACTACTAAAAAACTGCTCCTATGTACAAGAATATAACTACTATAATACTGCTCCTATGTACAAGAATATAACTACTATAATACTGCTCCTACAGTCATGTGAAAAAATTAGGACACCCTTTGAAAGCATGTGGTTTTTTGTAACATTTTTAATAAATGGTTATTTCATCTCCGTTTCAACAATACAGAGAGATTAAAGTAATCCGACTAAACAAAGAAAACTGAAGAAAAGTCTTTTCAAGATCTTCTGTAAATGTCATTCTACAAAAATGCCTATTCTAACTGAGGAAAAAGATAGGACACCCTTGCCCCTAATAGCGAGTGTTACCTCCTTTGGCTGAAATAACTGCAGTGAGACGGTTCTTGTAGCCATCTACCAGTCTTCGACATCGGTCTGAGGAAATTTTACCCCACTCCTCAATGCAGAACTTTTTCAGCTGTGAGATGTTTGAGGGGTTTCTTGCACGTACAGCCCTTTTCAAGTCACCCCACAGCATCTCAATGGGATTCAAATCTGGACTTTGACTTGGCCATTCCAGGACTCTCCATTTCTTCTTTTTCAGCCAATCTTTGGTTGATTTACTAGTATGTTTTGGGTCATTGTCATGTTGCATGGTCCAGTTCCGCTTCAGCTTTAATTTTCTAACTGATGGTCTCACATGTTCTTCAAGCACCTTCTGATACACAGTAGAATTCATCGTGGATTCTATGATGGTGAGCTGACCAGGTCCTGCTGCAGCAAAGCAGCCCCAAACCATGACACTTCCACCTCCATGCTTCACAGTTGGTATGAGGTTCTTTTCTTGGAATGCTGTGTTTGGTTTACGCCAAACATGTCCCCTGCTGTTGTGTCCAAATAATTCAATTTTGGACTCATCTGTCCAAAGAACATTATTCCAGAAGTCCTGGTCTTTGTCAACTTTATCGCTGGCAAATGTCAGTCTGGCCTCGATGTTTCTCTTGGAAAGCAAAGGTTTCCTCCTTGCACACCTCCCATGCAAGTTAAACTTGTACAGTCTCTTTCTGATTGTAGAGGCATGTACTTCTACATCAACAGTAGCCAGAGCCTGCTGTAGTTCTCGAGATGACACTTTAGGGTTTTTGGATACCTCTTTTAGCATCTTGCGGTCTGCTCTTGGGGTGAACTTGCTGGGGCGACCAGTCCTGGGCATGTTGGCAGTTGTTTTGAAAGCCCTCCACTTGTAGACTATCTTCCGGACAGTGGAATGGCTGATTTCAAAATCTTTTGAGATCTTTTTAAATCCCTTCCCAGACTCATAGGCTGCTACAATCTTTTTTCTAAAGTCCTCTGACAGCTCTTTTGCTCTCACCATGGTGCTCACTCTCACTTCAACAGTCAGGAGCACACCAAACTAAATGTCTGAGGTTTAAATAGGGCAAGCCTCATTCAACATGCAGAGTAACGATCTACTAATTATGTGCACCTGGTGTGATATACCTGTGTGAGATCTGAGCCAATTTAAGAGGGAATACATGTGAGGGTGTCCTATCTTTTTCCTCAGTTAGAATAGGCATTTTTGTAGAATGACATTTACAGAAGATCTTGAAAAGACTTTTCTTCAGTTTTCTTTGTTTAGTTGGATTACTTTAATCTCTCTGTATTGTTGAAACGGAGATGAAATAACCATTTATTAAAAATGTTACAAAAAACCACATGCTTTCAAAGGGTGTCCTAATTTTTTCACATGACTGTATGTACAAGAATATAACTACTATAATACTGCTCCTATGTACAAGAATATAACTACTATAATACTGCTCCTATGTACAAGAATATAACTACTATAATACTGCTCCTATGTACAAGAATATAACTACTATAATACTGCTCCTATGTACAAGAATATAACTACTATAATACTGCTTCTACGTACAAGAATATAACTACTATAATACTGCTCCTATGTACAAGAATATAACTACTATAATACTGCTCCTATGTACAAGAATATAACTACTATAATACTGCCTCCTATGTACAAGAATATAACTACTATAATACTGCTCCTATGTACAAGAATATAACTACTATAATACTGCCTCCTATGTACAAGAATATAACTACTATAATACTGCCTCCTATGTACAAGAATATAACTACTATAATACTGCTCCTATGTACAAGATTATAACTACTATAATACTGCTCCTATGTACAAGAATATAACTACTATAATACTGCTCCTATGTACAAGAATATAACTACTATAATACTGCTCCTATGTACAAGAATATAACTACTATAATACTGCTCCTATGTACAAGAATAGAACTACTATAATACTGCTCCTATGTACAAGAATAGAACTACTATAATACTGCTCCTATGTACAAGAATATAACTACTAGAGAAGGCCTTTGACAGGATCAACTGGCATTTTATGTCTCGGGCACTGTCAAAATTTGGCCTTCCGGACCAGTTCATCCAGTCCATCTTCTCACTCTATTCGCTCCCCTCTGCCAGGATTCGGATCAATGGCACATTCTCTCCAACTTTCCCCATTACCAATGGGACGAGACAAGGCTGCCCACTATCACCGACCCTCTTTGTTATTGTTATGGAGACACTGCTGGCTAAAATTAGGCAAGATCCGGACATCCAAGGGATCACCTTGGGATCTCATACTCACTTGACAGCTGCCTTCGCAGACGATCTCTTAGTCATCACGTCCAATCCCACGACCTCATTTCCCAGGCTCCAAGCTCTTTTTGAGGAATATGGTTTGGTCTCTAATTTCAAGATCAATTATGGTAAGTCACAGGCCCTAAATATTTCCTGCTCAGCCACTTCCATAGAAATGATCAAACGCTCCACGGCATTTACGTGGGCCCCCAAGTCAATCCCATTTTTGGGCACCCATATATCAGCGAATCCTGAGGACCTTTACAAGCTTAATCAAGCCCCTTTACTTAGATCCATTAGAGCACACCTGCAATCCCTAAAACTCCCGTTCATTTTGTGGATTGGAAGGAAGAATTATATTAAAGCCTTCATTGTCCCTAGACTACTTTACTTCATTCAAACACTACCTATTTGGCTACCCCATTCCTTCTTTGTGGAGGTCCGCAGAATCTTCTCAGCATTTGTATGGTCGGGTAAGTCCCCCAGAATAGCATACACCACCCTCACTCGGGAGAAAAGATTGGGAGGTTTCGGCCTGCCAGACATATACCTTTACTATAAAGCGTCAATGCTAAGCAGAGCTCTAAGCCTCCTCTCCTGGCGCCCTCTCAATCTTGCCTCCCAATTGGAGTGTGATATGCTCACCTATAAAGATAAACTGGTCTTATGGGGTTTGCGGAAAAGTACTGCTAATAACATTTATGCCTCGCCTTTGTGGAAGGGCTTACTGTTAGAGTGGTCCAAACTATATCAGGCCTCAGTCCTTAAGTTCCCTAGTATGAATATCCCCCTGCACCTGCTTCAGGCCCATATTCATCCCGCCACCACTGCACCATCAGGAATTTGGGCCCTACTATCTAGCTTAAGGTTACAAGATATTATATCTGAGTCTGGTGCTTTAAATTGGAGTGATGTTTTCGCTCTTCCAAAGGTCCAAAAGGCTTCCTTTTTGGCAGTTATGGCCTTTAAAAAGGACCTAAAGCTTATTGAAAAGGTCCCACGACCCACAAATGATCCCTCATGGATGGAGGGGAAGATTTCAGTAGGCCAACGCCCGCGGAAGCCTCTCTCCACATTATACAAGGAGCTGCTCTCCTCCGCCCCTCCAGATCTATGGTTTCTCTCAGCTTGGGAGAAGGAGTTATCCATAACTTTGTCAGAACCTGAGAAAGCTTTTATCCTCACACACTCACACGGATTCAACCGTTGCATTAAGATACAAGCTAACTCCTACAAATTGCTCACAAGATGGTATAAAACACCAGAATATCTACATAAGATCAATTCTGATATCCCTGACCATTGCTGGAGGTGCGGAGGAGATGTTGGTTCTCTTTCTCATATATGGTGGAATTGTGAAAAGATCCGGCCTTTCTGCATAGAGATCGAAACTATTATAAATAAGACCTGTAAAAACCAGGTTAGAATAGACGCAAAACTCCTAATGTTATGGTGTCCTAATGACACGCTGACCCCCTCAAGGTCAAATCTACCGACTATGCTTATAACAGCAGCTCGCCTATTGATTCCATTGTTATGGAGAAATGATTCTCCTCCATCCCTCTTGATGTGGACCGAGAAAGTGGATCAGCTTTACCGGTTTGAAGAGCTTGCACACTGGGAGACTCACTCTAGAGCAAAGTTTATCAAAACATGGTCCCCTTGGAAGCTTTATCGTAACTTCTAGATTCACACGAAGCATATGATAGACATCTATTACCCCCCCCCCTTACCTCCTTTTCCCCCTCCCCTCTTCCCATGTCTTGTCTTTACTTTTCCGTATTAATTACTTTTATGCACATGTTAATGTGTTATTGAGTCATGTCGCCACTGCACTTGAATTGATGCGCTTAGTGAATAAGCATTTGTCCAGCTGCGCCTGGTATTTAAGTGATTGATTTGTCACATGACTATTTGCGTTTTCTTCAATAAAAAGAAATTTGATTAAGAATATAACTACTATAATACTGCTCCTATGTACAGGAATATAACTACTATAATACTGCTCCTATGTACAAGAATATAACTACTATAATACTGCCTCCTATGTATAAGAATATAACTACTATAATACTGCCTCCTATGTACAAGAATTTAACTACTATAATACTGCTCCTATGTACAAGAATATAACTAGTATAATACTGCTCCTATGTACAAGAATATAACCACTATAATACTGCTCCTATGTACAAGAATATAACTACTATAATACTGCTCCTATGTACAGGAATATAACTACTATAATACTGCTCCTATGTACAAGAATATAACTACTATAATACTGCCTCCTATGTATAAGAATATTACTACTATAATACTGCTCCTATGTACAAGAATATAACTACTATAATACTGCTCCTATGTACAAGAATATAACTACTATAATACTGCTCCTATGTACAAGAATATAACTACTATAATACTGCCCCCTATGTACAAGAATATAACTACTATAATACTGCTCCTATGTACAAGAATATAACTACTATAATACTGCTCCTATGTACAAGAATATAACTACTATAATACTGCTCCTGTGTACAAGAATATAACTACTATAATACTGCTCCTATGTACAAGAATATAACTACTATAATACTGCCTCCTGTGTACAAGAATATAACTACTATAATACTGCTCCTATGTACAGGAATATAACTACTATAATACTGCCTCCTATGTACAAGAATATAACTACTATAATACTGCTCCTATGTACAAGAATATAACTACTATAATACTGCTCCTATGTACAAGAATATAACTACTATAATACTGCCTCCTATGTACAAGAATATAACTACTATAATACTGCTTCTATGTACAAGAATATAACTACTATAATACTGCTTCTATGTACAAGAATATAACTACTATAATACTGCTTCTATGTACAAGAATATAACTACTATAATACTGCCTCCTATGTACAAGAATATAACTACTATAATACTGCCCCCTTTAGGTGAGAATAGGAATATGAACAGGTAATGCAGGTTTGCTGTCTTGAGTTGTTCTGTAGTAGAATACTATATGATGTAATCACACATCCTTCCTCGGGGTGTAGCGGTACACTGTCAGTTTTTGAAGCACCGTTCACTTTGTATAAATAAATTACAGTCTCGTCACAACCAGTAATAGCGTCGGGGGAGTCGTGCGCTGACACATATACAGTCATCACATGCTTTTCATTTCCTATATGATGGCAGATGTTTTGAGGAGCGGGCCGCCGCCTGTAGGGTCTTGCGACAAGCTCAAGGCGCTGATCTGTGACAAGTGAAAACTATTATTTTCCTTATTACAACACGCACCCCATCCCCTCCCGGGTCACCTCACTTGTGCACCTCTGGTACCTGAAGCTCCCAGCGCAGATCCTTCTACAGAACCCAAAGATGGGAAGAAAACGTAGAAGTGACGCCCGCCCTGCTCCCGCACATGATAGGTGACAGATTTATTTTCTCGGCAATGAGCGGCCATAGACAGCAGATCTGATGTGTGACCGCAGTGTGTACATGGTATGGACTGAGCAGCTACTGACATCCATCATATGTTATGGAGGGTCACATGCAAATCATTGCTCCAAGGGGTTAAAATGGCCTTTGTCAACAGTCCCTAATTGCAGGGACCCTCTTGGTTTGTCACAGTCTCTGCTTGTTCTTCATGTGTTCTCTGCTGCTGCCCTACTTATGTCAGTAACTGTAGTGTCTTGCATTCTATTCATAAATTAGGAAGCTCAGGACCAGTGGATTGTTCAACAGAATTTTATGACATTAGAAACACATGGCGGTTTGCTTCCAGAAACAGCGCCACTCTTGTCCACAGGCTGTGTAGGGTATTGCGGCTTGACCCCCAGTCACATGAAATGGCATGCATCATAGGAATGTAGAGTAGACTTTGATTAAAAGGATTTTTCTTGGGCTATCCTCAGATCAGTGGGGTCTGACGCCCAGCTGTTTTGGGAAGGTGTCAGGAGCTGACAGAAGGCTGCATGTACTGTGTAGTTCCTGGTGCCGACATACAGCAGCTCAGCGTCCCGTCACGGGCACTTACGCTTCTGGCTCCATCCACTGTATGGTTTTCATTCGGTGGCGGCTGTCCAAAACTACTGATCAGTGGGGTGTCGGACCCCCACCCCATCTGATATTGAGGATAGACCATCAATATCTAAGTCCTGGAAAACCCCTTTAACTCTTCCCGACCTCCGCCGGCTACCACTCCCACCATAGCCGCTAGATTTCTGCTGTTTCATACATCACATTCATCGATCACGTGGCCTAGGAGCGGCTCAGCCTCATTGAAGTGAATAGGGCTGAGCTGCAATACCAAGCACAGCCACTGTACAATGGACGGCGCTGTGCTTGGCAAGGAGCGCACCGATCAGATACTGAAAAAAAAATTTTTTTATTGTTTTTAAAAATATAAAGAATATCTAAAATTAAAATTGACCCCCTTTTTCCTCAGAATAAAAATAAACAATGAAAAGAATAAACCTCATAGGCATCGCTGCATGTGAAAATACCTGTACTATTAAAATGTAAAAATATTTATCCCATATGGAAAAAAAAATCATCAAAATGGCCAATTTGATATTTTTTCATCACTTCACCTCCCTAAAAAGTGACCAAAAAGTCTCTCACACCCCAAATTGGTATAAATTAAAGCTAAAGATCAACCTCCAAAAATGAGCCCTCACACAGCTCCGTAGACATAATTATAAAATGGGGGTCAAAATACGGCAATAAAAAAAAAAAGGTAATTTGCTAAAAACAAGCCCTCATACGGCTACGTGAACGGAAAAATAAAAAAGTTAGGCAGGGAGTGAAAAACAAAAATGCAAAATTGCCGGGGTAGATGGGGTTAAAAGCAAGATTGGAAAACTTGGCTGCTTTCTCCGGCAAACAGCGCCTCACCCGTCTGCAGGTTGTGACTGGTATTGCAGCTCAGCTCCATTGAAATGAATACGGCTGCGCTGCAATACCGAAAACACGACCCGCCGACAGGTGGCGCACCGACGGTGGTGGTGAGTATAACCAGGCATATTGGTCATTAGTACGACCGTTGTCTGGTGCCGCCAAAGACACGCCATTTACATTTTTTCACCTTGGCTTCCACATTCCTCTGCGTGCGCTGTTCCCTTGCAGAACGCTGCAGATTATTAGTGTTTCTGAAGTGAAATGATGAGGATTATGATGTGGAATTTGTACCCGGATCTGAGCGAGAGAGAGTTACATTTTCAGCTGGAGATCCTGTTAAGATTAGAAGTTGTGTGTTTTGCACCCCGGGTTTTTGATCACAGACTGTTCTCGGAGACGAGAAGAAAAAAACATATTTTTATTTTCTTCTACTCTGCTCCTTTCCTGCTCTAAAAATACCAAATTACGCGCGCCTTGGCAAATGAATTCTGCGATCATCCGCAGGGGGTCAGGTTTGTAAGTAACGTTTCATTTTAATCTATCAAGCACACATAGAAGAAGCGGGAGCCACATACGGCTCCCCTGTATTTCTACTTGGGGCTTAATACCGACACAACCGGCCTTTTACCACGCGGCCCCCCTGGAGGACCCAACACTCCTTTATGCAGCAAATAAAATGGCATAAATGTAGAAATTGGACGCGCCAGGAGCCGCGGGCGTTCTCCTACATTGCCGTCTGAGGCAATAAACATGGAATTGTCCAGGTCGGCTGGATTTTATTTTCTATATTTTTGTCTTGTAAGACCAACCAGTAATCACGAGGCCAGCGCCCCGCTGCTGTGTTGGCGACCATTTTACTTCTCCATAATATTTGTTAAGTATTAAGAACGGTCTGGTTCCTGTATGAGTAAGAAGAGGTCTGTAGACAGAGTGGATCGCTGGTCGAGCACGGCCACTCCAATCAGAGTCTATGGGTCTGCCAAGAACAGCCCTCAGCTATCTCCAGCAGTCCCATACAATCTGTTCTCATGATCAGTGGGGGTCCTGGCTGTTGAACCGCAGCGATTTAAAAGTTAGGGCAAGGCATCGTGCACACAGCCGTTGCCCGCAATACATAGGCATCGGCTGTGTGCACCCCACATCACGGATGTGGACCCATTGGAATGGGTTCCCAATCCGGAAAGTCAGTGCGGAACAGAGTGCTTCCATGGGGTTTCTGTCCGTGCCTCCGCACAGCAAAAAGGTAGTGCATGTGGATAGCACTACGGTCGGTACCCGTGCATTGTGGAGCACAATTTGCGGCCCACAGCACGGCCCGGCTGGCACACACATGTGCATGAGGCCTAATTCTGCTTCTAATAAACTTTAGTTACTTTTAAATACATTACTTTTCTTATACTGATCCTTAGTTATATCCTGTATTATACTCCAGAGCTGTACTCCCTATTCTGCTGGTGCAGTCACTGTGTACATACATTACATTACTTATCCTGTACTGATCCTGAGTTATATCCTGTATTCTACTCCAGAGCTGCACTCACTATTCTGCTGGTGCAGTCACTGTGTACATACATTACTTATCCTGTACTGATCCTGAGTTACATCCTGCATTATACTCCAGAGCTGCACTCACTATTCTGCTGGTGCAGTCACTGTGTACATACATTACTTATCCTGTACTGATCCTCAGTTACATCCTGTATTATACTCCAGAGCTGCACTCACTGTTCTGCTGGTGGAGTCACTGTGTACATACATTACTTATCCTGTACTGATCCTGAGTTACATCCTGCATTATACTCCAGAGCTGCACTCACTATTCTGCTGGTGCAGTCACCTGTGTACATACATTACATTACATTACTTATCCTGTACTGATCCTGAGTTACATCCTGTATTATACTCCAGAGCTGCACTCACTGTTCTGCTGGTGGAGTCACTGTGTACATACATTACTTATCCTGTATTGATCCTGAGTTACATCCTGTATTATACTCCAGAGCTGCACTCACTGTTCTGCTGGTGCAGTCACTGTGTACATACATTACATTACTTATCCTGTACTGATCCTGAGTTACATCCTGTATTATACTCCAGAGCTGCACTCACTATTCTGCTGGTGCAGTCACTGTGTACATACATTACTTATCCTGTACTGATCCTGGGTTACATCCTGTATTATACTCCAGAGCTGCACTCACTATTCTGCTGGTGGAGTCACTGTGTACATACATTACTTATCCTGTACTGATCCTGAGTTACATCCTGTATTATACTCCAGAGCTGCACTCACTATTCTGCTGGTGCAGTCACTGTGTACATACATTACTTATCCTGTACTGATCCTGAGTTACATCCTGTATTATACTCCAGAGCTGCACTCACTATTCTGCTGGTGCAGTCACTGTGTACATACATTACTTATCCTGTACTGATCCTGGGTTACATCCTGTATTATACTCCAGAGCTGCACTCACTATTCTGCTGGTGGAGTCACTGTGTACATACATTACTTATCCTGTACTGATCCTGAGTTACATCCTGTATTATACTCCAGAGCTGCACTCACTATTCTGCCGGTGCAGTCACTGTGTACATACATTACTTATCCTGTACTGATCCTGAGTTACATCTTGTATTATTCTCCAGAGCTGCACTCACTATTCTGCTGGTGCAGTCACTGTGTACATACAGTGGGGGAAATAATTATTTGACCCCTCACTGATTTTGTAAGTTTGTCCAATGACAAAGAAATGAAAAGTCTCAGAACAGTATCATTTCAATGGTAGGTTTATTGTAACAGTGGCAGATAGCACATCAAAAGGAAAATCGAAAAAATAACTTTAAATAAAAGATAGCAACTGATTTGCATTTCATTGAGTGAAATAAGTATTTGAACCCTCTAACAAAAAAAGACTTAATACTTGGTGGAAAAACCCTTGTTTGCAAGCACAGAGGTCAAACGTTTCTTGTAATTGATGACCAAGTTTGCGCACATTTTAGGAGGAATGTTGGTCCACTCCTCTTTGCAGATCATCTCTAAATCCCTAAGGTTTCGAGGCTGTCTCTGTGCAACTCTGAGCTTGAGCTCCCTCCATAGGTTTTCGATTGGATTAAGGTCCGGAGACTGACTAGGCCACTCCATGACCTTAACCACCTCAGCCCCCAGTGCTTAAACACCCTGAAAGACCAGGCCACTTTTTACACTTCTGACCTACACTACTTTCACCGTTTATTGCTCGGTCATGCAACTTACCACCCAAATGAATTTTACCTCCTTTTCTTCTCACTAATAGAGCTTTCATTTGGTGGTATTTCATTGCTGCTGACATTTTTACTTTTTTTGTTATTAATCGAAATTTAACGATTTTTTTGCAAAAAAATGACATTTTTCACTTTCAGTTGTAAAATTTTGCAAAAAAAACGACATCCATATATAAATTTTGCTCTAAATTTATTGTTCTACATGTCTTTGATAAAAAAAAAATGTTTGGGTAAAAAAAAAATGGTTTGGGTAAAAGTTATAGCGTTTACAAACTATGGTACAAGAATGTGAATTTCCGCTTTTTGAAGCAGCTCTGACTTTCTGAGCACCTGTCATGTTTCCTGAGGTTCTACAATGGCCAGACAGTACAAACACCCCACAAATGACCCCATTTCGGAAAGTACACACCCTAAGGTATTCGCTGATGGGCATAGTGAGTTCATAGAACTTTTTATTTTTTGTCACAAGTTAGCGGAAAATGATGATTTTTTTCATTTTTTTTTTTTTTTCTTACAAAGTCTCATATTCCACTAACTTGTGACAAAAAATAAAAACTTCCATGAACTCACTATGCCCATCACGAAATACCTTGGGGTCTCTTCTTTCCAAAATGGGGTCACTTGTGGGGTAGTTATACTGCCCTGGCATTCTAGGGGCCCAAATGTGTGGTAAGGAGTTTGAAATCAAATTCTGTAAAAAATGACGAGTGAAATCCGAAAGGTGCTCTTTGGAATATGAGCCCCTTTGCCCACCTAGGCTGCAAAAAAGTGTCACACATCTGGTATCTCTGTACTCAGGAGAAGGTGGGGAATGTGTTTTGGGGTGTCATTTTACATATACCCATGCTGGGTGAGAGAAATATCTTGGCAAAATACAACTTTTCCCATTTTTTTATACAAAGTTGGCATTTGACCAAGATATTTATCTCACCCAGCATGAGTATATGTAAAAAGACACCCCAAAACACATTCCTCAACTTCTCCTGAATACAGAGATACCAGATGTGTGACACTTTTTTGCAGCCTAGGTGGGCAAAGGGGCCCATATTCCAAACAGCACCTTTCGGATTTCACAGGTCATTTTTTACAGAATTTGATTTCAAACTCCTTACCACACATTTGGGCCCCTAGAATGCCAGGGCAGTATAACTACCCCACAAGTGACCCCATTTTGGAAAGAAGACACCCCAAGGTATTCCGTGAGGGGCATGGCGAGTTCCTCGAATTTTTTATTTTTTGTCGCAAGTTAGTGGAAAATGCTGATTTATTTTTATTTTATTTTTTTTCATACAAAGTCTCATATTCCACTAACTTATGACAAAAAATAAAAACTTCCATGAACTCACTATGCCCATCAGCGAATACCTTGGGGTCTCTTCTTTCCAAAATGGGGTCACTTGTGGGGTAGTTATACTGCCCTGGCATTCTAGGGGCCCAAATGTGTGGTAAGGAGTTTGAAATCAAATTCTGTAAAAAATGACGAGTGAAATCCGAAAGGTGCTCTTTGGAATGTGGGCCCCTTTGCCCACCTAGGCTGCAAAAAAGTGTCACACATCTGGTATCTCCGTATTCAGTAGAAGTTGGGGAATGTGTTTTGGGGTGTCTTTTTACATATACCCATGCTGGGTGAGATAAATATCTTGGTCAAATGCCAACTTTGTATAAAAAAATGGGAAAAGTTGTCTTTTGCCAAGATATTTCTCTCACCCAGCATGGGTATATGTAAAATGACACCCCAAAACACATTCCCCACCTTCTCCTGAGTACGGAGATACCAGATGTGTGACACTTTTTTGCAGCCTAGGTGGGCAAAGGGGCCCATATTCCAAAGAGCACCTTTCGGATTTCACTCGTCATTTTTTACAGAATTTGATTTCAAACTCCTTACCACACATTTGGGCCCCTAGAATGCCAGGGCAGTATAACTACCCCACAAGTGACCCCATTTTGGAAAGAAGAGACCCCAAGGTATTCGCTGATGGGCATAGTGAGTTCATGGAAGTTTTTATTTTTTGTCACAAGTTAGTGGAATATGAGACTTTGTATGAAAAAAAAAAATAAAAAAAAAAAATGTGACAAAAAATAAAAAATTCTAGGAACTCGCCATGCCCCTCACGGAATACCTTGGGGTGTCTTCTTTCCAAAATGGGGTCACTTGTGGGGTAGTTATACTGCCCTGGCATTTTCCAGGGGCCCTAATGTGTGGTAAGTAGGTAAATGACCAGTGAAATCCGAAAGGTGCTCTTTGGAATGTGGGCCCCTTTGCCCACCTAGGCTGCAAAAAAGTGTCACACATGTGGTATCGCCGTATTCAGGAGACGTTGGGGAATGTGTTTTGGGGTGTCTTTTTACATATACCCATGCTGGGTGAGAGAAATATCTTGGCAAAAGACAACTTTTTCCATTTTTTTATACAAAGTTGGCATTTGACCAAGATATTTATCTCACCCAGCATGGGTATATGTAAAATGACACCCCAAAACACATTGCCCAACTTCTCCTGAGTACGGCGATACCAGATGTGTGACACTTTTTTGCAACCTAGATGCGCAAAGGGGCCCAAATTCCTTTTAGGAGGGCATTTTTAGACATTTGGATACCAGACTTCTTCTCACGCTTTGGGGCCCCTAGAATGCCAGGGCAGTATAAATACCCCACATGTGACCCCATTTTGGAAAGAAGACACCCCAAGGTATTCAATGAGGGGCATGGCGAGTTCATAGAAATTATTTTTTTTTGGCACAAGTTAGCGGAAATTGATATTTTTTATTTTTTTCTCACAAAGTCTCCCGTTCCGCTAACTTGGGACAAAAATTTCAATCTTTCATGGACTCAATATGCCCCTCACGGAATACCTGGGGGTGTCTTCTTTCCGAAATGGGGTCACATGTGGGGTATTTATACTGCCCTGGCATTCTAGGGGCCCTAAAGCGTGAGAAGAAGTCTGGAATATAAATGTCTAAAAAATTTTACGCATTTGGATTCCTTGAGGGGTATGGTGAGTTTATGTGAGATTTTATTTTTTGTCACAAGTTAGTGGAATATGTGACTTTGTAAGAAAAAAAAAAAAATTCCGCTAACTTGGGCCAAAAAAAAGACTGAATGCAGCCTTACAGGGGGGGGGGGGATCAATGACAGGGGGGTGATCAGGGAGTCTATATGGGGTGATCACCCAACTGTCATTGATCACCCCCCTGTAAGGCTGCATTCAGACGTCCGTATGATTTTTACGGATCCGATCAGTCTATCAGTGGATCCGTAAAAATCATGCGGACATCTGAATGGAGCTTTACAGGGGGGTGATCAATGACAGGGGGGTAATCAATGACAGGGGGGTGATCAGGGAGTCTATATGGGGTGATCAGGGGTGATCAAGGGCTAATAAGGGGTTAATAAGTGACAGGGGGGGGGGTGTAGTGTAGTGGTGCTTGGTGCAACATATTACTGAGCTGCCTGTGTCCTCTGGTGGTCGATCCAAACAAAGGGGACCACCAGAGGACCAGGTAGCAGGTATATTAGACGCTGTTATCAAAACAGCGTCTAATATACCTGTTAGGGGTTAAAAAAATCACATCTCCAGCCTGCCAGCGAACGATCGCCGCTGGCAGGCTGGAGATCCACTCGCTTACCTTCCGATCCTGTGAACGCGCGCGCCTGTGTGCGCGCGTTCACAGGAAATCTCGCGTCTCGCGAGAGGACGCACCGGCGCGTCCACCCAGAACAACAGGACCGCCGCAAAGACGCAATCCTGCGTACGGCGGTCCTGAGGAGGTTAATGTGCTTCTTCTTGAGCCACTCCTTTGTTGCCTTTGCTGTATGTTTTGGGTCATTGTCGTGCTGGAACACCCATCCACGACCCATTTTCAGTTTCCTGGCAGAGGGAAGGAGGTTGTCGCTCAGGATTTCACGATACATGGCTCCGTCCATTTTCCCGTTTATGCGAATAAGTTGTCCTGTGCCCTTAGCAGAAAAACACCCCCAAAGCAAAATGTTTCCACCCCCATGCTTGACGGTGGGGACGGTGTTTTGGGGGTCATAGGCAGCATTTTTCTTCCTCCAAACACAGCGAGTTGAGTTAATGCCAAAGAGCTCTATTTTGGTCTCATCAGACCACAGCACCTTCTCCCAGTCACTCTCTGAATCATTCAGGTGTTCATTGGCAAACTTCAGACGGGCCTGCACATGTGCCTTCCTGAGCAGGGGGACCTTGCGAGCCCTGCAGGATTTTAATCCATTGCGGTGTAATGTGTTTCCAATGGTTTTCTTGGTGACTGTGGTCCCTGCTAATTTGAGGTCATTAACTAACTCCTCCCGTGTAGTTCTAGGATGCTTTTTCACCTTTCTCAGAACCATTGACACCCCACGAGGTGAGATCTTGCGTGGAGCCCCAGAGCGAGGTCGATTGATGGTCATTTTGTGCTCCTTCCATTTTCGAACAATCGCACCAACAGTTGTCACCTTCTCTCCCAGCTTCTTGCTAATGGTTTTGTAGCCCATTCCAGCCTTGTGCAGGTCTACAATTTTGTCTCTGACATCCTTGGACAGCTCTTTGGTCTTTCCCATGTTGGAGAGTTTGGAGTCTGCTTGATTGATTGATTCTGTGGACAGGTGTCTTTTATACAGGTGACTAGTTAAGACAGGTGTCCTTAATGAGGGTGACTAATTGAGTAGAAGTGTCTAACCACTCTGTGGGAGCCAGAACTCTTAATGGTTGGTAGGGGTTCAAATACTTATTTCACTCAATGAAATGCAAATCAGTTGCTATCTTTTATTTAAAGTTATTTTTTCGATTTTCCTTTTGATGTGCTATCTGCCACTGTTACAATAAACCTACCATTGAAATGATACTGTTCTGAGACTTTTCATTTCTTTGTCATTGGACAAACTTACAAAATCAGTGAGGGGTCAAATAATTATTTCCCCCACTGTACATTACTTATCCTGTACTGATCCTGAGTTACATCTTTTATTATTCTCCAGAGCTGGACTCACTATTCTGCTGGTGGAGTCACTGTGTACATACATTACTTATCCTGTACTGATCCTGAGTTACATCTTGTATTATTCTCCAGAGCTGGACTCACTATTCTGCTGGTGCAGTCACTGTGTACATTACATTACTTATCCTGTACTGATCCTGAGTTACATCCTGTATTATACTCCAGAGCTGCACTCACTATTCTGCTGGTGCAGTCACTGTGTACATACATTACTTATCCTGTACTGATCCTCAGTTACATCTTGTATTATTCTCCAGAGCTGCACTCACTATTCTGCTGGTGCAGTCACTGTGTACATACATTACTTATTCTGTACTGATCCTGAGTTACATTCTGTATTATACTCCAGAGCTGCACTCACTATTCTGCTGGTGCAGTCACTGTGTACATACATTACTTATCCTGTACTGACCCTGAGTTACATCCTGTATTATTCTCCAGAGCTGCACTCACTATTCTGCTGGTGGAGTCACTGTGTATATGCATTACTTATCCTGTACTGTTCCTCAGTTACATCTTGTATTATTCTCCAGAGCTGCATTTACAGTTATGCAGACTTCTTTAGATCTGAAATCTACCAGCAATTCATTATTTCTTTTTTCTTTCTGATTTTTTTTTTAAGACTACAATTAATAAAGATCTTTGTTCTGCTTCATAGCATTTTGGGAATTGTAGGGTGTTAACTGCCACCCTTTGGTTAAGTTTCAGTCGGTCATGTCAGGAAAAGTATGATTTGACTCTATTAGGACCTCGGCTCGGCTGCAGCAGATCTTCTGAGATTTTTCCCCGACAGATTCAGCCGTGCATTACCATTTGCCTATTTCACTGTCTAAGAAGCTCGGAAACAATAATCTCATGTCGTTTTCTTCAGCCAAATGTTTAGCCATCTGTGAGCTCCTATCAGCTGGTGCAAGCCATTAACAGTCTTTATCTAATTAATTATCTGGGAGTTTTCTTATTTTATGTATTTGCTGATAGCTTTCATCTGCCAAGCAGTCAATTACACAGTGCTAGTAGATTGCAAGCTCTGTGGACATTAATGCAAGTCCTGCAAGGGATGGAAGCAGGATCGTAGGAGTTTCCTGGTTATTTTAAAACAGACAAAATATTAATAGAAACCTGGTTAAAGTGTCCGCAGGCTTATAGCCGCTGATATTAATTACCTCGCTGTAATCATTCGGTAATTACTGCCTGTGCGCTGTACCTGCCGGTGGCCTGTCTGGACTATCCACAGACCCTGCTTGTGAATTCTGATTCTTGTTTTCCACAGTTTCTTCTGTGATTTGCAGTCTCCCAGTATGTAAATTTACTGAAATCTCATGTTACAATCTCAGACATGAGGGGTGTTTGTGGTTTGATGCAAAGCAAATAAATGACGGTGAAGACCAGGAGTCACTTCTGTAGATATGGTTATTACCAAAGATCTGTTCTTCGTAATCTATCTGTGATATATTGCTGATGTAGATACAGATAGTACTGCCTCCCTGTTTCTTATTGTACAGATACTGTAGTGCGGCGTCCCTGTGTCATACTGTTATGCTTCAGCTACAGATATGGATGTTTTTTCTTTTCTTGCTTTCTTTACTTTTTCTAATTGCCTGATTTCCTGTTTTCCATTGGGGCTATTTTTATTATGTGATTATATTGTATTTTTTTCTGTTTTGAATAATTTTCTAATGTCTTAATTTTTTTTAATAATAAAGAAAATAATTATGCAGATACAGATAGTACTGCCTCCCTGTCTCTCATTGTAAATTATGTAGGTACAGCTAGTACTGCCTCCCTGTCTCTCATTGTAAATGATGTAGGTACAGCTAGTACTGCCTCCCTGTTTCTCCATGTAAATGATGTAGGTACACATAGTACTGCCTCCCTGTCTCTGCCTGTAATTGATGTAGGTACACATAGTACTGCCTCCCTGTCTCTGCCTGTAATTGATGTAGGTACAGATAGTACTGCCTCCCTGTCTTTCTCTGTAAATGAGGTAGGTACAGATAGTACCGCCTCCCTGTCTCTGCCTGTAAATTATGTAGGTACACCCAGCACTGCCTCCCTGTCTCTCTGTAAATGATGTAGTTACACATAGTATTGCCTCCCTGTTTCTCCATGTAAATGATGTAGGTACAGATAGTACTGCCTCGGGGGGGGGGGGGGGGGGGGGGTCATGGCTTGCTCATGGCGGAGTAGGACATACACGAGAGCGGCTCTCCCACCATTATTCCTGATATCATAGCTGTCCAAGGGAAAAGACACACCAGCCAGATGGGTGTAAAAACGGCTAAGAGTACCTCTGAGACCGAACACCAGCAAAGAAAACGTTGGCATTCAAACGTTTTTCGGCTCCCAGCCTAACACAGCGGGACCGCAGGCTACTCCCAAGATGGGAGTGCGCGCTCCTCACCTTCAGAAGGAGACTCGGGAAGCCCTTCCTCGTGCGCATCTGCCGGGGAATGGGACCTCCAGGCTCAGCTGCAAGCTTTACCCACGAAGGAAGACTTGGAGAAATCCGTCTTCAGGCTGGAGCAGACCTACCACGCGGAGATGGAGGTACTGAAGGGGGACATTAAACACTTGGGCCACCGTGTTGAAGCCTCAGAAAAGTCACAGGAGGCTATACATGTGCACTTAGATGATCATCAGAAAGTACTGAAGGCCCATTCCCAACAAATCTCTCAAATTGTTGTCCCACCTAGACGACATAGATAATCACTGCAGAAACAACTTGCGGATAAGAGGGGTCACTGAAACAGTCCAAACAAGTGACCTGAAGGCCACGATCCAGTCTCTGTTTGGCTCCCTACTAAACGGAACAGTTCCACTCCCTATTGATACATAGAGCTCTGGGCCCTAGACCAACTGACGCGGCTATACCCAAAAACATTGTGTGCCGAGTACACTTCTTTAAAATAAAGGAGGACATTCTGAAAGCTACCTGCAGATTGCGGGCTCTCATATTCAGATGCTGGCGGACCTTTCAAGGAGGACCCTCCAGCTACGCAGAGCAGTGAGGCCCATTCTTTCCCTTCTAAAAGAAAGACATCACATACCGATGGGGCTACCCATTCCAACTTCACCCCAGAAAAGAGGGAAGATCGGCGACATTCAAAGACCCAGAAGAGCTCCTCAAGTTCTTGGAGACTTTCGCATTGGCAACGGTCTCCCTACCTGATTGGCCGACCGTGTCATCTCCACTACCGTTGCCCGCAAGGCATGTTATATCTAATCTAAGGCCTATTTTGTTAAACAAAAGTTCGGGTTCTGTTCTTCTGTCTGAGAAGTTTTACGTGGGGGCTTCCCTTGGAGGGGCTCTCCGTGCTCCTTGCAGCCATTTTGGTGGCATGGGGGGGGGCCCCTCTCGGTCTATGTTAGGATCGGCCTGGGGAGGCCTCATCAAGCAGACAGGTGTGCAATATATCTGTCAGTTAAATGTTGGATAGTTTATAACTTATCATTCATATTTGAAATAATTCATGTGCAGGAGTGGGGGGAGGGTCTTTCGCTTTGTTGGGGCTTTCACTTCTCCCTTGCCTTCACAGGGTAGCAGGGGGGTTCTTTCCCAATCTGCTAATGATTTACTTAATACTTGTGCCATATCTTATTAGTCTACAAGAGTTTAGTGCTATGTTTGTTTGTCTCCCCCGGTTTATCTTGTCCTCACTTTTGTCTTTTCCACCCTACTCTATTCCTCGATATACAAATTCTGCAATTGAAATTTCACAAATAGCACTATGTCCTCTATCAAGATATGTTCATACAATGCCAAAGGCTTGAATGAACCCGCCAAGAAAAACCAAATTTTGTATAATCTTCATAAACAGGGGGTTACTATAGCCCTCCTGCGGGAAATGCACTTTAAATCGGGACATGTTCCCTCCTGCAGGAATCTGTACTTCTCGGTAGGGTTGTCCCGATACCACTTTTTTAGGACCGAGTACAAGTACCGATACTTTTTTTCAAGTAGTCACCGATACCGAATACCGATACTTTTTTTAAATGTCATGTGACCGTTTTGGGGGATCTGTGGATCTGTGGATGACGCACTGTCATGTGGGGGATCTGTGGATGGCACTGTTATGGGGGACCTGTGGATGGCACTGTTATGGGGGATCTGTGGATGGCACTGTTATGGGGATCTGTGGATGGCACTGTTATGGGGGATCTGTGGATGGCACTGTTATGGGGGATCTGTGGATGGCACTGTTATGGGGATCTGTGGATGGTACTGCTATGGGGTGGGATATCTGTGGATGGCATTGTTATGGGGTGGGGGGATCTGAGGATGGCATTGTTATTTGGTGGGGGATCTGTGGATGGTGCTGTTATAGGGGATCTGTGGATGGAACTGTTATGGGGAGGATCTGTGGATGACACTGCTATATGTCATCCACAGATCCCCCTCATAACAGTGTCCCCCAATACACCGGGCCCCGCCGCTCACCGAAGTATTTATAAACGTGAATCCTTATCCTGTTGTTAAGTTGAACTAACGCTGCCCTCTCCCATGTTCCCCTGTATCCCCCTGTATCTCCACAGCACTTACTTAAGCTTCCATAGCAGGCAGAGCGGACGGCACCAGTAACGTCACTCACTGACGTTGCGCGCCTGCTCCGCCTGCTTCACTCATAAAGTGGGCGGAGCAGGCGCTCTACGTCAGTGAGTGACGTTACTGCTGCCGTCTGCTCTGCCTGCTATGGAAGCTTAAGTAAGTGCTGTGGGGATACAGGGGAACATGGGAGAGGGCAGCGTTAGTTCAACTTAACAACAGGATAAGGATTCACGTTTATAAATACTTCGGTGAGCGGCGGGGCCCGGTGTAAGAGTACAGTGACTGCACCGGGCCCCGCCCATAGTTACGCCCATAGTATTCTATTTATGTATCGGGGCGGGGTATCGGCGGCTGAGTACCGCCGAGAAAACTCGGAATCGGTCCCGATACCGATACTAGTATCGGTATCGGGACAACCCTACTTCTCGGTATGGGCTCATAGCACATTTGCTGACTCCAAAGCTCGGGGGGTATCTATAGCCGTCCACAAGTCAGTCCCATGCACCATACTGAATACTGTATCTGATGGTTCAGGCCGGTACATTTTTAAGATGTCTCTCTCCTCTAAGACTATTGTAATAGCGAATGTCTACTTCCCTAACACAGTACAGACCGCGTTCGCCTCCACAGTGTTTGCCGCTTTGGATGAGTTTGCAGACGGTCTACCAGTCATCCTAGGTGGGGACATCAACTTCCCCTTGGACGCTACGTTCGATACGTCTACAGGTAGGTCCTCCGTCTCTGCTGGGATGGCTCGGGGATTCAGAAGATACCTACAATCCCTAAGATTGGTGGACATATGGCGTATCCTTCATCCCATTGCTAAAGATTTCACATTCCTTTCCTCCTCTCATAACACATACCACCGACTTGACTATATCTTTCTTTCACACTCCCTTCTAGACTTACGCCCTTCGGCGGGTATTGGACCCATTCTTTTCTCTGATCGTTCCCTTACATGGGTGGCTTACATGGGAGACCCTACCCGCACTAGGAGCTCATGGAAGCTTAATTACAACATACTCAGGGATCCTGTCTGTGTGGCAGATATTAAATCCGCTATCTCGGACTTTGTGGAGGTACATCACTTGGATTCCTCTAGCCCAAACCTTTCAATGGGAAGCTTTCAAATGTGTGATATGCGGTAGACTCCTTTTGCACGCCTCTAGACTTAAGAAAATGAGGTCTGCAGAGATTTGCACACTCCTTCAGAAATTGGCTATACTGTAGCGGAGACATAAAGGTTCCTTCTCATCGGTGGTTTATCAAGAGCTCTGTGATACACGGTCGGCTCTAAGGAAACTAATTGATCAAAAATATTTAGGAGCCAGAGACCAGCTTAAAAAGCTCTTCTATGGACAGGGAGATGTTGAGACCGAGACAAGCCTCCTCTTACATTCCTTCACTTAACCGTAGAGAGGGTGGTCGCATTCACACCACTGGTGACATCTTACAGGAATTCCAATCTTATTACGAGGGTCTCTACAATTTGAAGGGGAAATATGCAGATCTCCACATAGACATAAAGACCGAGAAAATCAGAAACTACATTTCGAAGCTAGTAGGCCCTAAGCTCTCAAGAGCGGACAGGGATACTCTGAAGGGGAAAATAACCTTACGCGAGGTCCAAGGGGTTATAAAAAGACTAGAAGTAGGTAAGTGCCCAGGTCTTGACTGATTCACACCCCGCTTTTATAAGAAGTTCCTCGATGATGTCTCCAACCCTCTTACCAAAATGTGCAACTCTCTTGTAGAGGGTTACTCCTTTCCATCACAAGCTCTGACTTACACACATATCTGTGTACTTCCTAAACAGGGCAAGGATCTCTTGGTCTGTAGCAACTATCGACCAATATCATTGATCCACATTGACGTGAAGACCTACGCAAACATTTTGACCAACAGATTGAAGAATTACATGCCCTCTTTATTAAATGAGGATCAGGTGGGCCTTGTTCCGGGTCGGGAATCAAGGGATAATACTATACGATCCCTGGCTCTTATAGCTAGAGCCAATGCGACCAATGCCCTCGTGTCTCCTCTCGATTGGTGCCGAAAAGGCCTTTGACAGAGTGGACTGAGTCTTCCTGGGAGAGGCTATGAGGGCTTTTGGCTTGGGTCCCAACATGATCCACAGAATCCTTGCCCTTTATCAAAACCCTAGAGCTCAGGTTCGGGTTAATGGCTCCTTATCAGCCTCTTTTCAGATATATAACGGTACCAGGCAGGGCTGCCCACTTTCCCCCCTACTATACATTATAGTCATAGAATTCCTGGCCAGTGCTCTCAGGGCTAACGAGTCTATCAGGGGATTCAAACTAGGGAATCTGGAATCTAAAATAGCCATTTATGCTGATGACCTCCTCATCTACTGCTCTGACCCAGTTGTTGGTCTCCCCAATGTCTTAAAGGAGTTTGTGACCTTTGGATACCATAGCAACTTCAAGGTAAACCTCCACAAGTCCAAGATACTCAATATTACCATACCGTTACAGACTTCGTTCCCCTTTCACTGGACGCGGGGGCATATTACCTATTTGGGCACTGCTATCCCTTCTCGACTAGCTAACCTCTACTCTACGAATTTTGCACCACTTCTAGAGGATATTAGGAGGGATCTACAGGCCTGGAAGAAAATATCTCTATCTTGGTTTGGGAGAATACATACATTAAAAATGAATGTTCTACCGAGGATATTGTATTTCTTCAGAACTATTCCCATCCCTTTACCATGTAAATTCTTTAAGGCCTTCAGATCAATGTTCCTGGACTTTATTTGGGGCAGACTCATCTCCTAGGTTGGTTATGCGTTTTCTGGTTCAATCCAGATTGAGGGGAGGGGTCTATCCGAACGCTGGATTTAGTTTGAAAGGAAGGAAGTGGGCTTCCCAGCCCAAGATCTGCTTTGGATCACTAAATGAAATAGATCCCCGCACCTCCCCCCACTAACATCGGGAATATTGCAAATGTGGGATAAATATGCGGTGTCCCTAGGTCTTACAACCTTTCCAGGACCCATGACTCCTGTATTTGATTATCCAGACTTTCCCTTGGGGATGGGAGGGCTGATGTTGCTGGGATTCCGCAGGGAAGAAAACCCCCGGGCATATCAGTTTATTAGGAAGGACGCTATTCGCCCACTTGACTCGTTTCCTGGGGGGAGCAACAGAGGGGAAATGGTTTTACTATATTAGTATTCAAAACTTCATATCTTCATTGGGTCCTATCACGACTCTATCTAGGGACCTCACCCCTTTTGAATCTCTCTGCCTCCAAACAACCCCACCCACACATCTCGTGTCTCTGGTCTACGGGCTGCTCCAGGAGGGTGGAGGTCCTCCATCCTCCCTGCCATATGTGTCGGCTTGGGAGAGGGCGTTGGGACAGTTCTTCTCTGCAGAACAATGGGAGAGAGAATTTACATTATCGCACAAATCATCCATTAGCTGCAGTTTACAGGAGAAGAACTTCAAGATTATGTCCAGGTGGTATAGGACACCAGCACTCCTACATTCTTTCTATCCTACCTGTCTGAACACGTGTTAGCGATGTGAAGGGGAGGCGGGTACAATGGCCCACATTTGCGACCATCTGACTCCCTTCTGGAAAGCTTTGAATGATCTGTATAATCAGGTGAGCGGTAAAGCAATACAGTGGACCCTCGAAGGGACATTGCTATCCATGCTCCCTGGTCCCATTTCTTTTTAAGATTCTTTGTGCAGGCTGCTCACCTGGTCATACCCAGATATTGGAAATCTGATGACACCCCAACACATCAGGGATTGGTTAGACACATTCGAAAAGATCTGCAGAATGGAGGAAATATTGGCGGAGGATGAAGGAACGGATGAGAGATACCTTAAAATGTGGACACCCTGGATTCTATTTAAGGGTTCTCAAGCGTATCAAACCTGGTTAGGCCAGGTAGATTTCAGAGTGTAAATTCTCTATAGAACATAAAGATACCAAACAGTATACCCCCTCCACTTCTTTCCTTCCCCTCTTCGTCTATATGTCTGTTGTTTGTACTTCTTTATGCTCTCCGAATGAGGTTATTCATCTTATCCATAGTGGTTAACTATTTTACCAAATATGCATTTCATGTGAGGTGATGGACTAACTGTATTTGGATATTGTAATTATTGGACAATAACGGAATTTAAAGTCAAGATGTTTTGCTCTATGCTATATTATTGCCTTCAATAAAAGTGATTGAACAACAGATAGTACTGCCTCCCTGTCTCTGCCTGTAAATGATGTAGGTACAGATAGTACTGCCTCCCTGTCTCTGCCTGTAAATGATGTAGGTACAGATAGTACTGCCTCCCTGTCTCTGCCTGTAAATGATGTAGGTACAGATAGTACTACCTCCTTCTCTCTCCCTGTAAATGTTGTAGCTACAGATATCACTCCCTCCCTGTCTATTCCTGTAAATGAGATAAGTAGAGATCCCTTACATGAGATAAGTAGAGATTGTACTGCTTCCCTGCCTGTCCCTGTAAATTATGTAGGTACAGGTAGCACTGCCTTCCTGTCTCTCCCTGTAAATGATGTAGTTACAGATAGTACTGCCTCCCTGTCTCTCTTTAAAAAATGTAGGTACAGATAGTACTGCCTCCCTGTCTCTCTTTAAATAATGTAGGTAAAGATAGTACTGCCTCCCTGTCTCTCTTTAAATAATGTAGGTAAAGATAGTACTGCCTCCCTGTTTCTCCCTTTAAATGATGTAGATACAGGTAGCACTGCCTCCCTGTCTCTCCCTGTAAATGTTGTAGGTACAGGTAGCACTGCCTCCCTGTGTCTCCTGGCAAATGATGTATGTATAGATAGTAATTTCAAAGCCTCCCTGTCTCTCCCTGTATATGATGTAGGTACAGATAGTACTGCCTCCCTGTAAATGATGTAGGTACAGATTTCCTTGCCTCCCTTTTTGTTTATGTAAATGATGTAGGTACAGATAGTACTGCCTCCCTGTAAATGATGTAGGTACAGATAGCCCTGTCTCCCTGTAAATGATGTAGGTACAGATAGCCCTGCCTCCCTTTCTCTCCCTTTACATGAGATAAGTAAAGATTGTAGTGCCTCTCTTTCTGTCCCTGTAAATGATGTAGGTACAGATAACAGTGCCCCCCTTTTTCATGAGATAAGTAGAGATTGTACTGTTTTCCTGTTTCTGCCTGTAAATAATGTAGTTACAGATAGTACTGCCTCCCTGTCACTCCCTGTAACTGATGTAGGTACAGATAGTACTTCTTTCCTGTCTCTCCCTGTAAATTATGTAGGTACAGATAGTACTGCCTCCCTGTCTCTCCCTGTAACTGATGTAGTTACAGATAGTTCTGCTTCCCTGTCTCTCCCTCTAAATGATGTAGGTACAGATAGCACTGCCTCCCTGTCTCTCTCTTTAAATGATGTAGGTACAGATAGTACTGCCTCCCTGACACTCCCTGTAACTGATGTAGGTACAGATAGTACTTCTTTCCTGTCTCTCCCTGTAAATTATGTAGGTACAGATAGTACTGCCTCCCTGTCTCTCCCTGTAACTGATGTAGTTACAGATAGTTCTGCTTCCCTGTCTCTCCCTCTAAATGATGTAGGTACAGATAGCACTGCCTCCCTGTCTCTCTCTTTAAATGATGTAGGTACAGATAGTATTGCCTCCCTGTTTCTCCCTTACATGAGATAAGTAGAGATTGTACTGCCTCCCTGCCTGTCCCTGTAAATGATGTAGGTACAGATAGCACTTCCTTCCTGTCTCTCCCTGTAAATTATGTAGAGACAGATAGTACTGCCTCCCTGTCTCTCTTTAAATAATGAAGGTACAGATAGTACTGCCTCCCTGTCTCTCTTTAAATAATGAAGGTACAGATAGTACTGCCTCCCTGTCTCTCTTTAAATAATGAAGGTACAGATAGTACTGCCTCCCTGTCTCTCTTTAAATAATGAAGGTACAGATAGTACTGCCTCCCTGTCTCTCTTTAAATAATGAAGGTACAGATAGTACTGCCTCCCTGTCTCTCTTTAAATAATGAAGGTACAGATAGTACTGCCTCCCTGTCTCTCCCTGTAAATGATGTAGGTACAGATAGTAGTGCATCCCTGTAAATTATGTAGGTACACATAGTACTGCCTCCCTGTCTCTCTTTAAATTATGTAGGTACAGATAGTACTGCCTCCCTGTCTCTCTTTAAATGATGTAGTTACAGATAGTACTGCCTCCCTGTCTCCCTGTAAATGATGTAATTACAGATAGTACTGCCTCCCTGTCTCCCTGTAAATGATGTAATTACAGATAGTACTGCCTCCCTGTCTCCCTGTAAATGATGTAGTTACAGATAGTACTGCCTCCCTGTCTCCCTGTAAATGATGTAATTACAGATAGTACTGCCTCCCTGTCTCACTCTGCAAATGATGTATATCATTAATTGATCAGCAGTGTATGTAATGGCGTCCCGGTTGGTAGTCACACAGCTTTCCCCAACATCATACAGACAGACAGAAGTTGTACTAATAATTTGGAGGACGACTCCAGGAATTACTGGCGGATTTAGGTAGGAAATGCTCTGCTGATGTCACCACCCTCCTTCTATTGGTGGAAGCTGTAGCGCACTTGTAACCCAGCTACTTTATATTTACGGTTACAATAAAGCTGCCATAATATTTAATCGCAGTCATTTTCTTCATTAATCTGAACTTCCTTTGAAATGTGTTGCTCATTTGCATTAGAAAGGCTGACGACGGCATCTGAACGTTCCCAATCACACGGCGTACGGGATCACAACATACCGCAGGTCCCATCAGGTCGCGCATTAATAAACCTCTTACTGGCAGACAAGTAATCGGCCCAGTCACCTCCATAAATCATCCATCTTTTACCAGGACTGACCCTCCCGCTTGAAGAATTGCCGTAGAAAATTACGATCAGGCTCTCAGCCGTTTAAACTTTACAGCATGACATTATCGCTATATGGCGACGTATCTTTTAGCCACTCGAGCCACATTTTGCATTCGAAGCGCGCGATGATGAACAGCGTTACGCTATGACATCTCTCCTGTGGCGGTGATGTCACAGGCAGCAGATAGATGTCTCAGAATTGTGGTGGCAAACAGTCTGTACGTATGAATCAGGCCTGACTGGCGCGTTACTGCAGATTTACATCCGTAGTGGGTGTGCGATGCGAGGGCAGCCTGCCAGCCCTGTCTATACATTATGTCTCTCATGCAGACTTGGAACTGAAGCGCTGTAAGTTCTGTGGAATAACAGATTTGCACAATGTGACGGTTATTATTCTGCTTAATTAACTTGCATGGTTATCCTCCTGAATGTCATCTGTGGTTCTTAAAGGGATTGTCAATATTCCGATATTGGTGATCGCTCCTCAGGATAGGTCATCAATATCCGATTGGTGGGGGAAGGGGGGGTCTGACTCTCGGCACCCCCACCATTTAGCTGTTGCAGCCTCTTCTTAGGCCCGTGACATCACACTTATCAGGCATCTCTGCATCAACGTCCTATTCAAGTCAATTGGATTCAGCTGCAATACCAAGAACAGCCACTATACAGTGGACTGCGCTGTGCCTGGAATGCTGCAGCCGCATCAAACAGGTGATCTGCGGGGGTCCCAGAATTCGGACCCCCACTGATCAGATATTGATGACCTGTTCTGAGGATTTGTCATCTGTATTTTAGTTCTGGACAACCAATTTAAGAAAGCCTGGTCCATGTATAATGGAACTCCTCCTAATATATATATATATTTTTCTTTATCAATATCTCTGCTTGCTTTCAGGCTACATATCGGCCCTGGCCTAATCCTGTTCACACAGGTTCAGTTGTGTCACATTGTATCTGTGTAGGCAGGGGTTTGCCAGAAGGATACAATTGTAATAAATCCATGACTAGGTCAGGATCCTTAAAATGACAAATTTTTAAAGGGGTTGTCTCACCTTACACATTGGTGGCATACAGCCAGTATAGTCTCGCAGGTGGGGCCCGCACCTATCTCTACAACAGGGCCCCCAAAGTGATTGACTACCCGCCCCCGCTTGCGGACACCCTCTATGGGAGTCTTTAGAAATTGCTTCCAGAACTCCCATAGAGGTGAAAGTAGAGGAGGTCGCGCTTGCACAGTGCGTTCTCCATTCACTTCAATGGGAGTTCCAGAAATAGCTGAGCACGCTTGCACAGTTCTTTTCGTACCTCCGATAGAAGTGAATGGAGAACACGCCGCGCACGCTTCACTTTAGGGGTTCTGTTCTAGTAATGGGTGCAGATCCCAGAGGTGGGACCTGCACCTCTCTAAGATTGGTGGCATATCCTAGCGAGATGGGCCAGTGCCTTTAAACATTTATTAGAAATTCATACAGCTTTTCCAGTGACCAATCTATATTCCTGTAAGATTGCATAACCCCTTTGATTGCAATTATCCCTCCCCCACTCGTGAATATTTATTGGGGCTCCACTCCTGTCTATAGGGGTTGTCTAGGATTAGACAATTGTGGCTGGTTTCTTTCAGCGCCCCGCCTGTCCGCGAGTTATGTCTGAAATTGCAGATCATCTCCATTGAAATGCTGTCCACAACCCGTGGCCAGTCGTGGTGCTGTTTTTAGGGGAAGGCAGCCATGTTTTTTCTAGTTCTGGACAACCCCTTTAAGCGGACATCTGATTGGCTTATGTAGTTATCTCAGAACAGAAAATATGATTGGCCAAAGCCGCCTCCGAACAAGTCTTCGAACTCCAGACTTGTCCCAAGATGGAGAAACCCTTCCTAAAAACCTACAAGACTTTAAAAAGTAAGAGGCCGGATATAATTGACTACCCCCAAGAGTTATATATTATAACTCAGAATCAGCGACAGATTGTCTTTAATATCATTTAGGGGAACATTATACACATCAGACAGGGGCCCACATCCTCGTATAGTTAAGTATCTGCAGCCCGAAGGTTAAAGCATAATAGCTATAATAATGAAATAATCCAATAAATTACAGTATAACCTTTCGGAAACGGTTCCCTAATTAAACTCTTAATGCTAATTAATTCAACTGAGGTCTCATCTACATGAGCGCAATACAGGAGAACAGAAACAGATCCCGGCAGAGGCAACAAGAAAAACTCATCCAAAGGAAACATTTGGGTTTTTTCTTATTTTCTCTATTGTGAAACGAACTGAAAAACTGCCCCCCATTGGGGCGAGAGCTGCCGAGCCTGCTGCTGAGACCCCAGAAACGTATTTGGTGACTGCAGTCTGTGGCGACCATAGAGTTGGCTTCACACAATGTTTTTGCCTTTGCATTTTTGCTGTTTTTACCATCTTTTTTATGCAGCCAGGTGTTAATGCATTATTAAATGCACTACAGGCAACGCATTTTTAATCTTTAGTGTTTTTTTTTGTGTTTTTTTGGGAGAGGGTTATGTACCATTGAAAATATATTGTATCCTCTACTTTTTTCCCCCCACGCGTCGCGCCTGTGCTGCACTTTTCGGGGGCAAGAAACCGCTCCAAAACCCTACTGTACCTGTGTTTACATTAGGGTTGGGCAATAAACCGGTATTAACGATATACCGCGGTATTAAGAAACTGCGATATGTATTTTAGTAACGTCATAGGGGCAGTCGCACTTCACAGTGCTGAATGCCTCTAAAACGTCCGGCACACATTACAGCTGGCACAGTGGAGAAGGAGAGAGTCCCTCCCCACTGTGATCCGGCTGCCGCTGTGCCACCAATGAGAAATGAGACAGTAATATTGAGGAGGAGGGGAGGGGCTGTGGCCACTGCGCCACCAATGAGAATTACCCTCAATACAAATATACACCACGGGTGACTGCCGTATCACATACCTGGCACCCGGTCTCAATGACAGGAAGCGGCGATCCCGCGAACCGAGGCAATTAACCCCTTTAGTGCGGCACCTGAGGGGTTAATTGGTGCGGTTCGGCGGGATCCCTGGTCATTGAGGCCGGGTGCCGGCTGTGTGATATGGCCGGCACCCGCAGTCTATATTTGTATTATGGGGTTAATTGCATTCATTGGTGGCGTAGTGTGCCCCCCCCCCCCCATACCCCAGTATTATAAATTATAATCATTGGTGGCAGTGGCCACAGGGTCCCCTCCCCTCTTTATTGGTGGTGCAGTGGTAGCTTCTGATCGGAGCCCCAGCAGTCAAATCTCAGGGTTCCGATCGGTAACCATGGCAGCCAGGACGCTACTGAAGCTATCCATGGCTGCCATGGTAATCTCCCTGCTGCCGTGTGCGCAAAGCCCAGGGCAGCAGGGACAATGTGAGATCCTATTCACCCAAAAGATCTCTATTAGGGTGCATAGGACAAGGGATGAAAAGATCTCAGGCTCTAGCCCCATAAGGGGGCTAATAGTTATTAAATAAAAAGTTTAAAAAAAAAAGCAAAAAAAAATACTTTCCTAATTTACATAAAAATATATATATATAAACAATAAAAAAAACAAATTGGGTATTGCCACGTCTGAAAAAGTCTAAACTATTAAAGTATTATGTGGTGAACGTCGTAACAGAAATAAAAAAAAAAGACAAACGATTCTCCATTTTTGTTTCTCCTTCTCCCCTAAAAAAAAAATAGGATAGGACTGTTCTATTATGGGCCGCACGTTCCATAAATTGTGGAATACACACTTTTTTTGGGCGTTTAATTTTTCTTTTGCGTGATATCGAGTATTGCATTACTTTTTTATGGGACCGAAATTGAATAAAAATTTTGGTATTGTGACAACCCTCGTCACAGGGGTATAAGTCCTTTAGGTCACAAAGAAATTACATCTAGTGGCTGTAAACCCCCAGAGCCAGGAGATCGGCGCTGGATAACAGTTGCTGCACTCTGGGGGCTGCTGCACAGAGAGGCCGGGGCTGTGAACAGTCGCTGCGCTCTGGGGGCTGCTGCACAGAGAGGCCGGGGCATAGAACAGTCACTGTGCTCTGGGGGCTGCTGCACAGAGAGGCCGGGGCTGAGAACAGTCGCTGCACTCTGGGGGCTGCTGCACAGAGAGGCCGGGGCATAGAACAGTCACTGTGCTCTGGGGGCTGCTGCACAGAGAGGCCGGGGCTGAGAACAGTCGCTGCACTCTGGGGGCTGCTGCACAGAGAGGCCGGGGCATAGAACAGTCACTGTGCTCTGGGGGCTGCTGCACAGAGAGGCCGGGGCAGAGAACAGTCACTGTGCTCTGGGGGCTGCTGCACAGAGAGGCCGGGGCAGAGAACAGTCACTGTGCTCTGGGGGCTGCGGTAATATGGCTGTAGTGTGTAGGGACTAAAACCCATATGGGAAGTGCCAGTCTTTAGTAAATGACCCCCAATGTTTTATTTGACTGAAAGGCATCTTTATGCTGCCAAGGTGCCCTTCCTGACAATGTGCACCTATGATGGGCACACTCTGAACAACCCACTCATCAGAGTTTTCCGCCAGGATGTCCCATTTTCTATGGGAACGGCGAAGATGGCTGATCGCTGCTATCTCCAGCACTCCCATAGAGAATGAATGGAGCATCAGATTGGGGGGAACGGTGACCCCGTTCTTGGAGGGCAACTAAGAGATATTACTGCATGAGGGCATAAAGGAGACATTATAATGTATGGGGGCAACAAGAAAACACGAGTACATGTTTTGAGTGTTTTTTTTTTTCTAAATGGGCATTTATTGAGATATGTATCGTTACCGCGATAAATTTCTTAATATCGTTATCGTGGGGATATTTTTGATATCGCCCAACCCTAGTTTATGTGGCATTTTCTTTTAGCGTTTATTGGTCGCACTAAAAACCCAGCACAGCCGCGACGTGTAGCATAGGCATGTTTAATCTGTTACAATAAGAAAAGCCACCAAACCCTGCAAAGATTATTTTTTTTCATTCTTGCCATTTCTTTTCAGCATTTCTTTTCCTTTGCTATTTTTTTTTTATTTTTTTTTGCTTTGTTATGCACCAGATACTTTAAAGTCTACCTAGTGCAAAGTTGTTGTTTTTCCTGCCATTTTTTTGCATTGCATTTGGGCATGTTTCCTTATTTTTTTTTATAAACAGCAGCATGCCTTAGTTAGGGTATACAATTTTTCCAGCTTATTGTTTTTAACATAAGCTTCTCCATCAAATTTGGAAAACGCAGTAACAAAAAAAAAAAAATACCAGCAAAAGAACACTAAGGCTACCTTGTACGAATAGCGGATTTTGTATGTTTTGTCCATGCTGATTTTCGTGCAGAAAAAAACGTAGCGTAGTACAGTACCAGCAAAGTGAATGATATTTCACAAATGTCAGGAACACTTAGTGTGTATTTTTCATGTGGAAATTGACCTGCTGTGCAGATTTATAAATCCACAGCATGTCAATTGTTTGTGCGATTCTGCACCTTAGGGCTCATGCACATGACCGCAATATACGGGCAGCGTCCGTGTGTGCACTGTATGACAGATGTGGACCCATTCACTTGAATAGGTCCGCACTCCAGAAGATACGGTGCGGTGTAGAACGAAGGCACAGATCAAAAGCCCACGGAAGCACCACAGAGTGCTTCTGTGAGTTTTCTGTCTGTGCCTCCACACCGCAGAAAAGCAGTGCATGCACAAATTTTTTTGCGGTGCAGACCTTCGGATATGGATCGCAGATCCCATTCAAGTGAATGGGTCCACAGACTGTGGCCACGCAGTCGGTGCCCATGCATTGCGGACCACAATTTTCATTCCACAGCACAGGCACGGCTGGCACACGGTCATGTGCATGAGGCCTTATACTGTATATAGTGGTTTTCCCCAAAGATGTCAATGAGGTTGCTAACAAACTCAAAATCTGCACCAAAACCCCAATAAATAGTGCAGATTTATGTTATGGTTTGGTGCAGACTTTATGTAGATTTTCTGCACACAACTCCTTAAACGCTGCATCTTTTAGAAGACAAAAATTGCCACCTAATTAACAAAAATGGCAGGCGCAAAGAAATGTTTTTGTGTGTCCTGGCTGCGTATTTTCCATAGACTTTCAGCTAACATCTTTAAAATAAAATAAAAACCCAGGTGCAACAAACTCCACAAAAAAATGCAGAAAAACAGCAGCAAAAACCTACAGTGGATATAAAAAGTCTACACACCCCTGTTAGGTCAGGTTTCTGTGATGTAAAAAAATGAGACAAAGATAAATCAATTCAGAACTTTTTCCACCTTTAATGTGACCTATAAACTGTACAACTCAATTGAAAAACAAACTGAAATCTTTTAGGTAAAGGGAAGAAAAAATATAAAAATAAAATAATATGGTGCATAAGTGTGCACACCCTTGAACTAATACTTTGTTGAAGCACGTTTTGATTTTATTACAGCACATTTTGCCCGCTCTTCTTTGCAAAAACACTCCAAATCTGTCATATTGCGAGGGCATCTCCTGGGCACAGCCCTCTTCAGATCACCCCACAGATTTTCAATCAGATTCAGGTCTGGGCTCTGGCTGGGCCATTCCAAAACTTTAATCATCTTCTGGTGAAGCCATTCCTTTGTTGATTTGGATGTATGCTTTGGGTCGTTGTCATGCTGAAAGATGTTCAGCTTTCTAGCAGAAGCCTGAAGGTTTTGTGCCAATATTGACTGGTTTTTGGAACTGTTCATAATTCCCTCTAGCTTAACTAAGGCCCCAGTTCCAGCTGAAGAAGAACAGCCCCTTGGCATGATGCTGCCACCACCATGCTTCACTGTGGGTATGGGGTTCTTCTGGTGATGGGCAGTGTTGTTTTTGTGCCAAACATATCTTTTGGAATTATGGCCAAAAAGTTCAACATTGGTTTCCTCAGACCATAACACCTTTTCCCACATGCTTTTGGGAGACTTACATAGTAACATAGTACATAAGGCCGAAAAAAGACATTTGTCCATCCAGTTCGGCCTGTCATCCTGCAAGTTGATCCAGAGGAAGGCAAAAAACCCTGTGAGGTAGAAGCCAATTTTCTCCACTTTAGGGGAATAAAAATTCCTTCCCGACTCCAATCAGGCAATCAGAATAACTCCCTGGATCAACGACCCCTCTCTAGTAGCTATAGCCTGTAATATTATTACGCTCTAGAAACACATCCAGGCCCCTCTTGAATTCCTTTATTGTACTCACCATCACCACCTCCTCAGGCAGAGAGCTCCATAGTCTCACTGCTCTTACCGTAAAGAATCCTCTTCTATGTTTGTGTACAAACCTTCTTTCCTCCAGACGCAGAGGATGTCCCCTCGTCACAGTCACAGTCCTGGGGATAAATAGATGATGGGAGTGATCTCTGTACTGACCCCTGATATATTTATACATATTAATTAGATCTCCCCTCAGTCGTCTTTTTTCTAAAGTGAATAACCCTAATTTTGATAATCTTTCAGGGTACTGTAGTTGCCCCATTCCAGTTATTACTTTAGTTGCCCTCCTCTGAACCCTCTCTAGCTCTGCTATGTCTGCCTTGTTTACAGGAGCCCAGAACTGTACACAGTCCTCCATGTGTGGTCTGACTAGCGATTTGTAAAGTGGTAGGACTATGTTCATATCACGGGAATCTATGCCCCTTTTGATGCAACCCATTATCTTGTTGGCCTTGGCAGCAGCTGCCTGACACTGGTTTTTGCTGCTTAGTTTGCTGTTTATTAAAATTCCTAGATCCTTTTCCATGTCAGTGTTACCGAGTGTTTTACCATTTAGTATGTACGGGTGACTTGCATTATTCCTTTCCATGTGCATAACCTTACATTTATCAGTGTTAAACCTCATCTGCCACTTATCTGCCCAAGCATCCAATCTATCCAGATCCCTCTGTAGTAGTATACTGTCCTCTGTAGTATATATATACAGTATACTGTCCTCTGTAGTATATATACAGTATACTGTCCTCTGTAGTGTATATACAGTATACTGTCCTCTGTAGTGTATATATACAGTATACTGTCCTCTGTAGTATATATATACAGTATACTGTCCTCTGTAGTATATATATACAGTATACTGTCCTCTGTAGTATTATACTGTCCTCATCAGTGTAAATTACTTTACACAGTTTAGTGTCATCTGCGAAAATTGATACTTTACTATGCAAGCCTTCTACAAGATCATTAATAAATATATTGAAGAGAATAGGGCCCAATACTGACCCCTGAGGTACTCCGCTAGTGACAGTGACCCAATCTGAGTGTGTACCGTTAATAACCACCCTCTGTTTTCTATCACTCAGCCAGTTACTTACCCACATACAGATGTTTTCTCCCAGTCCGAGCATTCTCATTTTATATACTAACCTTTTATGCGGTACAGTGTCAAATGCTTTGGAGAAGTCCAGATATACGACATCCATTGATTCGCCGCTGTCAAGTCTAGAACTTACCTCCTCATAGAAACCGATTAAATTAGTTTGACATGACCGATCCCTCACGAAGCCATGCTGATATGGCGTTATTTGCTTATTTCTGTTGAGATGCTCTAATATAGCATCTCTCAGAAAACCTTCAAACAGTTTACCCACAACAGATGTTAAACTTACCGGCCTATAGTTTCCACGCTCTGTTTTTGGCCCCTTTTTGAATATTGGCACCACATATGCCACGCGCCAATCCTGTGGGACATTCCCTGTCAGTATAGAGTCTGCAAATATCAGAAATAAGGGTCTGGCTATGACATTACTTAATTCCTTTAGGATACGGGGGTGTATGCCATCTGGTCCTGGCGATTTGTCTATTTTAATCTTTTTAAGCCGCTGATGTACTTCTTCCTGGGTCAGACAGGACACTTTTAATGGGGAATTTATTTTTGCATTCTGCATGTCATCTGACAATTTATTTTCCTCAGTGAATACATTGGAGAAAAAAATATTTAACAGCTTTGCTTTCTCCTCGTCGCTCTCTGCGACTCCCCCCTCATTACTCTTTAAAGGGCCAACACCTTCAGCTTTATACTTTTTAACATTTATATAATTGAAGAACATTTTAGGGTTAGTTTTACTATCTTTGGCAATTAATCTCTCGGTCTCTAGTTTGGCCGCTTTTATTTGTTTTTTACATGTTCTATTTTTTTCCTTATAGTTTTTCAGTCCTTCCATGCTACCCTCCTGTTTTAGTGTTTTATATGCTTTCTTTTTGTCATTTATTGCTTTCTTTACAGTTCTGTTTATCCACATTGGTTTCTTTTTGTTCCTTAACCTTTTATTACCATACGGTATGTACCTCTCACAATGAGTTTTTAGGATGTTTTTAAAGATATCCCTTTTTGTGTCTGTATTTGTGAGGACTTTGTCCCAGTTAGTTTGGCCTATGGCCTCTCTTAGTTGGCTAAATTTAGCTTTTTTGAAGTTTGGTATTTTTGTTCCTCACTGTAGAAACGCTCTTTTGAATGATAATTGGAAGGTTATTACTTTATGGTCACTATTTCCCAGGTGTCCCCCGACCTGCACGTCTGTTGTTCTGTCAGGTCTATTGGTTAATACTAAGTCCAGTATGGCCGTCCCTCTAGTCGGGTCCTGAACCAGTTGGGAGAGGTAATTGTCTTTGGTTATAGCCACGAACCTGTTTCCCTTATGAGATATACAAGTTTCAGTTTCCCAGTCTATATCTGGGTAGTTGAAGTTCCCCATAATAACCACCTCATTATGATCTGCCGTCTCGTCTATCTCATTTAGTAGTAGATTTTCTGTGGACTCTGGTATATTAGGTGGTTTATAGTAAACTCCTATTAGTAATTTATTGTTGTTTTTAGCTCCATATATCTCTACCCACAGTGACTCCACATGTTCATGTCCCTCACTTATATCTTCTCGGACTGTGGGCTTTAGACAGGACTTTATATAAAGGCAGACCCCTCCCCCTCTCCGGTTTTGACGATCCTTTCTAAACAGACTGTAACCTTGTACATTAACTGCCCAGTCATAGCTATCATCCAGCCATGTCTCAGTTATTCCCACTGTCATAGCTATCATCCAGCCATGTCTCAGTTATTCCCACTATGTCATAGTCCTCCTCACACATCACTAATTCCAGTTCACCAGTTTTATTAGTCAGGCTTCTGGCATTAGTATACATACATTTGAGAGGTTTATGTATATTTTTTACCCTACACCTTTCCTTCTGAACTGTTCTAGTCCCTCCTTCCATTCCTCCCCATTCTTATTACCTTGCCCCCGGTCTCTATCTGCACTATCTTCCCCTCCTATAACGTAATTACCCTCCCCCCCAGTCCCTAGTTTAAACACTCCTCCAACCTTCTAGCCATCTTTCTCCCCAGCACAGCTGCCCCTTCCCCATTGAGGTGCAGCCCGTCCCTACGATAGAGCCTGTTGCCGATAGAAAAATCGGCCCAGTTCTCCAGGAACCCAGGAAAATACTACCTTTGAGGTCCTTGCCCTCAGCTTTTGACCTAAATCCCTGAAATCATTTTTAAGGACTCTCCACCTACCTCTAACTTTGTCTTTGGTTCCGATATGGACCATGACCGCTGGATCGTCTCCAGCCCCTCCCAGTAATCTGTCAACCCGATCCGCGATGTGTCGAACTCTAGCGCCAGGAAGACAGCACACTGTTCGGCGATCACGGTCTTTGTGACAGATTTCCCTATCTGTTCCCCTAATAATGGAGTCTCCCACTACCAGCACCTGTCTGGCCTGCCCTGCTCTCCTGGTTCCCTGCTTACTGGAGCTGACATTCCCCTGACTGGCAGAGGAAGTGTCTGGCTGCAGCAGTGCCGTCCCCGGACTGACATCCCCCTCATCTGCCAAACGTGCAAACTTGTTGGGGTGTGTCAGATCAGGGCTAGCCTCCCTGGCACTCTTCCCTCTACCCCGCTTTCTAACTTTTACCCAGCTAGCTACCTCACTTTCCTCAGCCTCCTCTCTGTCACCCTCCCCCTCATCTACCCCAAAGAGTGCTTGCTCGGTGAGAAGCAAACTCTTTTGCAAATTATCAATGCCTCTCAGTGTTGCAACTTGCCCATTTAGAGACTCGATCTGCGATTCCAAACGGGTAATTTGCTCACATCTAGAACAAAGATATACACCCTTGAACTCCTGTTCCAGGACTGCATACATCATGCAAGATGTGCACTGGACTGCGTTGTAAATTGTGCAACACATACTAAATGGGGATTACAACAGTAAAAAAGTAAAACAGTATAAATGATTTAGATTTAGACCCTGTCTGCTGTAGTTGAAGGACCACGTAAAATTAAGCCAACAACACACAAGGAAATTATATCCAACCTTAGTTTCCAAACTCCTTTTCTTAAACTCCTTATTTTTTAACTCCACTTAATAAGAAGCCACTTAGTAGAGCAAGCCTCAGAAAGAGCTTGCTCTTCAGATGTGTTTTTGCAAAATGTAGCCTGGCTTGGATGTTTTCCTTCGTGAGAAAGGGTTTTCGTCTTGCCACTCTGCCCCATAGCCCAGACATATGAAGATTACGGGAGATTGTTGTCACATGGACCACACAGCCAGGACTTGCCAGATATTCCTGCAGCTCCTTTAACCACCTCAGCCCCCCTAGCTTAAACACCCTTTAATGACCAGACCACTTTTTACAATTCTGCACTACACTACTTTCACTGTTTATTGCTCGGTCATGCAACTTACCACCCAAATGAATTTTACCTCCTTTTCTTCTCACTAAGGCTACTTTCACACTAGCATTCGGAGCGGGTCCGTCTGATGTTTCCTCAGACGGATCCGCTCCTATAATGCAGACGTTTGCATCCGTTCAGAACGGATCCGTCTGCATTATAACTTACGGAAAGTAGACACCCTGAGGTATTCGCTGATGGGCATAGTGAGTTCATGGAAGTTTTTATTTTTTGTCACAAGTTAGTGGAATATGAGACTTTTGTAAGAAAAAAAAAAATCCGCATTTTCCGCTAACTTGTGACAAAAATTAAAAAATTCTAGGAACTCGCCATGCCCCTCACGGAATACCTTGGGGTGTCTTCTTTCCAAAATGGGGTCACTTGTGGGGTAGTTATACTGCCCCGGCATTCTAGGGGCCCTAATGTGTGAGAAGTAGTTTGAAATCAAAATGTGTAAAAAATGCCCTGTGAAATCCGAAAGGTGCTCTTTGGAATGTGGGCTTGCCCACCTAGGCTGCAAAAAAGTGTCACACATCTGGTATCGCCGTACTCAGGAGAAGTTGGGCAATGTGTTTTGGGGTGTCATTTTACATATACCCATGCTGGGTGAGAGAAATATCTCGGTCAAATGCCAACTTTGTATAAAAAAATGGGAAAAGTTGTCTTTTGCCGAGATATTTCTCTCACCCAGCATGGGTATATGTAAAATGACACCCCAAAACACATTGCCCAACTTCTCCTGAGTACGGCGATACCAGATGTGTGACACTTTTTTGCAGCCTAGATGCGCAAAGGGGCCCAAATTCCTTTTAGGAGGGCATTTTTAAACATTTGGATCCCAGACTTCTCACGCTTTAGGGCCCCTAAAATGCCAGGGCAGTATAGATACCCCACATGTGACCCCATTTTGGAAAGAAGACACCCCAAGGTATTCAATGAGGGGCATAGCGAGTTCATAGAAATTAATTTTTTTTGGCACAAGTTAGCGGAAATTGATTTTATTTTGTTTTTTCTCACAAAGTCTCCCTTTCCGCTAACTTGTGACAAAAAATAAAATTTTACATGAACTCGCCATGCCCTTCACAAAATACCTTGAGGTGTCTTCTTTCCAAAATGGGGTCACATGTGGGGTATTTATACTGCCCTGGCATTTTAGGGGCCCTAAAGCGTGAGAAGAAGTCTGGAATATAAAGGTCTAAAAAATGTTACGCATTTGGATTCTGTGAGGGGTATGGTGAGTTCATGTGAGATTTTATTTTTTGTCACAAGTTAGTGAAATATGAGACTTTGTAAGAAAAAAAAAAAATATCAATTTCCGCTAACTTGTGCCAAAAAAATGTCTGAATGGAGCCTTACAGGGGAGTGATCACCCCATATAGACTCCCTGATCACCCCCCTGTCATTGATCACCCCCTTGTAAGGCTGGCTCCATTCAGAGGTCCGTATGTGTTTTGCGGATCCACGGATCCGCAAAACACATACGGACGTCTGAATGGAGCCTTACAGGGGGGTGATCAATGACAGGGGGGTGATCACCCCATATAGACTCCCTGATCACCCCCCTGTCATTGATCACCCCCCTGTAAGGCTCCATTCAGACGTCCGTATGTTTTTTACGGATACATGGATCGGATCCGCAAAACACATACGGACGTCTGAATGGAGCCTTACAGGGGGGTGATCAATGACAGGGGGGTGATCAGGGAGTCTATATGGGGTGATCACCACCCTGTCATTGATCACCCCCCTGTCATTGATCACCCCCCTGTAAGGCTCCATTCAGACGTCCGTATGTGTTTTGCGGATCCGATCCATGTATCCGTAAAAAACATACGGACGTCTGAATGGAGCCTTACAGGGGGGTGATCAATGACAGGGGGGTGATCAGGGAGTCTATATGGGGTGATCACCCCCCTGTCATTGATCACCCCCCTGTAAGGCTCCATTCAGACGTCCGTATGTGTTTTGTGGATCCGCAAAACACATACGGACCTCTGAATGGAGCCAGCCTTACAAGGGGGTGATCAATTACAGGGGGGTGATCAGGGAGTCTATATGGGGTGATCACTCCCCTGTAAGGCTCCATTCAGACGTCTGTATGTGTTTTGCGGATCCGATCCATGTATCCGTGGATCCGTAAAAAACATACGGACGTCTGAATGGAGCCTTACCGGGGGTGATCAATGACAGGGGGGTGATCAATGACAGGGGGGTGATCAGGGGTTAATAAGGGGTTAATAAGTGACAGGGGGGGGTGTAGTGTAGTGGTGCTTGGTGCTACTTACTACAGAGCTGCCTGTGTCCTCTGGTGGTCGATCCAAGCAAAAGGGACCACCAGAGGACCAGGTAGCAGGTATATTAGACGCTGTTATCAAAACAGCATCTAATATACCTGTTAGGGGTTAAAAAAAATCGCATCTACAGCCTGCCAGTGAACGATCGCCGCTGGCAGGCTGGAGATCCACTCGCTTACCTGCAGTTCCTGTGAATGCGCGCGCTTCTGTGTGCGCGTTCACAGGAAATCTCGCATCTCACGAGATGAAGCACGGATGCGTCCAGGAGGAATGAATCGGCCGCCGCCAGGACGCATCCGTGCGTTAGGCGGTCGGAAAGGAGTTAATGTTGCTGTAGGCCTATTGGTCGCCTCCCAGACCAGTTTTCTTCTCGTCTTTTCATCAATTTTGGAGGGACGTCCAGTTCTTGGTAATGTCACTGTTGTGCCAAATTTTCTCCACTTGATGATGACGGTCTTCACTGTGCTCCATGGTAGATCTAATGCCTTGGACATTCTCTTGTCCCCTTCTCCTGACTGACACCTTCTAACAATGAGATCCCTCTGATGCTTTGGAAGCTCTCTGTGGACCACGGCTTCTGCTGTGGGATGCGACTAAGAAAATTTCAGAAAAGAGCAACTAGAGCAGCTGGACTTTATTTGGGGTTAATCAGAGGCCCTTTACATGATGGCCGGTGTATGCTGACTCTGATTTAACAGGATTCTGAATGTGATTGCTTAATTCTGAACACAGCTACATCCCCAGTTATGAGGGTGTGCACACTTATGCAACCACATTATTTTTATATTTTTTCTTCCCTCCACCTAAAAGATTTCAGTTTGTTTTTCAATTTAGTGGTACAGTTTATAGGTCACATTAAAAGGTGGAAAAAGTTCTGAATTGATTTATCTTTGTCTCGTTTTTTTACAGAACAGAAACCTGACATTTTAACAGGGGTGTGTACAGTCGTGGCCAAAAGTTTTGAGAGTGACACAAATATTAGTTTTCACAAAGTTTGCTGCTAAACTGCTTTTAGATCTTTGTTTCAGTTGTTTCTGTGATGTAGTGAAATATAATTACACGCACTTCGTACGTTTCAAAGGCTTTTATCGACAATTACATGACATTTATGCCAAGAGTCAGTATTTGCAGTGTTGGCCCTTCTTTTTCAGGACCTCTGCAATCCGACTGGGCATGCTCTCAATCAACTTCTGGGCCAATTCCTGACTGATAGCAACCCATTCTTTCATAATCACTTCTTGGAGTTTGTCAGAATTAGTGGGTTTTTGTTTGTCCACCCGCCTCTTGAGGATTGACCACAAGTTCTCAATGGGATTAAGATCTGGGGAGATTCCAGGCCATGGACCCAAAATGTCAACGTTTTGGTCCCCGAGCCACTTAGTGATCACTTTTGCCTTATGGCACGGTGCTCCATCGTGCTGGAAAATGCATTGTTCTTCACCAAACTGTTGTTGGATTGTTGGAAGAAGTTGCTGTTGGAGGGTATTTTGGTCCCATTCTTTATTCATGGCTGTGTTTTTGGGCAAAATTGTGAGTGAGCCCACTCCCTTGGATGAGAAGCAACCCCACACATGAATGGTCTCAGGATGCTTTACTGTTGGCATGACACAGGACTGATGGTAGCGCTCGCCTTTTCTTCTCCGGACAAGCCTTTTTCCAGATGCCCCAAACAATCGGAAAGAGGCTTCATCGGAGAATATGACTTTGCCCCAGTCCTCAGCAGTCCGTTCACCAAACTTTCTGAAGAAGATCAATCTGTCCCTGATGTTTTTTTTGGAGAGAAGTGGCTTCTTTGCTGGCCTTCTTGACACCAGGCCATCTTCCAAAAGTCTTGGCCTCACTGTGCGTGCAGATGCGCTCACACCTGCCTGCTGCCATTCCTGAGAAAGCTCTGCACTGGTGGCACTCCGATCCCGCAGCTGAATCCTCTTTAGGAGACGATCCTAGCGCTTGCTGGACTTTCTTGGACGCCCTGAAGCCTTCTTAACAAGAATTGAACCTCTTTCCTTGAAGTTCTTGATGATCCTATAAATTGTTGATTGAGGTGCAATCTTAGTAGCCACAATATCCTTGCCTGTGAAGCCATTTTTATGCAACGCAATGATGGCTGCACGCGTTTCTTTGCAGGTCACCATGGTTAACAATGGAAGAACAATGATTTCAAGCATCACCCTCCTTTTAACATGTCAAGTCTGCCATTTTAACCCAATCAGCCTGACATAATGATCTCCAGCCTTGTGCTCGTCAACATTCTCACCTGAGTTAACAAGACGATTACTGAAATGATCTCAGCAGGTCCTTTAATGACAGCAATGAAATGCAGTGGAAAGGTTTTTTTTGGGATTAAGTTAGTTTTCATGGCAAAGAAGGACTATGCAATTCATCTGATCACTCTTCATAACATTCTGGAGTAGATGCAAATTGCTATTATAAAAAAAACTTAAGCAGCAACTTTTCCAATATTTATGTAATTCTCAAAACTTTTGGCCACGACTGTAGACTTTTTATATCCACTGTATGTGTAAAAGCCGCCTCAGTGAGTGAATGAAGCCTGAATCTCTGCTCTAGGTGCAGAAGCTTCCAGCCTCTCCACTGGTCATAGGTTACTTGGTTTTGGGGGGTTATTTACACCGGTCTTTGATTCCGGCCTGCGCTGCTGGAGGATTCACCTTATTTATGACAGGCGTGCACCAGCAGTCCGTAAGCCTGGCGTAAAACCTGCTCCAGCCCCTGACTGCAGAAGTCTTTACTCCTTTTATGCTTGTTTTCAGGCATGAATCTTAGTAAATTTGCCAGGTTCACTCCCAAGCGACGAGGACGACTTAAAAATTCCTGTGCATCGATACTTTAAAAAGTCACAGAAAGGGGTCTTGCCAAAAACTGGCGTAAAGATGTTCGTAAATGACCCCCATTGCCTGTGTATCAGTTGCAGGAGCAGGATCGCTCATTATTCCAGGCACTTGCCATGAAGGGCAATGAGCAGTTCAGTACATTGCTTAGTGTTTAGCAGTCACTTTCGGGCAGATGTTCGAGTTTTCAGAGTCTATGCAAATAGGTCTCTCTGTAGTTTTCAAAGGAATCATTGTAATTAGCCAAATATGTCTGCCTGGCATTTCCCTTTAAGGCTCTATATCACTCTTGTTGCAGAATTTAGCTGATTAGCCAAAACTGTCTTCTTGCAGGATTCATTTGCAGGGAAGCAGACCTGAGAGATATTACAAGCTCAGCAGGCAGTCAGGATCGGACCTGGGGAATTACAATTGCAGCTTGTGATTTGACAGCTACATCTTCATTGCAATGACAAATAGGCTGTTACTCTTCAGGAATTTCCTTTTAATTGTGTAAACTGATCTAAAACAAGTTGCATTTATTAACCTTGCTTAATGCAGAGGTTCATCCGACAACATCTTTCCCGTTCGACAGGAGGGATGGTATCTTTAGAACTTGCACAATCCGCTATGCAGCTCTTTATTCACAAACTCACATCATTGCAATGACCTGTCTCATGCAACTAATATGGGCAGGTGATATCCTCTTAAATACTCTGTGCTGCTTGAGCCCTGTTTTCTTCTTTTCACCTTCCATTTGTGTCCATTCCACATTGTCACAGTGGCCTTGTCCTTGTCTGAAAATAATATAAAACTGCTTGTTCAATGCAGCCCTGTCCTTGCTAACATAGAACAGGATAACAAAACAATAACAAACACAGGTGCACTCTGCAGAATTCTGCAGAGTGCACCTGTGTTTGTTATTGTTTTGTTATATTGTTATATTAATTATTACATCCGCACTTGTTACCTTGTGTAGGATGTCTATTGTGGTACTTGTGGTTCGCCGCGGGCATCCTCCATTGTATGCATTTTGCTGGGGATTGCCATTAGCAACGGGCCACAAGTGCAGGATTTGCTCCCCTATATATATGCACAACTGCATGTGGGTTTGAAGCACCTCCTGCTAATGCCAACCTGTCTTCTTAGTTTGTAACATAGAACAGGCCACGGCCGCCTGCAAGGTCAGCACCCTCTGAAATACTCGTCTGAACATTGGCTATTCTGACGCTCTTCTCCCACTTGTCTCAGTTCTTCTCCTGACATCATGACTCTTCTTATGCAGTGCTTTACAGTCCTTGCTAACCTAATCGCATGAATGGGACAGGTCACTGCCTCCTGCAAGATCAGCACCCTCATCTTCTCAAATAGTGTGGTCTGAAGATTGGCTATTCTATCCCCCCCACTCGTCCCTGTTCTTTTCCTACATCTTGATAACACTCACACAGTGTCCTGCCGCCACTAACAATCATGAGTGGACAGGTCACTGCCTCCTGCAAGATCAGCACCCTCTTCTTCTGAAATTGTGTGGTCTGAAGAAGATTGGCTATTCCATACCTCCCACTCGTCTCAGTTCTCTTCCTAAGGGTACTTTCACACTTGCTGCAGAATGATTTGGCAAGCAGTTCCGTCGCCGGAACTGCCTGCCGGATCCGTCAAAACGTATGCCAACTGATGGCATTTGTAAGACTGATCAGGATCCTGATCAGTCTTACAAATGCATTGAAATGCAAGATCAGCACCCTCTTCTTCTGAAATTGTGTGGTCTGAAGATTGGCTATTCTATCCCCCCCACTCGTCTCAGTTCTCTTCCTACATCTTGATAACACTCACACAGTGTCCTGCCGCCACTAACAATCATATGAGTGGACAGGTCACTGTCTCCCACAAAATTTGCACACTCATCCTCTGAAAATCTCTGTGCATCTGAAGATCGTCTGTTCTATCCTTCCCATTAGTTTATTTTCTCCTCCTTCATCTTGACGACACTCATGCCTTGCTTTCCCCTCCCTGCTAACACAATCCCAGGAGAAGACACTGCCTCTCCCACGTGCTGCACATTCCTGTATCTGCTCCTCTCTGGGTACCTGCCTCTCCAGTGGGGTCTTTGAATCACCCTATTCCTTTCCTTGCTTTACACAATCGTCACAACCCTCCTCTGAAATACTCTCATGGATACTGTGTCTTTCAACTTCTTTTCATTCCTCTAACTCCCTGACGCTGATGCTGCTGTGAGACCCTGCACTTTCCACTTTTCTCCATTCTCCTCACCTCCCGCTGCCACATACAGTCCTGCCCTAGGTACTATCCTCACCTGGCAGGTCACTGCCCGCCTTCAAGGTCAGCACACTCCTCTCCTGCTGCTGTGCCCATTCCCATGATCTGAGCGGCTGCTGGGCGTTCTCTCCTTGCACACGTGTAAAGTAAGGACGTGACGATTAGCAGCAGGTAACAAAAGTGATTAAATAGGATGAAACCTCTTGGCAACCCCTTTCAGGATGAAAGGAGATACTTGCCGGCTTTGTTGTGCACATTAACAATTTATCAGATTTTATTACTTAAGAAAAGCAGCTTAATGATGATTCTTATCTGGTAACTGCAGCCTCAGCGCAGAGCCATCGTGTCAATGTGTCTCACTTAAAATGTATCTAAACATAACATGAACATAAAGAGAATGTAGAGCTTTCCTTTACCGAAAACCGCCGCTGTCCATAAACACAACGAGACACTAATATCTCTGATACAAAGTTACTGCCATGTGGCATTGTAGAAGATACAGTATGTGAGAATTACTTACATAGCAACTCCCTAACCAGACCCGGACGCACGGCACATTTCGTTCTTATGGTTTCCTCTAGAAGCAATGGGGTGGGACTGGCATTTCATACTTCAATCCTGACCAGAATTGTACTGAAGTAAGATGAGCCCGATTTATTACAAAGGCGCCTACAACATGGGGCCACTTTTATTTTAATTTTTTTCCAGGGCCACTTTGCCGGGCAGCCACTACACGTGGCCTTACCCTTTAAAGTAAACTCTCTAGTAGATTTAACCTCACCCACATGAGAACAGGACTCTTCTGTTAAGATGCATGCCATGTCTAATTATTGTGGGAGAATAGTCCAGCTTCTCTCCGCCATCTTGATTGTAGAAATCACTGTTTGCAGGCTGTAGCTTGGGTAACCACGTTTCCAATTATTAATACCCTCTCATTACAACTATCACGAATTTGAGCAGAATACCGGTAGGCACGCAATACAGACATAAGGCACAGCAGAGGCTATAGACTGTGCCCAGCGCAGCAGCACGCAGCAGGTCGCATGCAGTGTCCCCCAGTTCAGGGAGATGCAGAGAGGACGGGCTGTCAATAGTCTTACTGACCTAAGGGAGACTTAGTGACAACCACAGAATACAATGACCTACGGTTTGTGGTTGTCGCCCATTGTATTCCTGGATTACTGCTGTGCTGTGTAGAAACCTGCAGCGGTTATTGGTGAGAAGTCACATGGGGTGGGAAGGTTTTCACTTAAAATTATTTTAGAAGTAACAGTTTCTTAGCAGTTCTCTTACTCCGAGCACCAGATCTACATCAACGTATTTGCTTTTTCGGTCAGCGTCCAATCCACATCTTTTGCAGATCGGACGCGGACCCATTTATTTCTTTGGTGCCGCAAAAACCACAGACAGCACATCGATGTCATCCGTGCGCTGTCCGCATCCATGCAGGTGTTCTGAAAGTTATAGAACATGTCCTGTTATTCTCCATTTATGGCATTTCTTTAATAGGACCCACGGAAAGTGCGGGATGCGTACGGCCGGTATCCGTACTTTGTGGATCACCATGTGACTGAAGCCCTATCTTCATTTATAGAGAAACTTTACTTGTATTTTCTTCCTCAAACTTCTCCAAAAGTTTGCGCTCCAGATCCCCGGTTCTCTGTAAGCCGTCTTTGACTGCGTAACCTAGAATTCGGCTCGTTTCTTCATCTCTTGGTTGAATGTCTCCCACTGACACCCGTTCTATGATCACACTGGAACCCTTGACGTTCCAAACAGCTCGGCTGAGAGAAGCAAAACTTTCAAAGCCTCTTCTGGGTTTTGTTTTTTTAGACACTATTCTAAATCCTTCTGTCTTTTCCCTCTCAAGTTCCGGGAACAATTTATACTCCTGTAAATTGAGCGTGAAAAGCCGTCCCACAAAAGCCATCAATCTGCGGCCGTCTTTTTCTTCCTCCTTTTAATTAGGGACGCCCTGCTGAAAAATGTACCCATCGCCCGCTGAAGAATGGCGTATTCTCCATTCCTTGGCATAAATCTGCAGCTATCGGAGTGCCAGAGTCATGTCAGAATTTGTCAGTTTTATGACAAATGTTCCCAAAGGCATCGTCACATCTATTATGGCACCGCAGCACGGTGGACAGTGGAAGGAAGGCAGAGCAGATGTGTCTTTATCAGCCTTCACCAAGCAGCAGTTCATAAAATATCAGAGTTTCTGAAAATTGAGGAGCGTAGTTTGATCTTTCAGCTCTGGATACGAGCGTTTATGCGGTTTATTTTTAGGCTTGTAAATCATCTTGCCTTTCTCGTGACGAATCTTAAAGGAATACTCCAGTCAAACCTACGGAGGTGTCCATAGTTCAGGGCCTGAGGGAGCAGAGTATGAGTCGAGGAATCACAAGACAATCCCTGTGTCGTGCATTACTCTCGCCATATAGTGCCCTGCATAGATGTAACACAGTATATCAGTATAACGTCTGGAGCGTTCCCTGGAAAGCCAAGGAGACCCTGTTATGTCCTCATCTGGTGAAGAGGTCCGCTGGGCCACTTGTCTGGTAGAGAAGGTCTAGGTCAACACAGATTGGTGGATGGTGCTGGAGAGCAGAATAGAGTTGGAGAATCCATGTAACCTGTTGTAGTGAAGGTAAACTAAACAGTTATGTAGCAGGGTTGAATTAGCAAAGTTTACCGAGACTGGGGGTAGCAGAGTTGGAGCAGAATTAACTACACCGGAGTAGCACCGTTGACTGGAGACTACTGTAGCAGAGTTGTAGTGGTGTTGGCTGGAGAACAGGGTAGCAGCAGGGTGGACTGCAGACCAGGGTAGTGCTATGGTAGCAGAATGGAGAGACCGGGGTAGTGGTGCGGTAGCAGAATGGACTGGAGACTGGTGTAGCAGCAGAGTGGACTTGTAGCACAGTGGACTGGAGACCAGGCTAGCAGCATTGTAGCAGAGGAGACTGGAGACCAGGGTAGCAGCAGAGTAGACTTGTATCAGTGTAGACTGGAGACCAGGATAGTGGCATTGTAGCAGAGTGGCCTAGAGATCGGGCTAGCGGCACTGACTGGAGACCTGGGTAGTGGCAGAGTAGAGTGGAGACTAGGGGTAGCCATATTCACTGAAGTAGCAGAGTTGAGTGGCTGGTGTGCTGGGACACTGGTAACAATACAGAATAGTCATGTGCTGTCCCGCCGGCTGAGCCACGTTTAAATAAATCAGCCTATGGTGCTGGACCTGAGACTGGTGAGACAGCCATGGGGCATTCAGCACCGTATATACTGCATAATGCTGCCATATAATGTAGATGGGTTAGGTTAGCCATGCAATGCTGACCAGACCTCTTAATTTTGGAGCCTGTCTTGGGTCTGGCAGCTGAAACCCACAGTGATCTGCTCTTAGCTCCATGAGAAGCTGTTGGCAGTGGCGCATCCTCCTGTAGTGGCTACTACAGGTGGAATGTGGCTTCAATGAATGAGAAGCTATGGTTGCACTAAGTCCTCTTGAGCAGGAGCCTCTCTTTGCAGCGGCTCTCCATTCAAGAGTGGCGCCCCTAGCGGGGGACTCCCATCTATGATGTGCATAGATCATTATAGAGCATTTGACCACCGGTCATCCTAATGTATCCTCTTTTCAGTGGCATTGGGAAGAGTTGGGCGAGAGTTGTGCATATGCCATTGCCGTCCCCATTCACGCCTGCCGGACTGCGCCTCAGTTCCAGGCACCGGCTATAGGCTGTGTGTCACCACCTAGCACAGGCGTCCTCATTAAACACATCAAGATCGGCATTAGAATTCGCTCCCAAGATTGATCCTCATTATTTTTTATTATTTCCGTGGAAAAAAAAAGTCTGTTTACTGCAGAACTGAAAGGTGTTTGCCAAGCGCCGGCTTTCTACCGTGGATATGCCGCTTTCGGAAACAATGAGTCATTGGATTTGTTTTGCCAAAAGTAATAAACTCCTCTTGTTCTCATCCAGCGGTTCCACGCATGGACCGAAAAATAACAATCCTCAGCCATTTGCAGCATGACATCACTGAACCTGCGAGGCTTTTATAATGGCTTATAATTATTTCATGGAGACAGTGAGCACCATAATCATATGCAGCGAGAACAATCAGCAGGCAATTTGTGCTTTTTGTTTTTGTTTTATCTTTTTTTTGAAGGTGCTATTTTTTTTCTTCTTGAAACAAAGGCAAAGAGGGAAAAAAAAAAGCCCAGAACTGATGAGAGGGGCAGTGTCACATGTTACACGAGAGTTCGATGAAGATATTTTGGACATTTATTTGAGGAGCTGTTAAGTAAAAGTTGCATTCTGTAAGATTGGTTTGGTTTGCACGGCGTATCCTTCTCCAGCCTTCAGGTTGTATGATACTGAACCCACCACGGGCAGCCATGTTGGTTCCCATTGGCTGCCAAACAAAATGACCTATTGTTTATTTTTTTATGTTAAAAATAAATATATATATTTTTTTGTGTCACTATATCAAAAAGAATCCTGAAATCTTAAAGTTTTCTTTGTGAGCACTGAGCCTTACTGAAACTGCTCTGTAGAGATCACTAGAGTTGAGCCAATCGCATAAAACTTTGTTTCAATACTGTACGGAGCGAGCTCTCCATACAGTATTAGAATGTATTGGCTCCAATGAGCCGAAGTTATTACTTCGCGAAGTACCTTGGAACGAAACCAGAGTTCGGTCAATGTTTTTTTACAAAGTTATTACGTGCAGTCTCGTGAGACTTCGCGAGGAAATAACTTCGGCTCATCGGAGCCAATACATTCTAATACTGTACGGAGCAAACAAAGTTTTATGCGAATAGACTTTCGATGTTTCATCCGAAGTCGATTCACTCATCCCTAATCATCACGATCACAGGTAACATCCAGGTATAGCTAACACAGGATCCTGCATTCACAGCAGATGATGTCCCAGCTGATCTTCTCCCCCTCCCTGCACAATGACCACAAAGCATCACAATAGGCTGACACTTCCTGTTCTGTAGAGCTCATTTCTCTGCAGTCATCTCATTATCATCCAAGGCAGTGGTATAGAGACAGATAACACCTATATATAGATAGCAGAGGATTCACTATTCACCGTAGGTGACATCACACCTATTCCCCCTCCCTGCACAATGACTTCTGAGCCTTACAATAGGCTGACACATCTTGTTCTGTACAGGCAGGTGTACCGTGACTGACAACACCTACAGTGGAAACCAGAAGTTTACATACACTATATAAAACAACACATATGCATGTTTTTCTCAACATCTGACATGAAATCAGAATAAACCTTTCCTGTTTTTGGTCAATTAGGTTTACCATAATTATTATTATTTGCCAAATGCCAGAATGAGAGAGAGAATGTTTTAAGGCATTTTTATTACTTTCTGCAAAGTCAAAAATTTACATGCATTTTATTAATATTTGGTACCATTTCCCTTAAACTGTATGACTTGGGTCAAACTTTTTGGCTATCCTTCCACAAGCTTCTCAGAACAGTTGGTCGGAATTTGGGCCCATTCTTCCTGACAGAACTTGTGTAACTGAGCCATGTCTGTTGGTCGCCTTGCTCGCACCTGCCTTTTCAGCTTTGCCCATAAATTTTCAATAGTATTGAGATCAGGGCTTTGTGATTGGCGCTCCAAAACATTGACTTTGTTATCCTTAAAGGGGTTGTCCGGGTTAAAAAATAAATAAAATAATAAGTTTACTCACTCTTAATAGCCGATTCAAGGTCCCCACATATGTTTTTTTGTATTTTTTCTCCTCTTCTACAGGGTTCCGACAACTCATTGTTGACATCGATGTTTATGTTTGCGCTAACTTCCTGCCGCACTGTGGGTCCCAGCGCAGCATCGCGTGTTTTCTGATGAATAGCAATCCACCGCGCATCCGCCGCCCTCATTCATATTCCGCCTCCTGCCGCACATTGTCACCTCTTCCGTGCATCCGCCAACCTGAATCATTCTTTCTCCAGCCTGCTGCAGTATTTGCCTGTATTTTACATAGGAGGCGTTTACTATGCTAAGTAGCATAGTGCTCCGCCTCCTTCATTGAGGAGAAAGCTCACTGCCCGGTGACGTCACCGGATGAGAGGGGCGGGGCTTAGCGCAATGTAATGCCGCCTAGTTTCCGCCCCTCAGTGCGCTCTGCGTAATCACTGAGGCTGATGGTGACGTCACCGGGCTCCCTGCGAAGCGGAAGCAGAGGCTTAGCTCTTCAGAAAGGGACGCGCTACGTCACTGAATCTTTGAAAAGCCGCACTTCCGGGAGAGAATTTATGACATAAAAACAGAGCATCAGAAAAGTCTGGCAAGGATAGGACAGGAATGTATGTAAGATTTATGTGCTTGGTGTTCACTTACAGCAATGTCCCCAATCCCGGACAACTCCTTTAAGCCACTTTGTAACCAGTTTGGCAGTATGGAAGACCCATTTCCGCCCAAGCTTTAACTTCCTGGCTGATGTCTTCAGTATTTCCACATAATCTTCTTTCCTCGTGATGACATCTATTTTTTGACGTGCACCAGTCCCTCCTACAGCAAAACAACCCCACAACATGACGCTGCCGCCCCCGTGTTTTACAGTTGGGATGGTGTTCTTAGGCTTCCAAGCTTCTCTTTTTCCTCCAAACATTATGGCCAAAAAGTTCAATTTTAGTTTCGTCAGACCACAGGACATGTCTCCAAAAATGTAGGTCTTTGTTCCTGTGTGCATTTGGAGTAAAGGCTTCTTCCTGGCAGAGTGGCCTTTCAGCCCAAGTTGATACAGTCCTAATTAACTCAGATGTTGCCAACAAACAGAAGCTTCCAAACGCATGACATCATCATATGGGCAGTCCAGAATTGTTCAAAGGCATAGTAATCTTAGTGTATGTAAACTTTTGACATTGCAGAAAGTAATAAAAATGGCTTAAAACATTCTCTCTCTCATATTATTCTGGCATTTGGCAAACTATAATAATTATGGTAATCCTAATTGACCAAAAACAGGAAAGGTTTATTCTGATTTCATGTCAGATATTGAGAAAAACATGCATGTGTCTTTTTATAGAGTGTATTTTAGGGCTGCAGCTATTGATTTATTTATTTTTTGTTTGTAATCAAGTATTCTATCGATTAATCGAGTACACTAATAAGGAATAACTAATTAAAGGAAATTTTCCTTTATAAAAGGTCATCAGACCCCCCCGTGCCATCAGTCCTCTATGCCATCAGCTCCCTGTGCCATCAGCTTCCCCCAGTGCCATCAGTCCTCTGTGTCATCAGCTCCCCCAGTGCCATCAGCTCTGTGCCATCAGCTCCCCCCAGTGCCATCAGCTTTGTGCCATCAACTCCCCCCAGTGCCATCAGCTGTGCCCTCGGCTCCCTTCAGTGCCATCAGCTCCCCCCAGTGCCATCATCTCTGTGCCATCAGCTCCCCCCAGTGCCATCATCTCTGTGCCATCAGCTCCCCCCAGTGTCATCAGCTCCCCCCAGTGCCATTAGCTTCCCCCCCCCCAGTGCCATTAGCTTCCCCCCCCCAGTGCCATTAGCTCCCCCCCAGTGCCATTTGCTCCACCCCTGTGCCATCAGCCCCCCCCCCCCCCCCCCGTGCCATTAGCCCCTCATGTCCTCAGCTGCCCCAGTGCCACTATCTCCGCTCCTAGCCATCAGTCCCAGTTTAACACTTACCTCTACTGTAGGGGCGCCGCTCCACAGCTCCTCCGTCTTCTTCTCCGTGCGCTGCACTGTAGTCCTGACGTCACACAGTCAGGTCATAGCGCACGCTTACGTGCACTACGACCTGACGATGTGTCAGGATTACAGTACAGAGCAGCGCGGTACGGGTCGGCGGGTGACCACGAAATGTGAGTAACAGCAAGCGCTTCACTCATGCTCCATGGTCACATGACACAATCAAGTAATCGTTGCAGCCCTGTGTATGTAAACTTTTGGTTTCAACTGTATATATACTGTAGATAATACAGGATCCTGCATTCACAGTAGGTGATGACGCAGCTCACCTTCTCCTCCTCCCTGCACAATGACCACTGAGCATCACAGTAGGATGACACTTCCTATTCTGTAGAGATCACTTCTCTGCAGTCATATCATCATCACAGGCATGATTACAGTGACAAATACAGAGATATATACAGTAGATAACAGAGGATTGACATCACAGCTCCTCTCCCTCCCTACACAGTGACCTCTGCACAGGTCAGTCACAGAGCATGCCCCCCAACACTTGCCTATAGAAGTCAGTGGGGGAGATTTATCAAGACTGGCATTCCCATACACCAGTCTCGATCCCCTGTGCACCGGAGTGAGATGCCTCATAATAAATTAGGCACATCACTGGCCCTTCGTGAGCAAGCGCCACCCCCCCCCCCCCCCCCCCCGTGTCATAATTTGCGACTTCCTAACACCTCAAAAGTGCCACTAAAGCTTTAATAAATCTCCCCCCAAAGAGCCGTCTCCAGACCTCATGCTGAAAAGTTTAGGAGTGAGATCACGGTGTTAATACTACAACTCCAAGCATGCCCTGACGGCCGTAGACTGCCACGACATACTGGGAGCAGATCCGTGATGTAATCTGTTGCTTTCCTTTCTGTGTATTTGACTTGATTATCAGTTTATATAACTCTTGTTTCGTTAGCGGCCCTTTAATTCTGACACGCTGAGTTCGAACACCATGATCAATGGCTTCACAATCACCAATCCAGCGCCCGTACTGCCAGAAAGTAGCACCTCTTCACAAGCAGTAATTAGCGACAAAATCCCAATTAATTGGATTTTACAGAACCGGCCCGGGGTGCCAAGGTGTGAAGTAAGCCATCTCGGGACAGTGGAAGCCATGGATCATGCCGGACTGTTTACCGAGAAGGCGCCTAAATGAATGTTTGCACAGCGCCTGGCCGCCTTGTTGTTCCCGAAACTGTAAATCTCATTTACTTATAAGATTGAATAAAGCTGCCTGGCAACGCGCGCGGCTTCTTCATTTAGACCGGGGTGCATCTCTCCATTCCTATCCGTTACTCACCTTTTAAAGTGTCTCATTCATATTCCATCTCCGCCACTATTTGTGCATCAGTCACAGATCACTGGCAAAGATGTTGCTGCAAGTTTTGCTAAGACGCACTGCACCATTTAGGCCGTTTATGCCAATTGCACCGTTTTAGCTGGCGTTTCGATCTAGCGATTCAGTGTTGGCGATACTTTTACTAAAAGAGTCCGCTTCTCGTTGCAGTGAACGCGGATAAGACGCTGAATCTGCCCCACCCAAATCATTGAGAATCGGCTATTAAAAAGCCACAGCCACGATTGCCACCCTTTGGGTGGTTGTCGATTTCTTCCTCTCTCATTGAAGTGAGAGGCATGTCCAGGATCAGAGATGTTTAAAATGGACAGAATTAGGAACTCGATTAATGATATTCATGGGCTTTTCTATTGGGAATTTTAGGAGGGTGCTGTTCTCATTGAAGAGACTCAGCTGTGTATGGAGACGTTTTCGGGCAATGCTTCATGGGGAAAAAAAGTATGCAAATGAGCCCATATTAGCCAAACCGCAGAGCCTTCTACTATGAGCTAATTTGCCTTTTTTCCCCATGGAGCATTGCCTGAAAGAGTCTCTTCAATGAGAGCCAGTACCTGCCTGAGCATCTGATTCACACGGGTGGGGCAAGAACCCGGAAAGAGAGCGGTCTACGGATGGGTCTCTGGTTTGGTTGGTGAGCTCATTTGCATGCTGTAGGAAAACTGAAATATGGCTACAGCACAGAATCAGTTTTTCTATTCAATGTAAAATTAATAAAAATCACTTAAATAGATTTGTACCTGGCTGACCTGTTACATGTGCGCTTGGCAGCTGAAGGCATCTGCGTTGGTCCCATGTTCCTATGTGCCCGCATTGCTGAGAAAAATTAGGTTTTAATATATGCAAATGAGGCTCTAGGAGCAATAGGGGAGTTTCCATTACACTTAGGCCTCTTTCACACGGGCGAGATTTCCGCGCGGGTGCAATGCGTGAGGTGAACGCATTGCACCCGCACTGAATCCGGACCCATTTCACATGAGCGGTGATTTTCACGCATCACTTTTGCGTTACGTGAAAATCACAGCATGCTCTATAGTGTGCGTTTTTCACGCAGCGCAGGCCCCATAGAAGTGAATGGGGCTACGTGAAAATCGCAAGCAAGTGCGGATGCGGTGCGATTTTCACGCACTGTTGCTAGGAGACGATCAGGATGGGGACCCGATCTTTATTATTTTTTCCTTATAACATGGTTATAAGGGAAAATAATAGCATTCTGAATAAAGAATGCATAGTACAATAGGGCTGGAGGGGTTAAAAAAATAATAATTTAACTCCCCTTAATCCACTTCACATGGTCCGTCACATGATCCATCACCATGGTAAAAGATCATGTGATGGACCATGTGATGAGCGCAGTGACGTTATCAAAGGTCCTATTCCTCAAAGAAGACAGAAGAGATGCCGGCTGCGCGAATAAGTGGATTAAGGTGAGTTAAATGATTTTTTTTATTTTTTTTAACCCCTCCAGCCCTATTTTACTATGCATTCAGAATGCTATTATTTTCCCTTATAACCATGTTATAAGGGGAAATAATACAATCTACACAACCTTGAACCCGAACTTCTGTGAAGAAGTTCGGGTCTGGGTACTACATTCAGTTTTTTATCACACGCGTGCAAAACACATTGCACCCGCGCGATAAAAACTGAACAACGGAACGCAATCACAGTCAAAACTGACTGCAATTGCGTACCTACTCGCGTGGGTTTCCCGCATCACATCTGGACCTTATCCGGACACGCTTGTGTGAAAGAGGCCTTAGAGGGTCCGCTCTCTCTGCAACTGCCGCGCCCTCTGCACTTTGATTGACAGAACCAGGTGTGATGATGTTTTCACTGCTTGTCCCCGTCAATCAGGTTATGCCTCCACCAGCATCGCCCGTGTCTCTGCCACACCGCCACATATAGCAAACGACCAGAGATAACTGGCGGTGCTACAGGAAGCAGCGCAGAAATAAAGCACCTTCCAGAGGGAGAACGACCTCCAGATGATTCTCATCTTGCATTTCACTTATGACAGGTCAGGAGCTCGGCTTCTATACATAATTGAAGCGTTCTCGCCGGTTTGTCTGTTTTTGTCCGTGTCTTGTATCTATAAATATAGAATGAGTGTCACAGATGAGTCCATTGTCACTCAGGCCGAGCATGAAGGACGCGGGACTGTTCTATACATTGTATCATTAGGTAACACCTGGCTACACTGTAACGATGAAGCAGAGCCCACAGACCTAAACCACCGCCAACTGGGTACATGTAGCAGGCTGTATGGACGAGGCTCGTCTTAAAGGGGCCCCTACATGGATTGTGACACTGTAGGACAGTCAGGTTAAATTAGAGCAAATACATTTTTTAGTAGTTTTAACAATTAGGGAAGAAGCAGCTAACGTCTTCTCCTGCTTGGGACTGACAGAAGCCTAATAAGGAATAGCCGTGTAAAAAGAAGGGTAAAATATGAGGACCCCTCCAGTTAGTAACACCCATCTGGACATCCATTGCAAACGGCTAGTAATTCATTCATAACTTCTAGCAGGAATAATAGAGGAACGGCACAACATAGAGTCATAAGAATAGATGCTCCAGGGGGGGAAAGTAGTTACTAACACACACAAGGCAGGAGAGCCTTGTGTGTGTTAGTAACTACTTTCCCCCCCTGGAGCATCTATTCTTATGACTCTATGTTGTGCCGTTCCTCTATTATTCCTGCTAGAAGTTATGAATGAATTACTAGCCGTTTGCAATGGAGGTCCAGATGGGTGTTACTAACTGGAGGGGTGTCCCTGTATAGCCTGACATTATCCAATCAGGGCCAGCTCCCCCAGCTGGTAATACCCAGCTGGACCTTTATTGCAGACTGGCGTCAAATGATTCATAAATGTCTAGTAGGAATAATAAAGGAATGGCACAACATAGAGTCATAAGAATAGATGCTCCAGAAATGTTATTACAAGGGGGATGTAGACCTGTCAGGAGAGGGGAGAGGACCGCTTTAACAAGAAAGTGTAGGTACGTAATGCCCCGAGCTGTTCTCTCCAACAGTAGGTAAGTAGAAGAGTCATAGACCACTACATTCGCGGGTCGGGATCTGAGCGCCACTTGTTAATGAGCGAGTTTACTTGCGCAGTCATCGGGAACATGGGGATGAATGATCGTTACTACGATTGTATATCCTCCTGCAGTGTTCATTTGTCAGCAGCTCCTCCTCGGACACGGGGCGGTATGCTGCTGGCAGACAATGATTTTCTGTTTTAGTCCGACATAAAAGGTGCAATCCCCGGACAGTTCCAAGTGATCTGCAGGATATGTACATTGACGAAGGATCAGATGTGACGGTTAGTGGCCGATCATCAGCGGCTCTCCGCTGCGGCTCGTGAGGGCAGAAGCCCCTCTATGATATCCTGGTGCCAAATAGGACGTACAGAAGGGGGGTCTTCGAGGTGAGGTCGCCCTTTAATGACCACAGCTGTGCCCTGGCTGTGTTCTCCTTCATAAATGTAGCGTTGCGAGTCAGTGAGCAGAAATGACTTTCCGTGGGACCATCCAATGATCTGTGAGTATATGGCGATCTTACACAGCGCGTGCCGCCATACAGTGCCACTATGTAGAACTTCCATATTACATTGTGATGGAACATGGCACCCAACATCCTCCGTATGGAATCGCACACTGTGGTCCCTTACGGCCAATCTGTAACAGTCTTGTGCCTGATAAGTCACCCATTGTTCACACCACGCCCAGAACGATGGAGCTGAAATCTATGCCAGTGCTGAGCGGGTGTAGATGTCAGAGTGAGTGGCGGATTCGGATCGGAGATGCACCAAAACCGTTGCCGATTATGAAATTTGCTGCACCTTGAACAAGCGAGTCTGATTACTAAGCCTGACGTAGAAAACGCGGGTCTTGGCAAATCAGAGCCTTCATTGAGAAGGTTATCATCCCGGGTGTCGTATAGGACGGTATTTTTGTATATAAAATATTTTTGGTTCGCCCATGAAGACGATCTAATGAGGTTCATGCACCTTGTGGGAAAACGATAGGGCTTTTCAGCCAAGTCTTAAATAGTCATAAGTTCCCTCCGCTCGGCGCATAATATACTCGCCAAACCCACACCCCCCCACCGCGGTGCTTTTCTCTTCTGCAAGACTTTACTGGGCCTCCGGAGTCCACTTTCACCCCTCCCGCTCAGGGGCCATGCAATTAAGAGTAACAACACTTAAATCATTGCCGAGGACAGACGGGAACGACTCTCCTCCTTTGATTCGTTTCCCCGCTTTTTGTGCCTCTCAGCGGTTCGGCCCCCGCTGAAAAGCATGGCGTATGGCGGCAAAACAATGGAGTCCGACTCTAATTTTTTTTTGTGCTCCTACTTTAAAACATCTTGTTCCTGGGAGAGTGACACATGGCGGCCTGTTGTGCAGAAGCTAAGTGTACGGTACTCACGTCTTATAGAACAAAGCCTCTTTTATTAAATGTCGCCAGGCGTACCACTCGCTGCCGATTCAAAGCTTTCTATTGTGGAAATCAGGCCAGATTCGCGGTGGCACGAAAGTTCTGTTCTCGTTTTCTCCCAAATTAGCAGCAGCATTAAATTTTACTATTTCGCCTTCAATAGGAAGTCAGTGTGAATTGGCGCAGAGTTGATCGCTGTCGGTGTAAATCTTCTGATTGCCAAGAACCTCAATCGCTGACCTGCTCTAAATACCTTGTTAATAATAAGCCTCCAGGTAAGGAGGGGACCCCGCTCAGAATGCAGGAAGAATCCCCCTGTAGTGTAAACAGGACATCTTACATCTCTGCCCGGTGCCAGACGTTCACTATTATTTACACTGTGGGACCTATTCACCGGCAGCTACGGATTCCGCTATTATAGACGCGGCCACAGAGAAGTCCCCTGATATCAGTGCATGGGGAGGGTCTCTAGTCTGCCATACTCGTTCTGTACTGTATATGAGGGTCCACATAGGCCTAGACTGCACTGACCTAGGCCTCATGATGTATAATCTAGAATACGGCACCTGTAGAAATCTGTGGCCCCATACAGTGTCTCCATAGTCTCATGGAGGTTTTTGCTCACTAATTCATGTGTCTGGCGGTATTCTCCTATAATAGAGACACATGGAGCGATAATAATACAAAAGTGTCTAACCGCCGAGCACAAGACTTATTTACCATGTCTGGAGATTGTTATAACTATTCTTGTACATAGGAGGCAGTATTATAGTAGTTATATTATTGTACATAGGAGGCAGTATTATAGTAGTTATATTCCTGTACATAGGAGGCAGTATTATAGTAGTTATATTCCTGTACATAGGAGCAGTATTATAGTAGTTATATTATTGTACATAGGAGCAGTATTATAGTAGTTATATTCTTGTACATAGGAGCAGTATTATAGTAGTTATATTCTTGTACATAGGAGCAGTATTATAGTAGTTATATTCCTGTACATAGGAGCAGTATTATAGTAGTTATATTCTTGTACATAGGAGGCAGTATTATAGTAGTTATATTCTTGTACATAGGAGCAGTATTATAGTAGTTATATTCTTGTACATAGGAGCAGTATTATAGTAGTTATATTCCTGTACATACGAGCAGTATTATAGTAGTTATATTCTTGTACATAGGAGGCAGTATTATAGTAGTTATATTCTTGTACATAGGAGGCAGTATTATAGTAGTTATATTCTTGTACATAGGAGGCAGTATTATAGTAGTTATATTCTTGTACATAGGAGGCAGTATTATAGTAGTTATATTCTTGTACATAGAAGCAGTATTATAGTAGTTATATTCTTGTACATAGGAGCAGTATTATAGTAGTTATATTATTGTACATAGGAGCAGTATTATAGTAGTTTTATTATTGTACATAGGAGCAGTATTATAGTAGTTATTTTCTTGTACATAGGAGCAGTATTATAGTAGTTATATTCTTGTACATAGGAGCAGTATTATAGTAGTTATATTATTGTACATAGGAGCAGTATTATAGTAGTTATATTATTGTACATAGGAGCAGTATTATAGTAGTTATATTCTTGTACATAGGAGGCAGTATTATAGTAGTTATATTCTTGTACATAGGAGCAGTATTATATTCTTGTACATAGGAGCAGTATTATAGTAGTTATATTCTTGTACATAGGGAGGCAGTATTATAGTAGTTATATTCTTGTACATAGGAGGCAGTATTATAGTAGTTATATTCTTGTACATAGGAGGCAGTATTATAGTAGTTATATTCTTGTACATAGGAGGACGTATTATAGTAGTTATATTCGTGTATATATGGAGCAGTATTATAGTAGTTATATTCTTGTACATAGGAGGCAGTATTATAGTAGTTATATTCTTATACATAGAAGCAGTATTATAGTAGTTATATTATTGTACATAGGAGCAGTATTATAGTAGTTATATTCTTGTACATAGGAGGCAGTATTATAGTAGTTATATTCTTGTACATAGGAGCAGTATTATAGTAGTTATATTATTGTACATAGGAGGCAGTATTATATCCCTGTACATAGGAGGCAGTATTATAGTAGTTATATTCTTGTACATAGGAGGCAGTATTATAGTAGTTATATTCTTGTACATAGGAGGCAGTATTATAGTAGTTATATTCTTGTACATAGGAGGACGTATTATAGTAGTTATAGTCTTGTACATAGGAGGCAGTATTATAGTAGTTATATTATTGTACATAGGAGCAGTATTATAGTAGTTATATTCTTGTACATAGGAGGCAGTATTATATTCTTGTACATAGGAGCAGTATTATAGTAGTTATATTATTGTACATAGGAGGCAGTATTATATCCCTGTACATAGGAGCAGAATTGTAGTAGTTATATTCTTGTACATAGGAGCAGTATTATAGTAGTTATATTCTTGTACATAGGAGCAGTATTATAGTAGTTATATTCTTGTACATAGGAGCAGTATTATAGTAGTTATATTCTTGTACATAGGAGCAGTATTATAGTAGTTATATTCTTGTACATAGGAGCAGTATTATAGTAGTTATATTCTTGTACATAGGAGGCAGTATTATAGTAGTTATATTCTTGTACTTAGGAGGCAGTATTATAGTAGTTATATTCTTGTACATAGGATCAGTATTACAGGGAGTGCAGAATTATTAGGCAAGTTGTATTTTTGAGGATTAATTTTATTATTGAACAAGAACCATGCTCTAAATGAACCCAAAAAACTCATTAATATCAAAGCTGAATATTTTTGGAAGTAGTTTTTAGTTTGTTTTTAGTTTTAGCTATTTTAGGGGGATATCTGTGTGTGCAGGTGACTATTACTGTGCATAATTATTACGCAACTTAACAAAAAACAAATATATACCCATTTCAATTATTTATTTTTACCAGTGAAACCAATATAACATCTCAACATTCACAAATATACATTTCTTACATTCAAAAACAAAACAAAAACAAATCAGTGACCAATATAGCCACCTTTCTTTGCAAGGACACTCAAAAGCCTGCCATCCATGGATTCTGTCAGTGTTTTGATCTGTTCACCATCAACATTGCGTGCAGCAGCAACCACAGCCTCCCAGACACTGTTCAGAGAGGTGTACTGTTTTCCCTCCTTGTAAATCTCACATTTGATGATGGACCACAGGTTCTCAATGGGGTTCAGATCAGGTGAACAAGGAGGCCATGTCATTAGATTTTCTTCTTTTATACCCTTTCTTGCCAGCCACGCTGTGGAGTACTTGGACGCGTGTGATGGAGCATTGTCCTGCATGAAAATCATGTTTTTCTTGAAGGATGCAGACTTCTTCCTGTACCACTGCTTGAAGAAGGTGTCTTCCAGAAACTGGCAGTAGGACTGGGAGTTGAGCTTGACTCCATCCTCAACCCGAAAAGGCCCCACAACCTCATCTTTGATGATACCAGCCCAAACTAGTACTCCACCTCCACCTTGCTGGCGTATGAGTCGGACTGGAGCTCTCTGCCCTTTACCAATCCAGCCATGGGCCCATCAAGACTCACTCTCATTTCATCAGTCCATAAAACCTTAGAAAAATCAGTCTTGAGATATTTCTTGGCCCAGTCTTGACGTTTCACCTTGTGTGTCTTGTTCAGTGGTGGTCATCTTTCAGCCTTTCTTACCTTGGCCATGTCTCTGAGTATTGCACACCTTGTGCTTTTGGGCACTCCAGTGATGTTGCAGCTCTGAAATATGGCCAAACTGGTGGCAAGTGGCATCTTGGCAGCTGCACGCTTGACTTTTCTCAGTTCATGGGCAGTTATTTTGCGCCTTGGTTTTTCCACACGCTTCTTGCGACCCTGTTGACTATTTTGAATGAAACGCTTGATTGTTCGATGATCACGCTTCAGAAGCTTTGCAATTTTAAGAGTGCTGCATCCCTCTGCAAGATATCTCACTATTTTTGACTTTTCTGAGCCTGCCAAGTCCTTCTTTTGACCCATTTTTCCAAAGGAAAGGAAGTTGCCTAATAATTATGTACACCTGATATAGGGTGTTGATGTCATTAAACCACACCCCTTCTCATTACAGAGATGCACATCACCTAATATGCTTAATTGGTAGTAGGCTTTCGAGCCTATACAGCTTGGAGTAAGACAACATGCATAAAGAGGATGATGTGGTCAAAATACTCATTTGCCTAATAATTCTGTACAGGGTGTATAGTAGTTATATTCTTGTACATAGGAGGCAGTATTATAGTAGTTATATTCTTGTACATAGGAGCAGTATTATAGTAGTTATATTCCTGTACATAGCAGCAGTATTATAGTAGTTATATTCTTGTACATAGGAGGCAGTATTATAGCAGTTATATTCTTGTACATAGGAGGCAGTATTATAGTAGTTATATTCTTGTACATAGGAGGCAGTAATATAGTAGTTATATTCTTGTACATAGGAGGCAGTATTATAGTAGTTATATTCTTGTACATAGGAGCAGTATTATAGTAGTTATATTCCTGTACATAGCAGCAGTATTATAGTAGTTATATTCTTGTACATAGGAGGCAGTATTATAGTAGTTATATTCCTGTATATAGGAGCATTATAGTAGTTATATTCTTGTACATAGGAGGCAGTATTATAGTAGTTATATTCTTGTACATAGGAGCAGTATTATAGTAGTTATATTCTTGTACATAGCAGCAGTATTATAGCAGTTATATTCTTGTACATAGGAGGCAGTATTATAGTAGTTATATTCTTGTACATAGCAGCAGTATTATAGTAGTTATATTCTTGTACCTAGGAGGAGTATTATAGTAGTTATATTCTTGTACATAGGAGCAGTATTATAGTAGTTATATTCTTGTACATAGGAGCAGTATTATAGTAGTTAAATTCTTGTACATAGGAGGCAGTATTATAGTAGTTATATTCTTGTACATATGAGCAGTATCATAGTAGTTATATTCTTGTACATAGGAGGCAGTATTATAGTAGTTATATTCTTGTACATAGGAGGCAGTATTATAGTAGTTATATTCCTGTACATAGGAGGCAGTATTATAGTAGTTATATTCTTGTATATAGGGGCAGTATTATAGTAGTTATATTCTTGTACATAGGAGCAGTATTATAGTAGTTATATTCTTGTACATAGGAGGCAGTATTATAGTAGTTATATTCTTGTACATAGGAGCAGTATTATAGTAGTTATATTCTTGTACATAGGAGCAGTATTATAGTAGTTATATTCTTGTACATAGGAGCAGTATTATAGTAGTTATATTCTTGTACATTGGAGCAGTATTATAGTAGTTATATTCTTGTACATAGGAGGCAGTATTATAGTAGTTATATTCTTGTTCTTATCGGATTTAGGTCATTACAGGAATATCTCTTAGGATCTTGCCGAACCTTTAACAGGTTCTGTATTGAAACCAGAATCATTGATGTTGACCTTGACCTGAACAACCCAAAAATCACTTGTCGTCCTGCAGTCGTTTGCCCTCATTTTGTTATGTAGAGAATATCTGCAGATTTTTTTAGAACATTTTAAAGGCGACTATCCTGTGTATTTCATACATGCAGATAATCTACCTGTAGTGGTCTCATGTGGATATAGCATTCTCCGGCCTCCGCTGTCATCCTGTGATCCAGGACTTCTTGTATGTATACTTTCCCATGACTTGATTAATTTAATGCACGGGATGGACTTGCTGCATAAGCAGTAAAATCCACTCTCCAAAGAGTTATTTCCATGGTCGCTGGAGCGTTGTGTGCAGCTGTTTTGCGGCACAGCTTTCATACACAAACTCCTACTTGTATTAATGATACCAGAACAAAAAAACCATTACAAGGGCATTTAAAGCGGTAGAAAGACGTTGCGCTGATTCTTATCAATCCATTCACAACCCCCCAAAAAAAACTAAAAAGTGACAAACAAAACTGGTCTCGTCACGTTAGAATAAGTGCCGCATCCACAGTCCTTCAGGCTGGAGACGTCTTCTAAAACGCGGCATAAACTTGATCTTTTTCATGTGACGCTCTCTTTTATATTATTATTTTTTCCTCGCAGAGGAACAATCAGTAATTCAGCCATTATGTCAGTGACATGCGGTAGGGCTGAATTTTCCACCGCTGTTACCAGTTCCCCTGCTGAGATTTGGGGTCAAGGGTGCTGGGGGGGTGGATAGTGGAACCAGAACATTGTATGGAAACCCTGCGGCGGGTAACAGGCTCCTCTTTGGTAGCAGCGAGTGTGGTGTATCATTAGGACTACAATGGCACTTTTTCCCTGGGGCAATTTTTGCTATTTTAAGCGTGACCGAATTCACTTATATACATCACGTTTAGTTTTAATGGTTCGTGTTTGCCCAAAACCGCGCACATTTGTAATTTTACAGGCACACATTTAAAAGGTTCATACAAAGACTGCAGGACGGGCAATTTATCCCATGCAAGCTGATAGTATTCAGTGCTGCGGAATAGACCGTAAGCATCGAAGGAGAGGAGTGGGAATCATATTTTTTGTGGTGGAGGGGCAGCACCAAACCATGACACCCCCTCCACCTGCCTCAAACAATGATTCCCAATTGACTAGCCTCAAATCTTGATGCCCCTTTTTCCAGCTCCAAACCATGATGCTGCCCCGTCCACCAGACCCCAAACCATGATCCTTCCTCCACCAGCCCTAAACCATGATGATGCTCCCTCCACCAGTCTCAAATCTTGATGCCCCTTCCACCAGCCCCCAAACCATGATGCTGCCCCCTCCACCAGCCTCATACAATGATACCCCATCCACAACCCCCCAAACCATGATGCTGCCCCCTCCACCAGCCTCATACAATGATACCCCTTCCACAACCCCCCAAACCATGATGCTGCCCCCTCCACCAGCCTCATACAATGATACCCCTTCCACAACCCCCCAAACCATGATGCTGCCCCCTCCACCAGTCTGAAATCTTGATCTCGTTTGGTAACGTTATTTGGGCACTGTATGGAGGTATTTATTTAGGCATTATATGGCACTATTATTTTGTCAGCATTACTTTCCCCTTACATAGACCTTGATCCGATCATGAACAGTAGCACGTGGTGGACATGTTTTTTCTACCCTAAGAGAGGAGAGAATTATCAGGTTGCTGTGATTTTTTTATTATTATGGCCATTAGGCCACATTCACACTGCACTTTGCACTTTCTCGAACCCCTCTGAAGTACAGTCCAAACACAGCGCGATGCTGAAGACCCAGGGCCATCTGCTGTGCGTCTGGTGATGTCATCATGTAGCATCTGTAATGTGACCCCCTGTATTCACTGTGGCCCTTTGATTAGGAGCCGATTCATGATTAATGCGTTCTGTACTAACATCAGACGGACAGGATGGCCCCCGCTGAGCCCATGACTGTGACACGGCGTCTTTGTTGGGCCTGGTATTGGCTGAACCCCCTTTTCCAGAGTTGAGGCTGTATGGTCTTCTAGCAGTCATTTATTAGTATCTGTATCACACATTATAAGCAATGATCCACCGAGACGTCCTTCATGTTGTGTGGTCCGACCAATAACAATTCACACCACCGCGCTGGGTCTGGTAAAAATGTGGCCGTGTGTCGACCGCATCACCCGGACCCAACCGGCGATTTATCTGATGATACGAGTACAGTACAATAGAACCACAATCAGATAGGAAGTGACTATACCATAAAACACTATGAAGCAGTCAGAGGCACCATGTTTCCTGGACCGAGCTCAGTTGTGTAAATCAGCCCTTACTAGGCGCATCTTAATGACCCTGCAGCCAATCCGAGTCTAATAAGACCGCGGAGCTCCCGGGGCTGAGAATTATACGGTATGAAGACCTGAGTGTTAAAGGGGGCACAAACATTGAGGCTACTATCAGATTTCTAATTTATTGCTTTGAACTGTCTTATATAATATATACAATTTTGCAAACAGTCCTGATTAAAAAAAAAAAAAAACACTTCCGTTTTTAGTATACAGCTACTATGCAAACATAATTGTCTCCATGGTTACAGACTACCCTGTGTAGTCTGATCCTGCAGTCACGTGCTGCTCTCTTTTCCACGTCCTCTCTTTTGCAGGATCAAACTACACCTAAGGCCCCTTGCAGAGGAGCATGTCCGGATTAGGTCCGGATGCGTTGCGTCCTGCGATCAGGGAAAATCGTGCGAGTAGGTGCGCAATTGCAGTCAACCATGTTATAATGGAAAATAATAAAGTAATCCCTCGTCTCCTTAGCAACCGTGCGTGAAAATCGCATTGCATCCGCACTTGCTCGCATTCCCCATTTATTTCTATGGGGCCTGCGGTGCGTGAAAAACCCAGAATATAGAACATGCTGCGATTTTCACGCAACGCACAAGTGATGCATGAAAATCACCGCTCATGTGAACAGCCCCATTTGAAGTGAATGGGTCCGGATTCAGTGCGGGTGCACTGCGTTCACCTCACGCATTGCACCCGCGTGGAATTCTTGCCCGTGTGAAACGGGCCTAAGGGTATGTATACTTTTGCAAGCACTAAGCTGCAGTCTGTCTTAGGCCTCTTTCACACTTGCGTTGTTGGGATCCGGCATGCACTTCCGTTGCCGGAGGTGCCTGCCGGATCCGGAAAAACGCAAGTGTACTGAAAGCATTTGAAGACGGAACCGTCTTCCAAATGCGTTCAGTGTTACTATGGCAGCCAGGACGCTATTAAAGTCCTGGTTGCCATAGTAGGAGCGGGGAGCGGGGGAGCGGTATACTTACAGTCCGTGCGGCTCCCGGGGCGCTCCAGAATGACGTCAGAGCGCCCCATGCGCATGGATGACGTGATCCATGTGATCACATGATCCATGCGCTTGGGGCGCCCTGACGTCACTCTGGAGCGCCCCGGGAGCCGCACGGACTGTAAGTATACTGCTCCCCCGCTCCCCGCTACACTTTACCATGGCTGCCAGGACTTTAGCGTCCCGGCAGCCATGGTAACCACTCTGAAAAAGCTAAATGTCGGCTCTGGCAATGCGCCGAAACGACGTTTAGCTTAAGGCCGGATCCGGATCAATGCCTTCCAATGGGCATTAATTCCGGATCCGGCCTTGCGGCAAGTGTTCCGGATTTTTGGCCGGAGCAAAAAGCGCAGCATGCTGCAGTATTTTCTCCGGCCAAAAAACGTTCCGTTCCGGAACTGAAGACATCCTGATGCATCCTGAACGGATTTCACTCCATTCAGAATGCATTAGGATAATCCTGATCAGGATTCTTCCGGCATAGAGCCCCGACGACGGAACTCTATGCCGGAAGACAAGAACGCAGGTGTGAAAGAGCCCTTATCACAAAGCTTTTCGCTGTTGGGGGGGGGGGGGGGGGGGGGGGGCATTTATTTAGGCCCTGTATAAAAAAAAAAAGAAAGTTTAAAATTTTGGCGCACAACGTTTTTGAGCGATCATTTGCTGCTTTTAATTACGTTACACGCCCACTTTCCAAATCAAGTAGGCGTACGCCAGATTTATCAGTAGTGACTTTTGCACGGAAAAAAAAATGGTGCAATCGGGGGGGGGGGGGGAGGAGGGACATCTCCAGACAAAAATGCGTTTAAGGATGCGCCAAATTTATCAACGGGAGACTTTAATAAATTTGACGCAAATTACAGCAATGCAAAACGGACTTCAAAAAATTGCCCTCAGGATAAATCTCCCCCAACGACAAAAAAAGGTGCCGTAGTAGTGGTAGACCATACTTTCTGTCGGTGCTGCTCCATGCGGGCCTGCTGTGGTCCTGCTGGACGTCCAGGCATGCTGGGAGTAGTAGTTTCTCCTCAGTTGTAGGTCCATAGGCTACTTTATCCTGTAGCCTCCCAGTTGTGCGGCTCTCGTCCTTGGGTTGGAGGTGGGGACCTTTACAGTGAAGCCCATTCATATTCATGAGTTCAGTCTCACGTTTTGCATCCGATAAATCAGCCGCCGTCAGGTGATGCGGAACAGGCCAGAGCCGCCACGTGGAGCGCTTCATCTGCTTGCGGTGGAATGAAGCGAGTCGGTAATTTGTTTGGAGAGATTTGTAAACTCCTCCAATATTACAGCGCACGCTCTGCAGCGCACGGAACGCCAGCGGTGCTTGGCATGGACAAGTCAAATCTGCGCCATTGTGTCACCAGGGCCCGGGGGTGACTGCAACCGCTGCCTTCCTGGTCTGTAGGTGCAATATGTGGGGGCAATGCAAAGGTTCATGGGAAGCGTTGATTCGGCATGGCGTAAAAAAGACGCCACGTGTGAATCCCCCCATAGGACGTGCAAGTCTTATATTCTCCTGTTCTGTCAGCCGGGCTGCGTGTCCTCCTGTCAGTCCTCTGACCTTCCATGTGTCTTCATTATACGTTCGGACTCTCTGTGCCCATCTGATAGCGGCACCCCGGCCGGTTGTCATGGCGAATGTAAGAAACTCGCTCCTGTCAGAAAGTCAGTGATGGCGGCTCGCCGGTGGAGTGCTCTGTGTATCCACAGCCGCTGATTATACGTATCAGCACCGGGGAAAAGTGTCTAAATTAGCAATTGCGAGAGATGACTTCGCCGGCGTAATTGCGCTCTAGTTAACGCGGGAATGTTAGCCATATGACTAAACCCTCTGCCGTCTCTTGTCTCTTACAGAACCTGCTCTTCAATCACGGCTAATTCGCCTATTGTGAGCGCAAGGGAAGGAAATTAAGAGCCGACCCTCCGCACTTCTCCGGCGCTGAAGACTGACGGCTGGCAAAGGAAGAGTTAACGTAGACGTCAAAGCGGAAATATTCCAATGTACGGGATTATCCTGAGATGATTTGTAAATCGGAGAGGGCGAAGCATGACGCAGGAATTCCCCAAAACAGTAGTCATGCTCCGCCCCCTCCAGTGCTGTCCAATGTTCCTTTAAACTCCTTCATCCTGACAATGGTTGCCACTTCCATTACCGTACAAAACCGATGCACTGTGCTATATCCAGCGTAGGGGGTGGGGCATGACCAGGATTTTCATGGTCACGCCCCGCCCCCTCAAGCCCTGCATTAGGCATACATACAGTGGAGTGTTCCTTTAAATTTATATCTATAGTTCACGGAGTCGTCTTCCTCTGCCATAGTGTTAGATGTTATATATCTGGTGGCACCCGTATGACCGCTGTTATACCCGATTGTCACCCAGCTTTCCTAGTGTCCCGAATGACATTCATGCCTACTTATGTAATTATACTTTCTCTCATGCCATAGCATTCTTGGAAAGCTGGGTGACCATCCTTGTGGCGGCCATATTGGATGTCTCACCCATCACCCGTCCACCTGCTGCCCGTTCCCTGCTCATTTCCCAGGATTGTTTATTTTCATGCAGGGATAACTCCATGCTGACAACCTCTCATCTTATAATGACCACGACTGTCCACAGCTGCAGAATCGGCACCTTGTGTCAGACAATTAATCTGCGGTCATTCAATGCCGCTCATTTTAAAAGGGACCGAGCACCTACTGCTGTGCCCCTCTCCCCATTTATGTTGCCTTATTACGATCCTGCCTGATGCTTTAGGTTTGGTACCCACCTTTGCCGCCCAGTGCGGTAGGTACTCCTGTTTTACAGCCATATCATGCCGATGCTGCCGTCCCATATCCCCGTCTACCATAGACCGTCCATGTTGTTAGATTAGAGAATAGGAATTGTGGTCAATCTCTGGTTTTGCATGTGCCAAAGAATAGGGGTTGTAGTAGTGTCTGATGAGGTCACTGGCTCAGCCTGCCTCCTTTACATGTTAGGGGCCATTTATCGCTCTAGAAGTCGGTGATTCGCCTTATGTCGTCCCTGCCAGAAAAATGCATTTTTGTAAAACTGTCAAAAGCTGAATAAAAGTCACAGCGACCGAACCTGACGTCCGTCTGCTCATTCATGTACCCTTCTTGTGGAGACCCAGCTGGTGCAGGGGTCTTCCAGGCAATGCTCTATGGTAAAATTATGCAAATTAGCTCTCCTAGAGAAGGGAGAAAACTATAGTTACCTGTAGGTGGCGCTAGAGACAATTCTCTTCCCGCTGGAGGTGAGATGATTTGCAGGCACCTAGTGGCCAGTCAAGGTATAGCAGGCCTTTTATCCCCTTTTTTTTTTTTTTATCGCTTTCTTTGTAGGTAGGTGACAGAAGAAGGGACAAGAAAAGTCACAAAAAGAAAGATGAAGCGCAGCCAGAGGGAAGAGGGAATATTCCCTAAACTTTCCTTTTCTACATGATGTTGGGAGAGAACTTAGTAACTGTTTGTTTTCCCCATTAAATAATAACTCTGGAGCATCTTTCTTTACATTGCACTTTTCCTCTGTTATTCCTCCTGGAAACACGACTAAATTGAGAGCTGGATTCTACCATTCTCCTTGACAGAAGGGTGTATTGCTATGCAGTCGTCACGTTGTAGCGACACATCCTATTGCCACTGAGAATGGTAACAGACAGTTATCAATATATTCACACACTTCCAGGAAGAATAACAGAGGGATGACACAACATGGTGTTTGGGAGCGATTACTTCATGGGGAATATAAATGGTTAATAAGCAGGTGTCATGAGATGGAGAGACTGTGGGGCCATAAAGAGGATAAGCCATTTGTCAAAATGTTCTACAATAGAACATCTTGACCCAAAAACAAGTCCATCAGTCTCCACATCTCGTCCTATAAAGCTGCCATATATCCTCCACACGGAGCCAGCACCGCAGCCTTAACCCTTCACATCCCTGCAGGGCTTTACTGGCATTTGTAAGGACGTCGGCGACAGCTGGTAATTAGAGCCGCGCTCATCCTGAGCTGCACCTTCTCCATTAATCTTCACCTTCCACTAGCGGCTACAAGCACCCACAGGGGAAATAAGGAGAGAGCTTCATTAGCGGAGGGACCGCTGCCCGGCCGCCGGACGGATATTGATTTTGGATGGCTTCCCCCTTGCAGTGGTGACACGCACTGTCGCTTGGGGTTGGCTTTCTTCAGGGTGTGTAGGAATGTCCAGGGTCTGACACATCAGTCCCACGCCTGACCCCGTACAGGAGACTACTCATTACACGGATCAGACTGCACTTATTATTAGGGGGTGTCTAACGCTTTAAGTGTTTGTTACTTTACATTTTGGGGAACATCCATCATAACTGGGGTCTGTGTGGTTCTCCGATTTATTCTGACAAGTGTTTTATTTGTAAATTTCCATTCATAATTTCTGTTGTAAAAACATAATTATTGTCTTCTCTGTCATCAAAGCAGAGACCCCCGGGGACAAAGGCAAAAGTAACAAAAATATGAAATAAATGTTCATAAACCTATTCCTGTCCCCCAAGTGTCAGTGTTTCCTTATCCTGTCCCCCAAGTGTCAGCGTTTCCTTATCCTGTCCCCTAAGTGTCAGCGTGTCCTTATCCTGTCCCCCAAGTGTCAGCGTGTCCTTATCCTGTCCCCCGAGTGTCACCGTGTCCTTATCCTGTCCCCCAAGTGTCAGCGTGCCCTTATCCTGTCCCCCAAGTGTCAGCGTGCCCTTATCCTGTCCCCCAAGTGTCAGCGTGTCCTTATCCTGTCCCCCAAGTGTCAGCGTGTCCTTATCCTGTCCCCCGAGTGTCAGCGTGTCCTTATCCTGTCCCCCGAGTGTCAGCGTGTCCTTATCCTGTCCCCCAAGTGTCAGCGTGCCCTTATCCTGTCCCCCAAGTGTCAGCGTGCCCTTATCCTGTCCCCCAAGTGTCAGCGTGCCCTTATCCTGTCCCCCAAGTGTCAGCGTGTCCTTATCCTGTCCCCCGAGTGTCAGCGTGTCCTTATCCTGTCCCCTGAGTGTCAGCGTGTCCTTATCCTGTACCCCGAGTGTCAGCGTGTCCTTATCCTGTACCCCGAGTGTCAGCGTTTCCTTATCCTGTCCCCCAAGTGTCAGCGTGTCCTTATCCTGTACCCCAACTGTTTGTCCTTATCCTGTCCCCCAAGTGTCAGTGTCCTTATCCTGTCCCCCAAGTGTCAGTGTCATCATCCTGTCCCCCAAGTGTCAGTGTCATCATCCTGTCCCCCAAGTGTCAGTGTCATCATCCTGTCCCCCAAGTGTCAGTGTCATCATCCTGTCCCCCAAGTGTCAGTGTCATCATCCTGTCCCCCAAGTGTCAGTGTCATCATCCTGTCCCCCAAGTGTCAGTGTCCTTATCCTGTCCCCCAAGTGTCAGTGTCCTTATCCTGTACCCCAAGTGTCAGTGTCCTTATCCTGTACCCCAAGTGTCAGTGTCCTTATCCTGTCCCCCAAGTGTCTGCAGGTCTTCGGCTTGTCCATCCAAGAGTCAGTGTATGGCATTGTTCTGCCCCTCTTTGGCTCAGTGTGTCATGGCCTGTACCTTATGTCACTTTGTCATAGCTTATCCACCCTAATAAAGTAAACCTCCTACTATGATATTGACCTGCTGGATATTGTGATTTGGGGTGCACCTACTTATCCTATCCCCCAAGTGTCAGCGTGTCCTTATCCTGTCCCCCAAGTGTCAGCGTGTCCTTATCCTGTCCCCCAAGTGTCAGCGTGTCCTTATCCTGTACCCCAACTGTTTGTCCTTATCCTGTCGCCCAAGTGTCAGTGTCCTTATCCTGTCCCCCAAGTGTCAGCGTGTCCTTATCCTGTCCCCCAAGTGTCAGCGTGTCCTTATCCTGTCCCCCAAGTGTCAGCGTGTCCTTATCCTGTCCCCCAAGTGTCAGCGTGTCCTTATCCTGTCCCCCAAGTGTCAGCGTGTCCTTATCCTGTCCCCCAAGTGTCAGCGTGTCCTTATCCTGTCCCCCAAGTGTCAGCGTGTCCTTATCCTGTCCCCCAAGTGTCAGCGTGTCCTTATCCTGTCCCCCAAGTGTCAGCGTGTCCTTATCCTGTCCCCCAAGTGTCAGCGTGTCCTTATCCTGTCCCCCAAGTGTCAGCGTGTCCTTATCCTGTACCCCAACTGTTTGTCCTTATCCTGTCGCCCAAGTGTCAGTGTCCTTATCCTGTACCCCAAGTGTCAGTGTTCTTATCCTGTACCCCAAGTGTCAGTGTCCTTATCCTGTCCCCCAAGTGTCAGTGTCATCATCCTGTACCTCAAGTGTCAGTGTCATCATCCTGTACCCCAAGTGTCAGTGTCATTATCCTGTACCCCAAGTGTCAGTGTCATTATCCTGTCCCCCAAGTGTCAGTGTCATTATCCTGTACCCCAAGTGTCAGTTTCATTATCCTGTACCCCAAGTGTCAGTGTCATCATCCTGTACCTCAAGTGTCAGTGTCCTTATCCTGTCCCCCAAGTGTCAGTGTCCTTATCCTGTCCCCCAAGTGTCAGTGTCCTTATCCTGTCCCCCAAGTGTCAGTGTCCTTATCCTGTCCCCCAAGTGTCAGTGTCCTCATCCTGTCCCCCAAGTGTCAGTGTCCTTATCCTGTCCCCCAAGTGTCAGTGTCCTTATCCTGTACCCCAAGTGTCAGTGTCCTTATCCTGTACCCCAAGTGTCAGTGTCATCATCCTGTCCCCCAAGTGTCAGCGTGTCCTTATCCTATCCCCCAAGTGTCAGTGTCCTTATCCTGTCCCCCAAGTGTCAGTGTCCTTATCCTGTACCCCAAGTGTTTGTCCTTATCCTGTACCCCAAGTGTCAGTGTCCTTATCCTGTCCCCCAAGTGTCTGCAGGTCTTCGGCTTGTCCATCCAAGAGTCAGTGTATGGCATTGTTCTGCCCCTCTTTGGCTCAGTGTGTCATGGCCTGTACCTTATGTCACTTTGTCATAGCTTATCCACCCTAATAAAGGAAACCTCCTACTATGATATTGACCTGCTGGATATTGTGATTCGGGGTGCACCTACACTTATGTGACTGGACTTTGTACTGTTGTGATTAGTCCTTTTCCCCCTGGATGAAGCTTCCATAGACTGTAGGTTTGCGGCTGCACAGGACATGTGAGGGCTATTGACGTCCTGTTATGTGGGCCAGTGGCAATCATTTACTCTCCAGCTGCCGTCTACCCGCTGCCGCGTGCCCCTGAGCTGTGTATTTCCAAACTGCGCTCTCAGACCGGTGACTCACTGCAAACCTCCAACTAGAAATCGACATTTTCCCAGGATCAGATCCCCACAGACCACTCTGTCAATGGCCCCTGAGATCAATGCAATTATTTTAAGAAGGGCCGAGCACATTTAACTCTGCTGAATGCTGCTTTCTTATTAATTTGTACCTTTGTGACCTGCTGTGACCGAGCGCAATGGCTGGAAGTCCCTATACCATAGAGATGTGAACTAAAACGCTTGTGAGCTCCATGAGCCAGACACATTTAACAGCCAGACTCAGAGTCTGGATGTCAATAATTTCTGAATGAGATCTACAGGCAAATAAATCACTGCATCAGGTAGAACTGCAGATCAGGTCCAGATGGATCCACTTCAGTCATACAGTATACACTATGTACAAGAATATAACTACTATAATACTGCTCCTATGTACAAGAATATAACTACTATAATACTGCTCCTATGTGCAAGAATATAACTACTATAATACTGCTCCTATGTACAAGAATATAACTACTATAATACTGCCTCCTATGTGCAAGAATATAACTACTATAATACTGCATCCTATGTACAAGAATATAACTACTATAATACTGCATCCTATGTACAAGAATATAACTACTATAATACTGCTCCTATGTACAAGAATATAACTACTCTAATACATCTCCTATGTACAAGAATATAACTACTATAATACTGCCTCCTATGTACAAGAATATAACTACTATAATACTGCTCCTATGTACAAGAATATAACTGCTATAATACTGCTCCTATGTACAAGGCTATAACTACTATAATACTGCTCCTGTGTACAAGAGTATAACGACTATAATACTGCTCCTATGTACAAGGCTATAACTACTATAATACTGCTCCTATGTACAAGAATATAACTACTATAATACTGCTCCTATGTAAAGGAATATAACTACTATAATACTGCTCCTATGTACAAGAATTTAACTACTATAATACTGCCTCCTATGTACAAGAATATAACTACTATAATACTGCTCCTATGTACAAGAATATAACTATAATACTGCTCCTATGTACAAGAATATAACTACTATAATACTGCTCCTATGTACAAGAATATAACTACTATAATACTGCTCCTATGTGCAAGAATATAACTACTATAATACTGCCTCCTATGTACAAGAATATAACTACTATAATACTGCCTCCTATGTGCAAGAATATAACTACTATAATACTGCATCCTATGTACAAGAATATAACTACTATAATACTGCATCCTATGTACAAGAATATAACTACTATAATACTGCTCCTATGTACAAGAATATAACTACTATAATACTGCTCCTATGCACAAGAATATAACTACTATAATACTGCTCCTATGTACAAGAATATAACTGCTATAATACTGCTCCTATGTACAAGGCTATAACTACTATAATACTGCTCCTGTGTACAAGAGTATAACGACTATAATACTGCTCCTATGTACAAGGCTATAACTACTATAATACTGCTCCTATGTACAAGAATATAACTACTATAATACTGCTCCTATGTAAAGGAATATAACTACTATAATACTGCTCCTATGTACAAGAATTTAACTACTATAATACTGCCTCCTATGTACAAGAATATAACTACTATAATACTGCTCCTATGTACAAGAATATAACTATAATACTGCTCCTATGTACAAGAATATAACTACTATAATACTGCTCCTATGTACAAGAATATAACTGCTATAATACTGCTATGTACAAGGCTATAACTACTATAATACTGCTCCTGTGTACAAGAGTATAACGACTATAATACTGCCTCCTATGTACAAGAATATAATACTGCATCCTATGTACAAGAATATAACTACTATAATACTGCTCCTATGTACAAGAATATAACTACTATAATACTGCTCCTATGTACAAGAATATAACTACTATAATACTGCTCCTATGTACAGGAATATAACTACTATAATACTGCTCCTATGTACAGGAATATAACTACTATAATACTGCTCCTATGTAGAGGGATATAACTTCTATAATACTGCCTCCTATGTATAAGATTATAACTACTATAATACTGCCTCCTATGTACAATAATATAACTACTATAATACTGCTCCTATGTACAAGAATATAACTACTATAATACTGCTCCTATGTACAAGAATATAACTACCATAATACTGCTCCTATGTACAAGAATATAACTACTATAATACTGCTCCTATGTACAAGAATATAACTACTATAATACTGCTCCTATGTACAAGAATATAACTACTATAATACTGCTCCTATGTACAAGAATATAACTACTATAATACTGCCTCCTATGTACAAGACTATAACTACTATAATACTGCTCCTATGTACAAGAATATAACTACTATAATACTGCTCCTATGTACAAGAATATAACTACTATAATACTGCTTCTATGTACAAGAATATAACTACTATAATACTGCTCCTATGTACAATAATATAGCTACTATAATACTGCTCCTATGTACAAGAATATAACTACTATAATACTGCTCCTATGTACAAGAATATAACTACTATAATACTGCTCCTATGTACAAGAATATAACTACTATAATACTGCTCCTATGTACAAGACTATAACTACTATAATACTGCTCCTATGTACAAGAATATAACTACTATAATACTGCCTCCTATATACAAGAATATAACTACTATAATACTGCTTCTATGTACAAGAATATAACTACTATAATACTGCTCCTATGTACAATAATATAGCTACTATAATACTGCTCCTATGTACAAGAATATAACTACTATAATACTGCTCCTATGTACAAGAATATAACTACTATAATACTGCTCCTATGTACAAGAATATAACTACTATAATACTGCCTCCTATGTACAAGAATATAACTACTATAATACTGCTCCTATGTACAAGAATATTACTACTATAATACTGCCTCCTATGTACAAGACTATAACTACTATAATACTGCTCCTATGTACAAGAATATAACTACTATAATACTGCTCCTATGTACAAGAATATAACTACTATAGGGGGGGCGGAGCCGAGCCACGCTGCTGAATGTCCGCACGAGCTTGAGCTCCTCCAGCATTCCGGCTCATTTGCCCTATAAAAGCTCATAATTTGCTTGATTATGGGGAAACCTGGCAGAGAAAAGAACAGAGGAAGCTCAGAGTCCACCCCACTGCGCTCCAAACAGCCAGAGATGGAGAAGTTTCTCCGGAAAACGTCGAGGTTCACGGCGCAGAAAGGCCCCAATATGGCGACGTCTGCTGCACAGGACTCTGACGGGGAATTATCAGACGCAGGCAGCGGCTCCGATGTCTCGGACAAGAGGCCCAGAGACCCACCTCTCTCAGAACGAACCCTGCGCCGGGTCCTTGAATCTGCCCTCTCGCCCCTGAAACAAGACCTGTCTGATATCAAGGACGACATGAAGCATCTGGGGCAGAGAGTAGTGGCGTTAGAAGCCACTCAGGAGGCCATCATGACATATGAAAGTAAAGCGTCGGAGGTGCTGGCGTCTCACAAGGCCTTGCTAAACGATGCCTTCCTGAAATTGGAAGACCAAGAAAACCGCAGCCGCCGGCGCAATATCCGCATCCGCGGCCTACCTGAGTCATTTGCAGCGGAGGCCTTACCGACAGTGGCACGTGAATTGTTCTCTAAGCTGCTGGACCCTGACAGAGCGGCGGGAGTCGTGGTGGAGCGCATACACAGGGCGCTGCGCCCTAGGCCTAAACCGCAAGAACCGCCACGCAATGTAATCTGTGGCTTATTGAGCTACGTTGATACCGCAGCCATCCTTAAAAGCCAAAGAGAAATGGAGGTACTGGAGTACGAAAATACCCCGATTCAGATGTTCCAAGACATCGCTCCATCCACCCTGGCCAAGCGGCGCCTTCTCAGGCCTCTCCTGGATATCCTGAGGAAAACCTCGACTCCATTCCGCTGGTTATACCCCTTTGGGTTGGCGATTTCCAGGAATGGTAAGCTACTCACCGTGCGTTCAACTGCTGACCTGGATTCTGTCTGGCGGTCCCTGGATGTTCCTCCGATGGAGATCCCCTCATGGTTACCAGCTGACCAAGATGGCGCCCTTCCCATACCACCTCGTGTGACCGCATGGCAGACGGCGTCCGCAGGCAAGTCGGATCGTTCGGGACGCAGCAGGATGGACAGAGATCCCACCTGATTAGAGATGCTTGTAAGCATACCTTGCTGATATCTTTACCTCCCCAGAACAGGAGATGACTGTTGTTCACCTCTGTTATACAGGTTACTAAAGGCGGACTTGGCCTCTCTACATTTTCAATGTTTTTTACATTTTTAGAGTTTATTTTTATGGCCTATCTCTTATTTGGGCTTAATGTTATGTTTAAACGGTTCTGTACCGTTTAATTGCTGCTACGAGACGCTACCTCTAGGATAACGCATTCTGCTCCTCACTGCAGGGTGATGTCCGGACGGATTAAGATGCTGGACACATTTTTTGTTTTGGTCTTTTTTGTTCAGACCATAGGTGCTTTACTTGCCCCCTCGCCAGTTCAACCCTGTCTTGGCTGGTGATAGGTAGAGTACCAACCCCTCCTCGGACGGGTGTCATGTCTGAGTCACTTACTTGTCAACTTGACATGTTTAATGTTCTCTTGTTAATTTTTTGTTCTTTTGTACTTCCCTTACCTTCTTTCCCTTCTCCTGCTCATATCATATGTGTGCTCTTCCATACTTCCACGGATGTATTATGCATTTACTCACCTGACCGTATTTAGAAATGTCTTCTATAGTGGTCGCCTCACTAAACGCGCACGGGCTGAACGAGCCATGTAAAAGGTCTCAAACACTATCTCTCCTTCTGAAAGATAAGGTCTCTGTGGCCTTTTTGCAAGAGACCCATTTCAGAACGGGCAAGATTCCTAAGCTTCCCCCTAAGAAATTTGTCCAGTGGTTTCACAGTACTCATGATTCCGCCAGTAGAGGGGTTAGTATAGCTGTGCATAAATGCCTCCCCTTTAAGCACTCAGCTATCTCAGCAGACCCAGAGGGCAGGTACATTTTTATAAAGGGTTTACTGGGTGAATCTCCAGTGACCTTTGCTGACTTGTACGCTCCCAATAAAGGCCAAGTACCATGGCTCGTTCAGACCCTTGATGCGTTATCCTCCTTCTCAGAGGGCTTATTAGTACTGGGGGGCGACTTCAATGTTGCCCTGGAGCCAGCGGTGGACACCTCGGTGGGCAGACCTTCTGTCTCTTATAAGCTTTTGAAAAGATTAAAAATTTCCCTGAGGAAACTTAAAGTATTGGATGTCTGGCGGGCCCTAAACCCCAATGGCCGAGACTATACTTTTTACTCACATGCCAAACTATCTTTCCACAGATTGGATTATATTTTCCTGTCTAGTTCGTATGTACGTAATGTCTCTGGAGCCCGGATAGGTAATATAACATTATCCGACCATGCCCCTGTCATTGTTAATTTTTCCCTGTCTGGCCCGCAGAGAAAGGAGCGATTGTGGCGTCTTAATGATACCCTGATTCTAGACCCTAGACATGCAGATAAACTTAAGGCCTCAATATCTGAATTTTTCACACTTAATGATACCCCAGAGTCGCCTCCTTCTCCTTCTATATTATGGGAATCCCATAAGGTGGTCCTCAGGGGGGAACTTATAGCTTTGGGAGCTTTTGTGAAAAAACAAAGGACGCTAGCTCTGGACGCCTTATTGGCGACCATATCCCGTCTAGAATCTTCCCACAAGGAATCTCAGGCTATAAGCACCCTAGCAGAACTAACTGAAGCCAGAACAAAACTAAAAAAATTTATTGAATGTCACCTCAGCAAAGTTGGTCCTACGTTCCCGATTCAAGGCCTATGCTCATGGGGATAGAGGAAATAGACTGATGTCGGCAATTGCCAAAAAGCAGTTTTCTGACTCCTTTGTTTCCTCTATTAAGGACTCCAAGGGCAAAATACATAAGTCTACCCCAGATGTCGCTAAGGCATTTTGCGCCTTCTATGAGGCCTTATATAATTTGCCACCCCTAATGGGACTACCCCTGGAGATTTATCTGAGGCCACTGATAAATTCTTGCAGTCTCTAGATCTTCCCTCTGTTTCCCCATCAAAAACTTCCCTCCTAACTAAGCCTATTTCTGACTCCGAGGTTCGCAAGGTCCTTATGTCTATCCCATCGGGTAAAAGCCCCGGCCCTGATGGATTTTCCATTGCATACTATAAATCCTTTCAGGATGTGTTAATCCCACGTTTCAGGAACTTGTGCAACTACCTTCTGACAGGGGGGTCTCTAGCTCCTCATTCCTTAATGGCGCACATTACTGTCCTCCATAAGGAAAACAAGGATCCAACATGCTGCAGTAACTATAGGCCAATATCTTTACTTAATAATGATGTGAAGTGGTGGGCGAAAATTCTGGCTACCAGGCTTCAGGATGTTCTTCCCGACATTGTACATGAGGAACAAGTAGGTTTTGTCCATGGCAGACAGGGGTCGGAGAACACGGTGCGGCTTCTACATCTGGTGAATTGGGCCAAGAAATCTTCTAGGCCTTTAGTCCTAGTGAGCACAGATGCGGAAAAAGCCTTCGACAGGGTCAGCTGGCTCTTTATGTCGCGGACCCTGTCGAAGTTTGGCCTCCCGGACCAGTTTATCAGTGCTGTCAACACACTTTATTCGGCCCCCTCTGCCATGGTCAAAGTCAATGGAGCATTGTCTCCACCATTTCACATCACCAACGGGACAAGACAGGGGTGCCCCCTCTCCCCGGCACTATTTGTACTGGTCATGGAAACCCTTCTGTGTAAAATTAGATCAGACCCTGTTATTAGAGGCCTTCAGATTGGCCCACAAACCCATGTTACTGCAGCATTCGCGGATGACCTTTTAGTCATGACCTCCAACCCTGCAGAAGCCTTGCCCAAGTTGTTGAATACTTTTGAGGACTTTGGATATGTATCCAACTTCAAAATAAATTATGGGAAATCCATGGCACTTAATATCTCTTGCCCCCAATCTGTAGTCAACAGTCTAAAACGTTCCACTCCATTTACCTGGGCCTCCAGAGACATTACATTTTTAGGAACGCATGTTTCGGCCAATATTCAAGACCTAGCATCCCTTAATTATGCTCCACTCCTGCAAGAGGTTCGCACCCACTTACAAAATTTGAAACTCCCTTTTGTTTCATGGATAGGGAGGAAAAACTATCTGAAAACTTTCATTCTCCCCAAATTTCTTTATTTGCTACAAGCCATCCCTATATGGTTGCCAAACTCATACTTTTCAGAGGTCCGCCGGGTGTTCACGCGCTTTCTCTGGAATGGCAAGTCTCCACGCATTGCCTATTTTGTCCTTACAAGAGATAAGAAGTTTGGAGGCTTTGGGATGCCTGATGTAAAGTCATATTACACTGCGGTTCAGTTATGTAGATGTGTATCTACCCTGACATGTAAATCTAGCTCCCTTTGCTCACGGCTCGAATCTGTATTACTCACCAACCAAGATCAGCTCACTCTATGGGGTGTTAGGCCCTTTTCAGCCAATCATTATGCCTCATCCCCGGTTTGGAAAGGAATGCTAGTAGAATGGTCTAAAATGGTCAAATCCCAGCAGTTTAGCTTTCCCAATCCTTGTATGCCTCTTAAATTGTTACAGAGCTATATTCATCCTTCTGTGTCAAGCCCCTCTGGGATTTGGTCTAGGCTCGCTGGCTTGTCCCTGCGGGATGTCCTTCTCCCAGATGGTAGTTTGCAGTGGGATTTTATAACGGATCGCCCCGAAATCAAGACAGCCCCCTTTTTCCATTTGGCAGATTTTAAGAGAGATACCAAGTTATGCGTTGGAACCTTTGCTAGTAGTAGCTCCCCCTCTTGGCTCTCGAAGAAAGTCTTGGCTCCTAAGCCTCCTCCTAGGCTATTATCCCAGATGTATAAAGAAATGCTTTCCTCCTTACCACCAGAGCTTGGGTATTTGTCTTCATGGGAGCGAGAGCTTTCTGTGACCTTGACGGAACCAGAAAGAGCCTTTGTTTTGGCTCATTCTCATGGCTTTGGTCGTTGTGTGAGAGTTCAGGAGAATTCTTTTAAGCTACTAAGTAGATGGTACAAAACTCCTGAATTCTTGCACAAACTTAATCCTGAGGTACCCGAGGTGTGCTGGAGATGTGGCATAGAAACCGGTTCACTATCACATATCTGGTGGCTCTGCCATAAGATTCAACCGTTTGGGAAATTGATAAAATCAATGATTAATAGTGTTTGCAAAACTAAAGTCGTACTAGATGCTAAACTTATCTTACTGTGGTGCCCTAATAGCACGATAACCCCTGCCAAAAATAATCTCCCTACAATGCTGATTACAGCAGCTAGACTACTAGTTCCCTTTTTGTGGAAAACCGATTCCCCTCCAAATCTCGATATGTGGACGGACAAGGTAGATCATATCTACCGCTTTGAGGAACTGGCGCATTGGGAAACAAACTCTCGCCACTGTTTTCTAAAGCTTTGGTCCCCGTGGAAATCACACAGGAATTTCACATGATAGAGCAGGATTCCCTCACTTCTCCTCCCTACCTCCTTTTTCCCTTCTTTTCGTTTCTTTTGATGTATGTTTCTGATGAAGATGATAATAGCTGGTATTGTTTACACATGACTTGTATGCTGGATAACTATTGTGACTCTTAATGTTCTGAAACAGTTGTCATGTGTGGGCATGTGGCCTTGTTTTCTTACCTCAATAAAAAGAAATATGGTTAAGAATATAACTTACTATAATACTGCTCCTATGTACAAGAATATACCTACTATAATACTGCTCCTATGTACAAGAATATAACTACTATAATACTGCCTCCTATGTACAAGAATATAACTACTATAATACTGCTCCTATGTACAAGAATATAACTACTATAATACTGCTCCTATGTACAAGAATATAACTAGTATAATACTGCCTCCTATGTACAAGAATATAACTACTATAATACTGCCTCCTATGTACAAGAATATAACTACTATAATACTGCTCCTATGTACAAGAATATAACTACTATAATACTGCTCCTATGTACAAGAATATAACTACTATAATACTGCTCCTATGTACAAGAATATAACTACTATAATACTGCCTCCTATGTACAAGAATATAACTACTATAATACTGCTCCTATGTACAAGAATATAACTACTATAACACTGCTTCTATGTACAAGAATATAACTAATATAATACTGCCTTCTATGTACAAGAATATAACTACTATAATACTGCCTCCTATGTACAAGAATATTATTACTATAATACTGCCTCCTATGTACAAGAATATAACTACTATAATACTGCCCCCTATGTACAAGAATATAACTACTATAATACTGCTCCTATGTACAAGAATATAACTACTATAATACTGCCTCCTATGTACAGGAATATAACTACTATAATACTGCTCCTATGTACAAGAATATAACTACTATAATACTGCTCCTATGTACAAGAATATAACTACTATAATACCGCCCCCTATGTACAAGGAGATAACTACTATAATACTGCCTCCTATGTACAAGAATATAACTACTATAATACTGCCTCCTATGTACAGGAATATAACTATAAAGGTTCTTCAATCCATAACTTTATTACATTTAATGCTTCAAAAAAAATATTTCTATGGTGTTTTGTGCACTCGCACACTCGACAGGAATTCTACGTGTAGTCCTATGAAAACCAGAGATTACCCTAACAATTTCAGCACTGCTAAGTCTGGACCCTAATGGGTATTGTGCGCCCCATTTACCTGGCACACAGAGGTATTTCTCATATTAACCAATCAGGCCACTGTTTTAGTCGGCAGCAGGTGTACGTGTAGAGTTATAGAAATCCATATTGATATATTGCAGTCTGTGTATAAATCTACAATAGTAGAAAATTGCGGCACACAGCTTTTTTTTTTTATTTGCAATTAATCACGTTTTTAATGGTTTCATTTCACATTCACATCATCAGCATGATCCAGTTATAATCCCACATCACAATGGTAGTCACAATTGGTGAATACAAAGACCGTACGTTTCGGCCAGGGTGGCCTTCTTCAGCGGTCAAAAAATCTGAAGGTAGTTAGGATGGTGAGCGCTGGATCACAGCCACACTTTATATGGCCGCACACACAGGCAGCGGCCTGTGATCCAGCGCTCACCATCCTAACTACCTTCAGATTTTTTGACCGCTGAAGAAGGCCACCCTGGCCGAAACGTACGGTCTTTGTATTCACCAATTGTGACTACCATTGTGATGTGGGATTATAACTGGATCATGTCGATGATGTGAATGTGAAATGAAACCATTAAAAACTTGATTAATTGCAAATCAAAAAAAAAGCTGTGTGCCGCAATTTTCTACTATTGTGCTATGACTGCAAAGTCCTTGTGGGCACCAGCTAACACGGAGTGCGGTACTTCATTTAGTGAATTTTGTGTATAAATCTACATGACCACCTCCTCTTTGCTACAACTGTGTTTATATGTCTCCATAACCTGCCATCTATAATAATCTTGTTAATCAGGAGTCATGGTGGGGGTTGCGGTTTATGTCTTTGAAACATGTTTTTTTTAGAGCGTCAGCATCAGAAGGGTTAACTGCGCAGTGAGCGCAGCTGATATGAAGAGCGCAGCTTCCCTGATACATCAAACGAGCCCCACGCCGGCTCCGGAACGAGAGATTCAAGGCTCCTCATCCAGCCAGTGTGGATCAATGTTCAATAGCTCTCCCCGGCCTGCTCAGCTAACAAGCTCAGCGATATAGCAGGAGGCAGCTATAATTGGGGACGCCTGGCAGGGGAACCGCTCTGTGGATTCAATTTCATATATATCTATATAATATGGAGGCAGCGGCGAAGACTCGAAAGATCCAGAATTATCAGAGACCAGAAAAAAATCTGCAGCGTAGACACAGGGGTGACAGAACCATAGTGACCCAACCATGACCCGAGCTCATCCAACGGCTGCAGTCTCTCATCTACCTATGTGTCTCTCTCCTCCTCACGTCTCTCTTTCTCAGTCTCGTCTCTCTCCCTCTCATGTCTCTCCCTCGCTGGCGTCTCTCTCTCACCTCTCTCCCCCTCTTGTCTCTCCCTCTCTCTTTCTCCCTCGTCTCTCTCCCTCTCTCGCCCCTTTCCCCCCTCTTGTCCCTCTCCCTCTTAAGTCTCACCTCTCTCTCGTCTTTCTCTCCCTCTCATGTCTCTGTCTTTCTCCCTCGTCTCTCTCTCCCTCTCTCGCCCCTTTCCCCCCTCTTGTCCCTCTCCCTCTTACGTCTCACCTCTCTCTCGTCTCTCTCTCTCCCCCTCTTGTCTCTCTCTTTCTCCCTCATCTCTCTCCCCCCTTTCCCCCTCTCGTCTCTCTCTCCCTCTCTCGCCCCTTTCCCCCCTCTTGTCCCTCTCCCTCGTCTTTCTCTCTCTCTCCCCCTCTTGTCTCTCTCTTTCTCCCTCGTCTCTCTCCCCCTCTTCTCTCTCTCTTTCTCCCTCATCTCTCTTGCCCCTTTCCCCCTCTCGTCTCTCTCTCCCTCTCTCGCCCCTTTCCCCCTCTTGTCCCTCTCCCTCTTACGTCTCACCTCTCTCTCGTCTTTCTCTCTCTCCCCCCCTTTTCTCTCTCTTTCTCCTTCGTCTCTCTCCCCCTCTTGTCTCTCTCTTTCTCCCTCGTCTCTCACCCCTTTCCCCCCTCTTGTCCCTCTCCCTCTTACGTCTCCTCTCTCTCGTCTCTATATCCATTCCTGTATTTATCGATTTTAGCTAATCTGTTAATGTAAAGATCTCTCTCATATCTATCTTATATCTAGTTTATATCCCAAATTTGGAGATATTTTCTAACGTGCGATCTTTTAACAATGTAACGTGCGTGCAATGACCATCATGAGCCTGTGGCAGGATCAGCGACATATTGTCCTGTCTGTATCTATCTGTTTTCTAGCCACCCAATGATTCTACCCTAGAGAGATAATTCCATAGGGCACAGGAGCCTGAAATTATCTGATGCCTCATAATGTAAGGCGCTGGCGTCTACAGGAATCCTGACGGGATCGTCCAAGACCAGAACTTCGTCCAATGACCGTTTGCTTCTCATGTTTTGAATTCTGCCGTTACAAATCACTGGTCAGATCAACTCGCCAGCTTTGCCTTCTGCTTGTCTATTACCAGTATAACTTCAAGGCGATGTCCAGTTTGTAAAACCCATTTACAAATACCCTATTAGGGGATTCTGAATTAATGTGGGGCTCTTTTTATTAGGATCTTCCTCTGGCCAGAACAGCTACAAAGTGCAAAGAGCGTCTCTTCCTCTGGAGGACCCAAGACGTCCATGCCTTAAACATGCAGTCTATTAATTTCAATGGGAGCTGTGCAATACCAATTCCTCCCTGGGGTGATGCTGTAGGCAAAGTAAACCCTTGCTGCACCGATCTCTGCAATTCCCAGCAGTGGAACAACTTGTGGTAACACTTGTAACATAAAGGGACTGTTCGCAACGGACCATTCCGAAAAATTCTGCAAGTGCCCAAAAATGGCCACTGCCGAATCCAAAATAGTTTAAAAAAACTTCTATGTTCCTTTCTATTTAAAAATAAAAGTACAAAAAGTTGATATCAATGATTTTATTCTTTTGAACATCTTCCCTTTGAAATCTTCAAAGTTTGCAGTCCCTGCGAGATATCGTCCTCATCACCTGGTCGGCGTACTTTCCTATTTATGAGAATCAGCGGTGGGTGAAATCTGTTAAGGGAAGGATATCGTGGAATCAAAGGAAAATAACAACACGGGTGCGGTGAGAGGGGTTTACTCGAGCGCAACTAACGATTCTCCCAAGCATCAGTAATTTTTAATTTCCTCTTTTTCATAGGAATTTATTTTTTATTTTTTTAAAACCTCCATGTTTTCTCTGCAGTTTCCATCAGCTATAAAAAAAAATGTAACCTACCGGCCAGGCGTGGTCCATTCCAGATTAACAGGACTATAGGAGCCATACAAACCTACTGCCTGGAAATGATTCCCCAAAAATTGGTGGTCTTAAATTGGTGTGAATACTTTTGCAACCCCCTTTTTTGTCTTCTCGTGCATCTAAAATTAATTAAAAAAAATGTAGCAACTGTGAAAAGCCCCTTTAAAATTTCTAGTGCAGCACCTGAGCAGCGTGTGTAATGGAAGCGTCCTCTTCTCCCAGGCACCTTCCAACGTCAGGGTCACACCGTGTCTCGTGGGCCTAGATGGTGAGCAGATAAAGGACAGAACGTTCTCCTCTGCAGGTGAGACCGTTCATCCATCTCATGTCAGCCGAGCGGGCTCAGCTTGGGGTCCCAGCGGGAAAGTAGAGAGGACAGTGCAAGGTGACCCAGTGACAGGACGGGGGCCCATAGAGCCGGGGGCAGCTGCGGACTCCTCATCGATCCTGTACAACACAACCTTCCTCCACATAAACCAGTGTAAAGAAAACATACACAGGTAGATACCTAATACTCCTAATTTTCCAGTAGCCATCTTTTCCTATAGAATGAAGGGGTTAGTAGTGCTGGCCTCACAACACACCACAGAATCCTCTGCAGTTGTCCACATTGGTCTCCACTCGAGGCAGCTCCCCCAAATTCCTTAAAGCAGCTCCTAATAAACACCATCCTTCTGTGCCATTCATTAGTCAAAGTGAATCTCCATTGATGCTAAACGGTTTTGTTTTTGTTTTTTATTTATCACAGATGGTAAAGGGTTAAAGGCGACTATTTCCTGGCCCCTTGCTGTGTGACGCAGTTTTTAAGTGGGGGAATGGTTACTGCCAAAAAGTCACAAACATCTCCAATGTTGAAGGTTGCAATGCATTATTCTTCTAGTTTCGATCAGCTGTTCCGGCATCGGCAGAAATTGTAGCCACCATTAAAAGCCTGAGAGGGCGACATTAAACCCGCACCATGGAGGTAGTGCACTCAAGAAATGCACCTTCCTGCAGAATCCATCGTACTTCGTGACCCATGAGTTTTATTCCATGATCCCTCATCCTTGAAAGTAAAGAAAGGTCTTCAGTTACACACAGGACATTTTCACCCATCCTCCCCATGAGTGTTGGTTGCCCTGGTTTGTCCTGTGGTCCCTTGCCTGCCGGTCCCTTCTTTATGATCAACAGGACTGCGCTCTTTCAGAATTCGGTTACCTACAAGTTAACTAAATTCCCTGTCAAAGGCACGACAACTCACAATTTCGAGCTTGGAAAATTTGTGCCTGGTTTGCCCCATTGCCTTGGTTCCTCGGCAGTCTTTGGGAACCCATTAGAAAAGTCAACCCAAAGTATAGCACCAAATTTCTGTGCTCTTCAAGAAGCATAGCTCCACGTGTTCACCCCTCCATCACTTTTAGCGAAGTATTTGCCCCTTGGGACCATTCTCTCCTGTCTTGATTACTTAAAGGGTTTCTGTCACCCCACTAAAGTGTTTTTTTTTTTTTGGGCTAGTTAAATTAGTTATATAGCGATATCTGAAAATATAATAGTGTTCCTTACTTTGATCCAGCAGTTTAGTCAAAAAACGAAGTTTTATCATATGCAAATTCGGTCTCTACCAGCAAGTAGGGCGTCTACTTGCTGGTAGCTGCTGCAGAAATCCGCCCCCTCCTCTTGTTGATTGACAGGGCCAGCCGTGATCTCCTCCTCCGGCCAGCCCTGTCGGCATTTCAAAAATCGCGCACCCGTGTTGAATCTGCGCAGGCGCTCTGAGATGAGGAGGCTCGTCTCCTCAGAGCTCCCTCAGTGCGCCTGCGCCGATGACATCATCGAAATAGAAGACGTCATCGGCGCAGGCGCACTGAGGGAGTTCTGAGGAGACGAGCCTCCTCATCTCAGAGCGCCTGCGCAGATTCAACACGGGCGCGCGATTTTTGAAATGCCGACAGGGCTGGCCGGAGGAGGAGATCCCGGCTGGCCCTGTCAATCAACAAGAGGAGGGGGCGGATTTCTGCAGCAGCTACCAGCAAGTAGACGCCCTACTTGCTGGTAGAGACCGAATTTGCATATGATAAAACTTCGTTTTTTGACTAAACTGCTGGATCAAAGTAAGGAACACTATTATATTTTCAGATATCGCTATATAACTAATTTAACTAGCCCAAAAAAAAAAAATCACTTTAGTGGGGTGACAGAAACCCTTTAAGTTGAAGCACCGGGCAGGGGTGGGGGCTCAGTTCAGGTTCCTTTGGGAATGACAAGATGACCATCCCATGGCAGTGGCATACATAGATGAAAGGTAAATCCACTATGGTGCCAGATTTTGCCATAAGGACCTGATGTTCATTTCCCCCCTTAATGTCCTTTAGATGAGTTTTACAATGGCGGTCCATGCCCCCTCCTTCAGGGGGTGCTCTACTCACCTTCCTGGTCTTGTCCAGCGATCCAAACCCATTGTCCCTCCTCTTCACCCGCAGCAGGCCCAGCTAGTAGAGTCCAATCCTTTTGCTGCACACCGCTTCCTGTTCTTCTCTGCTCGGCCTGCTGTCCCCGCCCATGCATGCCCTTCCTGGCTCTTAAATGGCCTGTGCACGCACCCTAATTCTTCCCCTGGCACTGTGGGAAGGTACCTGAGCAATAGGTTCACTAGTTCCTGCTAAGGTGTGCTGTATTTGATTGTCTGCCTGTGTACCAACTTCCTCCCGATTCCTGGATTTTGACCCTCTGCTGCATTACCTGATCACTGCCTATTTATCACATTGACCCTTTGCTGCCTGCCATGACCTTTGCACTCTTTTTCAGATTCATACAAACTCTCTCTGCCCTGACCTTGGCCTGTTACTGACTACAAGTTTTGCCTGATCCCTCGGTCCTTTTCACCAGTGTCTCTGACCCCCATGGGTCAGCTGTCAACCACACTGGGACTACTCCAAGAGGTAGAGGTCTACATATTAAAGTGTGAATACTAGGGCACTGCCAGGATAATGACCTTAGATTTAGGCCAAAGTCAAACAGGTTGGTTAACACAGTGGTTCCCCACCCAATGTCTATAACAATGAGCCTTAGGTCCATTCTCCACCCCTAGTTTCACAGTCTGCTTTTTGTAGAAATGGAGCCATCTAGAGGCTGTGTCTAGTATTTCAGCATTCAAGTGAGCTGCAGTACCAGACTCAGCCAATGGACACATGTGGCACTGTTTCTAGGGGGAAAAAAAATTGGGTGGTCCCACTTTCCTATAGGAGTCCTGTGCACATAGGATATGTCTGCCCCTTAGCAAATCTATGTTCATGAATCCTAGGATAGCAACTCCTGGCAGATCAATTCTCAAGAAAGAATCCGTCCCAGTGAATCAGTAGGAAAAATCACTGATTCCTCTGTGGATCCCTTTTTCCATAACAGAAGTCCCTCAGGCTCCACCTCAATCATTCTGCGAGGAATTCACAAAGATCTCAGTGAAAATGAAGCCGACATACAGGAGACGGATACCCCACCGAGACCTGGGGATAATAGCACGGCAACAGAGGAGTTACATTGGACATGTTCAGTCTCCTGAGATTTCTCATCAGCACAACTTTATTTTCTGCCTGTTGTTCTGTGCGGTTAATGATGTCAGGGTAATTAGTCTACAAAGATAACGACAATTACCAGAGAAAAAATAGAAACTGAACTTTAAAACAATTTCCCCAGAGAAACTTTCTGCAAAAGTAAAAGTTTGGTGGTGAAGACTGATAAGGAGGTAGGGAGGGGCAGAGCCTTCAATTCTAGCTGAAAACAGCAGCCACCAGGGGGAGCCAAGGAGCATACTGCAGACTGTGTTACTGAGTTCAATGGCACTGGTGGTGGCTGGAGACAGAATTCTATCATATATATATATAGTGAGAGAGAGAGCTCCCTCTAGTGGTGGCTGCAGGCAGTAAGAATTTTATCATATAACTATGTATAAATGTATACACAGTGAGCTCCCTCTAGTGGTGGCAGCGGGCAGACCACTATATAAAACAAAATATGGTGTACAAGTGAGGATATTTGCTTTACAGTTGGAGAACTGGTGTAAGATAACCGAAAGCTCCGATCTGATTGGCTACTTCCGGCTGATTTTTAATGCACTGGTTCTTCTACCCATAAACCATTACTGGACAGACTAGTTGGTAACAGGCGACTGCATGACATTAAAGATCACAAACATCCCGCCATCCGTCCTATTTAAGACTGGGGCTACATGGCGACTTTGCCTGCGCAAGCACGTGACCAAAGATGGCGGTGTAGCAGTGCGGCCTCACAAGTAAATGGCAATGCAGCAGTGTTTTTGCCCTTCTGTGGCCGTGACCATTGTCATGGACCATGTAGCCCCAGCCCAACGATAGAGAATGTGGTCGCAGAGAAGTCCTGGTTCAGATTTCTGTCGACTGTCGTGTCGCGATACCTTGCGGGTCATTCACGGTCCTTAGGTGAGATATAGTGGCGCAAGTTCATGACCTTATGTTGCGCGGCTCCAATGCGCCGTATAGTCCTGATGTTAAGAGGAGCAGGTTTCATGCCAAGGACAAAACATTAGCTTCCTCCTCGGCATGAGGACATCATGGCGGCCGAGAGGAGCAGTGACTGGAAGACATTCGCAGGTCTGTGTCCTTGTCTTGCACATCAGAAGCATGCAGGAAGAGGGCTCATAAAGAACTGCGGTGACAGCTCCGCGTACTGCAGCTCCCCTGCCAGGGCCACAGTCACGGCCGTCTGTGCCGCACGCTACTCCCTTCACTAATGGTAATAGAATTTAATGGTTTGGCAAAACAGATGAGTGACGGAAGAGCGGGAAGGGGCTGACAGGCGGCACAAATGAAAAGGCAACAGCTAAAGTCAACCTCAAGGGACAGTAACGGACAGAAGTTCATCAACATAAGGGACTGTCGCCCACTACATGTGTTTTGCAAGTGCGTGATCCTTCCCAGACTCTCTGCAATGCCACTCGTGCCACAAATATGCCCCCGCACTCCCCAGTGGGCAATATCAGAACCCTAGGCGGTAGCTCCATGTCCTCATACCCAGTTCACCAAGTGTCCAAACATATATAAATGACGAAAAAAAGATGGAGCCGATTGGGTAGAGGCTGAACAAAGCTGCATGCAGGAACATCAGCCTGGCCCAGAAGGCCCAGATTCTGGCTACTTCATGCTCCTTTTTTTTTTGTAATGACCTTGCAAACCCTTGGTTTTGAATATGAGGTGCATGCCCGGAAAATCATGAGGGTTTTGGCAGGCTGGAATAAATTAGGTTTTTGGTAAAAGTCGTCTGACGGCGCAGACATCCTTGCAGGGGTGGATTTGGCAATTCTGAGGCCACAAGCAAAGTAATGTCTGGGGGCCCCCCTATATCAGAACAAAGCCCCCCCCCCCCTTCCCACTGCTCAGCCCCACCCTGTTGCATTATTAATCTCCGCCCAGTCAGGCCGCTATAGCCTCACTCTTAGCAGTGCAGCCTGTGCACTCAGGGGTGCACCTAGCCTTTCTGCTGCCTGAGGCGAAAACTGAAACGGCGCCAAATTCCAATTTCTTAACCTAACCCCTTCTCCACAATGAATGCGCCAATGGCCATTCCGCTTCCCCCCTCTTGCCCCTACCTGGTGCTGCCTCATTGGTGGTGCACCCCTGTGTGCACTTCTGCAACTACTCTGTCCCTGACCAGCAGGGGGCCCCCTGGTCTCTGGGGCCCCAAGCTTTTGCTTGGTTGGCAGGTTCCCCTGTCCTCAGTTACCACTCCAGACGCCCTCCACAGGGAGTAAAGTACAATCCTTTACATCTTTACTGCCGGAACTTAATGAGTCCAGGACTACAACTCCCAGGATACACTCAGGCAATAAATGTAGATGAGAAATTCAGTAAAAGAAAAGAGAAAAATACCAGTTCTGCCCACAGCTTCTGGCAGGCTGGGCACAGCGCCAAGGCGAGGCTGCCAGCACACATAGACATAATGTACATGCTTTCATCTCTGGGGTGCCGTCAGTGGGGTGCAGCTGCAGTCTGAGCCTGAGATATTGTCACATCCCGCGAGGTACTAAAACCTCTTCTCTTCTGCACTTGCCTTTGATTTCCAGCGCTCGCACAATGCAGCAGATGGAGCAGAGTCAGACGCCATTTGGTCGATTCATTAATATCCGCACTCCTATTAGTGATTCCCAAATTATCCTCCGCTCTACCTGCTCTAACCAGCTCCTCCATGACCTTTCTGTGGAGAAGACTGCAATGCAATTCCCCCATGTACGTGCCCCTGAATGCATACGTGCCCGCCTTCTAATCCTGACTGACAACCGCCACAAAAACATGGCGTCAGTATGGTATATGACTGCATAAATAATAGTCCGGTGACACCTGACTACTGGTACAGTAGGGTCCATAGATACTGGCATCCCCTCTTTCTCCATTTTTAGGCTGCCGTCCATCAGGGGCCACGGTGCCACAGAACCATACGGTCAAGTATCCATATCTTACGTACATGACTCCTTTTTGGGTTGCTGCTCCCTAACTAGAATATCCTGCACCAGTCTCTGACCCCTTTTCTTACCCCTTAGGCCTTATGCACACAAATGTATTTTGTTTCCGTGTCCGTTCCTTTTTTTTTTTTTTGCGGATAGGATGCTGATCCATTTATTTCAATGGGTCCGCCAAAAATGCTATCCGCATCCGTATGTCCATTCCGTAGCCCCCCAAAAAAAAATAAAAAATAGAACATGTCCTATTCTTGTTAGTTTTAGGCATTGTTACAATAGATACGCAAAAAAAACGGATGGCATCTGTTTTTTTTGTGGATCCACAATTTGCAGACCGCAGAACACATATGGTCGTGTGCATGTAGCCTTACTGGCATTTAGGCCTCATGCACACGACCATTCCGTTTTTTGCAGTCCGCAAACCGCGGATCCACAAAAAACGGAAGCCGCCCGTGTGCCTTCCGCAATTTGTGGAAAGGAACGGGCGGCCCATTGTAGAAATGCCTATTCTTGTCCGCAAAACGGACAAGAATAGGACATGTTCTATAATTTTTTGCGGGGCCGCGGATTAGAGCAACTGATGCGGACAGCACACGGAGTGCTGTCCGCATCTTTCGCGGCCCCATTGAAGTGAATGGGTCCGCACCCGAGCCGCAAAAACGGCAGCTCGGATGTGGACCCAAACAAAGGCCTTACACAGAGGCTACCGGACACCCAGAGGCCAGGGCCACTTTCTTGCTCCCAGTCCCTATGGGGCTTTGACCACCATCATCACAGGGCCGCATTGATCCTGCCTCCATTATAAGCCACACAAAACTAATAAGTAATGGGGCTTCCAGATTTACAGTCCCGGGGGTGACAGTACCACCCGTTACCTGAGCAGTCCCTACCAAAAGAGTCCGCTCCCTACCAAAAGAGTCCGCTCATAAGATATAGCCCTGTAGCGTCTAAAGCTGGCCGCACGCATTAGAAGAATATTGTCAAAACCCGCTAATGGTTTATCAGCACATCTGTATGGGGGAAGGATGGATCGTGCATGTAGGATTTCAACATGCCCAGTCCTTTTATTTTTGCAGCTCCTTATCCGCCTTTGTGAAGACATGCACACTCAGCCGACAGCTCAAAGATATAAGACCACCTTAAGACCAGGGATGACGCCCCCTAAAGGCACAGTTATCACTTAAAGGGGTTCGCTGGTGTTATGTGAATGAAGCTTAATGCTTCATTCCCCATTTTCAAGATCTCTGCTTGCTGTGGGTACAGACCCACTAGGGTTTGCTACAATTGTATCCACGCTGTTCAGCTCATAGACTGATACATTGTAGCAAGCGCAACTAGAGAAATAGTCTAGACTGGAAGCAATAGTAGCAAAGCCTCAGCTGTGAGTAGTATCCGCCTCTGGATGTAAACAAGAATGTTCTCATTCACTGACATCTTGAAGAATCGAAACACAATAAATGTAGGAATAGAAACTTGTAGAGCTTTATGTTACACTTTGAGGTTTACCGTCCTAAAAGTGGAAAATCCCTTTAATGGGAGATGTTAAACTGGTTGACCATACACTATACGACTGCTGCCTGTTGCGGCGGTTGGGAGTAGTAGTGAGCCGGTTAGTGAGGGTTAAGCGGCTCGGCCTGTGCGCGTCTCCCCGGATTTTCATCCATATTCCCGGCACATCTCTGTTTCTTTTGTAGCATCTTCAGCTTTTCCTTCCTTGTTCTGAAGCAGAGACGTCGCCTGTCAAGGTCTGTGCATCCGAGAGCCGAGATTTCAGCATTTTGGACAAGAAAAATGACATTTTGATAGAATTCTGACTTCAAGGATTGAGGCTCCAGTGACAGATACCAGCGGCTTATCTTCCAGGGGGTGCAGGCTGTGTGCAGCCGGGGAGCGAGACTCCTAATCCAGACCGAGAGACTGCTGCATGCAGAATGAGACTGTCATTGCAGATCTGAGACTGATGACCGCCCCCAGCTAGAAAAGCTGGCTGACTACCAATATGGTAGCCATTACAGCTCCCACAGGGGTTGTCAGGCGGACTAACTGTCTGTGCAATATAAGCTGTGGGAATCATTATTTAGATTTGCCATTCAGACGTCTGGGAGGATTGTGTGAAAACAGAGACACCCGACCAATGACCAGCAGGGCCACCCGACCAATGACCAGCAGGGCCACCCGACCAATGACCAGCAGGGCCACCCGACCAATGACCAGCAGGGCCACCCGACCAATGACCAGCAGGGCCACCCGACCAATGACCAGCAGGGCCACCCGACCAATGACCAGCAGGGCCACCCGACCAATGACCAGCAGGGCCAGCCGACCAATGACCAGCAGGGCCACCCGACCAATGACCAGCAGGGCCACCCGACCAATGACCAGCAGGGCCACCCGACCAATGACCAGCAGGGCCACGTGACCAATGACCAGCAGGACCACCTGATCAATGACCAGCAGGACTACGTGACCAATGACCAGCCAGGCCACTCAACCAATGACCAGCAGGACTTATGCGACCAATGACCAGCAGGGCCAACAGACCAATGACCAGCAGGGCCACGTGACTAATGACCAGCAGGGCCACGTGACCAATGACCAGCAGGGCCAACAGACCAATGACCAGCCAGGCCCCTCAACCAATGACCAGCAGGACCACCTGACCAATGACCAGCAGGGCCATCCAACCAATGACCAGCAGGGCCACCCGACCAATGACCAGCAGGACCACCCGACCAATGACCAGCAGGGCCACCCGACCAATGACCAGCAGGGCCACCCGACCAATGACCAGCAGGGCCACCCGACCAATGACTAGCAGGCCACCCAACCAATGACTAGCAGGCCACCCAACCAATGACCAGCAGGGCTACGTGACCAATGACCAGCAGGGCCACGCAACCAAATGACCAGCAGGGCCACCCAACCAATGACCAGCAGGGCCACCCAACCAATGACCAGTAGGACCACCCGACCGCTGACCAGCAGGGCCACCCAACCAATGACCAGCAGGACCACCCGACCAATGACCAGCCAGGCTTTACCAAATGTTACCATTTATTAGAACGCTGTTCATCTCGGGATTAGACATGTCATATAGCTTGATATAGTTTGCAGGACGACACTTCAGAGACCTCCTGGACTCCCAGCAGAGCAAACAAGTCTCCCGCACAGCACATGGGAGTGATCTTTTATGGACGACCAGATGAATAAATCATTTAATGCGGATTTCAAACCCACAGGCTGGAGAGGAGGCGACATGGAGCAAAAGCTGCTGGCACAGAGAAGAATGGCTAATAGGGTGGCACAGAGGCTGCTCTGGGGGCAGTGGGGCTATTACGGGGGCACAGGCGCTGTTGAGGACAAAGGTCTGTTTATGGGGAGACAGGGGCTATTATGGAGACACACAAGAGGACATTATAGGGATGTCACCAGTGCATAGGCTGTTACAGGGGCAAAGTAGGGAGGCAATGGGACAGTAGTGGGGGCGCAGGGGCGGTTAATGTGGGACAGGCTGTTATAGGATTGGGACACAGGTATTTTTAGGGTCAAAGTCTGTGATGGATGGTATAAAATTACTGGGCCCCATCTTGGAGGTTCTCCAGTAAAATGCCCATGGATTGGTTTATGCGCCAGTGTCATCTTGAGCTGGAGTCGTCCACCGCCGGCTGAAACAAGCTGATGTTGACTGTAATAACTTAGACTTATTTCATAAATTCCTGCAGCGATTTGTATGCTGGCACCAAAAATATTCAAATTGCCGTCAAATGTGGCGTCCGCTGGCAGCTGCTCCTGCGGATAATTGAGCGCCGCCGCCGCCACCAGCCTGCCTTTATCTGTTTTAGAGCCACAGAATAAAAAAAAAAAAAAAAACAGGAATTTAATCAGTGGGAAAATGTCCATCATTTGCATAACAAGAAGACGGTAAAGCCGGTTGACAGCGTCCTGCGCCGGCAGCACCTGGGAGCGAGGCTGTCCAGGGAGGAAAGGGTTAACGCCGAGCTATTCATTCCTATGCAGGGCTAAAGGGAATATAATAAAAATAAAAAAATGTGTCTTCTCGGGTCTCCTGCGCTAAAAGGGTTTTTTGAAAAATCAGTTTCCATAGAAACCAGATCAAACATCCAATCTGACGGGTGACAGGCGGCGCTGTCGGCTGTGGACACTAGATGGCGCCGACAAACTGAAGGCGAGCGCTCTCTGGATTTTGCAGCAGTGGAAGCTTTTACAATTCATATAAATAAGGAGGGGGGGGGGATCACAAAAAAAATAAAAATAGCTGCGGTTTCAGATGTAGGATACTGGGTGACGCCTCCTTTATGCCAGGACGCCGGTTTGCAATGCGCGGTGTGGTGGAAATGCTCATTCTCACTTAATGAAAACCATATTTCAGGGAAATGCCAACGCAAGATGCTCAGCAGATAGAGGAGCACAATGACTTGGGATTTGCAAAAAAAAAAAAAAAAAGCCTTAATTTCGCCTCTGTGGTGGAGTCAGGGTATTGCAACCCAGCAGGCGAGTCCCCCCACTTTGGTGAGTCCAGTAATGCACTTGTATAAGGGAAATGCTTATAAAGCAATTGCCTCACATGTTGCAGAACAGCAGCTGTTTATGGCAGCCTGTATCCCGCCCATCAATCACAGGCTGCCCTAGAACAGCAGCAGCAATTACAATAGCACATTAGGGAATTACTATATATGCAATTCTCTTACTATGCAAGCCATATGCAGGAGCTGTAGAATATTCCACAAGTGTTCTCCAGGTGATCCCACGTGTTACATACGAGGTACGCGCTGAGCCCCGAAGCCGTGATTTGGAATTTCCATTTAACTGGAATTGGTTCATAAGGGAATTCTGTTTCCGCAAATAATTTCCTCCGTCCGGACCCCAAATGTACAACAGCCATTGTGATCTCCGATTACTCCACATCCATATAGAAGGACCTGTCATCAGATCCTCAACTACACGTATACGGCCGGACTCCAAAATACCGCATTATACAAATATTATATAGAAAACAGATGAATAAACAGGAAGGGGAACATACCCGGCACTGCTTCCTGGTATAACCTGGGCATGATCTGTATAGAATTACCAGTATATATGTACAGCTGGTACAAGTTATACATCTCCTTGTATATAGTGATATGGAGCATGCTGGTATAACCTGGGCATCTCCTGTATATAATTATATATGTACAGCTGGTATAACCTGGGTATCTCCTGTATATAATTATATATGTACAGCTGGTATAACCTGGGCATCTCCTGTATATAGTTATAAATGTACAGCTGGTATAACCTGGGCATCTCCTGTATATAATTATATATGTACAGCTGGTATAAGTTATACATCTTCTTGTATATAGTGATATGGACCATGCTGGTATAACCTGGGCATCTCCTGTATATAATTATATATGTACAGCTGGTATAACCTGGGCATCTCCTGTATATAATTATATATGTACAGCTGGTATAACCTGGGCATCTCCTGTATATAGTTATAAATGTACAGCTGGTATAACCTGGGCATCTCCTGTATATAATTATATATGTACAGCTGGTATAAGTTATACATCTTCTTGTATATAGTGATATGGACCATGCTGGTATAACCTGGGCATCTCCTGTATATAATTATATATGTACAGCTGGTATAAGTTATACATCTTCTTGTATATAGTGATATAGACCATGCTGGTATAACCTAGGTATCTTCTGTATATAATTATATATGTACAGCTGGTATAAGTTATACATCTTCTTGTATATAGTGATATGGACCATGCTGGTATAACCTGGGTATCTCCTGTATATAATTATATATGTACAGCTGGTACAAGTTATACATCTTCTTGTATATAGTGATATGGCCCGTGCTGGTATAACCTGGGCATCTCCTCTATGTAATTCTATATGTACAGCTGGTACAAGTTATACATCTTCCTGTATATAGTGATATGGACCATGCTGGTATAACCTGGGCATCTCCTGTATATAATTATATATGTACAGCTGGTATAAGTTATACATCTTCTTGTATATAGTGATATGGAGCATGCTGGTATAACCTGGGCATCTCCTGTATATAATTATATATGTACAGCTGGTACAAGTTATACATCTTCTTGTATACAGTGATATGGAGCATGCTGGTATAACCTGGGCATCTCCTGTATATAGTTATAAATGAACAGCTGGTATAACCTGGGCATCTCCTGTATATAATTATATATGTACAGCTGGTATAAGTTATACATCTTCTTCTATATAGTGATATAGACCATGCTGGTATAACCTAGGTATCTTCTGTATATAATTATATATGTACAGCTGGTATAAGTTATACATCTTCTTGTATATAGTGATATGGACCATGCTGGTATAACCTGGGTATCTCCTGTATATAATTATATATGTACAGCTGGTACAAGTTATACATCTTCTTGTATATAGTGATATGGCCCGTGCTGGTATAACCTGGGCATCTCCTCTATGTAATTCTATATGTACAGCTGGTACAAGTTATACATCTTCCTGTATATAGTGATATGGACCATGCTGGTATAACCTGGGCATCTCCTGTATATAATTATATATCTACAGCTGGTACAAGTTATACATCTTCTTGTATATAGTGATATGGACCACGCTGGTATAACCTGGGCATCTCCTGTATATAATTATATATCTACAGCTGGTACCAGTTATACATCTTCCTGTATATAGTGATATGGACCACGCTGGTATAACCTGGGCATCTCCTGTATATAATTATATATGTACAGCTGGTACAAGTTATACATCTTCCTGTATATAGTGATATGGACCACGCTGGTATAACCTGGGCATCTCCTGTATATAATTATATATGTACAGCTGGTACAAGTTATACATCTTCTTGTATATAGTGATATGGAGCATGCTGGTATAACCTGGGCATCTCCTGTATATAATTATATATCTACAGCTGGTACAAGTTATACATCTTCTTGTATATAGTGATATGGACCATGCTGGTATAACCTGGGCATCTCCTGTATATAATTATATATGTACAGCCGGTATAAGTTATACATCTTCTTGTATATAGTGATATGGACCATGCTGGTATAACCTGGGCATCTCCTGTATATAATTATATAGGTACAGCTGGTATAAGTTATACATCTTCTTGTATATAGTGATATGGAGCATGCTGGTATAACCTGGGGATCTCCTGTATATAATTATATATGTACAGCTGGTATAAGTTATACATCTTATTGTATATAGTGATATGGACCATGCTGGTATAACCTGGGTATCTCCTGTATATAATTATATATGTACAGCTGGTATAAGTTATACATCTTCTTGTATATAGTGATATGGAGCATGCTGGTATAACCTGGGCATCTCCTGTATATAACTATATATGTACAGCTGGTATAAGTTATACATCTTCTTGTATATAGTGATATGGACCATGCTGGTATAACCTGGGCATCTCCTGTATATAATTATATATGTACAGCTGATATAAGTTATACATCTTCTTGTATACAGTGATATGGACCATGCTGGTATAACCTGGGCATCTCCTGTATATAATTATATATCTACAGCTGGTATAAGGTATACATCTTCTTGCATATAGTGATATGGACCATGCTGGTATAACATGGGCATCTTCCTGGGCATGGAGCTGTGCACGCAGTCAGAGTTCTTCCTAAACAGCAGCTTATTCCACATTCTTTTTATAGGGATAATACTGTAATAGGATGAGCTACTGGGGCAATAATGGGATTTAGCTGCTGATGAGGTTGAAATCTTCATTAACCAGTAAATCCCATTATTACCAAGTGAAATCTGTGCGTTTAAGTACAGGCTGGCTTCTCAAAAATGAGATCATGTAATCAGCTTCTCCTCCTCCATGTGCCCACCCAGACAGGCCCCCTGCGGTGGAATCCATGGCCGAGGATAGACTCCGCTTGTTTAACAGCATTACTAATCTTACCGTTGTCGTCGGTGATTTCTTGTACTCAGAAATCCCTGCATGATCGAACCAAACAGGCAGGATCCTCGCTACCATCCCCCACAAGGTAAAGAGGGTAGACTCTGACCACGTTTTAGGGTCCATATTAGTGCTGCAACACCTGAACCCTGCTGTTCCTACTGAACCGTACGTAGGTCCCCATAGAAATCTGTGGTGGCTCAAGTTCAGCATATCAGCAGTACATCTGAGTGTTGCAGCCATAAAACTGAATTATGCTCCAGAGCTGCATTCACAGTTCTCCAAGCTAAAGAGTAGAAAAATCTTTTGGACAGACCCTTCAGTTAGTGGAGCTATTATAATGCAGGGGGACGGATAGTCTTTCCTACATCAGATGACTGGTGTAAAGACAACACTTTGAATAATAAAAAATCAGCAGAGCAAGCAGGAACGCTGAGAGGTTTCAGTCCTAAAGCCTGCAGAATTGTGAGTGCAGCTCCAAACCCAACTTTGCCCCACTCTTCTGGATGATCTTGGGGTGAAATTGACATGTCTTACGTATATAAGACATAGTAGGACATTTGGACTTCACAGAAGAAGGGTTCCATGGCCACAGCATTCTAACCTGTATACAGTACATTGAGAAAGTCTTCAGACCCTTTTACCTTTTTCACATTTTGTTTTGTTGCTCCTTGTGCCAAAATAAAAAAAAATATCAAGTTTTCTCCTCTATCAATCTGCACCCCATAACAGAAAAATAGAATTTTAGAAAATTCGGATTTTTTTTTTTTACAAAAGGATGGACATAATTATTCAGACCCTTTTCTATGACACTTGACATTTAGTTCTGGGACCTCCTATTTCTCTGGATCATCTCTGAGATGTTCTACACCTTGATTGGAGTCACCTGCCTGTAGCAAGTTCTGTTCTGATTGGACGTGATTTGGAAAGACACAGCCCTGTTAATGAAAGATCTCACAGCTGACAATGCATATCAGAGCTAAACCCAAGTCATGAGAAGGAAAGAACTGCCTGTAGAGCTCAGAGACAGGATTGTGCGGAGGCAAAGATCTGGAGAAGGAGAGAAAAATATTTCTGCTGCACAGAAAGTTCCCAAGAGCGCAGTGGTCTCCATAACTCTTAAATGGAAGAAGTTTTTTTTTAACAACCAGGACACTTCCTATAGCTGGCCGACCCACCAAACTAAGTAATAAGAGGAGAAGGGTCATGGTAAGAGAGGTGACCAACAACCCAATGGTCACTCTGGCTGAGCTCCAAAGATCCTGTGTGCAGATGGGAGAAACTTCCAGAAGGTCGACCATCACTGCAGCCTCCACCAATCTAGGCTATATGGGAGAGTTTCCAGAAAGAAGCCTGTCCTCCATAAAAGACACATGAAAGCCACCTGGGGGAAAGGGGGGGGGGTGTGTGTGTTAAAAAAAACACCTAAAGGACTCTCAGACTGTGAGAAAGAAGATTCCAAGATTGAGCTTTTTGGCCTCAATTCTAAAGCCTCTTTCACACGGGCGTCGCGTGTAAGGGCCGGATAGGATGCGGGTGCGTCGCGGGAAAATGCGCGATTTTTCAGCGCGAGTGCAAAACGTTTTAATGCGTTTTGAATGTGCGTGAGAAAATTCTGCATGTTTGGTACCCAGACCCGAACCCGAACTTCTTCACAGAAGTTCGTGCTTGGGATCGGTGTTCTGTAGATTTTATTATTTTCCCTTATAACATGGTTATCAGGGAAAATAATAGCATTCTGAATACATAATGCATAGTACAATAGGGCTGGAGGGGTTAAAAATAATAAACAAATTTAACTCACCCCATCCACTTGGTCGCGTAGCAGATCTCCTCTTCTTTCTTCAGGACCTGGGTAAAGGACCTTTGATGATGTCACTGCGCTCATCACATGGTACATCACATGATCTATCACCATGGTGATGGACCATGTGATGAGCGCAGTGACGTCACCAAAGGTCCTTTTACCTCAGGTCATCAAAGAAGAAGAAAGAAGAGAAGCCGGGCTGCGCAAACAAGTGGATGAGGTGAGTTAAATAATTTTTTATGTTTTTTTTTTTACCCCTCCATCCCTAATTTACTTAGCATTCTGTACTAAGAATGCTATTATTTTCCCTTATAACCAAATAATAATGATCGGGTCCCCATCCCGATCATCTCCTAGCAATCATGCGTGAAAGTCGCACCGCATCCGCACTTGCTTGCGGATGCTTGCGATTTTAACGCAGCCCCATTCACTTCTATGGGGCCTGCGTTGTGTAAAAAACATATAGAGCATGCTGCGATTTTCACGCAACGCACAAGTGATGCGTGAAAATCACCGCTCATGTGAACAGCCCCATTGAAGTGAATGGGTCCGGATTCAGTGCGGGTGCAATGCGATCACCTCAAGCATTGCACCCGCGCGGAAAACTCGCTGGTGTGAAAGGGGCCTAAGCGTTATTTCTGGAGGAAACCAGGCACCACTCATCACTTGCCCAATAC